>NC_071477.1:15964719-16703429 GCF_028500815.1 Rissa tridactyla
GTGTGTCGTGGATCAGACCCCAGCAAGTGAAGATTTGGCTATTGCAGTCCAATTCGGCTGGGCTTTCTGTGTGCTGCCAGGTGACAAGGGAAGCCTGGCCATCCCCTCGCAGGGGCCCGCATTGCTATTTTGAAGGGCAGGAATAGGCTCTCTGTGTAGGAGTTTCCAGGCGAGCCTTTTTCCGTAGGCAGGGGTAGGGATCTTGCACCGCTTCTTCCTGGAACAACTCCCTGTGGGTGTCAGGAGCAAGCAGCTCCTTTCTCTCTGTATTCACGCTTTGCAGGTCAGGGAAGGAGACCCTGGAATGCAGCCTGTTGGAGGCTCAGCAGCACTTGTCTGAGCTGGAGATCAGCAGGAGTCATCTTGAAACCCAGCTTCACGCGGTGGCGCAGGCCAAGGAGGTGATCCAAGGTGAGAGCCTCCCGTTTCTGGTGACCCCGTGCCTGGGGAAGGTGGTATGAAAGCAGCTCTCTGTCCGCAGTGCTTCTGAGGAGTGAAGGAGCTGGAGACAGACCCCTCCTCCACGGAAACTCAAAGGGCGTAAGGTCAGTAAAGTCAGAGCCGCTGTTTGTGCAGACTCTGACTCTTGCCATTTGTCGTGTTTGCAGGGGAAGTGAAGTGCCTTCAGTGGGAGCTGGAAGCGGAGAGGTCTCTCCTGAAGCGGGAACGGCAAAACATGGCGCAAGAGCTCCTGCAGAAAGAAGAGCAGCATACCGACACCCTCAAAGTTCGGGAGGCCGACCACCAAGGGGAGATAAACAAGCTCCTGCAGGACGTGGTAGGAAACACTATGCTTCTGAATGCTTCAAGCAAGCTTTGTGGGCTGGCTTGAGGAGAAGAACAGCCTGAGCGTGGGAAATGGCAGCAATGGTCTGTCCCGGGCGACACGGTGCCGGGCCAGGCAGCAGAGCCAGTGGCTCGTCCTGGAAGGAGCGTGGAGACCCCCAGGACTCTGGTGGGACAGTAAATGCAGGCACGGGTTGCGTGTGGGCGTAAGAGGAGTTCAACAGAAGGTTGGGTGGTCCCCAGCCAAAGCATGGCAGCAAAGGGCTGGGATCTTCCCAGCCTCCCGCCCGCCATGGAGTAGACTCCTAACGCTGCTGCCAGCTGCAGGCGGGGGAACTTTGTTCCTTCCTTTCTGTCCTTTGGCGGCTGACAGAGGTGTTGGAGCAGACGGAACAGGCCCCTTGTTCCTGGTACTGCTGTTCGCGGCCTGTCTTGTGAGGAGGGCACGACGGTCTGGCTGAACCCCCCCAACTCTCTCAGCCTGTCCTCACAGCAGAGGGGCTCCAGGCCTCGCAGCATCTCTGTGGCCTCCTCTGTCCCCGCTCCAACAGGTCCGTGTGCTGATATTCATGGCCCCAGAGCTGGAGGCAGCACTGCAGGGGTTCTCCCCAGAGCAGAGCAGAGCAGAGGGGCAGAATCCCCTCCCTCGCTCTGCTGGCCACGCTACTGGGGATGCAGCCCAGGATACGGGGGGCTTTCTGGGCTGCAAGTGCACGTTGCCGGCTCTCATCGACCATCACCCCCAAGTCCTCCTGCTCAGGGCTCTCTCAATCCATTCTCTGCCCAGCCTGTGTTTGTGCTTGGGCCGAGAAGAAAATGTTTGCTAGTAATTCACCATTCAGCTGCTCAAACGCTTTCCGTCAAGCCCAGAACTAATGAAAGAACTACGCAGCTTGCCGTTAAAATTAATGCGAGTCCAAGAGCTGTGCGTGGGTGGTTGGTTCTCTCCTATCTAGGCAAGATGAAGCAATGTGTGGCGGTTGGGATTTGGCCTGGAAAGGGAAGGGCACAGTTGACCAAGCGAATGCACTAAACGTAGTAGAATTTTGTAAGGATGGCTGAACAGCAGCGACACTGGTGGTGCTTAGAGGATGCTTTCAGAGATGGAGACTCCTGAGGTCCAGCTTTCCCAGGGTATTAGAGAGAATGGAAATGGTACCGTTGCCTGTGAGGTTGAAGGCTTCATTGCGCTTTCAGGGTGTTCTTTTGGCGCAGGGATTTCTCCGAGGTGATGTGGAGGAGGGCCCCTGGGAAGGGAGAGTGTTGTTTTGGGCTGTGGGCCGGGAGGAGGAGGAGAAGGGACGTAGCACTGTCCTTTCCTCCATGGTCACTCTCCGCGATGTGTTGACTCTGGCCCTTCTCTCCTTTCTGTGGCACCACTCCCATCATCTGCTCTCTGAATGCCCAGCAGGCGACTGCAGAAGGGCAGCGGCTGTCCTGGCTCTCGGAGAAGAGACTCCTGTCGCAGCGGCTGGAACGTCTGCAGCGAGCAGTTGCAAGGCTGGACCGGGAGAAGACGGAGCTGAAGCAATACAGTGCTGAGCTCAGGAGGACTCTGGAGGAGGTAGACCAGGCTTTCGCTGCCTCTGCGCAGCATCACGGTCCTCTGGAAGACACCGCATTTCCAGAGGCAGCACTGTGGAGTCCTCGGCTTGTTTCCTTCCCTCTCCCACTGTCCCCTGTGGCCACACGCTTTTGTCTTTTCTCTCTCTTCTGGCACCCCGTTGCCTTCGCAAATGCACATTCACTGCGGTACCAGCCTTCTTGCCCCAGTGTCCCCATACACACCCACTGGACACTCTTGTGTCAGGAACTCTTTCCTCCTGCTCGCTCTCTTCCGTGGGCTGCTTGGAGTGCTTTTTGGCCCCAACGTTCTGTGGTGCAGTTCACAGTCTGTGAGCAGCCATCTCCTTGCCAGGATGTCCAGAGGTCCTTTTGCTCCTTGTGTGGTGGCAGGTTTCTGTGACCCTTTCTCCTACCCAACGTGCAGGTGGAACGTGAACGGAGGAGGCTGAGGAGATGTTGCAGAGGTCGGGCGCTGCCAGATGCAGGCGGATCTTCTCTCTCCAAGTCTGACCAGCACAAGATGCCGGTGTCTCAGCAGGTGAGACCAGGATCTTCCTTGGTGGGAGGAGGCTCTGGCCAGATGGAGGAACGATGGCAGCAGCCCCCCAGTATAGACCGGGTGAGGAGCAGGAAAGCTCTCATCCAGAGCCACTGTGGCTGTGCTGATGGGCACAGCTCTGCACGATGCTGTGGCCCGAGTTTTGTTTGGCCATCGGGAAGGGAGGCCGGCAGGCAGTGGGAATACCCAGTCAGACGCGTCCCTTGGCCATGGCCAGACAGCATCGTTCACCGCGGTCTGGTCTCTGTGGTGCCTGTGGGTCAGGCAGGGTGGGAGAGGGATTGGAGGAAACTCAGAAGACGGAATGGATGGGAAATAGAGAATAGTCTAAGGACGTTCCCCTTGAGTCTTGCTCGTCTTGTTGAGCTTTCCCATTTTCCCTTTTCACGCGCTAGCTGTCACGTTTTCAAGGCAGATGAGAGCAGAAGAGTTCCTCAGTGCCTTGTGTAACCAGTAACTCTCCTGCTGAGGAAAAAGCCTGTGGCAGTAAGGTGGCAGTAGCCCCAGTCTCTCTCTTGGAAAGGAGAGTTGGGTGACTTAATCCTGTAGGAACCTCTCTCTCTCATATCCGTGTGATGTCTCGGGGTTGTACGTGTGAATGGTAAGCCAGAGAGAAAGTCAACGTGTTGATAGCGTGAGGTGAGGCCAGGGTGACTCTGGGAGCCTGTGACTTCCATTCCCCGAAGAGCAAGTGTTTGTCGGGGCTGGCGTTAGAGGGTGCGTCTTCCCCGAGAGCCGGTACCGTGGAGCTAGGGCTGGTCCTACCAGCGTGGGCTTGTCTGAGCTCGGCCTTTGGCCTCTTTCAGGTGTCCCTTCCGCAGACGCAGCTGGCGCAAGACGGAAAATAGAAGCGGGACTGGATTGAGTGCTGTGCAAAGACCGGCCAGGAACTTGAAGACCTTGAAGGCCAAAGCTGCTGCTCCGGTGGCAGAGACTCGGGAGCTGCGCTGAACCTTGTCCTGCCGCGGAGCAGCTGCAGCATCGCGGGGTTCCCGTCTTGGGCCCTTCCCTGGACTGTGTTTGTTTTCCTGCGGGCAGGGGGGGTGCATTTGTTCTGTGTAGATTTTGCAGCATGTGCTAGTGATAGTGGGGGTTTATGTTTTTGTACTAAAAGCCGTTTTGTACTATTTCTGAAGGGAAAAGGGCGAGGGGTTTTTATGTTTTTGTAATAAAAGCCATTTTGTATTGTTTCTGAAGGGAAAAGGGAGAGGGGTTTTTATGTTTTTGTAATAAAAGCCATTTTGTACTATTTCTGAAGGAAAGGGAGAGTGGGGTTTTTACCTTTTTTGTAATAAAAGCCATTTTGTACTGTTTCTGAAGGAAAGGGGGAGTGGGGTTTTTACCTTTTTGTAATAAAAGACATTTTGTACTGTTTCTTGAAGTTAAAGGAGAGTGCTTGGTACATTCATGGGTTAGAATAATGTTAGAGTAGGGATGTCAAAAGAATATGGTTAAAAAGTTACAGGAGCGCTTTGTATAGAATTGTAGTAGCACTTTGATGGAACTTGAGCTGAACTCCTGAAATTAAACCTTAATTGGCCTAATTAGGGGGATCTCCCAAACCGTTCCAAATTTGGACTTGAATGCATGTGTGTGATGAGGGATGGTAAGGGAACTGTAGCTCACCCATGGGCTTTATCTCATCACTGTGAACCTGGGACTGTCGGAAACGCGTGGTGTGCTGGCTGTTGTGAAACGCCCGGCACCCGATTCTGCAGAACTGAAATAAAGCCAAATATCTCGACTCCGTGTGTTGATTGGTTTTTGCCCAGCGGGTGAAGAACCCTGATTTAGGGCCATCTCCTCCGGCCCTGGTTTTTCCCATTCCCTGCTGGCAGCTCTCTTTGGGTGAGCCCTGGCACCGGCTGCTCGAACCTGCTCCGCTGCACCGTTCTGGGCCTCCACAATAGACCTGCCTCCCCGCTGCGCAGCGAGGAGACCCAAAGGACAGGTGGCAGAGCGGTCCCCAGGGGGAGACGCCAGCGTCTGTCCCCAGAGCGGTGGGAACAAGGGTTTCATGCAGGGCTGCTTGCTCTGAGGAGAAAGAGCCCTGGAGAAAGGATCTCGACACAAGGACCGCCAGAACCCCGGCTCAACAGAGCTGGAGCAGCCCCTCCCATAGCCCGGCCACAAAGCTTCCCAAAGGAGACAAACGCTGGGTCTTCGCCTGACCCAGGCTGTGGGAGGGAGGAAGAAGAGGGAAATCATTGCAGGGAAGATGCCCAGACAGACACAGTATGGCCTGGCTGGAAGGAAGGAAGGCACAAGGCACCCCCTGGGGGCAAACGTTTTATTGTCCGCCTGGTGGGGCTGCGCGGGGACTCTGTGCCCCAGGAGCCGCACACCTCCTCAGGACCAAACGCTGCCCAAAGCTCCCCAACACGCTCGCCACAATCTCTCGAGCCACCAGTCCAAATTCCTGCCATCGCTCCGCAGGAGAAGTGTCCAAAGGCTCTGCCTCTCTGGCACTGGCAAACAACCTCCCGCCGACCCCATGGGGAGCCCTCCTGAAGACATGGAGGGACTGATCCAGCGCCTTCCCCCATCCAGCACTTCCCCGACCACGGTCTCAGCCTCCTCTTTAAGCTCCTGCTCTTCGGCCAGCGTAGCCCGCAGCAGCGTAGGCTGGATGCTGTTGGGCACGTCTTCTCCGGCACGCTTCTGAGACTAAACTGAGGAGCAGCTTGGCATGAGGGGATGGTCAGGCATGAGGGGATGGTCAGGAAGAGCCGCTGAAGACAGGACTGAAGTGTAATGTGTTGGGATTCTTAACTTTGGGGGGTAGGTATCTATTAAGCTGCCCCACCTTTAAGGGGGCTCGTCCCCATCCCCACTGCGCTCCCGTTGCCATGGCCCGTGTTCCATCTGTAACTGCCAGTGCCTGGCGACGGGCACAACGCATCCCCTCTGCCCTGCGCCCGACAGCCCTTCTCTCCTGCTCCCCACACAGCCCTGCTCTCCTGCTCCTCACAGCTCCGACCCTCGACCGAGCCCTTCCCTTCCCATCCCGCCTGATCCCAATTTCTTTCCCCTAGCGTTGTGATAATGAAGGCGATGAAGAAGAATCCATGTGTGCTGGCAGAGGTACATCCCTGCCCCCTGGAGGTGGGCAGCCCCCCGTAGTCGTGGTGCCAGGAGCTTGTCTCGCCCTCTCCCCCCACCCCTGCAAGGCCAGGGGCTGGCAGAAGCCCTTCTGGGCTGCTCATGCCCTGCTGGGGTGCAGCATCCCTGCGCGGGGGGACACGTCCCCACACACAGCCCAGGCTGCCCCGGGCTGGTGCCGCAGGGATGCTCGCCGGGAGCAGGCGGGTGCTGGCCGGAGCCTGAGCCGGTGCCTGCGCTGCCCCTTTCCAGGCTGGAGCCGTGGGAGCTGAGCCCTGCCAGCGGAGCAGTGCCGAGCCCAAAGGCCATCTGCACCGAGTAAGGAGCTTCTGGGCGCCCAGGCACACCACGCGTGGGCCGGGATCTGTGTGTGGGGGCCCCGGGGTTTGTGCTCGTGGCCCCACATTGCAGGGAGCAGGGCTGCTCACCCCTGCCCTCTCTGCACCATCAGATCCAGAAGACCATGCGAAACACCAAAATAATGAAGATGCAGAAGCAAAGGAGCCTCCAGCTGCAGGCGCTGGGGCGTCAGCTCTGGTGGGTGCTGGTGGCCAAGGAGCTGCCCAGGTCCAGCCAGTTCCTGCTGGGGATGTGCCCACGGCTCTCCCCAGGTGGTGAGAGGGGCAGGGGCGTGGAGAGACCTGTCCCGTGGGTCCCCTCAGCTGGGCAGGGCAGGACCAATGCACTTTTCTGCTTGCCTCTTGTCTTAGGATGTTAGAACTTGCGCTGGAGGCTTCGGAGGATGCTGCCAGGAGTGTGAAGAGAGAGGAAGACATGGAGGTTGATGAGAAGGAGGAAGTGGAAGAGATGGAGGTGGATGTGGAGGAGGAGGAGGCGATGGATGTGGACCCGCCATCAGGAGGACAGGCACGTGCTCCCCATGCACTGCCCGCAGGGAGGGAGGGTCTCCTGCCACCGGGCTGGGGCTGGGGCTGGGCTGGGTGGTCCCCGCTGCAGGGACACGGCGCCCGCTGCCCTCGTGCTGGCGGCACAACCGCCCCCACCGCGCTGCCCTGAGCCCCCGTCCGCTTTGGGCTGGGAGCGGTTCCTTAGGGCCGGGACAGGCAAGTGTAAGCCCGAGCCCAGGTGGGTCTCAGCGCCGGCGGCAGAGTCCCGCTGTCCCCAGCGTGTCCCAGGGCTGTGGCCATCGAATGCCCGTCAGGGCGAAGCCCGACCCGAAGCAGCTGCTGCCGCTGAGCCGGCTCGGGAAGCCCCAGCTCTGCTGGGTGAGGCGCTGCTCGTTAGCCAAACGGCCGTGCCGCTGGCTTTTCTTCCAGGGGCAGCAGACCAGTGGGAGTTCTGGGCAACGTACTGGAGCTGTGAAGAGGAGGAGGTGTATATAGTTGTATTTCTATAGTTGTTATATTTCTATAGTTTTTATGTTGTTGTATTTCTCTAGTTGTTGTATTTCTCTAGTTGTTGTATTTCTACCGTTGTGTTTTGTAGTTACTTGTGTTTTTGTCAGTAGTTGTAGGTAGTTGTGTTGTTGTTAATAAAGAGTTGTGTTCATGTTTTTCACACCCAAGTTCTCTTTGCCTTTGTTTGGGCACCCGTGGCATTTGCAGAGTTGTGGTTCCAGTGTCTCAGGGATGGCGGCGCTGGAGGCGGCTGGGGGTAGTGGCACGGCCGCCCTGGGGGCAGGGGGTCCCTGTGCACAGATGGGGTGCGGGTGACGGAGGGGACGTCCCTGGGCACCAGCGGGGTTCATGGGCTGCTGGGGAGTGGGGTCCCCAACAGCAAAGGGGTCCCCAGCCAAGCACGGACTCTGCCATGACCGACCCCTGCCATGATGCCATCAAAGCAGGCAGGAAACCTGCTGCTGGCCTTGCTGCTGGAGGGAAAGGAAAGGGAGGGACGGGGCACAAGCCAGGATGGGGCCGTAGAGCTGCAAAATGCAAACTGATCAGCCGAGGGCCATGACATCCTTGGGAATGGCTGGTACAAGGATGAGGGGAGAAGGTTTTGGAGCTGTAGGTGCTGATGTTTAAGGCCCTGAACCTCGCCACACTCGGGTCCTTGCTTCTGGTTCTGCCTTGCTTTACGCAGGGCCGTGCCCAGAGCCGAAGCCCGGAGCAAAGCCCTCCTTGCCCTGTGTCACGTCCCACTCCCAGGAAAGAGGGGGAGTAAGTGACTTCAGATTCATAAATCCTCAACAGTGCGCACTAAGGTGAGATAAATCTGAAGGTCCATATAGAAATATTTATTAGCTTCCCCAAATGGTTAGTATAGGTCTTAACAAGTCCACAATAATTGGTTAGGTATATGACAAATGATGGCAAGTGGTGGGGTATGCGTTGTGTTACTTAACAACAGGTACAGGACAACTTATAGCAAGCGGTACTTAAGGTCGTACTTAAGGTCGTTACTTAACAGCTGTAAGAGTAAAGAGAAACTGAGAGATAGAGAAAGGAAAAGACAGAGATAAAGAGATCACCGTTCCTGGTTCCAGCGTCTTTTTCAGGGGATCTTCCCAGGCATGATCTTCTTTCTTGGAAAAATCTTCCCAGGTATGGTCTTCTTTCTTGGGAAGGATCTTCCCAGGCATGATCTTCTTCTTTTGTTTCTTCTTTGTTCCCCCTTAGGGGCACTTATTTTCCCCTTTTCTGTTTGCTGAATGAGCATGGTCCAACCCCCCTTGCTGAGGACAGCCTCGTCCCAGGCTTCTCCCTTCTCCCAGGTGAGGTGTAGCTTGGTTTGGGTGGAGAGACGAGTGTCATAGTCATACGTGTTTAGCGTGATCTCTATAATCTTCATTAGCATATGCAGGGTGTGCGCTTTCATACGCATTTCGCGGATAATGAAGCAAAGGTCACTTATTGGACACAATGGCCTGGAGAACTGAGAACTAGCGAGCTCACCACACGAGTGGCAGAACAATCCTGTCTTCACAAGACAGTCCTCCCACGCTTTCAGGTGCCAGAAGTGTTGGCCTTACCAGTTCCTTGAAGGCCCGTCCTGCATTATTTATTTCCTTGCGAGCGTTTGAGGCATTCCACTGAAGGCTTGGAGGGCCTTCTGCCCCTCGGCAGGGAATTTCCAGCCCGTCTCTTACAGCCTGCCGGCATTCCTGCTGCCGGCAGCGGCCCCGGGCCCTGGTCCCCACTCGGGGCGAGCCGTGGAGGGGGCAGCGCAGGCTGCGGGGGGCTTTGGGGAGAGGGAGCTGGTGCAGGGGTGCGGTGGGCGCAGGGTGTCGGGGTGCGGGGAGCCGTGGGTGCCGGCAGAGTGGCGAGGGGGGGCGATGCCGTGCGGGCCGGGGGTGCGGGATGCGGGGAGCCGCGGGGGGCCGGGGCTGCGGGCACGGGGCTGCCGCCGGGCGCTCGGGAGCCGCGGCCCCGCCCGCCCCCTCATTAGCCGCGGCTCATTAGCGCCTCATTAGCGGCGGCCGGGGCGTGGTGCCCTCCCCGCGGAGGCGGTCGGGGAGCGCTGCCGGCCATGGGGGTTGCGGGCGGCGGCGCCCCGCCGTGCTGCTCCTGTCCCTGGGGGAGGCTGCCCGGGCGGGGGTCGGGCTGTGGGGGCCGGGCTGCGGAGGGGCCGCTGCCTGGGGTGCGGAGTCGGGGGGCGATGCGGGGTCCCCTCTCTCCGTGTGGCTGGGTCGGGGCTGTGTGTGTGTGTCCGGTGGGTGTCGGCTGGCGGAGCCGAGCTGTCCGTGCCCCCCCGGCTGTCAAGGCTCCCCTGGACACAGGGGCTTCAGCCAGGGACTCGCAGGTGTCCGGGCTGTCCCAGGGTCAGGCGCTGCAGGGAGCAGCCTGCACCCGGTCTCCAGTCGGATGCTGCTGCCCAAAGCCATCCTTCTCCCTTCCCCCCCGCATGCTGAGACCCTTCCTGCGAGAGCTTTCCTCCTTGTGGCTTGAGTTGAGCTCACCCCTGGTGTTGGTGAGTTTGTAGCGAGTGCCCCAAGATGATGGTGTTGGGAGGGCATTAACTTCAGCAGAGCTGTAACAATCCCAGATGAGCTGGGTAACGAGGGTGGTGTTGGGCGGGTTTGGGGAAAGGTCTGCTTAAAGAGCAATCGAGCAGAAGGGGCAAGGTGGGGGGCAAGTGGGAAGTCAGCAATAAAATGTTTGCGGGGGTGACCGGGGGCATCTTTTTGTGCCCGGCAGTGAGTTGTGGGGAGCGCAAAGGAGTTTCAAGGAACTGCAGGGAGCGATGAAGGGAAAGCCCCGGTGCCTTGGCTCGGAGGAAAGGTGCCGGGGCAAGGCGGGGGCCGAGTGCCCGGTGGGTCAGGCTTCCCAAGCTGCTGCCGAGCCCCCCGTGGGCTGGGAGGGGAAGGCATCGCCCTCAGCGGTGGGGTGGAGGCTGCGGGACGCGCTCCTTGGTGCCAGCCCCGCTGGCTGGCATGTGTCAGGGCTGAGGCGGGCGGGGGGCAGCCGGGATGGGGCGGGGGGTGGCGGCAGGGGGGGGGTCTCAACAAGCCGGGACGAGGTGCCAGTGCCGAGGCAAGCGGAGGGTCCTCAGCCCTGCTGCCTGCCCCAGCCAAAATATGGAACTTTGGTTGCTGCCAGAAGGGGAAAACACTTCAGCAAAACTCTTTTGCTCAAGAAGAATGGAAAACATAGTACTGCTCGTTTTTTGAAAATGTCTTTATTTGGTGCTTGCATTCTTCTGCCAGCAAACGTGCCGATGGGAGGTTGTCTGTGACCTGCTCTTTATTGCCCCTTCTCCACGGGACAGGCTGGCTCGGGATGAAAATTCTCTCTGGGCTGAGGCCCCGGAGATGCAGAATCCCCCCCAGGTTGGTGTCGGGAGTGGGGTTGCTGCCCACTGGTGAAAGGAGGAGGTGAGGGGGGAGGAGGAGGGATGAGCACTCTCACCGTTGGCTGGGGAAATGACTTGTTTATTTTTTGCTCACAGGTGCAGGAATGAAGAGTTTTGGTGCCCCCGCAGCAGCCCTGGCCGGCAAAGGGCTGAGATAAGGGGCAGAGCCCCGACTGCGCTGCAGAGCCGGGGGTCCCAGGCTCATCCACCAGCGCAGCAGGAGCTTTGCTTCGCCAGGTCCAGTTCTCCCGACCCTGCTCTGCACGGGCTGCTCGCCCCCACGGGCTGCTCAGGGGAGGGGTTTAAGGCTGCAGAAGGTGGGTTCGCTCCGAGTCCTGCCAAACGGCAGAGAGCTGCTGATTCCTGGGTGTAGTGTCCCCTGACAGGAGAGGTCAAGAAGGGGACCCTTTCCACTGCACAAGGAATGCAGAAAATGTAGGCAGCCCTACAGGGAGGCCCCAAGGGTCCTTGTGCCCATCACCTGTTACTGGGAACCACTGAAAAGAGTCTGTCTCCATCCTCTTTAAACCCACCCTTTAGATACTTGGCAACATTAATAAGGTCTCCCCTCGGCCTTCTCTTCTCCAGGCTAAAGAGTCCCAGCTCTCTCAGCCTTCCCTCATAAGGCAGATGCTCCAATGCCTCCATTGTCTTTGCTGCCCTCCGCTGGACTCTCTCCAGCCGTTCCCTGTCTCTCTTGAACTGGGGAGCCCAGAACTGGACACAGTACTCCAGTTGTGGCCTCACCAGTGCAGAGTAGAGGGGGAGAATGACCTCCCTGGACCTGCTGGCCACACTCTTCCCTGTGCAGCCCAGAATTCCGTTGGCCGCCTTGGTGACAAGGACACATTGCTTGCTCGTGGATAATTTACTGGTCGTCTTCCCTGTCTGCTCGTTTTCTGGGACTTGGGGATGGCCTTCTCCTGAGCTTTTAGGAGTTCCTCCTTGAAGTGAGACCAGCCTTCCTGGGCACCTTTGCCCTTCAGGACTGTCCCCCAAGGGACACTCTCAACCATGCTCCTAAGCAGGCCAAAGTTTGCCCTTCGGGAACCGCTCTCGGGAAACGTCTAAATTATCCCTGGCACCCTCAGAGACACCCCACTCCCACAAGGAGTCAGACAAGGAGTCAGACAGCTGAAGGTGGGGGGGTTGAGGTAGGAGGCAGCTTTCAACCAGTTTTAAGCTGTGCCCCTGAAGCGGTGTTTGTGAAGATGGTTATGGGCTTGGAGGGGCTTGGTTTGTGGATTTGTTTTGCCTTAAGTGTTTTACCCTTCAAGGTAACGCTTTCTGTGGCAGCTGGAAACAGTCCTTCTTGTACACCAAACCCAACCCCGTATTTGGAAGGGGCATTTCGGCTGCTGCAACGTGCGTTTTCTTCCCTGGGTGACACTCGGCCCCAAGCATACACAGCCTTTCACGTTGGCACATTCTTGTCCCCCTGGCTGAAAGAGTCTGTATTTTCACGGGTTGAATGCTTCCTCAGCCCACCACAGGCCATAATGACTGTGCCTTTACAGACCACTTCCCTTGCTCACTGCTTTCAGATTTGAGCATCGAAGCCATGGAGGGAGCAGGAGAGCAGCAGCTGGAGGTAGAGCACAACCTGTTTAAGCAGCGGTGGGATAAAGGTGGCAATCGCGTGACTCCAGGGGCCGAGAGACACGGTAAGGCGCTCTTCTGCCTTTCTTGGGCAGATGCTCTGGTCGTCCTGCCATCACTGTGTGCCTGGTTTGGCTTTCACGGGAACAAGGGACAGCTGACGAGCATTTAAACACCTTTAAGGTGTTTGAAACTGAAACACCTTAAGGTTGAACCTTAAACACGTTTAAGGCACGCAAGTCTATGAAACGTGCAGATCAGTCCGACTGCTTTTATACCGGCTACTTTTGCGGGGCAAATCTTTGCCTAGTCCCTCTGAAATCATGACAAGGGCTCATGGATGCATTTCAGGAATAAAGCTCCCAAGTTAATGGTCTTTGACGACTAGAAAGGAAGCAGCTGTTCTGGCCAAGCTTGGCTTTGGTTGTATCTTTAAATCACAGCAGGCTGACAAATGGGGTGACCTGGTTAGAGGAAAGAGCCTCTCCCCAGGGAAGGTTCCGGCGACTCAAGCCTTTAAGCCTGAACTTGCCCCTTACTGCAGGTACTTTGTGTGTGTTCATGCAGACCTGAGAAATATATTGTAGTTGACTTATTGGTTACAAGTTGTAGGAAGTGGCCCTTGGCTACGTGACCCTCTCCTCGACCCTTTCTACCTGTTCTGACTCACCCTCGTTCTTCGATACAAACCAGAGAGGATTCTGGCACAGTGTTGCAGTCTAACAGGAATACTGTCCTGACTTCTCCTTTCCAAAACATGATCTCCTGACTACCTTTTCTGGGAGACAGTGTCTGTCAGAAACGTGTGGTGTGCTGGCTGTTGTGAAACGCCCGGCACCTGATTCTGCAGAACTGAAATAAAGCCAAATATCTCGACTCAGTGTGTTGATTGGTTTTTGCCCAGCGGGTGAAGAACCCTGATTTAGGGCCATCTCCTCCCGCCCTGGTTTTTCCCATTCCCTGCTTGCAGCTCTCTTCGGGTGAGCCCTGGCACCGGCTGCTCGAACCTGCTCCGCTGCACCGTTCTGGGCCTCCACAATAGACCTGCCTCCCCGCTGCGCAGCGAGGAGACCCAAAGGACAGGTGGCAGAGCGGTCCCCAGGGGGAGATGCCAGCGTCCGTCCCTGGAGCGGTGGGAACAAGGGTTTCGTGCAGGGCTGCTTGCTCTGAGGAGAAAGAGCCCTGGAGAAAGGATCTCGACACAAGGACCGCCAGAACCCCGGCTCAACAGAGCTGGAGCAGCCCCTCCCATAGCCCGGCCACAAAGCTTCCCAAAGGAGACAAAAGCTGGGTCTTCGCCTGACCCAGGCTGTGGGAGGGAGGAAGAAGAGGGAAATCATTGCAGGGAAGATGCTCAGACACAGTATGGCCTGGCTGGAAGGAAGGAAGGCACAAGCAAAGACGTGGGAGTAAACTCTTTATTGCAATACGAGGGGGTAAGGTCTGTGTCTGCTGCCCAGGGGCTCTACACCTCGCTTGCCGCACGCCTCCTCAGGTCATGGGCCACAAGCCTTCCCGCGAACCCCCTCCTTTCTGAGGCGGGCGGCTGGGGCTCGCCTCCGACAGGCTTTACACGCAGTGATCTGCGCCGGGCTCCTGTCTGGGCAGGGGGCTTGGGACCTGCTGGAGGGACGGGCTGTCGGGACCACTGCACGCCCATGGAGGGGAGGGCGTCCTTAGCGGGACAGCACGGCTTTCCCTCTCGTGGTGCGCGTGGTTTTTGTGACACGCCTTCCAAAACTCAGTTCGGGGGACAGGGCAGGCCCACATTGACAGAACCGCTCCGACGCAGAGTCGACCGTGCAACGTGACCTGGTCCTCACACTTAAAGTGCTGGCTAAAGGTGTCTCAGAGTCAGCATCGCTACTGACCCTCCCGGCCAGCTTGGCACCTTCCCGTCCCCACTCGTATTGGGAGAAGATGTGGCCTTCCTCCAGATCTGCTTTCGCTCTTCTGTGTCGCCCTGATTTCAGGGAGATCTTGGAGCTCTTGGGTGCGGGTGGGCAAGCTGGTCTTCGAGGCTGCAGCAGCCGCTCGCCCAGGCAAGAAGTGTTGATGGCTCCTGGCGGTTTGGGGGCATCCTTCGACTTGGTCGGGTGTTGCGGAAGCCTTTCCTGAGAAGGAGACACCAGGTTGTGGCTCGCTGTTGCCTGGACAAGCGCTCGCAGCCCTGCGTGCTGAGCCTTCCCGCGGGCACAGGCCAGGGCTCTGCTTCAGCCGTGCGACGAGGGCAGAAGAGAAGGGCTTCCCTCGGCACTCTGCGTGGCTGCACGTCGCCTTCCTGCCCGTGCCCACCCCAGCACCCTGCGCAGGCTCAGCTCCGAGCCCCGTAATCCTTTCCCCGCCACACAGCCCGGCCCGAAATGGCAGATCGAACACTGAGGGTGATGAAATTCTATTCTTTAAAAAAGTGGTTCAACTTCCTCCCCTTAATTTTCCACCCCTTTATCTCCATAATTTTTTTTTCCACTTTTCGGCTTTCACGCCGCCCCCCTCCAATAACCGCGGTCGGGTGGTTTTCTACCGAAAAAGGTCGCCATCGGGTGTTTTTGCGGGGAGCGATGGCGCAGAGCAAGGAAGGAGCAGCAGGTCAAGGGAAAGGGAATCCTTGAGCGCTTGTTATTTAACAGGAGTTCTCGTTATTTTCTTTCAGAGAGAAACCATTTGGATTGGAGTTGGGATGCGAAGGACTTGGAGGCCAGAAAATGCACCCCAGTCCCTCGCTGGTGCCCAGAAACCATCGCTGGAGGACGCAGAGATGGAAAGCATCCCTCCAAAGCCGAGATGCCTTCAGGGGAACGTCGCGGTGGCTCTGCCAGCTGATTGCCTTCTCGGTACCGTCCACGAGAAGGAATTTGGCAGCAGGGAAGGAGGTGGGTGGTGATTTTAGTGATTTTTTTGAGTGTATTTAGAGAAAACTCCCTTGCTGGAATGGCTTCTGTGAGCCACTGGTCAGCAGTTCAGCAGCTCAGCTAATCCCCCCAATTCTATTCGACTAAGACGGCAGGAATGGGCTTGGTGGTAATGAACGCTAATGGTAACGGAGTTGGTAAAGTTTCCAGGGGCCTGTTGGTGGAATTTCTGGGAAACAGGTAACCTGTTAATCACTTTGGAGTTGCGATTTAAGTTCTTCCTAAAGCCGTGACCTGATTAGATTGTACGAGTTTGGGGTAAAAACTGAAGGTAAGCATTAAAAACGCACAGTTCAAAAGACTTGAGGATGGTGAGGAAGGCTAAAGGCTGGTCTTGTTGGAACGATTTTTCTCTCAGGCGGTATTTTTTTGCTACCTTCCGGGCAGAATTGCAAGGGGGTTTGGGTGTTTTGGCTGATGAAACAGTAAAATGGGCGCCCAGCCGTGGGAAGAAGAGCAGAGTGTGGGAAAAGGGGGGACGAGGGAAGTGCCGTTGAGGAGTGGGCGTGTGGTTGGTGCAAGGCCCGGTGTGCGCAGGCCCTGGCAGTTGCCATTGAGCTTCTGCCGGTGGCTCGGCCAGTCCTCAAGGGTGGGTTTTTTGGGGCAAAGTTGGCCAGAAATGTGCGGAAATGCCCGGCCAAGCGCTGCCACGGAGCGTTGCCGGCCTCCCGCGTTCTACACAACATTCCGAAGCACTTGGTGCTCGGCGGTGGTGGCTCTTGCAGCTCGCTGCTCTTCTCAGAGTGAACCTGACCACTTGGGAGAGGTTTTGAGAAGGAAGAAACCCCCAATTCTCTTGCCCGATGGGGCCCAAGAGGACTCAGGAGGCAGAACGGTACCATGGTGGTGCTGGAGAAGTTGTTAGAGGAGAGCGATTAGCGCTTTCCTGGGAAATAGGGGCCGTCTTTCTTACAGCTCCTCCCGTATGCGCGCGTTTCTCCTGCCGGAGCTGTTCCCCGCTCGCCTTCCTCACCTCCTCTTCCTCACGCTTTCAGGCGCATCAACATTGGAAGCCAATTCCAAGCGGAGCTTCCAGACCTCCAGGACCCAGCCCATTTGGAAGAGGAGGAAGAGGGAGCGTCGCTGGTGTGGAAGCCCTGGGGCGATGTGGAAACCAACTCGGAGACGCAGGAGAAAGGTGTTTGGCTTTTTTTTTTTCCTACCGCTTTTCTTCCACTTTGACCCCAGCCAGGGATAGGAGGGGTTGAAAATGCCACCTTTTTGGGCTTGTCTCCCTCCTTTTCTTGCCCGCGTTCCCGTTGGAGGGAAGGAGATGGCTGGGTTTTGGTGGGAGAGTGACTAAAGACTAACGGGCGACGCTCTCGGCAGCGTCTTGCATGAAAAAGGGGCGTTTGGAGCCCTCCCAGCTCATGTGCGGCGCCCTCAGGAGAGGGGAGGTTTCTCTCCGAGCTTTTAAACAGAGCTATTTGGGATACCGGACTTCTTTCTCTGCCTTTTCCTCATCTGCGGTCTCTGCTGCGCTCGTCCTGTTTTCCCTCCCTCTCCTATGGCCCCTTTTCTGGAGCAAAACGTGACTTTTTGTGGGTTTTTGTTGCGTTTGTAGTTAGAAACCTGCTCCATTTGGCGTCTCCCAAGGGCGGGCCGGGGGGCCGGGTCAACGCGGAGCTGGCTCTGCATTGCCTGCACGAGGCTCAAGGCGACGTGCTGGTAAGAAGCGGCAATTTCTAATGAAGAACGGACTTTGTTCCTGGTTTGAGCTGGGAGTCGCTCCGAGTTTTCTATTGCGCGGGCGGGAGTCTCTTTGCCGAAGGCGCAGGAGGTTCTTGGATGTTGCCTGTCACGGCGTTAATGTGTCGTGGGCTTCCCGAGCCCTCTCCTGGTGCATCGCTAAGAGTTTGTTTTGATTCTGGGAGGATCTGGAGAATAGAATTACTCCCGAATGAAGGGATATTGGCTAAAACCCGAGGTGTGTCCTCGATGAGCCCCGAGCGGGTCTGCTTTGCTCCCTCTTCTTGGAAGAAGGGATTTAACACCCCTGGGCTGGGCGTCTGCTGGGGCGTCGCCAGGAGGAGGGAGAATTTCCCTTTTGGCTCCTCCTCCGGAGGAATTTAACTCTTTTTTTCCCTATGAAATCTGGCAGGAGGCGGCGGAGATGCTCCGTGCTGGGCCGCCTCGGAGACCCGAGTCCCATCCCCTGGCTGATTATCATTACACAGGTAAAGGAGGAGAACAGCTCCCGCCGTTCCCTTTGCTCTGATTGAATTGAGGCTTCCAAATGTTCTTTTGGGGTGGGGAAAAGAGTAGTTCTAATCCCTTTCCGGGGCTTTTGGAGGCGGGGGATGCCTATTGTAATAGTTTGGCTGTCGCTGGTTAATTCCTAGGCTCGGATACTTGGACACCGGTGGAGGAGCAATTGTTTAAAGAGGCTTTTTACCTGCATAAGAAGAATTTTCGCCTCATACAGAAGCAGGTAAAGCTGTTAGAGGGAGACGCAGCTCGTTAGCGTGGGCAGTTTCAACCCAGAAAGTCGTATTTTGAGTTGCGTGTTGGAATGCTGTTCTTAGGACGCTTCTTCATGCTAAAAAACCACCGGCACGAGACAAGTTTTTGCCCTCATGTGTGATGGCAAGGGACTATTTAATCTCTCTGGGAGAAAATAGCAGAGATATTAAAAGAATAACGACAGTTTTTGTTGTGAAATGGAGAATTCTGCCCTGAAATCGCTTCTTGACGGCGTTTTTCAGCAGGTGAAGGTTTCTTTTCTGTCCGAGCTCTCCTGGACGTTGCGTTGCGAGAAGCGCAGGAGAGACTCCTGGTCGATCTGCCCCTTGGGTATTTTACTGCCGCGTTTCCCTTATTAAGTGGCTCCTGGTTTTCCTCCCGGCAGATCCAGACTAAAAGCGTGTCTCAGTGTGTTGAATATTATTACACCTGGAAGAAGAAAACCCGTTTTGGCTGCACTCGGCCTCGCCTGACGCAGAAGAAGCGCCCGAGACGCCCGGAGGAGGAGGAAAAGGCTGAAGACGAGGTAGAAAAGCTGCTGGGGGAGGGATTTTTGTGCCAGCTTCCGCTCCTCCATGAAGCCATCTGGGAAAACTTTCCTTAAAAACCAGCAGATTTGGTTCACAGAAATATTTGTAACTTTGTGGTGGTAGAAATGGGGTGACAGTGTTGCTTCGGTGCTTCGGAATTCCATGTTTTCAACCTGTCGGGGTAAATTTTTGTGGCGGAAGGCGCTGTTCTGCTTCAAATAGAGAACTAATAGGGTTTTTCTTTCAAGGTCTGGTCCTCCCAGAGGAATTAAAGTGGTTTTTTCTCGACTGTTTAGTGTTCGGAGTCCACCCGGCCGGGGTTGGGCTGATAAAACGCGGTACCTCCGGCACAAAAAATCCAATTCCGTTGCCGCCCGCAGCTGTTTCAAGCTATTTTTTACCTGATTTACAGGCCCTTTGCAGTGCAAAGAAGAGGCGGCGCATCATCCGCAAGGAAAATCCAAAGTTGGGGAGTCAGGAAGAGAACCCCTGCAACGGCGGCAGCTCCTCCATCAATGCCGGTGCTTCCTGGTGCTGGGACGGCGGCGCCGGAGATCCGGGATTTTTCCCCTGCGGTGAGTGTGGAAGGTCAGCTCTTCCTTTTTCTTCTCAAAAGCGGCTGTTTTGGGGCTCAAAAAGCAGCCGTGGGGGCAGCGGGGGAGGGCAGCTGGAGGATTCCCCTTGCCCCGGGGCCGCTTGGCGGTTTTCATTGACTTTCAGCCCCCAAAAATGTGTGTTTTCGGAGTCGGGGAGACCCTCCACCGAGCCCTGAGGTTCAGAGCAGTGGCCCTCCTTTGCGCAAGAATCCCGGCGCTTCTCCTTTTTGACCAAAAAAGCCTCAAGTTCTGTGAGGATTTGCGGCCTGAGGCTTCCCCGCTCCACTCGCTCGCGCCGAGCAAAATGCCTCGCGTTTCAATTCAGCCTCATTTTAAGCAATGGCCCAATTAATTCTAATATGTTAATCGCCCACGATCTGTCCTGTTGAACCACCGACGTCGGAAACTCTGTCGTACCACGCAGCAAAGCGTAAGAGTTCCCAAAAGGAGGAATAACGGAGCTTGGTCTCACAAATTTACAAAAACGGCCAAAGACTTAAAAATGCCTTTCTTTTCTAACTTTCAGGGTGTTTGAGAAGATCCAGGGGAGAAACGCCCACATGAGATTCCATCGCCCCAAAGCTGATGTTTAAAAGGGCCCCGGGAGCTCTTCTAAAGGGTGGCGAAGCCACAAAAGCCCCCGCATTCCGCTGACCTCCTCCCATAACACCTGGGAACTGACACCAAACCAACCCCGAGGCCAGTTTTTACCATTTTTCTGAAAACCCCCCAGCTTTTTCTCCGCATCCGGGCAGCGGCTGGGCTTTGAGGATTCAAGAAGACGCGGTCGCCCCCGCTCTAAAAAGAGAGGGAATGGGGGAAATGGCCCCAAAAGGGTCATCCTATTTAACAGCGTGTTTCCCTGCTGGTGGTGCGCAGCGTTTAAGATCTGGACTGCAGCGCCCTTTTGGTAGAGATAAGGTTAGTTTTCGTGTGTGGATTTTCGTTTACTTCTTAAATTTGGTTGGTGAGTTTTCAAGTTCTTGCCCCGCTCCCGCTTTTTGCGTGATCATTAAAGGCTTTAAAACTCCTTGCGCTGGTTCCGGGGCAGCAGAATCGGGGTGGTTAAAGGTGTTGGGTGGCCGTGAGGCGTCTCGGTCCTATTTCAAGCACCCGTTGCATGTTTATTTTATTAATTGGTGCTCATTTGCATAAATTAACGTGGCGTTTGGGAGGGAACGTGGAGAGTTTGATTAGTTGAAGGGAGGAAATGGAAAGAAAGGCTTCTTGTCTCTACCGATGGTATAAAAAAGGCTGGTTTTTTTTTTGTTTTGTTTTGTTTCCGGGCCACCACATTTTCATGGCTTTGTTTAATTTTTGCTGAATCTTCATGTCCAGTAGAGGGGAAAAAATAAAAGTCTGTATTTTGGTTCTGTTTTTCTCTGGAAAGGACCAATGCTCAGGTCTGGGCCTCCATCAGCTCCTTTCCCCAGAGCAGAAGGCGGGTGGGAACGTTCTCCTTTGGCTTCTCAAGGCTTGTATTTTTCCAAAGAAACCTCAAAGTAACGTTTTTATCTAGCCCTTAAGGATTCCCAAGGGAAAGCGGCTGCCTTCCGAAAACGAAGACGGGCCTCCCAGGAAGGCCGGAGTCAGCGGCAGCCCTGCCAGCTGGGAGGACGGGGAGTTTTTAACCAACAAAACCCGGGGGCTGTTTCCTTTTCAAAAAAGAACCAGAGGTGGCTGTTGCAGCGCTGAGTGATTTTTTTAATTCCATCTGAGGGATGAGTTTTGAGCAGTTTGGCTCCGGAGGGGGAGTGAGAAAGCGAGTGCCGGGAGGCGGCGGCGCGTTCACGCCTCCTGGCTGCCAAAGCCATGCCGAAAGCGCAGGAATTTGGCAAAATACTCGGCGTCCCACGGCCCCGCCGCGGGGCTGGATTTAAACCCCCGCCGACCCCCGGAAAGGCTGGGCGTGGGGATTCCTGCTCGGCGCCTCGTTGCTGTTCCCGCTTGATTCTGAAATCTCCAAGTTTTGGCGCAAGAAGAGCGTTTGGTGCAGGTTCTGCGGCGCCAGGACGGCTCGCCGATGCTCCCGGCCGCTCTGGCCGGCGGCGAAGGCCTGCTGGGGCGAGAGGGCGGTGGCCGGGGTGGGCAGGTCCTGCCGGCTCAGCCGCCCCCGCCATTCCCCCTGCGCCCACCTCTTCTCTCCCCGGCTCTCCATGCCCCGGCCCACGCGGCGGAGGAGCAGGTGAGTGGGGCGTGTGGGGGTTATGCGGAGTTCCCCCCAGAAGAGGCGGCTCACGGCCCCACCATGTCTGGGAGTTGGGCGGGGGGCGCGGTGGTTCAAAAACGTCCAAAGCTGGAACTCTGGGGGCGAGGCGCTGAACTAGAGAAGAAGCTCTTCTTTTTCGAGCTCTTGAAAACTACTCTTCATTTCTGTAGCTCCAAGGAGGTGAAAATCCAAAGCGCGCTCTCTGCGGGTGCTCTGATCCTGGCCGCTCTCCAGGAGCTTAGACTAGGAAAAGGGTTGGAAAAGCTGTATTTAGAGCGAGCTATTGCAGCGTCGCACTGTCTGTCTGAAGGGAGAGCCAGTGTAATGAGCTGTTGTGTATCACAAGTGTCAGCATCTGAGTCTACAGAGACGTGCCTCTGTTCAGCAGCTCTTGTGTCGACGTGTCAAGAGGCGCTTTGTGTTCTCTGAGGAGAGATCTGTGTGTGCCCAGGTAGGGAAGGGGCGATGTCTGCGCGGCAGGAGGTTGCGAAAAGGCAAAGAAGGGCTGTTTCTGCCTCTAAGGCTTCTATGAGTTTTTCTGACGTGAAGGAGTTGAGAGCAGGAAAAGACTGGGGCAGGATTTCTTTGGGCAGAGAGCCGGGAGCGTGCAAGTGCCCGTGTGGGCAGAGAGGCGGTGGAGGGCCGTGGGCTGCCGTAGGGCCGTAGTGCGCATGCGCGGCGTCCCATTGGTGGGCTGGCGTGGGCGGGGGTGGGGCGCGGCGGGGATTGACGGCGGCGAGGGGCCAGTGGAGGGTGGGTGTGCGAGGAGGAGGGGGCGGGCGTCGTGGCGTGGGCGGCCAATGGGCGGGCGTGTGGTGGGTCGGGCCGGGGCGGGGCGGGGCGGGGCGGGGCGGGCGGTCGGGGCGTCGTCGAGGCCGTGGTGAGGCCGGTGGAGCGCGTGAAGGTGAGCGGGCGGCCCCGAGGGGTGATGGGGGGGGCGGGCGGGAGGGCCGGGAGTGAGTGTGGGGGCACGGGGGGCCTGAGGGGGGGCATTGTCGTGTGGGAGGGGGGTGTGTGGGCCCGTGTCCCCTTGGGGTTCCCTTGGTGCCGGGGGCTTTGTGGTGCGGTGCCGGCGCTGGCGGAGAAGTGAAGGCCGTGAGGGCGGTAAGAAAGCGGCGGCCGGGCCGTGGTGGTGGCGCCCCGCAGGGAGGCGGGCCGGGCCGTGCGCGGTTGTGCAGCGCTCCCCCAGAGCGGGCGTGGGGCCCTGGGTGTGTCGGGCTGTGGGGTGTGTGCGCTCCCTGAGCGTGGTGCAGGGGGGCTGCCGAGGGGGTGAGGAAGCGGAGAGGGGGAGGCGGTTTGGGGCGTGAGAGGGCGAGCGGGTGTGGTGGTGTCGGGGCTGGGGAAGGGCCTGGCGTGTGTGGTTGTGGGGCTGCGCAAGCGAGGGAGTTGTGTGGGTTTGGGCTGAGGAAGAGGGCTGGAGATGAACCGGGCGCCAGGCCCGCTCTGTCTGCGCGGAGGGTCCGTCCCGGCCGCGCTGCCGGGGGGGCAGAGGTTGTGTGAGAAACAAGTTCGGGTCCGAATGAAATAGGCTGGGGCAGAATCCTCTGTGAAGCACGTTTTTGTTCACGTTCCTGCAGGAGCGGGTGACCTAGCAAGTAGGCACACTTTCAGTTCTTGAAACACACCTTTTTGTTTCCTGATCCCGGCCGAGTTTTTCCCTCCCCTGTTTCCCATTGGTTAGGTACTGCAGGGTTCACAGTCTGTGCGAGGCGCCTAAAATTCTTCCCGCGTGTCCTGCCTCTGTTTCCCTCTCGTTATGCTACACCTAAAGGGATTATCTGACTAGTTTATTTCTTTCCTTTTTGGTAAAAAAATTGCTGAATGCCTTTAGCCCTGGTTAAATGTTTGAGTGCCCGTCTAGACACTAATGCAGTAGGAATCAGTTTGTCCTTTTGTCTGTGTGATAAGAGATGTTCTACAAGGCTTTGCTGGAGCCTCTTTGTCTTGGTCCTTCCCTTATCATGCCACCTCTGATGGCAGCGGCTTTTCTCCTCTGCAAAAGCAATAGGTGCCTTTCTTACAGTTGGGTGGGGGTCCCCCGGCTCGTCCCCCTTGTGTGGGTGTGACAACCGGGCTCATTTTTCAGCTCTTCTTTTCCCAGGGTGACCTTGTGCGGCACGGCAAGAAAATCCTGCCCGGCTGATTGCGCTCGCTGCTGAGGTAATGGCACACGTGTGTAATGGCACACATAATGAGTGTCTCATCGGCCATGGGAGGGAAAAGGGGAGATCAAGAGTCCACCTAAACGAACCTTGCGGCGTTAAGAGACTGTTCTCTGGGGGGTTCACCGCGAAAATTATGTGTTGGGGAAGCTCGTTTTACCGAGCGACGTGCTGCGGCCGGTTTGGGGAGTCAATATCTCCAAAGTTTGGTGTTGGTTAAGTGCTTTTTGGTTGTTAGTTGGATGTCTTGGGTTTTTTCTTTCCCTATTTACCACCTTTTCCTGCTAAAGGAACTGCAGAGATTTCCCAAGTAGGCCCGAAACGGCGGATCGAGCGCTGAGGGTGCTGAAATTCTATTCTTTAAAAAAGCGGTTCAGCTTCCTCCCCTTAATTTTCCACCCCTTTATCTCCATATTTTTTTTTCTCCACTTTTCGGCTTCCCCCCGGCAAGAACCGCGGTCGGGTGGTTTTCTACCGAAAAAGGTCGCCATCGGGTGTTTTTGCGGGGAGCGATGGCGCAGAGCAAGGAAGGAGCAGCAGGTCAAGGGAAAGGGAATCCTTGAGCGCTTGTTATTTAACAGGAGTTCTCGTTATTTTCTTTCAGAGAGAAACCATTTGGATTGGAGTTGGGATGCGAAGGACTTGGAGGCGAGAAAATGCACCCCAGTCCCTCGCTGGTGCCCAGAAACCATCGCCGGAGGCCGCAGGAGATGGAAAGCGTCCCTCCAAAGCCGAGATGCCTTCAGGGGAACGTCGCGGTGGCTCTGCCGGCTGATTGCCTTCTCGGTACCGTCCACGAGAAGGAATTTGGCAGCAGGGAAGGAGGTGGGTGGCGATTTTAGTGATTTTTTTTTTGAGTGTATTTAGAGAAAACTCCCTTGCTGGAATGGCTTCTGTGAGCCACTGGTCAGCAGTTCAGCAGCTCAGCTAATCCCCCCAATTCTATTCGACTAAGACGGCAGGAATGGGCTTGGTGGTAATGAAGGCTAATGGTAACGGAGTTGGTAAAGTTTCCAGGGGCCTGTTGGTGGAATTTGTGGGAAACAGGTAACCTGTTAATCACTTTGGAGTTGCGATTTAGGTTCCTCCTAAAGCCGCGACCTGATTAGATTGTGCGAGTTTGGGGTAAAAGCTGAAGGTAAGCATTAAAAACGCGCAATTCAAAAGACTGGAGGATGGCGAGGAAGGCTAAAGGCTTGTCTTATTGGAACGATTTTTCTTTCGGTCGTTTTTTTTTTTTGCTACCTTCCGGGCAGAATTGCAAGGGGGTTTGGGTGTTTTGGCTGATGAAACAGTAAAATGGGCGCCCAGCCATGGGAAGAAGAGCAGAGTGTGGGAAAAGGGGGGACGAGGGAAGTGCCGTTGAGGAGTGGGCGTGTGGTTGGTGCAAGGCCCGGTGTGTGCAGGCCCTGGCAGTTGCCATTGAGCTTCTGCCGGTGGCTCGGCCAGTCCTCAAGGGTGGGTTTTTTGGGGCAAAGTTGGCCAGAAATGTGCGGAAATGCCCGGCCAAGCGCTGTCACGGAGCGTTGCCGGCCTCCCGCGTTCTACACAACATTCCGAAGCACTTGGTGCTCGGCGGTGGTGGCTCTTGCAGCTCGCTGCTCTTCTCAGAGTGAACCTGACCACTTGGGAGAGGTTTTGAGAAGGAAGAAACCCCCAATTCTCTTGCCCGATGGGGCCCAAGAGGACTCAGGAGGCAGAACGGTACCGTGGTGGTGCTGGAGAAGTTGCTAGAGGAGAGCGATTAGCGCTTTCCTGGGAAATAGGGGCCGTCTTTCTTACAGCTCCTCCCGTATGCGCGCGTTTCTCCTGCCGGAGCTGTTCCCCGCTCGCCTTCCTCACCTCCTCTTCCTCACGCTTTCAGGCGCATCAACATTGGAAGCCAATTCCAAGCGGAGCTTCCAGACCTCCAGGACCCAGCCCGTTTGGTAGAGGAGGAAGAGGGAGCATCGCTGGTGTGGAAGTCCTGGGGCGACGTGGAAACCAACCCGGAGACGCAGGAGAAAGGTGTTTGGCTTTTTTTTTTCCTACCGCTTTTCTTCCACTTTGACCCCAGCCAGGGATAGGAGGGGTTGAAAATGCCACCTTTTTGGGCTTGTCTCCCTTCTTTTCTTGCCCGCGTTCCCGTTGGAGGGAAGAAGATGGCTGGGTTTTGGTGGGAGAGGGACTAAAGACTAACGGGCGACGCTCTCGGCAGCGTCTTGCATGAAAAAGGGGCGTTTGGAGCCCTCCCAGCTCATGTGTGGCGCCCTCGGGAGAGGGGAGGTTTCTCTCCGAGCTTTTAAACAGAGCTCTTTGGGGTACCGGACTTCTTTCTCTGCCTTTTCCTCGTCTGCGGTCTCTGCTGCGCTCGTCCTGTTTTCCCTCCCTCTCCTCTGGCCCCTTTTCTGGAGGAAAACGTGACTTTTTGTGGGTTTTTGTTGCGTTTGTAGTTAGAAACCTGCTCCATTTGGCGTCTGCCAAGGGCGGGCCGGGGGGCCGGGTCAACGCGGAGCTGGCTCTGCATTGTCTGCACGAGGCTCAAGGCGACGTGCTGGTAAGAAGCGGCAATTTCTAATGAAGAACGGACTTTGTTCCTGGTTTGAGCTGGGAGTCGCTCCGAGTTTTCTATTGCGCGGGTGGGAGTCTCTTTGCCGAAGGCGCAGGAGGTTCTTGGATGTTGCCTGTCACGGCGTTAATGTGTCGTGGGCTTCCCGAGCCCTCTCCTGGTGCATCGCTAAGAGTTTGTTTTGATTCTGGGAGGATCTGGAGAATAGAATTACTCCCGAATGAAGGGATATTGGCTAAAACCCGAGGTGTGTCCTCGATGAGCCCCGAGCGGGTCTGCTTTGCTCCCTCTTCTTGGAAGAAGGGATTTAACACCCCTGGGCTGGGCGTCTGCTGGGGCGTGGCCGGGAGGAGGGAGAATTTCCCTTTTGGCTCCTCCTCCGGAGGAATTTAACTCTTTTTTCCCTATGAAATCTTGCAGGAGGCGGCGGAGATGCTCCGTGCTGGGCCGCCTCGGAGACCCGAGTCCCATCCCCTGGCTGATTATCATTACACAGGTAAAGGAGGAGAACAGCTCCCGCCGTTCCCTTTGCTCTGATTGAATTGAGTCTTCCAAATGTTCTTTTGGGGTGGGGAAAAGAGTAGTTCTAATCCCTTTCCGGGGCTTTTGGAGGCGGGGGATGCCTATTGTAATAGTTTGGCTGTCGCTGGTTAATTCCTAGGCTCGGATACTTGGACACCGGTGGAGGAGCAATTGTTTAAAGAGGCTTTTTACCTGCACAAGAAGAATTTTCGCCTCATACAGAAGCAGGTAAAGCTGTTAGACGGAGACGCAGCTCGTTAGCGTGGGCAGTTTCAACCCAGAAAGTCGTATTTTGAGTTGCGTGTTGGAATGCTGTTCTTAGGACGCTTCTTCATGCTAAAAAACCACCGGTACGAGACAAGTTTTTGCCCTCATGTGTGATGGCAAGGGACTATTTAATCTCTCTGGGAGAAAATAGCAGAGATATTAAAAGAATAATGACAGTTTGTGTGGTGAAACGGAGAATTCTGCCCTGAAAACGCTTCTTGACGGCGTTTTTCAGCAGGTGAAGGTTTCTTTTCTGTCCGAGCTCCCCCGGACGTTGCGTTGCGAGAAGCACAGGAGAGACTCCTGGTCGATCTGCCCCTTGGGTATTTTACTGCCGCGTTTCCCTTATTAAGTGGCTCCTGGTTTTCCTCCCGGCAGATCCAGACTAAAAGCGTGTCTCAGTGTGTTGAATATTATTACACCTGGAAGAAGAAAACCCGTTTTGGCTGCACTCGGCCTCGCCTGACGCAGAAGAAGCGCCCGAGACGCCCGGAGGAGGAGGAAAAGGCTGAAGACGAGGTAGAAAAGCTGCTGGGGGAGGGATTTTTGTGCCAGCTTCCGCTCCTCCATGAAGCCATCTGCGAAAACTTTCCTTAAAAACCAGCGGATTTGGTTCACAGAAATATTTGTAACTTTGTGGTGGTAGAAATGGGGTGACAGTGTTGCTTCGGTGCTTCGGAATTCCATGTTTTCAACCTGTCGGGGTAAATTTTTGTGGCGGAAGGCGCTGTTCTGCTTCAAATAGAGAACTAATAGGGTTTTTCTTTCAAGGTCTGGTCCTCCCAGAGGAATTAAAGTGGTTTTTTCTCGACTGTTTAGTGTTCGGAGTCCACCCGGCCGGGGTTGGGCTGATAAAACGCGGTACCTCCGGCACAAAAAATCCAATTCCGTTGCCGCCCGCAGCTGTTTCAAGCTATTTTTTACCTGATTTACAGGCCCTTTGCAGTGCAAAGAAGAGGCGGCGCATCATCCGCAAGGAAAATCCAAAGTTGGGGAGTCAGGAAGAGAACCCCTGCAACGGCGGCAGCTCCTCCATCAATGCTGCTGCTTCCTGGTGCTGGGACGGCGGCGCCGGAGATCCGGGATTTTTCCCCTGCGGTGAGTGTGGAAGGTCAGCTCTTCCTTTTTCTTCTCAAAAGCGGCTGTTTTGGGGCTCAAAAAGCAGCCGTGGGGGCAGCGGGGGAGGGCAGCTGGAGGATTCCCCTTGCCCCGGGGCCGCTTGGCGGTTTTCATTGACTTTCAGCCCCCAAAAATGTGTGTTTTCGGAGTCGGGGAGACCCTCCACCGAGCCCTGAGGTTCAGAGCAGTGGCCCTCCTTTGCGCAAGAATCCCGGCGCTTCTCCTTTTTGACCAAAAAACCCTCAAGTTCTGTGAGGATTTGCGGCCTGAGGCTTCCCCGCTCCACTCGCTCGCGCCGAGCAAAATGCCTCGCGTTTCAATTCAGCCTCATTTTAAGCAATGGCCCAATTAATTCTAATATGTTAATCGCCCACGATCTGTCCTGTTGAACCACCGACGTCGGAAACTCTGTCGTACCACGCAGCAAAGCGTAAGAGTTCCCAAAAGGAGGAATAACGGAGCTTGGTCTCACAAATTTACAAAAACGGCCAAAGACTTAAAAATGCCTTTCTTTTCTAACTTTCAGGGTGTTTGAGAAGATCCAGGGGAGAAACGCCCACATGAGATTCCATCGCCCCAAAGCTGATGTTTAAAAGGGCCCCGGGAGCTCTTCTAAAGGGTGGCGAAGCCACAAAAGCCCCCGCATTCCGCTGACCTCCTCCCATAACACCTGGGAACTGACACCAAACCAACCCCGAGGCCAGTTTTTACCATTTTTCTGAAAACCCCCCAGCTTTTTCTCCGCATCCGGGCAGCGGCTGGGCTTTGAGGATTCAAGAAGACGCGGTCGCCCCCGCTCTAAAAAGAGAGGGAATGGGGGAAATGGCCCCAAAAGGGTCATCCTATTTAACAGCGTGTTTCCCTGCTGGTGGTGCGCAGCGTTTAAGATCTGGACTGCAGCGCCCTTTTGGTAGAGATAAGGTTAGTTTTCGTGTGTGGATTTTCGTTTACTTCTTAAATTTGGTTGGTGAGTTTTCAAGTTCTTGCCCCGCTCCCGCTTTTTGCGTGATCATTAAAGGCTTTAAAACTCCTTGCGCTGGTTCCGGGGCAGCAGAATCGGGGTGGTTAAAGGTGTTGGGTGGCCGTGAGGCGTCTCGGTCCTATTTCAAGCACCCGTTGCATGTTTATTTTATTAATTGGTGCTCATTTGCATAAATTAACGTGGCGTTTGGGAGGGAACGTGGAGAGTTTGATTAGTTGAAGGGAGGAAATGGAAAGAAAGGCTTCTTGTCTCTACCGATGGTATAAAAAAGGCTGGTTTTTTTTTTGTTTTGTTTTGTTTTGTTTCCGGGCCACCACATTTTCATGGCTTTGTTTAATTTTTGCTGAATCTTCATGTCCAGTAGAGGGGAAAAAATAAAAGTCTGTATTTTGGTTCTGTTTTTCTCTGGAAAGGACCAATGCTCAGGTCTGGGCCTCCATCAGCTCCTTTCCCCAGAGCAGAAGGCGGGTGGGAACGTTCTCCTTTGGCTTCTCAAGGCTTGTATTTTTCCAAAGAAACCTCAAAGTAACGTTTTTATCTAGCCCTTAAGGATTCCCAAGGGAAAGCGGCTGCCTTCCGAAAACGAAGACGGGCCTCCCAGGAAGGCCGGAGTCAGCGGCAGCCCTGCCAGCTGGGAGGACGGGGAGTTTTTAACCAACAAAACCCGGGGGCTGTTTCCTTTTCAAAAAAGAACCAGAGGTGGCTGTTGCAGCGCTGAGTGATTTTTTTAATTCCATCTGAGGGATGAGTTTTGAGCAGTTTGGCTCCGGAGGGGGAGTGAGAAAGCGAGTGCCGGGAGGCGGCGGCGCGTTCACGCCTCCTGGCTGCCAAAGCCATGCCGAAAGCGCAGGAATTTGGCAAAATACTCGGCGTCCCACGGCCCCGCCGCGGGGCTGGATTTAAACCCCCGCCGACCCCCGGAAAGGCTGGGCGTGGGGATTCCTGCTCGGCGCCTCGTTGCTGTTCCCGCTTGATTCTGAAATCTCCAAGTTTTGGCGCAAGAAGAGCGTTTGGTGCAGGTTCTGCGGCGCCAGGACGGCTCGCCGATGCTCCCGGCCGCTCTGGCCGGCGGCGAAGGCCTGCTGGGGCGAGAGGGCGGTGGCCGGGGTGGGCAGGTCCTGCCGGCTCAGCCGCCCCCGCCATTCCCCCTGCGCCCACCTCTTCTCTCCCCGGCTCTCCATGCCCCGGCCCACGCGGCGGAGGAGCAGGTGAGTGGGGCGTGTGGGGGTTACGCGGAGTTCCCCCCAGAAGAGGCGGCTCACGGCCCCACCATGTCTGGGAGTTGGGCGGGGGGCGCGGTGGTTCAAAAACGTCCAAAGCTGGAACTCTGGGGGCGAGGCGCTGAACTAGAGAAGAAGCTCTTCTTTTTCGAGCTCTTGAAAACTACTCTTCATTTCTGTAGCTCCAAGGAGGTGAAAATCCAAAGCGCGCTCTCTGCGGGTGCTCTGATCCTGGCCGCTCTCCAGGAGCTTAGACTAGGAAAAGGGTTGGAAAAGCTGTATTTAGAGCGAGCTATTGCAGCGTCGCACTGTCTGTCTGAAGGGAGAGCCAGTGTAATGAGCTGTTGTGTATCACAAGTGTCAGCATCTGAGTCTACAGAGACGTGCCTCTGTTCAGCAGCTCTTGTGTCGACGTGTCAAGAGGCGCTTTGTGTTCTCTGAGGAGAGATCTGTGTGTGCCCAGGTAGGGAAGGGGCGATGTCTGCGCGGCAGGAGGTTGCGAAAAGGCAAAGAAGGGCTGTTTCTGCCTCTAAGGCTTCTATGAGTTTTTCTGACGTGAAGGAGTTGAGAGCAGGAAAAGACTGGGGCAGGATTTCTTTGGGCAGAGAGCCGGGAGCGTGCAAGTGCCCGTGTGGGCAGAGAGGTGGTGGAGGGCCGTGGGCTGCCGTAGGGCCGTAGTGCGCATGCGCGGCGTCCCATTGGTGGGCTGGCGGGGGCGGGGGTGGGGCGCGGCGGGGATTGACGGCGGCGAGGGGCCAGTGGAGGGTGGGTGTGCGAGGAGGAGGGGGCGGGCGTCGTGGCGTGGGCGGCCAATGGGCGGGCGTGTGGTGTGGTGGGGCGGGGCGGGCGGTCGGGGCGTCGTCGAGGCCGTGGTGAGGCCGGTGGAGCGCGTGAAGGTGAGCGGGCGGCCCCGAGGGGTGATGGGGGGGGCGGGAGTGAGTGTGGGGGCACGGGGGGCCTGAGGGGGGGCATTGTCGTGTGGGAGGCGGGTGTGTGGGCCCGTCTCCCCTTGGGGTTCCCTTGGTGCCGGGGGCTTTGTGGTGCGGTGCCGGCGCTGGCGGAGAAGTGAAGGCCGTGAGGGCGGTAAGAAAGCGGCGGCCGGGCCGTGGTGGTGGCGCCCCGCAGGGAGGCGGGCCGGGCCGTGCGCGGTTGTGCAGCGCTCCCCCCAGAGCGGGCGTGGGGCCCTGGGTGTGTCGGGCTGTGGGGTGTGTGCGCTCCCTGAGCGTGGTGCAGGGGGGCTGCCGAGGGGGTGAGGAAGCGGAGAGGGGGAGGCGGTTTGGGGCGTGAGAGGGCGAGCGGGTGTGGTGGTGTCGGGGCTGGGGAAGGGCCTGGCGTGTGTGGTTGTGGGGCTGCGCAAGCGAGGGAGTTGTGTGGGTTTGGGCTGAGGAAGAGGGCTGGAGATGAACCGGGCGCCAGGCCCGCTCTGTCTGCGCGGAGGGTCCGTCCCGGCCGCGCTGCCGGGGGGGCAGAGGTTGTGTGAGAAACAAGTTCGGGTCCGAATGAAATAGGCTGGGGCAGAATCCTCTGTGAAGCACATTTTTGTTCACGTTCCTGCAAGAGCGGGTGACCTAGCAAGTAGGCACACTTTCAGTTCTTGAAACACACCTTTTTGTTTCCTGATCCCGGCCGAGTTTTTCCCTCCCCTGTTTCCCATTGGTTAGGTACTGCAGGGTTCACAGTCTGTGCGAGGCGCCTAAAATTCTTCCCGCGTGTCCTGCCTCTGTTTCCTTCTCGTTATGCTACACCTAAAGGGATTATCTGACTAGTTTATTTCTTTCCTTTTTGGTAAAAAAATTGCTGAATGCCTTTAGCCCTGGTTAAATGTTTGAGTGCCCGTCTAGACACTAATGCAGTAGGAATCAGTTTGTCCTTTTGTCTGTGTGATAAGAGATGTTCTACAAGGCTTTGCTGGAGCCTCTTTGTCTTGGTCCTTCCCTTATCATGCCACCTCTGATGGCAGCGGCTTTTCTCCTCTGCAAAAGCAATAGGTGCCTTTCTTACAGTTGGGTGGGGGTCCCCCGGCTCGTCCCCCTTGTGTGGGTGTGACAACCGGGCTCATTTTTCAGCTCTTCTTTTCCCAGGGTGACCTTGTGCGGCACGGCAAGAAAATCCTGCCCGGCTGATTGCGCTCGCTGCTGAGGTAATGGCACACGTGTGTAATGGCACACATAATGAGTGTCTCATCGGCCATGGGAGGGAAAAGGGGAGATCAAGAGTCCACCTAAACGAACCTTGCGGCGTTAAGAGACTGTTCTCTGGGGGGTTCACCGCGAAAATTATGTGTTGGGGAAGCTCGTTTTACCGAGCGACGTGCTGCGGCTGGTTTGGGGAGTCAATATCTCCAAAGTTTGGTGTTGGTTAAGTGCTTTTTGGTTGTTAGTTGGATGTCTTGGGTTTTTTCTTTCCCTATTTACCACCTTTTCCTGCTAAAGGAACTGCAGAGATTTCCCAAGTAGGCCCGAAACGGCGGATCGAGCGCTGAGGGTGCTGAAATTCTATTCTTTAAAAAAGTGGTTCAACTTCCTCCCCTTAATTTTCCACCCCTTTATCTCCATATTTTTTTTTTCTCCACTTTTCGGCTTCCCCCCGGCAAGAACCGCGGTCGGGTGGTTTTCTACCGAAAAAGGTCGCCATCGGGTGTTTTTGCGGGGAGCGATGGCGCAAAGCAAGGAAGGAGCAGCAGGTCAAGGGAAAGGGAATCCTTGAGCGCTTGTTATTTAACAGGAGTTCTCGTTATTTTCTTTCAGAGAGAAACCATTTGGATTGGAGTTGGGATGCGAAGGACTTGGAGGCGAGAAAATGCACCCCAGTCCCTCGCTGGTGCCCAGAAACCATCGCTGGAGGACGCAGAGATGGAAAGCGTCCCTCCAAAGCCGAGATGCCTTCAGGGGAACATCGCGGTGGCTCTGCCGGCTGATTGCCTTCTCGGTACCGTCCACGAGAAGGAATTTGGCAGCAGGGAAGGAGGTGGGTGGTGATTTTAGTGATTTTCTTTTGAGTGTATTTAGAGAAAACTCCCTTGCTGGAATGGCTTCTGTGAGCCACTGGTCAGCAGTTCAGCAGCTCAGCTAATCCCCCCAATTCTATTCGACTAAGACGGCAGGAATGGGCTTGGTGGTAATGAACGCTAATGGTAACGGAGTTGGTAAAGGTTCCAGGGGCCTGTTGGTGGAATTTGTGGGAAACAGGTAACCTGTTAATCACTTTGGAGTTGCGATTTAGGTTCCTCGTAAAGCCGCGACCTGATTAGATTGCGCGAGTTTGGGGTAAAAACTGAAGGTAAGCATTAAAAACGCACAGTTCAAAAGACTTGAGGATGGCGAGGAAGGCTAAAGGCTGGTCCTGGCGGAACGATTTTTCTCTCAGGCGGTATTTTTTTGCTACCTTCCGGGCAGAATTGCAAGGGGGTTTGGGTGTTTTGGCTGATGAAACAGTAAAATGGGCGCCCAGCCGTGGGAAGAAGAGCAGAGTGTGGGAAAAGGGGGGATGAGGGAAGTGCCGTTGAGGAGTGGGCGTGTGGTTGGTGCAAGGCCCGGTGTGCGCAGGCCCTGGCAGTTGCCATCGAGCTTCTGCCGGTGGCTCGGCCAGTCCTCAAGGGTGGGTTTTTTGGGGCAAAGTTGGCCAGAAATGTGCGGAAATGCCCGGCCAAGCGCTGCCACGGAGCGTTGCCGGACTCCCGCGTTCTACACAACATTCCGAAGCACTTGGTGCTCGGCGGTGGTGGGTCTTGCAGCTCGCTGCTCTTCTCAGAGTGAACCTGACCACTTGGGAGAGGTTTTGAGAAGGAAGAAACCCCCAATTCTCTTGCCCGATGGGGCCCAAGAGGACTCAGGAGGCAGAACGGTACCGTGGTGGTGCTGGAGAAGTTGTTAGAGGAGAGCGATTAGCGCTTTCCTGGGAAATAGGGGCCGTCTTTCTTACAGCTCCTCCCGTATGCGCGCGTTTCTCCTGCCGGAGCTGTTCCCCGCTCGCCTTCCTCACCTCCTCTTCCTCACGTTTTCAGGCGCATCAACATTGGAAGCCAATTCCAAGCGGAGCTTCCAGACCTCCAGGATCCAGCCCGTTTGGTAGAGGAGGAAGAGGGAGCGTCGCTGGTGTGGAAGCCCTGGGGCGACGTGGAAACCAACCCAGAGACGCAGGAGAAAGGTGTTTGGCTTTTTTTTTTTTCCTACCGCTTTTCTTCCACTTTGACCCCAGCCAGGGACAGGAGGGGTTGAAAATGCCACCTTTTTGGGCTTGTCTCCCTCCTTTTCTTGCCCACGTTCCCGTTGGAGGGAAGGAGATGGCTGGGTTTTGGTGGGAGAGGGACTAAAGACTAACGGGCGACGCTCTCGGCGGCGTCTTGCATGAAAAAGGGGCGTTTGGAGCCCTCCCAGCTCATGTGCGGCGCCCTCGGGAGAGGGGAGGTTTCTCTCCGAGCTTTTAAACAGAGCTCTTTGGGGTACCGGACTTCTTTCTCTGCCTTTTCCTCGTCTGCGGTCTCTGCTGCGCTCGTCCTGTTTTCCCTCCCTCTCCTCTGGCCCCTTTTCTGGAGGAAAACGTGACTTTTTGTGGGTTTTTGTTGCGTTTGTAGTTAGAAACCTGCTCCATTTGGCGTCTCCCAAGGGCGGGCCGGGGGGCCGGGTCAACGCGGAGCTGGCTCTGCATTGTCTGCACGAGGCTCAAGGCGACGTGCTGGTAAGAAGAGGCAATTTCTAATGAAGAACGGACTTTGTTCCTGGTTTGAGCTGGGAGTCGCTCCGAGTTTTCTATTGCGCGGGCGGGAGTCTCTTTGCCGAAGGCGCAGGAGGTTCTTGGATGTTGCCTGTCACGGCGTTAATGTGTCGTGGGCTTCCCGAGCCCTCTCCTGGTGCATCGCTAAGAGTTTGTTTTGATTCTGCGAGGATCTGGAGAATAGAATTACTCCCGAATGAAGGGATATTGGCTAAAACCCGAGGTGTGTCCTCGATGAGCCCCGAGCGGGTCTGCTTTGCTCCCTCTTCTTGGAAGAAGGGATTTAACACCCCTGGGCTGGGCGTCTGCTGGGGCGTGGCCAGGAGGAGGGAGAATTTCCCTTTTGGCTCCTCCTCCGGAGGAATTTAACTCTTTTTTCCCTATGAAATCTGGCAGGAGGCGGCGGAGATGCTCCGTGCTGGGCCGCCTCGGAGACCCGAGTCCCATCCCCTGGCTGATTATCATTACACAGGTAAAGGAGGAGAACAGCTCCCGCCGTTCCCTTTGCTCTGATTGAATTGAGTCTTCCAAATGTTCTTTTGGGGTGGGGAAAAGAGTAGTTCTAATCCCTTTCCGGGGCTTTTGGAGGCGGGGGATGCCTATTGTAATAGTTTGGCTGTCGCTGGTTAATTCCTAGGCTCGGATACTTGGACACCGGTGGAGGAGCAATTGTTTAAAGAGGCTTTTTACCTGCATAAGAAGAATTTTCGCCTCATACAGAAGCAGGTAAAGCCGTTAGAGGGAGGCGCAGCTCATTAGCGTGGGCAGTTTCAACCCAGAAAGTCGTATTTTGAGTTGCGTGTTGGAATGCTGTTCTTAGGACGCTTCTTCATGCTAAAAAACCACCGGTACGAGACAAGTTTTTGCCCTCATGTGTGATGGCAAGGGACTACTTAATCTCTCTGGGAGAAAATAGCAGAGATATTAAAAGAATAACGACAGTTTGTGTGGTGAAAAGGAGAATTCTGCCCTGAAATCGCTTCTTGACGGCGTTTTTCAGCAGGTGAAGGTTTCTTTTCTGTCCGAGCTCTCCTGGACGTTGCGTTGCGAGAAGCGCAGGAGAGACTCCTGGTCGATCTGCCCCTTGGGTATTTTACTGCCGCGTTTCCCTTATTAAGTGGCTCCTGGTTTTCCTCCCGGCAGATCCAGACTAAAAGCGTGTCTCAGTGTGTTGAATATTATTACACCTGGAAGAAGAAAACCCGTTTTGGCTGCACTCGGCCTCGCCTGACGCAGAAGAAGCGCCCGAGACGCCCGGAGGAGGAGGAAAAGGCTGAAGACGAGGTAGAAAAGCTGCTGGGGGAGGGATTTTTGTGCCAGCTTCCGCTCCTCCATGAAGCCATCTGCGAAAACTTTCCTTAAAAACCAGCAGATTCGGTTCACAGAAATATTTGTAACTTTGTGGTGGTAGAAATGGGGTGACGGTGTCACTTCGGTGCTTTGGAATTCCATGTTTTCAACCTGTCGGGGTAGATTTTTGTGGCGGAAGGCGCTGTTCTGCTTCAAATAGAGAACTGATAGGGTTTTTCTTTCAAGGTCTGGTCCTCCCAGAGGAATTAAAGTGGTTTTTTCTCGACTGTTTAGTGTTCGGAGTCCACCCGGCCGGGGTTGGGCTGATAAAACGCAGTACCTCCGGCGCAAAAAATCCAATTCCTTTGCCGCCCGCAGCTGTTTCAAGCTATTTTTTACCTGATTTACAGGCCCTTTGCAGTGCAAAGAAGAGGCGGCGCATCATCCCCAAGGAAAATCCAAAGTTGGGGAGTCAGGAAGAGAACCCCTGCAACGGCAGCTCCTCCATCAATGCCGCTGCTTCCTGGTGCTGGGACGGCGGCGCCGGAGATCCGGGATTTTTCCCCTGCGGCGAGTGTGGAAGGTCAGCTCTTCCTTTTTCTTCTCAAAAGCGGCTGTTTTGTGGCTCAAAAAGCAGCCGTGGGGGCAGCGGGGGAGGGCAGCTGGAGGATTCCCCTTGCCCCGGGGCCGCTTGGCGGTTTTCATTGACTTTGAACCCCCAAAAATGTGTGTTTTCGGAGTCGGGGAGACCCTCCACCGAGCCCTGAGGTTCAGAGCAGTGGCCCTCCTTTGCGCAAGAATCCCGGCGCTTCTCCTTTTTGACCAAAAAACCCTCAAGTTCTGTGAGGATTTGCGGCCTGAGGCTTCCCCGCTCCACTCGCTCGCGCCGAGCAAAATGCCTCGCGTTTCAATTCAGCCTCATTTTAAGCGATGGCCCAATTAATTCTAATATTTTAATTGCCCACGATCTGTCCTGTTGAACCACCGACGTCGGAAACTCTGTCGTACCACGCAGCAAAGCATAAGAGTTCCCAAAAGGAGGAATAACGGAGCTTGGTCTCACAAATTTAGAAAAACGGCCAAAGACTTAAAACTGCCTTTCTTTTCTAACTTTCAGGGTGTTTGAGAAGATCCAGGGGAGAAACGCCCACATGAGATCCCATCGCCCCAAAGCTGATGTTTAAAAGGGCCCCGGGAGCTCTTCGAAAGGGTGGCGAAGCCACAAAAGCCCCCGCATTCCGCTGACCTCCTCCCATAACACCTGGGAACTGACACCAAACCAACCCCGAGGCCAGTTTTTACCATTTTTCTTAAAACCCCCCAGCTTTTTCTCCACATCCGGGCAGCGGCTGGGCTTTGAGGATTCAAGAAGACGCGGTCGCCCCCGCTCTAAAAAGAGAGGGAATGGGGGAAATGGCCCCAAAAGGGTCATCCTATTTAACAGCGTGTTTCCCTGCTGGTGGTGCGCAGCGTTTAAGATCTGGACTGCAGCGCCCTTTTGGTAGAGATAAGGTTAGTTTTCGTGTGTGGATTTGTGTTGTAAATACTTGTCTACAGTTTGTTAATAGTTTTGTTGTTTGTTAATAGTTTTGTTGTTTGTTAATAGTTTTGTTAGTTGTTAATAGTTTTGTTAGTTGTTCAGAGTTGTTAAGAGTTGTAAGAGTTGTTACTGGTTGTTAAGAGTTGTAGGTAGTTGTGTTGTTGTTAATAAAGAGTTGTGTTCCTGTTTTTCACACCCAAGCTCTGTGTGCATTTCTTGGGAGCCGCGGCGTTTGCAGAGTTGTGGTTCCAGTGTCTCGGGGATGGCGGGGCTGGAGGCGGCTGGGGGTAGTGGCACGGCCACCCCGGGGGTCCCTGTGCACAGATGGGGTGCGGCTGATGAAAGGGACGTCCCTGGGCACCAGCGGGGTTCGTGGGCTGCTGGGGAGTGGTGTCCCCAAGACCAAAGGGGTCCCCAGCCAAGCATGGTCTCTGCCGTGATGCCATCAAAGCAGGCAGGAAACCTGCTGCTGCCCTTGCTGCTGGAGGGAAAGGAAAGGGAGGGACGGGGCACAAGCCAGGATGGGGCCGTAGAGCTGCAAAATGCAAACTGATCAGCCGAGGGCCATGACATCCTTGGGAATGGCTGGTACAAGGATGAGGGGAGAAGGTTTTGGAGCTGCAGGGGCTGATGTTTAATGGTGTGAACCTCCCCACGCTCGGGTCTTTGCTTCTGGTCCTGCCGTGCTTTACCCGGGGCCGTGCCCAGAGCCGAAGCCCGGAGCAAAGCCCTCCTTGCCCTCCGGCATTCCTGCTGCCGGCAGCGGCCCCGGTCCCCACTCGGGGCGAGCCGTGGAGGGGGCAGCGCAGGCTGCGGGGGGCTTTGGGGAGAGGGAGCTGGTGCAGGGGTGCGGTGGGCGCAGGGTGTCGGGGTGCGGGGAGCCGTGGGTGCCGGCAGAGTGGCGAGGGGGGGCGATGCCGTGCGGGCCGGGGATGCGGGATGCGGGGAGCCGCAGGGGGCCGGGGCTGCGGGCACGGGGCTGCCGCCGGGCGCTCAGGAGCCACGGCCCCGCCCGCCCCCTCATTAGCGGCGGCTCATTAGCGCCTCATTAGCGGCGGCCGGGGCGTGGTGCCCTCCCCGCGGAGGCGGTCGGGGAGCGCTGCCGGCCATGGGGGTTGCGGGCGGCGGCGCCCCGCCGTGCTGCTCCTGTCCCTGGGGGAGGCTGCCCGGGCGGGGGTCGGGCTGTGGGGGCCGGGCTGCGGAGGGGCCGCTGCCTGGGGTGCGGAGTCGGGGGGCGATGCGGGGTCCCCTCTCTCCGTGTGGCTGGGTCGGGGCTGTGTGTGTGTGTCCGGTGGGTGTCGGCTGGCGGAGCCGAGCTGTCCGTGCCCCCCCGGCTGTCAAGGCTCCCCTGGACACAGGGGCTTCAGCCAGGGACTCGCAGGTGTCCGGGCTGTCCCAGGGTCAGGCGCTGCAGGGAGCAGCCTGCACCCGGTCTCCAGTCGGATGCTGCTGCCCAAAGCCATCCTTCTCCCTTCCCCCCCGCATGCTGAGACCCTTCCTGCGAGAGCTTTCCTCCTTGTGGCTTGAGTTGAGCTCACCCCTGGTGTTGGAGAGTTTGTAGCGAGTGCCCCAAGATGATGGTGTTGGGAGGGCATTAACTTCAGCAGAGCTGTAACAATCCCAGATGAGCTGGGTAACGAGGGTGGTGTTGGGCGGGTTTGGGGAAAGGTCTGCTTAAAGAGCAATCGAGCAGAAGGGGCAAGGTGGGGGGCAAGTGGGAAGTCAGCAATAAAATGTTTGCGGGGATGACTGGGGGCATCTTTTTGTGCCCGGCAGTGAGTTGTGGGGAGCGCAAAGGAGTTTCAAGGAGCTGCAGGGAGCAATGAAGGGAAAGCCCCGGTGCCTTGGCTCGGAGGAAAGGTGCCAGGGCAAGGCGGGGGCCGAGTGCCCGGTGGGTCAGGCTTCCCAAGCTGCTGCCGAGCCCCCCGTGGGCTGGGAGGGGAAGGCATCGCCCTCAGCGGTGGGGTGGAGGCTGCGGGACGCGCTCCTTGGTGCCAGCCCCGCTGGCTGGCATGTGTCAGGGCTGAGGCGGGCGGGGGGCAGCCGGGACGGGACGGGGCGGGGGGTGGCGGCGGGTCGGGCTCTCAGCGAGCCGGGACGAGGTGCCAGTGCCGCTGCCGAGGCAAGCGGAGGGTCCTCAGCCCTGCCGCCTGCCCCAGCCAAAATATGGAACTTTGGTTGTTGCCAGAAGGGGAAAACACTTCAGCAAAACTCTTTTGCTCAAGGAGAATGGAAAACATAGTACTGCTCGTTTTTTGAAAATGCCTTTATTTGGTGCTTGCATTCTTCTGCCAGCAAAATGCCGACGGGAGGTTGTCTGTGACCTGCTCTTTATTGCCCCTTCTCCACGGGACAGGCTGGCTCGGGATGAAAATTCTCTCTGGGCTGAGGCCCCGGAGATGCAGAATCCCCCCCAGGTTGGTGTCGGGAGTGGGGTTGCTGCCCACTGGCGAAAGGAGGAGGTGAGGGGGGAGGAGGAGGGATGAGCACTCTCACTGTTGGCTGGGGAAATGACTTGTTTATTTTTTGCTCACAGGTGCAGGAATGAAGAGTTTTGGTGCCCCCGCAGCAGCCCTGGCCGGCAAAGGGCTGAGATAAGGGGCAGAGCCCCGACTGCGCTGCAGAGCCGGGGGTCCCAGGCTCATCCACCAGCGCAGCAGGAGCTTTGCTTCGCCAGGTCCAGTTCTCCCGACCCTGCTCTGCACGGGCTGCTCGCCCCCACGGGCTGCTCAGGGGAGGGGTTTAAGGCTGCAGAAGGTGGGTTCGCTCCGAGTCCTGCCAAACGGCAGAGAGCTGCTGATTCCTGGGTGTAGTGTCCCCTGACAGGAGAGGTCAAGAAGGGGACCCTTTCCACTGCACAAGGAATGCAGAAAGTGTAGGCAGCCCTACAGGGAGGCCCCAAGGGTCCTTGTGCCCATCACCTGTTACTGGGAACCACTGAAAAGAGTCTGTCTCCATCCTCTTTAAACCCACCCTTTAGATACTTGGCAACATTAATAAGGTCTCCCCTCGGCCTTCTCTTCTCCAGGCTAAAGAGTCCCAGCTCTCTCAGCCTTCCCTCATAAGGGAGATGCTCCAATGCCTCCATCGTCTTTGTTGCCCTCCGCTGGACTCTCTCCAGCCGTTCCCTGTCTCTCTTGAACTGGGGAGCCCAGAACTGGACACAGTATTCCAGTTGTGGCCTCACCAGTGCAGAGTAGAGGGGGAGAATGACCTCCCTGGACCTGCTGGCCACACTCTTCCCTATGCAGCCCAGAATTCCGTTGGCCGCCTTGGCGACAAGGACACATTGCTTGCTCGTGGATAATTTACTGGTCGTCTTCCCTGTCTGCTCGTTTTCTGGGACTTGGGGATGTGGCCTTCTCCTGAGCTTTTAGGAGTTCCTCCTTGAAGTAAGGCCAGCCTTCCTGGGCACCTTTGCCCTTCAGGACTGTCCCCCAAGGGACACTCTCAACCATGCTCCTAAGCAGGCCAAAGTTTGCCCTTCGGAAATCTTCGGGAACCGCTCTCGGGAAACGTCTAAATTATCCCTGGCACCCTCAGAGACACCCCACTCCCACAAGGAGTCAGACAACTGAAGGTGGGGGGGTTGAGGTAGGAGGCAGCTTTCCACCAGTTTTAAGCTGTGCTCCTGAAGCGGTGTTTGTGAAGATGGTTATGGGCTTGGAGGGGCTTGGTTTGTGGATTTGTTTTGCCTTAAGTGTATTACCCTTCAGGGTAACGCTTTCTGTGGCAGCTGGAAACAGTCCTTCTTGTACACCAAACCCAACCCCGTATTTGGAAGGGGCATTTCGGCTGCTGCAACGTGCGTTTTCTTCCCTGGGTGACACTCGGCCCCAAGCATACACAGCCTTTCACTTTGGCACATTCTTGTCCCCCTGGCTGAAAGATTCTGTATTTTCACGGGTTGAATGCTTCCTCAGCCCACCACAGGCCATAATGACTGTGCCTTTACAGACCACTTCCCTTGCTCACTGCTTTCAGATTTGAGCATCGAAGCCATGGAGGGAGCAGGAGAGCAGCAGCTGGAGGTAGAGCACAACCTGTTTAAGCAGCGGTGGGATAAAGGTGGCAATCGCGTGACTCCAGGGGCCGAGAGACACGGTAAGGCGCTCTTCTGCCTTTCTTGGGCAGATGCTCTGGTCGTCCTGCCATCACTGTGTGCCTGGTTTGGCTTTCACGGGAACAAGGGACAGCTGACGAGCATTTAAACACCTTTAAGGTGTTTGAAACTGAAACACCTTAAGGTTGAACCTTAAACACGTTTAAGGCACACAAGTCTATGAAACGTGCAGATCAGTCCGACTGCTTTTATACCGGCTACTTTTGCGGGGCAAATCTTTGCCTAGTCCCTCTGAAATCATGACAAGGGCTCATGGATGCATTTCAGGAATAAAGCTCCCAAGTTAATGGTCTTTGACGACTAGAAAGGAAGCAGCTGTTCTGGCCAAGCTTGGCTTTGGTTGTATCTTTAAATCACAGCAGGCTGACAAATGGGGTGACCTGGTTAGAGGAAAGAGCCTCTCCCCAGGGAAGGTTCTGGCGACTCAAGCCTTTAAGGCTAAACTTGCCCCTTACTGCAGGTACTTTGTGTGTGTTCATGCAGACCTGAGAAATATATTGTAGTTGACTTATCGCTTACAAGTTGTAGGAAGTGGCCCTTGGCTACGTGACCCTCTCCTCTACCCTTTCTACCTGTTCTGACTCACCCTCGTTCTTCGATACAAACCAGAGAGGATTCTGGCAAAGTGTTGCAGTCTAACAGGAATACTGTCCTGACTTCTCCTTTCCAAAACTTGATCTCCTGACTACCTTTTCTGGGAGACAGCGTCATTCTGTGTGTCAGCATAAAGGGAGTTTGTTGGTTTGCATCACTTGGATGTAACTTTCTGGTGTTGAAGCTGAAAGGCTAAACTAAGGCAAGAGCTGAATGATGGGGAGGTACGAGGATTTCTCCCGTTGTCGCGGGAGTGTGGTGATAGTGCTCTCGCTGCGGTGTCCCTTGGCAGCCTTTCTCTACTCCCAGGACAGACGAGGCTGGGGGGCAAAGGGGACTGAGCCCCGTTTGTCGTGTTTCCCCCCTGAGCCCATGAAATAGCGCTTTATTCCCGGAGCCCGTTGCCCTGGAACTCGGAAGCTTTCCCTCCCGCCCCGGCTTCCCCGTTCCCTGCTGGCGGCCCGGGCCCTTCGCGCCGGCCGTCGGGGAGGACAAGGTCCGGGAGCTCCCCCCGGGCACGTCGGCGTTTCGCCCCGGGCCGGGCCCCCCGCTCCCGCGGCAGCCCGGGCCGAAGCCGCAGCCTCCGGCAGAGGCTCCGGCGCTGCCGCCGCCTTCCCCGGGCGACGGCCCGCCGTCGCGGGCCCCCCCCGACACGCGGCTCGCGGGGACCGTTTCCCCCCGCTCCCGCCCCCAGCGTCGGCCGGGGCCGGTAACGGTCTCCGAGCGGAGCCGGCCGGAGCGAACCGCGGCCGGAGCGGCCTCTTCCCCCGCGGCAGCCCCGCAGCCCGCAGGAAAGCGCCGCCGCAGAGCGGCCCCGAGCGAGCCCGTCCCTCCCGCCCCGCGGCTCCCGGCGGCGCCCGTCAGGCGGCGGAGCCCGGCCGGCGAGCGGGGGCATGGCGGCGCCGGGCCCGGCCTCCCTGCAGCGCCGGCTGCAGAGCTCGCAGGAGGCGCGGCACCGGCAAGCGGTGCTGGTGCGGAAGCTGCAGGCGAAGGTGAGGAGCGGGGGCGCCTGCCCGGGGGGAGCTCCCCGAGGCCGGGCCGGGGTGCCCGCGCCGTCCGCGGACGGGACTCGGCGGCGGAGCCCTCGGGGGGCGAAGGCGCGGCCCCGGCGGGGTCCTGCCCGGGCCCTGCCCTGCGCTGCCGCGGGCGGGACGGCGCCGAGCCCGGAGCTCGGGGGAGGGAGGGAGGGAGGGAGGCCCCGGGAGCCGCCCCGTCCCGTCCCGTCCCGTCCGCGGTCACCCCCGAGCCGCTCGCCGGGGCTTGGCCGGGCTCGGGGGAAGCGAAGCTTCCCGGTCCCGAAGGGACTCGGTGTCGGAGCGGCAGCGCCGTGGCGCGGGCTGAGCTCGGGCTGCGGAGAGCGAGAGAAAAGCCGGTGCCGGAGGAGCCGGGTCCGTCCCCGGCTGCACTCGCTCATCTTCATGCCGTGTCTGCGCCCAGGTCCTGCAGTACCGGACCCGCTGCCGAGAGCTGGAGCAGCAGCTGGAAGCAGGAGCGGTGAGTGCGCAGGGCGCGAACTGAAGAGAGCGGCCGTAGCGTTCGGGAGCGAAAAAGCTCCCCGAGCCATGGCAGGGGAAAGCAAGATTGTGCTCCCGGAGGGTTTCAAGAAGCGCTGCGAGTTTGCCCGCCCCTGTTCTGCCCAGTTGCCGCTCTTAGAGCAGCCAGCAGTCCCAGAAATGCAGGATTTGAGTTGTGTGCAGGAGTGCTTTCTTGCCGGGGAGCGTTTCGTCCTGGGTCTCGGGAGAGGGCTTTGCTGCCTGTTCTGGGGCTGTCTCTGAAATAGAATGGGTGGACAGACAGTGTTTTGGAAGGCGAGAATGCTGGCGTCGGCCAGAGAGAGCTGGCTCTGTGCTTTTCGTTCTGCTTGCCGGCTAAAGCAGATCTAGGAAAGAAAGGGCGGGAGCGTAGGAGAGCATTCCTGGGCTTCAGGTGGAAGAATTGGACCAACCATTTGCTTTCTTCTTCAGGGATGCCTCCCAGGCAGGTGGGAAGGCACGGAGGCCCTGGAGAAAGCCCTGCTTCAGGTGAAAGAGGAGCAGCAAAGGTACAAGGAAGAAGCGTTCCCTCCTACTCGGTATCCTGGATGCTCACGGCAGGGAGGGAAAACCTGTCAGTGGTAGGCAGTCTCCGCAAGGGAAGTGTTGGGGCAAGCCCTTTGGAAAGGAGAGAGGTGCCCAACCTGTTGTGTGGGGCAGTAATAGTGGTGTGTGCTGACCGCTTCTGTTTGGAGCGGGGCGTTCCTGCGGGTGAGCTCCAAGGGTCCCTTTCCAGCCTAAACGCTGCCCTGGTGCAGTAGGTGAGGGACTGGGGGCAACGCTAGAGAAAGGTGATGCGTCCAGTGATGAGGCAGCACGAAGGGGAGGCAGCCGTCAACTGTGGGCATCGTCCGAGTTGCAGAGGAAGGGGAAAGCCAACCTGTAGGTGGAAACTGAAGGCTTAAAGCAAGGAGAAGCACATGAGTTGGCCATCACCCAGAGATCTTAGTTCATCCTAGAAAGCGCTTTTCCTGCCTCTCAGTTTGAGAACAGTGTTGGGGGAGCCGGGAAATCCCGGGGATGCCGCTTGTGGATAGGGGTTGTTCAGTGACCTCATGGCTGTTCCTCCCTTTGCAAGGTGCGAGGATCTGGCCGAAGCGAACAGTCTGCTGCGGGAGCACCTGGAGAAAGCGAAAGAGGTGAATTCAGCCCTCAAAGATGATGTTGGAAAGCTGATGGTGGATTGGATGAGGGCGCGGGAGGAGCTGGAAGCGAAGGAGCGCGAGTGGCGCCAGGAACGTGAGGTGAGGCTCAGCTGAACTTGCTGTGAGAAGGCTGTGGCTCTGTTGAGGATGTGTTGGTGTTGACGAGCAGAAGAGAGGGGTTGTCGCGGATGGAGCGATAGACTTCACTCCTAAGAGAGAAGCAGCAATATATTTATTGATATAAACCAATGATTTGACCAAGTCGATAGCAGACGCGACAGTTTTAAGAGGGTGCTGGGGGAGTGTCAGCAAATTGTGGTGACGGAAGAGGCCCACCTGCTGTGGCCGTGCTGCTGGGTCCTGAAGGCAAATGCTTGCTGCTGCTGGACGCTGTAGGGCAGCGACACGGGAGCGCTCGTCTTTTTGATGGTTCTTAAATCTCCGTCTAGAGCCGTGAGAGCAGAGAGGTCTGTGTGTTTTGAGATTCAGAGCAGCCAAGGGAAGAAGAAGACAGGCCTCCGTCACCGCTAGCAAATGGGACGGTGGTCTTGGAGGGGCTTGTCTTTGTCTTCCTCCACCAAGAGTGTGAGACAGCTCTGCAAGGCGAGGTGCTGACTCGGGGTCAGCTTGCTTTGCTGATGTCCCCTCCCGCAGGAGAAGGGTGGATGTTGCCTTCTTTGAAGGCAGGTGGCAGGTCTGCTGGGGCTGCTTCTGCGGTGCCTCCTCAGTCCTTGGTGCCCTGTCGGAATAGTTATTCAAGGAGAGCTGGCGATGGTGGTTGTGCTCTCTGCCAGCGGAAAGACTCGTACAGTGATGGCGGAGGCTGAACTGGCATTTCTTTTTGTCTTTGCATCTTTAGCTCTATGAGAACTACTTCAGGGGTGACCGTGACCGTCTGCTCGGGCTGTGGCATCAGATGGTCACCTTCCGCCGTCATTTCCTGGAAATGAAGACTGCCACGAACCGGTGAGTAGAAGTTGAGGCCCGATCTCTGGCAGAAAAGATGTACCTTCCCTTCACACCTCTCTGAGGTTCCTTTCTCACAGTTGCCTTCTACACAAACAAGAGCAGCGTAGCCGTGAGAGTGTCTGCTGCTGGTGTCAGCAGGAGACTCCAGACTCTGGGTTACTGTCAGCCATTTGTCTTCCGGGATTATGAACCTTCCTTAATGCGTCGAGCGTGCCTTGGTTCTTGAGTTCTTTGTGCTTTTTCGTTACGCCGTTTTAGGCTTATTCTTCCTCCGCCTTCCTGAAAAGTTTATTATGTGGCTGTTGTCGTGAGCGTCTGAGCAGTCGCTCGCCAAGGTGTGTCCTGACCCCAGAGTGTCAGGGGAATGATTTGTCCCCAGCCGAGATGTCATCTTTCCTGGCAGCTTTTCCTCTTTGCGCGATTACGTGCGTGAGAAGCGAGTCAGCTGATAGAGCTGGTGGTGTGAACGTTGGCTCTTCCTTTGTTCTTCTGCAGAGATTTGTCAGAGCTGAAGGCAGAGCAAACGAGGCTTTCTGGGTCTGTAATGGCAAAGTGCTCCCGTCTAAACTGCAGCGTGATGTCCTCCCAAGCCGAGGGGGAGCTGGAGAAGAAGGAGCTTCAGGACAGGTAAAGGTGTTTTAAACTTTGCTGTTAGCACCGTTCTCTTCTGGGGCTGCCTCTTGCATTCATAGATGGGCTGTGTTCACATTGCAAACACACCCGTTCTGCACGGCCTTGTTTCTGTCCCGAGTCAAACGGTTGCCTTCAACAGAAAGGACGGCAAAAATCGTCTGACTGCCAGAAGCTCCTCTGGGTAAGACCAGACTGGCAAAGAGGTGGCGTATTCCAGTGCTTTTGCTGTGAACTGGTTCTTGGTGAGCTAAGAGGCAGGAAGCTGTTGCCAGTACCTGAACGTTTTGGAAACGTTCTGTGATTTCTGGAAGCTTGATTTACTTTCTCAATGACGAACGCTTCATCCATGACAAAGAGTGACGCAGCTCTAGTCAGGAAATGCCGGTGGTGTTTAGGTGTAGGTCCAAAGCCGTTGGAAATCCTTCCAACTGCCATATCTGGGACACAGTATGTGCTCCTGGTTTTGGAAACAAGAATGTTTTTACGTTGACAACTTGTTTGTCTTTCCCCTTCTCACAGACTGAAGGACTTAGTGGCACTCGAAGACAAACACTGCGTGTTAGAGCATGAGTTGGTAGTTGCGAGAGAGGCGCTGGAGGAATCGCACCTTGAGAGGGATGTGCTGAAGGAAGAGAAGCATGAGCTTAGAGTGGCCCTGGAGAAGGTATGGCCACCTTGTGATAGCAAGACCAGCACAGATGCTTTTTTCGTGTCAGTAGAGGCCAGGGAACGTGCTGTTCCCCTCCTTGGGAAATGGTGATGAGACCACGCAGGCTCCTTGGGGTAGTTTGTCGGCACGTGCTTATTGGGAGCGCTGACCTGGGAGTATGTCAGCGAGACGCAGGGGATGTGGAGTTGCTGCTCGAAGGCAGGGATTTCCCTGCCCTTGTTGTCATGTTGTTCTTTTGTCTCTTCAGGCCGAGCAGTCGGTGGCAGAGCTGACGGGGGCTCAGCGTGAGCTGAGTGCTGAACTTGCCGATCTACGTGTTGCAACAGCAAACATGAGCTGTATCAATGAAGCTCTTGCGTTGGACAAAGTGCAACTGAACCAACGTGTGCTGCAGGTGAGCAGAGTTGCCACAGGTCTTGGCAGGTGTTTGTCTCCAGCTGCTGCTTCTTCTCAGACTTCTTGCCTTCTGACAGTGTGACTGACTGAATATGGAACTGTTCCTTTTTCTGTCCAAGCCCAACCTTCATAGGAAGTCTAGCAAGACCGCCACAGATGCTGTTTCTGGCAGGGGAAGACAGGGACAATCATAGACTCGTAGAATTGTCTAGGTTGGAAGGGACCGTTAAAATCATTGAGTCCAAACACGAACCTAACACTGCCAAAACCCCACTAACCCATGTCCCTGAGCACCACGTCTACCCGTCTTTGAACACCGTGTTGCTCCCTTTCCATTCTCCTACTGTTGTTTAAATGCAGCGTCCTTCTTCTTCTTGGAAAATGGTGATGAGACCACGCAGGCTCTTTGGGGTAGTTTATCCGTGTTGCTCCCTTTCCATTCTCCTACTGTTGTTTAAATGCAGCGTCCTTCTTCTTCGTGGAAAATGGTGATGAGACCACGCAGGCTCCTTGGGGTAGTTTGTGGGCACGTGCTTATTGGGAGCGCTGACTTGGGAGTATGTCAGCGAGACGCAGGGGATGTGGAGTTGCTGCTCTCCTCTTCTTCAGAGTAAGTCTTGCTGTATTTGATTTCCTCTGTGCTTCTGTGATTGCAGCTGGAGCAAGAGAATGAGGCTCTGTTGTGTAAAGTGGATGAGATGGAGAGAGCAAAGATCTCTGCCCAGGAGAAGCTGAGCTTGTGTGAAAGAACAAAGAGCGAGCTCTGTGCAGAGAAAGCCCACCTGGAGCAGCTGCTGAAGAAAGCAGAGGAGCAACAAGAGGAGCTGCGGGTAGAGCTGGGGGTCCTGGCAGAGGAGAAGGAAGAAGCCCAAGAGAAACTCCTTGAGGTGAGACCAAAGACCTGGTGCTTCTGGGTGGGCATGTGGCTGCTTGGCTGGGTGAAGCTGTGCGTGTTGGCCTCCTTTTTGGCTTCTGGTAAGTTGCAGAGAGAGGACTGCATCCACGACTCTACTGTTCTCCCATGTGGCAAAAGCAGCAAACTGTGTAGCTCTGGAGCCTTTGTCTGGGGCAAAAGCCAGGGCTGCACGCAAGGACTCTCACTGCACTTTGTCCCGCTTCCAGGTTTCCCGCCAGCAAGAGTCGTCTCGCAGCGGCCTGGAGCAGTTGCGCCAGGAGTCCTCTCGCCAAGGGCACGCGCTGGCCGAGGTGTGCGCAGAGAAGGAGTTGCTGGTGCGGGAGAAGGCTGCCCTGGAGGTGCGACTGGCAGCCATGGAGCGGGAGAGACAAGGCCTTTCGGAGCAGCTGGCAGAGGCCAGGTAAGGGCAGGGAGGAGACCCTGGGCAGGACGTTCTTTAATGTCTGTAATGGTAAAGGTGACGGTGGTTACACGGGGACTGATTGCATCCTGTGTGCTTTTCACATGTTTTCGCTTCCATGGACAGAAAATGGAAGAATTTCAAGCAAAAAAACCAAAGTCTACCTTGATTTGAAGGTTATTTTTCTGACAGCTGAAGCTGGCAAAGCTCTCCTGAGCGTTGGGTTCATGTTTATGCCCCCTTACGTGTTCCTCTGTGACGTCCACAGCAAGCCGAGTGGGCTCTGAACGGAGCCATAATTAAACCACGCAGACGTTTCCCAGAACGTGAAGTTTCTCTCGGGTCTTGGATTCTTGTTCTGTGCATTTGAACATCGATCTTTCCTTGTCACGTAGTTTGAGGTGGGATCTTCAGAATTGACGGCTATTGCTTATGGAGGTTGTGAGCAGGACGCTGCCCTTCGGGAGAAGCCAGAGGCTCCTGCAGAAAATGTGGAGGGCCTTCTGTTTCTAAGCTAACTGGTGTTAGTGTGGTGCAGGAGCTAGAGCTGGTGACACCAGCAGCAGGGAACCCTCTCTTGAATTCTCGCCAGCCTTCAGGGGTTCCTGCCCGTCACTGATGTCTGTTAAAATGGACATAGTTACTTTGGCCTGCCAGAGACCGGTGTAATCGGAACTGTGTGCTTGTTCTCCTTCTTGAAGATACATCCTCCGTTGTCCATCCAAGTTTTGCTTGCTGGCACAGGCTTGGTGGGCGCAGCTACCCGTGTGTCGTGGATCAGACCCCAGCAAGTGAAGATTTGGCTATTGCAGTCCAATTCGGCTGGGCTTTCTGTGTGCTGCCAGGTGACAAGGGAAGCCTGGCCATCCCCTCGCAGGGGCCCGCATTGCTATTTTGAAGGGCAGAAATAGGCTCTCTGTGTAGGAGTTTCCAGGCGAGCCTTTTTCCGTAGGCAGGGGTAGGGATCTTGCACCGCTTCTTCCTGGAACAACTCCCTGTGGGTGTCAGGAGCAAGCAGCTCCTTTCTCTCTGTATTCACGCTTTGCAGGTCAGGGAAGGAGACCCTGGAATGCAGCCTGTTGGAGGCTCAGCAGCACTTGTCTGAGCTGGAGATCAGCAGGAGTCATCTTGAAACCCAGCTTCACGCGGTGGCGCAGGCCAAGGAGGTGATCCAAGGTGAGAGCCTCCCGTTTCTGGTGACCCCGTGCCTGGGGAAGGTGGTATGAAAGCAGCTCTCTGTCCGCAGTGCTTCTGAGGAGTGAAGGAGCTGGAGACAGACCCCTCCTCCACGGAAACTCAAAGGGCGTAAGGTCAGTAAAGTCAGAGCCGCTGTTTGTGCAGACTCTGACTCTTGCCATTTGTCGTGTTTGCAGGGGAAGTGAAGTGCCTTCAGTGGGAGCTGGAAGCGGAGAGGTCTCTCCTGAAGCGGGAACGGCAAAACATGGCGCAAGAGCTCCTGCAGAAAGGACAGCAGCATACCGACACCCTCAAAGTTCGGGAGGCCGACCACCAAGGGGAGATAAACAAGCTCCTGCAGGACGTGGTAGGAAACACTATGCTTCTGAATGCTTCAAGCAAGCTTTGTGGGCTGGCTTGAGGAGAAGAACAGCCTGAGCGTGTGAAATGGCAGCAATGGTCTGTCCCGGGCGACACGGTGCCGGGCCAGGCAGCAGAGCCAGTGGCTCGTCCTGGAAGGAGCGTGGAGACCCCCAGGACTCTGGTGGGACAGTAAATGCAGGCACGGGTTGCGTGTGGGCGTAAGAGGAGTTCAACAGAAGGTTGGGTGGTCCCCAGCCAAAGCATGGCAGCAAAGGGCTGGGATCTTCCCAGCCTCCCGCCCGCCATGGAGTAGACTCCTAACGCTGCTGCCAGCTGCAGGCGGGGGAACTTTGTTCCTTCCTTTCTGTCCTTTGGCGGCTGACAGAGGTGTTGGAGCAGACGGAACAGGCCCCTTGTTCCTGGTACTGCTGTTCGCGGCCTGTCTTGTGAGGAGGGCACGACGGTCTGGCTGAACCCCCCCAACTCTCTCAGCCTGTCCTCACAGCAGAGGGGCTCCAGGCCTCGCAGCATCTCTGTGGCCTCCTCTGTCCCCGCTCCAACAGGTCCGTGTGCTGATATTCATGGCCCCAGAGCTGGAGGCAGCACTGCAGGGGTTCTCCCCAGAGCAGAGCAGAGCAGAGGGGCAGAATCCCCTCCCTCGCTCTGCTGGCCACGCTACTGGGGATGCAGCCCAGGATACGGGGGGCTTTCTGGGCTGCAAGTGCACGTTGCCGGCTCTCATCGACCATCACCCCCAAGTCCTCCTGCTCAGGGCTCTCTCAATCCATTCTCTGCCCAGCCTGTGTTTGTGCTTGGGCCGAGAAGACAATGTTTGCTAGTAATTCACCATTCAGCTGCTCAAACGCTTTCCGTCAAGCCCAGAACTAATGAAAGAACTACGCAGCTTGCCGTTAAAATTAATGCGAGTCCAAGAGCTGTGCGTGGGTGGTTGGTTCTCTCCTATCTAGGCAAGATGAAGCAATGTGTGGCGGTTGGGATTTGGCCTGGAAAGGGCACAGTTGACCAAGCGAATGTACTAAACGTAGTAGAATTTTGTAAGGATGGCTGAACAGCAGCGACACTGGTGGTGCTTAGAGGATGCTTTCAGAGATGGAGACTCCTGAGGTCCAGCTTTCCCAGGGTATTAGAGAGAATGGAAATGGTACTGTTGGCTGGTGAGGTTGAAGGCTTCATTGCGCTTTCAGGGTGTTCTTTTGGCGCAGGGATTTCTCCGAGGTGATGTGGAGGAGGGCCCCTGGGAAGGGAGAGTGTTGTTTTGGGCTGTGGGCCGGGAGGAGGAGGAGAAGGGACGTAGCACTGTCCTCTCCTCCATGGTCACTCTCCGCAATGTGTTGACTCTGGCCCTTCTCTCCTTTCTGTGGCACCACTCCCATCATCTGCTCTCTGAATGCCCAGCAGGCGATTGCAGAAGGGCAGCGGCTGTCCTGGCTCTCGGAGAAGAGACTCCTGTCGCAGCGGCTGGAACGTCTGCAGCGAGCAGTTGCAAGGCTGGACCGGGAGAAGACGGAGCTGAAGCAATACAGTGCTGAGCTCAGGAGGACTCTGGAGGAGGTAGACCAGGCTTTCGCTGCCTCTGCGCAGCATCACGGTCCTCTGGAAGACACCGCATTTCCAGAGGCAGCACTGTGGAGTCCTCGGCTTGTTTCCTTCCCTCTCCCACTGTCCCCTGTGGCCACACGCTTTTGTCTTTTCTCTCTCTTCTGGCACCCCGTTGCCTTCGCAAATGCACATTCACTGCGGTACCAGCCTTCTTGCCCCAGTGTCCCCATACACACCCACTGGACACTCTTGTGTCAGGAACTCTTTCCTCCTGCTCGCTCTCTTCCGTGGGCTGCTTGGAGTGCTTTTTGGCCCCAGCGTTCTGTGGTGCGGTTCACAGTCTGTGAGCAGCCATCTCCTTGCCAGGATGTCCAGAGGTCCTTTTGCTCCTTGTGTGGTGGCAGGTTTCTGTGACCCTTTCTCCTACCCAACGTGCAGGTGGAACGTGAACGGAGGAGGCTGAGGAGATGTTGCAGAGGTCGGGCGCTGCCAGATGCAGGCGGATCTTCTCTCTCCGAGTCTGACCAGCACAAGATGCCGGTGTCTCAGCAGGTGAGACCAGGATCTTCCTTGGTGGGAGGAGGCTCTGGCCAGATGGAGGAACGATGGCAGCAGCCCCCCAGTATAGACCGGGTGAGGAGCAGGAAAGCTCTCATCCAGAGCCGCTGTGGCTGTGCTGATGGGCACAGCTCTGCACGATGCTGTGGCCCGAGTTTTGTTTGGCCATCGGGAAGGGAGGCCGGCAGGCAGTGGGAATACCCAGTCAGACGCGTCCCTTGGCCATGGCCAGACAGCATCGTTCACCGCGGTCTGGTCTCTGTGGTGCCATCGGGTCAGGCAGGGTGGGAGAGGGATTGGAGGAAACTCAGAAAACGGAATGGATGGGAAATAGAGAATAGTCTAAGGACGTTCCCCTTGAGTCTTGCTCGTCTTGTTGAGCTTTCCCGTTTTCCCTTTTCACGCGCTAGCTGTCACGTTTTCAAGGCAGATGAGAGCAGAAGAGTTCCTCAGTGCCTTGTGTAACCAGTAACTCTCCTGCTGAGGAAAAAGCCTGTGGCAGTAAGGTGGCAGTAGCCCCAGTCTCTCTCTTGGAAAGGAGAGTTGGGTGACTTAATCCTGTAGGAACCTCTCTCTCTCTATCCATGTGATGTCTCGGGGTTGTACGTGTGAATGGTAAGCCAGAGAGAAAGTCAACTTGTTGATAGCGTGAGGTGAGGCCAGGGTGACTCTGGGAGCCTGTGACTTCCATTCCCCGAAGAGCAAGTGTTTGTCGAGGCTGGCGTTAGAGGGTGCGTCTTCCCCGAGAGCCGGTACCGTGGAGCTAGGGCTGGTCCTACCAGCGTGGGCTTGTCTGAGCTCGGCCTTTGGCCTCTTTCAGGTGTCCCTTCCGCAGACGCAGCTGGCGCAAGACCGAAAATAGAAGCGGGACTGGATTGAGTGCTGTGCAAAGACCGGCCAGGAACTTGAAGACCTTGAAGGCCAAAGCTGCTGCTCCGGTGGCAGAGACTCGGGAGCTGCGCTGAACCTTGTCCTGCCGCGGAGCAGCTGCAGCATCGCGGGGTTCCCGTCTTGGGCCCTTCCCTGGACTGTGTTTGTTTTCCTGTGGGCAGGGGGGGTGCATTTGTTCTGTGTAGATTTTGCAGCATGTGCTAGTGATAGTGGGGGTTTATGTTTTTGTACTAAAAACCATTTTGTACTATTTCTGAAGGGAAAAGGGCGAGGGGTTTTTATGTTTTTGTAATAAAAGCCATTTTGTACTATTTCTGAAGGAAAGGGAGAGTGGGGTTTTTACCTTTTTTGTAATAAACGCCATTTTGTACTGTTTCTGAAGGAAAGGGGGAGTGGGGTTTTTACCTTTTTGTAATAAAAGACATTTTGTACTGTTTCTTGAAGTTAAAGGAGAGTGCTTGGTACATTCATGGGTTAGAATAATGTTAGAGTAGGGATGTCAAAAGAATATGGTTCAAAAGTTCCAGGAGCGCTTTGTATAGAATTGTAGTAGAACTTTGATGGAACTTGAGCTGAACTCCTGAAATTAAACCTTAATTGGCCTAATTAGGGGGATCTCCCAAACCGTTCCAAACTTGGACTTGAATGCATGTGTCTGATGAGGGCTGGTAAGGGAACTGTAGCTCACCCATGGGCTGTATCTCATCACTGTGAACCTGGGACTGTCGGAAACGCGTGGTGTGCTGGCTGTTGTGAAACGCCCGGCACCCGATTCTGCAGAACTGAAATAAAGCCAAATATCTCGACTCAGTGTGTTGATTGGTTTTTGCCCAGCGGGTGAAGAACCCTGATTTAGGGACATCTCCTCCCGCCCTGGTTTTTCCCATTCCCTGCTTGCAGCTCTCTTCGGGTGAGCCCTGGCACCGGCTGCTCGAACCTGCTCCGCTGCACCGTTCTGGGCCTCCACAATAGACCTGCCTCCCCGCTGCGCAGCGAGGAGACCCAAAGGACAGGTGGCAGAGCGGTCCCCAGGGGGAGACGCCAGCGTCCGTCCCCAGAGTGGCGGGAACAAGGGTTTTGTGCAGGGCTGCTTGCTCTGAGGAGAAAGAGCCCTGGAGAAAGGATCTCGACACAAGGACCGCCAGAACCCCGGCTCAACAGAGCTGGAGCAGCCCCTCCCATAGCCCGGCCACAAAGCTTCCCAAAGGAGACAAAAGCTGGGTCTTCGCCTGACCCAGGCTGTGGGAGGGAGGAAGAAGAGGGAAATCATTGCAGGGAAGATGCCCAGACAGACACAGTATGGCCTGGCTGGAAGGAAGGAAGGCACAAGGCACCCCCTGGGGGCAACCGTTTTCTTGTCCGCCTGGTGGGGCTGTGCGGGGGCTCTGTGCCCCAGGAGCCGCACACCTCCTCAGGACCAAACGCTGCCCAAAGCTCCCCAACACGCTCGCCACAATCTCTCGAGCCACCAGTCCAAATTCCTGCCGTCGCTCCGCAGGAGAAGTGTCCAAAGGCTCTGCCTCTCTGGCACTGGCAAACAAACTCCCGCCGACCCCATGGGGAGCCCTCCTGAAGACATGGAGGGACTGATCCAGCGCCTTCCCCCATCCAGCACTTCCCCGACCACGGTCTCAGCCTCCTCTTTAAGCTCCTGCTCTTCGGCCAGCGTAGCCCGCAGCAGCGTAGGCTGGATGCTGTTGGGCACGTCTTCTCCGGCACGCTTCTGAGACTAAACTGAGGAGCAGCTTGGCATGAGGGGATGGTCAGGCGTGAGGGGATGGTCAGGAAGAGCCGCTGAAGACAGGACTGAAGTGTAATGTGTTGGGATTCTTAACTTTGGGGGGTAGGTATGTATTAAGCTGCCCCACCTTTAAGGGGGCTCGTCCCCATCCCCACTGCGCTCCCGTTGCCATGGCCCGTGTTCCATCTGTAACTGCCAGTCCCTGGCGACGGGCACAACGCATCCCCTCTGCCCTGCGCCCGACAGCCCTTCTCTCCTGCTCCCCACACAGCCCTGCTCTCCTGCTCCTCACAGCTCCGACCCTCGACCCAGCCCTTCCCTTCCCATCCCGCCTGATCCCAATTTCTTTCCCCTAGCGTTGTGATAATGAAGGCGATGAAGAAGAATCCATGTGTGCTGGCAGAGGTACATCCCTGCCCCCTGGAGGTGGGCAGCCCCCCGTAGTCGTGGTGCCAGGAGCTTGGCTCGCCCTCTCCCCCCACCCCTGCAAGGCCAGGGGCTGGCAGAAGCCCTTCTGGGCTGCTCATGCCCTGCTGGGGTGCAGCATCCCTGCGCGGGGGGACACGTCCCCACACACAGCCCACGCTGCCCCGGGCTGGTGCCGCAGGGATGCTCGGCGGGAGCAGGCGGGTGCTGGCCGGAGCCTGAGCCGGTGCCTGCGCTGCCCCTTTCCAGGCTGGAGCCGTGGGAGCTGAGCCCTGCCAGCGGAGCAGTGCCGAGCCCAAAGGCCATCTGCACCGAGTAAGGAGCTTCTGGGCGCCCAGGCACACCACGCGTGGGCCGGGATCTGTGTGTGGGGGCCCCGGGGTTTGTGCTCGTGGCCCCACATTGCAGGGAGCAGGGCTGCTCACCCCTGCCCTCTCTGCACCATCAGATCCAGAAGACCATGCGAAACACCAAAATAATGAAGATGCAGAAGCAAAGGAGCCTCCAGCTGCAGGCACTGGGGCGTCAGCTCTGGTGGGTGCTGGTGGCCAAGGAGCTGCCCAGGTCCAGCCAGTTCCTGCTGGGGATGTGCCCACGGCTCTCCCCAGGTGGTGAGAGGGGCAGGGGCGTGGAGAGACCTGTCCCGTGGGTCCCCTCAGCTGGGCAGGGCAGGACCAATGCACTTTTCTGCTTGCCTCTTGTCTTAGGATGTTAGAACTTGCGCTGGAGGCTTCGGAGGATGCTGCCAGGAGTGTGAAGAGAGAGGAAGAAATGGAGGTTGATGAGAAGGAGGAAGTGGAAGAGATGGAGGTGGATGTGGAGGAGGAGGAGGCGATGGATGTGGACCCGCCATCAGGACAGGCACGTGCTCCCCATGCGCTGCCCGCAGGGAGGGAGGGTCTCCTGCCACCGGGCTGGGGCTGGGGCTGGGCTGGGTGGTCCCCGCTGCAGGGACACGGTGCCGGCTGCCCTCGTGCTGGCGGCACAACCGCCCCCACCGCGCTGCCCTGAGCCCCCGTCCGCTTTGGGCCGGGAGCGGTTCCTTAGGGCCGGGACAGGCAAGTGTAAGCCCGAGCCCAGGTGGGTCTCAGCGCCGGCGGCAGAGTCCCGCTGTCCCCAGCGTGTCCCAGGGCTGTGGCCATCGAATGCCCGTCAGGGCGAAGCCCGACCCGAAGCAGCTGCTGCCGCTGAGCCGGCTCGGGAAGCCCCAGCTCTGCTGGGTGAGGCGCTGCTCGTTAGCCAAACGGCCGTGCCGCTGGCTTTTCTTCCAGGGGCAGCAGACCAGTGGGAGTTCTGGGCAACGTACTGGAGCTGTGAAGAGGAGGAGGTGTATATAGTTGTATTTCTATTGTTGTTATATTTCTATAGTTTTTATGTTGTTGTATTTCTCTAGTTGTTGTATTTCTACCGTTGTGTTTTGTAGTTACTTGTGTTTTTGTCAGTAGTTGTAGGTAGTTGTGTTGTTGTTAATAAAGAGTTGTGTTCATGTTTTTCACACCCAAGTTCTCTTTGCCTTTGTTTGGGCACCCGTGGCATTTGCAGAGTTGTGGTTCCAGTGTCTCGGGGATGGCGGGGCTGGAGGCGGCTGGGGGTGGTGGCACGGCCACCCCGGGGGTCCCTGTGCACAGATGGGATGTGGCTGATGGAAGGGACGTCCCTGGGCACCAGCCGGGTTCATGGGCTGCTGGGGAGTGGGGTCCCCAAGACCAAAGGGGTCCCCAGCCAAGCATGGTCTCTGCTGTGATGCCATCAAAGCAGGCAGGAAACCTGCTGCTGCCCTTGCTGCTGGAGGGAAAGGAAAGGGAGGGACGGGGCACAAGCCAGGATGGGGCTGTAGAGCTGCAAAATGCAAACTGATCAGCCGAGGGCCATGACATCCTTGGGAATGGCTGGTACAAGGATGAGGGGAGAAGGTTTTGGAGCTGTAGGTGCTGATGTTTAAGGCCTTGAACATCCCCACGCTCGGGTCCTTGCTTCTGGTTCTGCCTTGCTTTACCCGGGGCCGTGCCCAGAGCCGAAGCCCGGAGCAAAGCCCTCCTTGCCCTGTGTCACGTCCCACTCCCAGGAAAGAGGGGGAGTAAGTGACTTCAGATTCATAAATCCTCAACAGTGCGCACTAGAGGTGAGATAAATCTGAAGGTCCATATAGAAATATTTATTAGCTTCCCCAAACGGTTAGTATAGGTCTTAACAAGTCCACAATAATTGGTTAGGTATATGACAAATGATGGCAAGTGGTGGGGTATGCATTGTGTTACTTAACAACAGGTACAGGACAACTTATAGCAAGCGGTACTTAAGGTCGTACTTAAGGTCGTTACTTAACAGCTGTAAGAGTAAAGAGAAACTGAGAGATAGAGAAAGGAAAAGACAGAGATAAAGAGATCACCGTTCCTGGTTCCAGCGTCTTTTTCAGGGGATCTTCCCAGGCATGATCTTCTTTCTTGGAAAAATCTTCCCAGGTATGGTCTTCTTTCTTGGGAAGGATCTTCCCAGGCATGATCTTCTTCTTTTGTTTCTTCTTTGTTCCCCCTTAGGGGCACTTATTTTCCCCTTTTCTGTTTGCTGAATGAGCATGGTCCAACCCCCCTTGCTGAGGACAGCCTCGTCCCAGGCTTCTCCTTTCTCCCAGGTGAGGTGTAGCTTGGTTTGGGTGGAGAGATGAGTGTCATAGTCATACGTGTTTAGCGTGATCTCTATAATCTTCATTAGCATATGCAGGGTGTGCGCTTTCATACGCATTTCGCGGATAATGAAGCAAAGGTCACTTATTGGACACAATGGCCTGGAGAACTGAGAACTAGCGAGCTCACCACACGAGTGGCAGAACAATCCTGTCTTCACAAGACAGTCCTCCCACGCTTTCAGGTGCCAGAAGTGTTGGCCTTACCAGCTCCTTGAAGGCCAGGCCTGCATTATTTATTTCCTTGCGAGCGTTTGAGGCATTCCACTGAAGGCTTGGAGGGCCTTCTGCCCCTCGGCAGGGAATTTCCAGCCCGGCTCTTACAGCCTGCCGGCATTCCTGCTGCCGGCAGCGGCCCCGGGCCCTGGTCCCCCCTCGGGGCGAGCCGTGGAGGGGGCAGCGCAGGCTGCGGGGGGCTTTGGGGAGAGGGAGCTGGTGCAGGGGTGCGGTGGGCGCAGGGTGTCGGGGTGCGGGGAGCCGTGGGTGCCGGCAGAGTGGCGAGGGGGGGCGATGCCGTGCGGGCCGGGGGTGCGGGATGCGGGGAGCCGCGGGGGGCCGGGGCTGCGGGCACGGGGCTGCCGCCGGGCGCTCGGGAGCCGCGGCCCCGCCCGCCCCCTCATTAGCCGCGGCTCATTAGCGCCTCATTAGCGGCGGCCGGGGCGTGGTGCCCTCCCCGCGGAGGCGGTCGGGGAGCGCTGCCGGCCATGGGGGTTGCGGGCGGCGGCGCCCCGCCGTGCTGCTCCTGTCCCTGGGGGAGGCTGCCCGGGCGGGGGTCGGGCTGTGGGGGCCGGGCTGCGGAGGGGCCGCTGCCTGGGGTGCGGAGTCGGGGGGCGATGCGGGGTCCCCTCTCTCCGTGTGGCTGGGTCGGGGCTGTGTGTGTGTGTCCGGTGGGTGTCGGCTGGCGGAGCCGAGCTGTCCGTGCCCCCCCGGCTGTCAAGGCTCCCCTGGACACAGGGGCTTCAGCCAGGGACTCGCAGGTGTCCGGGCTGTCCCAGGGTCAGGCGCTGCAGGGAGCAGCCTGCACCCGGTCTCCAGTCGGATGCTGCTGCCCAAAGCCATCCTTCTCCCTTCCCCCCCGCATGCTGAGACCCTTCCTGCGAGAGCTTTCCTCCTTGTGGCTTGAGTTGAGCTCACCCCTGGTGTTGGTGAGTTTGTAGCGAGTGCCCCAAGATGATGGTGTTGGGAGGGCATTAACTTCAGCAGAGCTGTAACAATCCCAGATGAGCTGGGTAACGAGGGTGGTGTTGGGCGGCTTTGGGGAAAGGTCTGCTTAAAGAGCAATCGAGCAGAAGGGGCAAGGTGGGGGGCAAGTGGGAAGTCAGCAATAAAATGTTTGCGGGGATGACTGGGGGCATCTTTTTGTGCCCGGCAGTGAGTTGTGGGGAGCGCAAAGGAGTTTCAAGGAGCTGCAGGGAGCGATGAAGGGAAAGCCCCGGTGCCTTGGCTCGGAGGAAAGGTGCCGGGGCAAGGCGGGGGCCGAGTGCCCGGTGGGTCAGGCTTCCCAAGCTGCTGCCGAGCCCCCCGTGGGCTGGGAGGGGAAGGCATCGCCCTCAGCGGTGGGGTGGAGGCTGCGGGACGCGCTCCTTGGTGCCAGCCCCGCTGGCTGGCATGTGTCAGGGCTGAGGCGGGTGGGGGACAACCGGGATGGGGCGGGGGGTGGCGGCAGGGGGGGGTCTCAACAAGCCGGGACGAGGTGCCAGTGCCGCTGCCGAGGCAAGCGGAGGGTCCTCAGCCCTGCTGCCTGCCCCAGCCAAAATATGGAACTTTGGTTGCTGCCAGAAGGGGAAAACACTTCAGCAAAACTCTTTTGCCCAAGGAGAATGGAAAACATAGTACTGCTCGTTTTTTGAAAATGTCTTTATTTGGTGCTTGCATTCTTCTGCCAGCAAACGTGCCGATGGGAGGTTGTCTGTGACCTGCTCTTTATTGCCCCTTCTCCACGGGACAGGCTGGCTCGGGATGAAAATTCTCTCTGGGCTGAGGCCCCGGAGATGCAGAATCCCCCCCAGGTTGGTGTCGGGAGTGGGGTTGCTGCCCACTGGCGAAAGGAGGAGGTGAGGGGGGAGGAGGAGGGATGAGCACTCTCACTGTTGGCTGGGGAAATGACTTGTTTATTTTTTGCTCACAGGTGCAGGAATGAAGAGTTTTGGTGCCCCCGCAGCAGCCCTGGCCGGCAAAGGGCTGAGATAAGGGGCAGAGCCCCGACTGCGCTGCAGAGCCGGGGGTCCCAGGCTCATCCACCAGCGCAGCAGGAGCTTTGCTTCGCCAGGTCCAGTTCTCCCGACCCTGCTCTGCACGGGCTGCTCGCCCCCACGGGCTGCTCAGGGGAGGGGTTTAAGGCTGCAGAAGGTGGGTTCGCTCCGAGTCCTGCCAAACGGCAGAGAGCTGCTGATTCCTGGGTGTAGTGTCCCCTGACAGGAGAGGTCAAGAAGGGGACCCTTTCCACTGCACAAGGAATGCAGAAAGTGTAGGCAGCCCTACAGGGAGGCCCCAAGGGTCCTTGTGCCCATCACCTGTTACTGGGAACCACTGAAAAGAGTCTGTCTCCATCCTCTTTAAACCCACCCTTTAGATACTTGGCAACATTAATAAGGTCTCCCCTCGGCCTTCTCTTCTCCAGGCTAAAGAGTCCCAGCTCTCTCAGCCTTCCCTCATAAGGGAGATGCTCCAATGCCTCCATCGTCTTTGTTGCCCTCCGCTGGACTCTCTCCAGCCGTTCCCTGTCTCTCTTGAACTGGGGAGCCCAGAACTGGACACAGTATTCCAGTTGTGGCCTCACCAGTGCAGAGTAGAGGGGGAGAATGACCTCCCTGGACCTGCTGGCCACACTCTTCCCTACGCAGCCCAGAATTCCGTTGGCCGCCTTGGCGACAAGGGCACATTGCTTGCTCGTGGATAATTTACTGGTCGTCTTCCCTGTCTGCTCGTTTTCTGGGACTTGGGGATGTGGCCTTCTCCTGAGCTTTTAGGAGTTCCTCCTTGAAGTGAGACCAGCCTTCCTGGGCACCTTTGCCCTTCAGGACTGTCCCCCAAGGGACACTCTCAACCATGCTCCTAAGCAGGCCAAAGTTTGCCCTTCGGAAACCTTCGGGAACCGCTCTCGGGAAACGTCTAAATTATCCCTGGCACCCTCAGAGACACCCCACTCCCACAAGGAGTCAGACAAGGAGTCAGACAGCCGAAGGTGGGGGGGTTGAGGTAGGAGGCAGCTTTCCACCAGTTTTAAGCTGTGCCCCTGAAGCGGTGTTTGTGAAGATGGTTATGGGCTTGGAGGGGCTTGGTTTGTGGATTTGTTTTGCCTTAAGTGTATTACCCTTCAGGGTAACGCTTTCTGTGGCAGCTGGAAACAGTCCTTCTTGTACACCAAACCCAACCCCGTATTTGGAAGGGGCATTTTGGCTGCTGCAACGTGCGTTTTCTTCCCTGGGTGACACTCGGCCCCAAGCATACACAGCCTTTCACTTTGGCACATTCTTGTCCCCCTGGCTGAAAGAGTCTGTGTTTTCACGGGTTGAATGCTTCCTCAGCCCACCACAGGCCATAATGACTGTGCCTTTACAGACCACTTCCCTTGCTCACTGCTTTCAGATTTGAGCATCGAAGCCATGGAGGGAGCAGGAGAGCAGCAGCTGGAGGTAGAGCACAACCTGTTTAAGCAGCGGTGGGATAAAGGTGGCAATCGCGTGACTCCAGGGGCCGAGAGACACGGTAAGGCGCTCTTCTGCCTTTCTTGGGCAGATGCTCTGGTCGTCCTGCCATCACTGTGTGCCTGGTTTGGCTTTCACGGGAACAAGGGACAGCTGACGAGCATTTAAACACCTTTAAGGTGTTTGAAACTGAAACACCTTAAGGTTGAACCTTAAACACGTTTAAGGCACGCAAGTCTATGAAACGTGCAGATCAGTCCGACTGCTTTTATACCGGCTACTTTTGCGGGGCAAATCTTTGCCTAGTCCCTCTGAAATCATGACAAGGGCTCATGGATGCATTTCAGGAATAAAGCTCCCAAGTTAATGGTCTTTGACGACTAGAAAGGAAGCAGCTGTTCTGGCCAAGCTTGGCTTTGGTTGTATCTTTAAATCACAGCAGGCTGACAAATGGGATGACCTGGTTAGAGGAAAGAGCCTCTCCCCAGGGAAGGTTCTGGAGACTCAAGCCTTGAAGCCTAACCTTGCCCCTTACTGCAGGTACTTTGTGTGTGTTCATGCAGACCTGAGAAATATATTGTAGTTGACTTATCGGTTACAAGTTGTAGGAAGTGGCCCTTGGCTACGTGACCCTCTCCTCTACCCTTTCTACCTGTTCTGACTCACCCTCGTTCTTCGATACAAACCAGAGAGGATTCTGGCACAGTGTTGCAGTCTAACAGGAATACTGTCCTGACTTCTCCTTTCCAAAACTTGATCTCCTGACTACCTTTTCTGGGAGACAGCGTCGTTCTGTGTGTCAGCATAAAGGGAATTTGTTGGTTTCCATCACTTGGATGTAACTTTCTGGTGTTGAAGCTGAAAGGCTAAACTAAGGCAAGAGCTGAATGATGGGGAGGTACGAGGATTTCTCCCGTTGCCGCGGGAGTGTGGTGATAGTGCTCTCGCTGCGGTGTCCCTTGGCAGCCTTTCTCTACTCCCAGGACAGACGAGGCCGGGGGGCAAAGGGGACTGAGCCCCGTTTGTCGTGTTTCCTCCTGAGCCCATGAAATAGCGCTTTATTCCCGGGGTCCCTTGCCCTGGAACTCGGAAGCTTTCCCTCCCGCCCCGGCTTCCCCGTTCCCTGCTGGCGGCCCGGGCCCTTCGCGCCGCCCGTCGGGGAGGACAAGGTCCGGGAGCTCCCCCCGGGCACGTCGGCGTTTCGCCCCGGGCCGGGCCCCCCGCTCCCGCGGCAGCCCGGGCCGAAGCCGCAGCCTCCGGCAGAGGCTCCGGCGCTGCCGCCGCCTTCCCCGGGCGACGGCCCGTCCCCGCGGCCCCGGCTCTCGCCCGCCGTCGCGGGCCCCCCCCGACACGCGGCTCGCGGGGACCGTTTCCCCCCGCTCCCGCCCCCAGCGTCGGCCGGGGCCGGTAACGGTCTCCGAGCGGAGCCGGCCGGAGCGAACCGCGGCCGGAGCGGCCTCTTCCCCCGCGGCAGCCCCGCAGCCCGCAGGAAAGCGCCGCCGCAGAGCGGCCCCGAGCGAGCCCGTCCCTCCCGCCCCGCGGCTCCCGGCGGCGCCCGTCAGGCGGCGGAGCCCGGCCGGCGAGCGGGGGCATGGCGGCGCCGGGCCCGGCCTCCCTGCAGCGCCGGCTGCAGAGCTCGCAGGAGGCGCGGCACCGGCAAGCGGTGCTGGTGCGGAAGCTGCAGGCGAAGGTGAGGAGCGGGGGCGCCTGCCCGGGGGGAGCTCCCCGAGGCCGGGCCGGGGTGCCCGCGCCGTCCGCGGACGGGACTCGGCGGCGGAGCCCTCGGGGGGCGAAGGCGCGGCCCCGGCGGGGTCCTGCCCGGGCCCTGCCCTGCGCTGCCGCGGGCGGGACGGCGCCGAGCCCGGAGCTCGGGGGAGGGAGGGAGGGAGGCCCCGGGAGCCGCCCCGTCCCGTCCCGTCCCGTCCGCGGTCACCCCCGAGCCGCTCGCCGGGGCTTGGCCGGGCTCGGGGGAAGCGAAGCTTCCCGGTCCCGAAGGGACTCGGTGTCGGAGCGGCAGCGCCGTGGCGCGGGCTGAGCTCGGGCTGCGGAGAGCGAGAGAAAAGCCGGTGCCGGAGGAGCCGGGTCCGTCCCCGGCTGCAGTCGCTCATCTTCATGCCGTGTCTGCGCCCAGGTCCTGCAGTACCGGACCCGCTGCCGAGAGCTGGAGCAGCAGCTGGAAGCAGGAGCGGTGAGTGCGCAGGGCGCGAACTGAAGAGAGCGGCCGTAGCGTTCGGGAGCGAAAAAGCTCCCCGAGCCATGGCAGGGGAAAGCAAGATTGTGCCCCCGGAGGGTTTCGAGAAGCGCTGCGAGTTTGCCCGCCCCTGTTCTGCCCAGTTGCCGCTCTCAGAGCAGCCAGCAGTCCCAGAAATGCAGGATTTGAGTTGTGTGCAGGGGTGCTTTCTTGCCGGGGAGCGTTTCGTCCTGGGTCTCGGGAGAGGGCTTTGCTGCCTGTTCTAGGGCTGTCTCTGAAATAGAATGGGTGGACAGACAGTGTTTTGGAAGGCGAGAATGCTGGCGTCGGGCAGAGAGAGCTGGCTCTGTGCTTTTCGTTCTGCTTGCCGGCTAAAGCAGATCTAGGAAAGAAAGGGCGGGAGCGTAGGAGAGCATTCCTGGGCTTCAGGTGGAAGAATTGGACCAACCATTCGCTTTCTTCTTCAGGGATGCCTCCCAGGCAGGTGGGAAGGCACGGAGGCCCTGGAGAAAGCCCTGCTTCAGGTGAAAGAGGAGCAGCAAAGGTACAAGGAAGAAGCGTTCCCTCCTACGCGGTATCCTGGATGCTCACGGCAGGGAGGGAAAACCTGTCAGTGGTAGGCAGTCTCCGCAAGGGAAGTGTTGGGGCAAGCCCTTTGGAAAGGAGAGAGGTGCCCAACCTGTTGTGTGGGGCAGTAATAGTGGTGTGTGCTGACCGCTTCTGTTTGGAGCGGGGCGTTCCTGCGGGTGAGCTCCAAGGGTCCCTTTCCAGCCTAAACGCTGCCCTGGTGCAGTAGGTGAGGGACTGGGGGCAACGCTAGAGAAAGGTGATGCGTCCAGTGATGAGGCAGCACGAAGGGGAGGCAGCCGTCAACTGTGGGCATCGTCCGAGTTGCAGAGGAAGGGGAAAGCCAACCTGTAGGTGGAAACTGAAGGCTTAAAGCAAGGAGAAGCACATGAGTTGGCCATCAGCGAGAGATCTTAGTTCATCCTAGAAAGCGCTTTTCCTGCCTCTCAGTTTGAGACCAAAGTCAGTGTTGGGGGAGCCGGGAAATCCCGGGGATGCTGCTTGTGGATCGGGGTTGTTCAGTGACCTCATGGCTGTTCCTCCCTTTGCAAGGTGCGAGGATCTGGCCGAAGCGAACAGTCTGCTGCGGGAGCACCTGGAGAAAGCGAAAGAGGTGAATTCAGCCCTCAAAGAAGATGTTGGAAAGCTGACGGTGGATTGGATGAGGGCGCGGGAGGAGCTGAAAGCGAAGGAGCGCGAGTGGCGCCAGGAACGTGAGGTGAGGCTCAGCTGCGGGAATGTCAGAGGTGGTGCCAGCGTGGCATGAGAACGCGTTTTGTTTCTGGCCCAGAGAACTTGCTGTGAGAAGGCTGTGGCTCTGTTGAGGATGTGTTGGTGTTGACGAGCAGAAGAGAGGGGTTGTCGCGGATGGAGCGATAGACTTCACTCCTAAGAGAGAAGCAGCAATATATTTATTGATATAAACCAATGATTTGACCAAGTCGATAGTAGACGCGACAGTTTTAAGAGGGTGCTGGGGGAGTGTCAGCAAATTGTGGTGACGGAAGAGGCCCACCTGCTGTGGCCGTGCTGCTGGGTCCTGAAGGCAAATGCTTGCTGCTGCTGGACGCTGTAGGGCAGCGACACGGGAGCGCTCGTCTTTTTGATGGTTCTTAAATCTCCCTCTAGAGCCGTGAGAGCAGAGAGGTCTGTGTGTTTTGAGATTCAGAGCAGCCAAGGGAAGAAGAAGACAGGCCTCCGTCACCGCTAGCAAATGGGACGGTGGTCTTGGAGGGGCTTGTCTTTGTCTTCCTCCACCAAGAGTGTGAGACAGCTCTGCAAGGCGAGGTGCTGACTCGGGGTCAGCTTGCTTTGCTGATGTCCCCTCCCGCAGGAGAAGGGTGGATGTTGCCTTCTTTGAAGGCAGGTGGCAGGTCTGCTGGGGCTGCTTCTGCGGTGCCTCCTCAGTCCTTGGTGCCCTGTCGGAATAGTTATTCAAGGAGAGCTGGCGATGGTGGTTGTGCTCTCTGCCAGCGGAAAGACTCGTACAGTGATGGCGGAGGCTGAACTGGCATTTCTTTTTGTCTTTGCATCTTTAGCTCTATGAGAACTACTTCAGGGGTGACCGTGACCGTCTGCTCGGGCTGTGGCATCAGATGGTCACCTTCCGCCGTCATTTCCTGGAAATGAAGACTGCCACGAACCGGTGAGTAGAAGTTGAGGCCCGATCTCTGGCAGAAAAGATGTACCTTCCCTTCACACCTCTCTGAGGTTCCTTTCTCACAGTTGCCTTCTACACAAACAAGAGCAGCGTAGCCGTGAGAGTGTCTGCTGCTGGTGTCAGCAGGCGACTTCAGACTCTGGGTTACTGTCAGCCATTTATCTTCCGGGATGATGAACCTTCCTTAATGCGTCGAGCGTGCCTTGGTTCTTGAGTTCTTTGTGCTTTTTGGTTACGCCGTTTTAGGCTTATTCTTCCTCCGCCTTCCTGAAAAGTTTATTATGTGGCTGTTGTCGTGAGCCTCTGAGCAGTCGCTCGCCAAGGTGTGTCCTGACCCCAGAGTGTCAGGGGAATGATTTGTCCCCAGCCGAGATGTCATCTTTCCTGGCAGCTTTTCCTCTTTGCGCGATTACGTGCGTGAGAAGCGAGTCAGCTGATAGAGCTGGTGGTGTGAACGTTGGCTCTTCCTTTGTTCTTCTGCAGAGATTTGTCAGAGCTGAAGGCAGAGCAAACGAGGCTTTCTGGGTCTGTAATGGCAAACTGCTCCCGTCTAAACTGCAGCATGATGTCCTTCCAAGCCCAGGGGGAGCTGGAGAAGAAGGAGCTTCAGGACAGGTAAAGGTGTTTTAAACTTTGCTGTTAGCACCGTTCTCTTCTGGGGCTGCCTCTTGCATTCATAGATGGGCTGTGTTCACATTGCAAACACACCCGTTCTGCACGGCCTTGTTTCTGTCCCGAGTCAAACGGTTGCCTTCAACAGAAAGGACGGCAAAAATCGTCTGACTGCCAGAAGCTCCTCTGGGTAAGACCAGACTGGCAAAGAGGTGGCGTATTCCAGTGCTTTTGCTGTGAACTGGTTCTTGGTGAGCAAGCGAGAGCAGCCTAAAGAGAGCTCTGTCTCTGGTACAGCCCTTTTGCTCCCCGGGGCGGTGCTAGAGGAGTTGGCAGGAATTTGCCCAGCACCATCCTAAGCACTGTAGCACCTCTGTGCTGGCAGTTCCTTGCGAGACTGAGTGCAGAAGGCCTTTGGGGCAAGAAGGGCCATTTTGCAACATGCAGCGTATTAACCGGGACCCTCCTGTGATCCCATGGTTATTGGATTGGACATTCGTAGCCGTCTCCCCAGACAGCTTGCAGGGCCTGGGATTCATTCACTGCAGAAGGCAAAAGTAGTTGTGGGAGTCGTAGTCTGGACTTTCAAAGTCTGTTTTAGCCCAAGAAGAACTTGTGCAAGGCTTGTATCCAACGTATGAAAGAGGAGAGAGAGAACTAAGAGGCAGGAAGCTGTTGCCAGTACCTGAACGTTTTGGAAACGTTCTGTGATTTCTGGAAGCTTGATTTACTTTCTCAATGACGAACGTTTCATCCATGACAAAGAGCGATGCAGCTGTAGTCAGGAAATGCCGGTGGTGTTTAGGTGTAGGTCCAAAGCCGTTGGAAATCCTTCCAACTGCCATATCTGGGACACAGTATGTGCTCCTGGTTTTGGAAAGGAGAATGTTTTTACGTTGACAACTTGTTTGTCTTTCCCCTTCTCACAGACTGAAGGACTTAGTGGCACTCGAAGACAAACACTGCGTGTTAGAGCATGAGTTGGTAGTTGCGAGAGAGGCGCTGGAGGAATCGCACCTTGAGAGGGATGTGCTGAAGGAAGAGAAGCATGAGCTTAGAGTGGCCCTGGAGAAGGTATGGCCACCTTGTGATAGCAAGACCAGCACAGATGCTTTTTTCGTGTCAGTAGACGCTAGGGAACGTGCTGTTCTCCTCCTTGGGAAATGGTGATGAGACCACACAGGCTCCTTGGGGTAGTTTGTGGGCACGTGCTTATTGGGAGCGCTGACCTGGGAGTATGTCAGCGAGACGCAGGGGATGTGGAGTTGCTGCTCGAAGGCAGGGATTTCCCTGCCCTTGTTGTCATGTTGTTCTTTTGTCTCTTCAGGCCGAGCAGTCGGTGGCAGAGCTGACGGGGGCTCAGCGTGAGCTGAGTGCTGAACTTGCTGATCTACGTGTTGCAACAGCAAACATGAGCTGTATCAATGAAGCTCTTGCGTTGGACAAAGTGCAACTGAACCAACGTGTGCTGCAGGTGAGCAGAGTTGCCAAAGGTCTTGGCAGGTGTTTGTCTCCAGCTGCTGCTTCTTCTCAGACCTCTTGCCTTCTGACAGTGTGACTGACTGAATATGGAACTGTTCCTTTTCCTGTCCAAGCCCAACCTTCATAGGAAGTCTAGCAAGAGCGCCACAGATGCTGTTTCTGGCAGGGGAAGACAGGGACAATCATAGACTCGTAGAATTGTCTAGGTTGGAAGGGACCGTTAAAATCATTGAGTCCAAACACGAACCTAACACTGCCAAAACCCCACTAACCCATGTCCCTGAGCACCACGTCTACCCGTCTTTTGAACACCGTGTTGCTCCCTTTCCATTCTCCTACTGTTGTTTAAATGCAGCATCCTCCTTCTTCTTCGTGGAAAATGGTGATGAGACCACGCAGGCTCCTTGGGGTAGTTTATCCGTGTTGCTCCCTTTCCATTCTCCTACTGTTGTTTAAATGCAGTGTCCTCCTTCTTCTTTCAAAATGGTGATGAGACCACGCAGGCTCCTTGGGGTAGTTTGTCGGCACGTGCTTATTGGGAGCGCTGACCTGGGAGTATGTCAGCGAGACGCAGGGGATGTGGAGTTGCTGCTCTCCTCTTCCTCAGAGTAAGTCTTGCTGTATTTAATTTCCTCTGTGCTTCTGTGATTGCAGCTGGAGCAAGAGAATGAGGCTCTGTTGTGTAAAGTGGATGAGATGGAGAGAGCAAAGATCTCTGCCCAGGAGAAGCTGAGCTTGTGTGAAAGAACAAAGAGCGAGCTCTGTGCAGAGAAAGCCCACCTGGAGCAGCTGCTGAAGAAAGCAGAGGAGCAACAAGAGGAGCTGCGGGTAGAGCTGGGGGTCCTGGCAGAGGAGACGGAAGAAGCCCAAGAGAAACTCCTTGAGGTGAGACCAAAGACCTGGTGCTTCTGGGTGGGCATGTGGCTGCTTGGCTGGGTGAAGCTGTCCGTGTTGGCCTCCTTTTTGGCTTCTGGTAAGTTGCAGAGAGAGGACTGCATCCACGACTCTACTGTTCTCCCATGTGGCAAAAGCAGCAAACTGTGTAGCTCTGGAGCCTTTGTCTGGGGCAAAAGCCAGGGCTGCACGCAAGGACTCTCACTGCATTTTGTCCCGCTTCCAGGTTTCCCGCCAGCAAGAGTCGTCTCGCAGTGGCCTGGAGCAGTTGCGCCAGGAGTCCTCTCGCCAAGGGCACGCGCTGGCCGAGGTGTGCGCAGAGAAGGAGTTGCTGGTGCGGGAGAAGGCTGCCCTGGAGGTGCGACTGGCAGCCATGGAGCGGGAGAGACAAGGCCTTTCGGAGCAGCTGGCAGAGGCCAGGTAAGGGCAGGGAGGAGACCCTGGGCAGGACGTTCTTTAATGTTTGTAATGGTAAAGGTGACGGTGGTTACACGGGGACTGATTGCATCCTGTGTGCTTTTCACATGTTTTCGCTTCCATGGACAGAAAATGGAAGAATTTCAAGCAAAAAAACCAAAGTCTACCTTGATTTGAAGGTTATTTTTCTGACAGCTGAAGCTGGCAAAGCTCTCCTGAGCGTTGGGCTCATGTTTATGCCCCCTTACGTGTTCCTCTGTGACGTCCACAGCAAGCCGAGTGGGCTCTGAACGGAGCCATAATTAAACCACGCAGACGTTTCCCAGAACGTGAAGTTTCTCTCGGGTCTTGGATTCTTGTTCTGTGCATTTGAACATCGATCTTTCCTTGTCACGTAGTTTGAGGTGGGATCTTCAGAATTGACGGCTATTGCTTATGGAGGTTGTGAGCAGGACGCTGCCCTTCGGGAGAAGCCAGAGGCTCCTGCAGAAAATGTGGAGGGCCTTCTGTTTCTAAGCTAACTGGTGTTAGTGTGGTGCAGGAGCTAGAGCTGGTGACACCAGCAGCAGGGAACCCTCTCTTGAATTCTCGCCAGCCTTCAGGGGTTCCTGCCCGTCACTGATGTCTGTTAAAATGGACATAGTTACTTTGGCCTGCCAGAGACTGGTGTAATCGGAACTGTGTGCTTGTTCTCCTTCTTGAAGATACGTCCTCCGTTGTCCATCCAAGTTTTGCTTGCTGGCACAGGCTTGGTGGGCGCAGCTACCCGTGTGTCGTGGATCAGACCCCAGCAAGTGAAGATTTGGCTATTGCAGTCCAATTCGGCTGGGCTTTCTGTGTGCTGCCAGGTGACAAGGGAAGCCTGGCCATCCCCTCGCAGGGGCCCGCATTGCTATTTTGAAGGGCAGAAATAGGCTCTCTGTGTAGGAGTTTCCACGCGAGCCTTTTTCCGTAGGCAGGGGTAGGGATCTTGCACCGCTTCTTCCTGGAACAACTCCCTGTGGGTGTCAGGAGCAAGCAGCTCCTTTCTCTCTGTATTCACGCTTTGCAGGTCAGGGAAGGAGACCCTGGAATGCAGCCTGTTGGAGGCTCAGCAGCACTTGTCTGAGCTGGAGATCAGCAGGAGTCATCTTGAAACCCAGCTTCACGCGGTGGCGCAGGCCAAGGAGGTGATCCAAGGTGAGAGCCTCCCGTTTCTGGTGACCCCGTGCCTGGGGAAGGTGGTATGAAAGCAGCTCTCTGTCCGCAGTGCTTCTGAGGAGTGAAGGAGCTGGAGACAGACCCCTCCTCCACGGAAACTCAAAGGGCGTAAGGTCAGTAAAGTCAGAGCCGCTGTTTGTGCAGACTCTGACTCTTGCCATTTGTCGTGTTTGCAGGGGAAGTGAAGTGCCTTCAGTGGGAGCTGGAAGCGGAGAGGTCTCTCCTGAAGCGGGAACGGCAAAACATGGCGCAAGAGCTCCTGCAGAAAGGACAGCAGCATACCGACACCCTCAAAGTTCGGGAGGCCGACCACCAAGGGGAGATAAACAAGCTCCTGCAGGACGTGGTAGGAAACACTATGCTTCTGAATGCTTCAAGCAAGCTTTGTGGGCTGGCTTGAGGAGAAGAACAGCCTGAGCGTGTGAAATGGCAGCAATGGTCTGTCCCGGGTGACACGGTGCCGGGCCAGGCAGCAGAGCCAGTGGCTCGTCCTGGAAGGAGCGTGGAGACCCCCAGGACTCTGGTGGGACAGTAAATGCAGGCACGGGTTGCGTGTGGGCGTAAGAGGAGTTCAACAGAAGGTTGGGTGGTCCCCAGCCAAAGCATGGCAGCAAAGGGCTGGGATCTTCCCAGCCTCCCGCCCGCCATGGAGTAGACTCCTAACGCTGCTGCCAGCTGCAGGCGGGGGAACTTTGTTCCTTCCTTTCTGTCCTTTGGCGGCTGACAGAGGTGTTGGAGCAGACGGAACAGGCCCCTTGTTCCTGGTACTGGCGTTCGCGGCCTGTCTTGTGAGGAGGGCACGAGGGTCTGGCTGAACCCCCCCAACTCTCTCAGCCTGTCCTCACAGCAGAGGGGCTCCAGGCCTCGCAGCATCTCTGTGGCCTCCTCTGTCCCCGCTCCAACAGGTCCGTGTGCTGATATTCATGGCCCCAGAGCTGGAGGCAGCACTGCAGGGGTTCTCCCCAGAGCAGAGCAGAGCAGAGGGGCAGAATCCCCTCCCTCGCTCTGCTGGCCACGCTACTGGGGATGCAGCCCACGATACGGGGGGCATTCTGGGCTGCAAGTGCACGTTGCCGGCTCTCATCGACCATCACCCCCAAGTCCTCCTGCTCAGGGCTCTCTCAATCCATTCTCTGCCCAGCCTGTGTTTGTGCTTGGGCCGAGAAGACAATGTTTGCTAGTAATTCACCATTCAGCTGCTCAAACGCTTTCCGTCAAGCCCAGAACTAATGAAAGAACTACGCAGCTTGCCGTTAAAATTAATGCGAGTCCAAGAGCTGTGCGTGGGTGGTTGGTTCTCTCCTATCTAGGCAAGATGAAGCAATGTGTGGCGGTTGGGATTTGGCCTGGAAAGGAAAGGGTACAGTTGACCAAGCGAATGTACTAAACGTAGTAGAATTTTGTAAGGATGGCTGAACAGCAGCGACACTGATGGTGCTTAGAGGAGGCTTTCAGAGATGGAGACTCCTGAGGTCCAGCTTTCCCAGGGTATTAGAGAGAATGGAAATGGTACCGTTGGCTGGTGAGGTTGAAGGCTTCATTGCGCTTTCAGGGTGTTCTTTTGGCGCAGGGATTTCTCCGAGGTGATGTGGAGGAGGGCCCCTGGGAAGGGAGAGTGTTGTTTTGGGCTGTGGGCCGGGAGGAGGAGGAGAAGGGACGTAGCACTGTCCTCTCCTCCATGGTCACTCTCCGCGATGTGTTGACTCTGTCCCTTCTCTCCTTTCTGTGGCACCACTCCCATCATCTGCTCTCTGAATGCCCAGCAGGCGATTGCAGAAGGGCAGCGGCTGTCCTGGCTCTCGGAGAAGAGACTCCTGTCGCAGCGGCTGGAACGTCTGCAGCGAGCAGTTGCAAGGCTGGACCGGGAGAAGACGGAGCTGAAGCAATACAGTGCTGAGCTCAGGAGGACTCTGGAGGAGGTAGACCAGGCTTTCGCTGCCTCTGCGCAGCATCACGGTCCTCTGGAAGACACCGCATTTCCAGAGGCAGCACTGTGGAGTCCTCGGCTTGTTTCCTTCCCTCTCCCACTGTCCCCTGTGGCCACACGCTTTTGTCTTTTCTCTCTCTTCTGGCACCCCGTTGCCTTCGCAAATGCACATTCACTGCGGTACCAGCCTTCTTGCCCCAGTGTCCCCATACACACCCACTGGACACTCTTGTGTCAGGAACTCTTTCCTCCTGCTCGCTCTCTTCCGTGGGCTGCTTGGAGTGCTTTTTGGCCCCAGCGTTCTGTGGTGCAATTCACAGTCTCTGAGCAGCCATCTCCTTGCCAGGATGTCCAGAGGTCCTTTTGCGCCTTGTGTGGTGGCAGGTTTCTGTGACCCTTTCTCCTACCCAACGTGCAGGTGGAACGTGAACGGAGGAGGCTGAGGAGATGTTGCAGAGGTCGGGCGCTGCCAGATGCAGGCGGATCTTCTCTCTCCGAGTCTGACCAGCACAAGATGCCGGCGTCTCAGCAGGTGAGACCAGGATCTTCCTTGGTGGGAGGAGGCTCTGGCCAGATGGAGGAACGATGGCAGCAGCCCCCCAGTATAGACCGGGTGAGGAGCAGGAAAGCTCTCATCCAGAGCCGCTGTGGCTGTGCTGATGGGCACAGCTCTGCACGATGCTGTGGCCCGAGTTTTGTTTGGCCATCGGGAAGGGAGGCCGGCAGGCACTGGGAATACCCAGTCAGACGCGTCCCTTGGCCATGGCCAGACAGCATCGTTCACCGCGGTCTGGTCTCTGTGGTGCCTGTGGGTCAGGCAGGGTGGGAGAGGGATTGGAGGAAACTCAGAAAACGGAATGGATGGGAAATAGAGAATAGTCTAAGGACGTTCCCCTTGAGTCTTGCTCGTCTTGTTGAGCTTTCCCATTTTCCCTTTTCACGCGCTAGCTGTCACGTTTTTAAGGCAGATGAGAACAGAAGAGTTCCTCAGTGCCTTGTGTAACCAGTAACTCTCCTGCTGAGGAAAAAGCCTGTGGCAGTAAGGTGGCAGTAGCCCCAGTCTCTCTCTTGGAAAGGGGAGTTGGGTGACTTAATCCTGTAGGAACCTCTCTCTCTCATATCCATGTGATGTCTCGGGGTTGTACGTGTGAATGGTAAGCCAGAGAGAAAGTCAACGTGTTGATAGTGTGAGGTGAGGCCAGGGTGACTCTGGGAACCTGTGACTTCCATTCCCCGAAGAGCAAGTGTTTGTCGGGGCTGGCGTTAGAGGGTGCGTCTTCCCCGAGAGCCGGTACCGTGGAGCTAGGGCTGGTCCTACCAGCGTGGGCTTGTCTGAGCTCGGCCTTTGGCCTCTTTCAGGTGTCCCTTCCGCAGACGCAGCTGGCGCAAGACGGAAAATAGAAGCGGGACTGGATTGAGTGCTGTGCAAAGACCGGCCAGGAACTTGAAGACCTTGAAGGCCAAAGCTGCTGCTCCGGTGGCAGAGACTCGGGAGCTGCGCTGAACCTTGTCCTGCCGCGGAGCAGCTGCAGCATCGCGGGGTTCCCGTCTTGGGCCCTTCCCTGGACTGTGTTTGTTTTCCTGTGGGCAGGGGGGGTGCATTTGTTCTGTGTAGATTTTGCAGCATGTGCTAGTGATAGTGGGGGGTTATGTTTTTGTACTAAAAGCCGTTTTGTACTATTTCTGAAGGGAAAAGGGAGAGGGGTTTTTATGTTTTTGTAATAAAAGCCATTTTGTACTGTTTCTGAAGGGAAAAGGGAGAGGGGTTTTTATGTTTTTGTAATAAAAGCCATTTTGTATTGTTTCTGAAGGAAAGAGAGAGTGGGGTTTATACCTTTTTTGTAATAAACGCCATTTTGTACTGTTTCTGAAGGAAAGAGAGAGTGGGGTTTTTACCTTTTTTGTAATAAACGCCATTTTGTACTGTTTCTGAAGGAAAAAGAGAGTGCTTGGTACATTCATGGGTTAGAATAATGTTAGAGTAGGGATGTCAAAAGAATATGGTTAAAAAGTTCCAGGAGCGCTTTGTATAGAATTGTAGTAGAACTTTGATGGAACTTGAGCTGAACTCCTGAAATTAAACCTTAATTGGCCTAATTAGGGGGATCTCCCAAACCGTTCCAAACTTGGACTTGAATGCATGTGTCTGATGAGGGCTGGTAAGGGAACTGTAGCTCACCCATGGGCTGTATCTTATCACTGTGAACCTGGGACTGTCGGAAACGCGTGGTGTGCTGGCTGTTGTGAAACGCCCGGCACCCGATTCTGCAGAACTGAAATAAAGCCAAATATCTCGACTCAGTGTGTTGATTGGTTTTTGCCCAGCGGGTGAAGAACCCTGATTTAGGGCCATCTCCTCCGGCCCTGGTTTTTCCCATTCCCTGCTTGCAGCTCCCTTTGGGTGAGCCCTGGCACCGGCTGCTCGAACCTGCTCCGCTGCACCGTTCTGGGCCTCCACAATAGAGCTGCCTCCCCGCTGCGCAGCGAGGAGACCCAAAGGACAGGTGGCAGAGCGGTCCCCAGGGGGAGACGCCAGCGTCCGTCCCTGGAGCGGTGGGAACAAGGGTTTCATGCAGGGCTGCTTGCTCTGAGGAGAAAGAGCCCTGGAGAAAGGATCTCGACACAAGGACCGCCAGAACCCCGGCTCAACAGAGCTGGAGCAGCCCCTCCGATAGCCCGGCCACAAAGCTTCCTTCGCCTGACCCAGGCTGTGGGAGGGAGGAAGAAGAGGGGGGAAATTGCAGGGAAGATGCTCAGACACAGTATGGCCTGGCTGGAAGGAAGGAAGGCACAAGCAAAGACGTGGGAGTAAACTCTTTATTGCAATACGAGGGGGTAAGGTCTGTGTCTGCTGCCCAGGGGCTCTACACCTCGCTTGCCGCACGCCTCCTCAGGTCATGGGCCACAAGCCTTCCCGCGAACCCCCTCCTTTCTGAGGCGGGCGGCTGGGGCTCGCCTCCGACAGGCTTTACACGCAGTGATCTGCGCCGGGCTCCTGTCTGGGCAGGGGGCTTGGGACCTGCTGGAGGGACGGGCTGTCGGGACCACTGCGCGCCCATGGAGGGGAGGGCGTCCTTAGCGGGACAGCACGGCTTTCCCTCTCGTGGTGCGCGTGGTTTTGTGACACGCCTTCCAAAACTCAGTTCGGGGGACAGGGCAGGCCCACATTGACAGAACCGCTCCGACGCAGAGTCGACCGTGCAACGTGACCTGGTCCTCACACTCAAAGTGCTGGCTAAAGGTGTCTCAGAGTCAGCATCGCTACTGACCCTCCCGGCCAGCTTGGCACCTTCCCGTCCCCACTCGTATTGGGAGAAGATGTGGCCTTCCTCCAGATCTGCTTTCGCTCTTCTGCGTCGCCCTGATTTCAGGGAGATCTTGGAGCTCTTGGGTGGGGGTGGGCAAGCTGGTCTTCGAGGCTGCAGCAGCCGCTCGCCCAGGCAAGAAGTGTTGATGGCTCCTGGCGGTTTGGGGGCATCCTTCGACTTGGTCGGGTGTTGCGGAAGCCTTTCCTGAGAAGGAGACACCAGGCTGTGGCTCGCTGTTGCCTGGACAAGCGCTCGCAGCCCTGTGTGCTGAGCCTTCCCGCGGGCACAGGCCAGGGCTCTGCTTCAGCCGTGGGACGAGGGCAGAAGAGAAGGGCTTCCCTCGGCACTCTGCGTGGCTGCACGTCGCCTTCCTGCCCGTGCCCACCCCAGCACCCTGCGCAGGCTCAGCTCCGAGCCCCGTAGTCCTTTCCCCGCCACACAGCCCGGCCCGAAATGGCAGATCGAACACTGAGGGTGATGAAATTCTATTCTTTAAAAAAGTGGTTCAACTTCCTCCCGTTAATTTTCCACCCCTTTATCTCCATATTTTTTTTTCTCCACTTTTCGGCTTTCCCACCGCCCCCCCCAATAACCGCGGTCGGGTGGTTTTCTACCGAAAAAGGTCGCCATCGGGTGTTTTTGCGGGGAGCGATGGCGCAAAGCAAGGAAGGAGCAGCAGGTCAAGGGAAAGGGAATCCTTGAGCGCTTGTTATTTAACAGGAGTTCTCGTTATTTTCTTTCAGAGAGAAACCATTTGGATTGGAGTTGGGATGCGAAGGACTTGGAGGCCAGAAAATGCACCCCAGTCCCTCGCTGGTGCCCAGAAACCATCACCGGAGGCCGCAGGAGATGGAAAGCGTCCCTCCAAAGCCGAGATGCCTTCAGGGGAACGTTGCGGTGGCTCTGCCGGCTGATTGCCTTCTCGGTACCATCCACGAGAAGGAATTTGGCAGCAGGGAAGGAGGTGGGTGGTGATTTTAGTGATTTTTTTTTTTTGAGTGTATTTAGAGAAAACTCCCTTGCTGGAATGGCTTCTGTGAGCCACTGGTCAGCAGTTCAGCAGCTCAGCTAATCCCCCCAATTCTATTCGACTAAGACGGCAGGAATGGGCTTGGTGGTAATGAACGCTAATGGTAATGGAGTTGGTAAAGTTTCCAGGGGCCTGTTGGTGGAATTTGTGGGAAACAGGTAACCTGTTAATCACTTTGGAGTTGCGATTTAGGTTCCTCGTAAAGCCGCGACCTGATTAGATTGCACGAGTTTGGGGTAAAAACTGAAGGTAAGCATTAAAAACGCGCAATTCAAAAGACTTGAGGATGGCGAGGAAGGCTAAAGGCTGGTCCTGGCGGAACGATTTTTCTCTCAGGCGGTATTTTTTTGCTACCTTCCGGGCAGAATTGCAAGGGGGTTTGGGTGTTTTGGCTGATGAAACAGTAAAATGGGCGCCCAGCCGTGGGAAGAAGAGCAGAGTGTGGGAAAAGGGGGGATGAGGGAAGTGCCGTTGAGGAGTGGGCGTGTGGTTGGTGCAAGGCCCGGTGTGCGCAGGCCCTGGCAGTTGCCATTGAGCTTCTGCCGGTGGCTCGGCCAGTCCTCAAGGGTGGGTTTTTTGGGGCAAAGTTGGCCAGAAATGTGCGGAAATGCCCGGCCAAGCGCTGCCACGGAACGTTGCCGGCCTCCCGCGTTCTACACAACATTCCGAAGCACTTGGTGCTCGGCGGTGGTGGCTCTTGCAGCTCGCTGCTCTTCTCAGAGGGAACCTGACCACTTGGGAGAGGTTTTGAGAAGGAAGAAACCCCCAATTTTCTTGCCCGATGGGGCCCAAGAGGACTCAGGAGGCAGAACGGTACCGTGGTGGTGCTGGACAAGTTGTTAGAGGAGAGCGATTAGCGCTTTCCTGGGAAATAGGGGCCGTCTTTCTTACAGCTCCTCCCGTATGCGCGCGTTTCTCCTGCCGGAGCTGTTCCCCGCTCGCCTTCCTCACCTCCTCTTCCTCACGCTTTCAGGCGCATCAACATTGGAAGCCAATTCCAAGCGGAGCTTCCAGACCTCCAGGACCCAGCCCGTTTGGAAGAGGAGGAAGAGGGAGCGTCGCTGGTGTGGAAGCCCTGGGGCGATGTGGAAACCAACCCGGAGACGCAGGAGAAAGGTGTTTGGCTTTTTTTTTTTTCCTACCGCTTTTCTTCCACTTTGACCCCAGCCAGGGATAGGAGGGGTTGAAAATGCCACCTTTTTGGGCTTGTCTCCCTCCTTTTCTTGCCCGCGTTCCCGTTGGAGGGAAGGAGATGGCTGGGTTTTGGTGGGAGAGGGACTAAAGACTAACGGGCGACGCTCTCGGCAGAGTCTTGCATGAAAAAGGGGCGTTTGGAGCCCTCCCATCTCATGTGCGGCGCCCTCGGGAGAGGGGAGGTTTCTCTCCAAGCTTTTAAACAGAGCTCTTCGGGGTACCGGACTTCTTTCTCTGCCTTTTCCTCGACTGCGGTCTCTGCTGTGCTCGTCCTGTTTTCCCTCCCTGTCCTCTGGCCCCTTTTCTGGAGGAAAATGTGACTTTTTGTGGGTTTTTGTTGCGTTTGTAGTTAGAAACCTGCTCCATTTGGCGTGTCCCAAGGGCGGGCCGGGGGGCCGGGTCAACGCGGAGCTGGCTCTGCATTGCCTGCACGAGGCTCAAGGCGACGTGCTGGTAAGAAGCGGCAATTTCTAATGAAGAACGGACTTTGTTCCTGGTTTGAGCTGGGAGTCGCTCCGAGTTTTCTATTGCGCGGGCGGGAGTCTCTTTGCCGAAGGCTCAGGAGGTTCTTGGATGTTGCCTGTCACGGCGTTAATGTGTCGTGGGCTTCCCGAGCCCTCTCCTGGTGCATCGCTAAGAGTTTGTTTTGATTCTGGGAGGATCTGGAGAATAGAATTACTCCCGAATGAAGGGATATTGGCTAAAACCCGAGGTGTGTCCTCGATGAGCCCCGAGCGGGTCTGCTTTGCTCCCTCTTCTTGGAAGAAGGGATTTAACACCCCTGGGCTGGGCGTCTGCTGGGGCGTGGCCAGGAGGAGGGAGAATTTCCCTTTTGGCTCCTCCTCCGGAGGAATTTGACTCTTTTTTTCCCTATGAAATCTGGCAGGAGGCGGCGGAGATGCTCCGTGCTGGGCCGCCTCGGAGACCCGAGTCCCATCCCCTGGCTGATTATCATTACACAGGTAAAGGAGGAGAACAGCTCCCGCCGTTCCCTTTGCTCTGATTGAATTGAGGCTTCCAAATGTTCTTTTGGGGTGGGGAAAAGAGTAGTTCTAATCCCTTTCCGGGGCTTTTGGAGGCGGGGGATGCCTATTGTAATAGTTTGGCTGTCGCTGGTTAATTCCTAGGCTCGGATACTTGGACACCGGTGGAGGAGCAATTGTTTAAAGAGGCTTTTTACCTGCATAAGAAGAATTTTCGCCTCATACAGAAGCAGGTAAAGCCGTTAGAGGGAGGCGCAGCTCGTTAGCGTGGGCAGTTTCAACCCAGAAAGTCGTATTTTGAGTTGCGTGTTGGAATGCTGTTCTTAGGACCCTTCTTCATGCTAAAAAACCACCGGCACGAGACAAGTTTTTGCCCTCATGTGTGATGGCAAGGGACTATTTAATCTCTCTGGGAGAAAATAGCAGAGATATTAAAAGAATAACGACAGTTTGTGTGGTGAAACGGAGAATTCTGCCCTGAAATCGCTTCTTGACGGCGTTTTTCAGCAGGTGAAGGTTTCTTTTCTGTCCGAGCTCCCCCGGACGTTGCGTTGCGAGAAGCGCAGGAGAGACTCCTGGTCGATCTGCCCCTTGGGTATTTTACTGCCGCATTTCCCTTATTAAGTGGCTCCTGGTTTTCCTCCCGGCAGATCCAGACTAAAAGCGTGTCTCAGTGTGTTGAATATTATTACACCTGGAAGAAGAAAACCCGTTTTGGCTGCACTCGGCCTCGCCTGACGCAGAAGAAGCGCCCGAGACGCCCGGAGGAGGAGGAAAAGGCTGAAGACGAGGTAGAAAAGCTGCTGGGGGAGGGATTTTTGTGCCAGCTTCCGCTCCTCCATGAAGCCATCTGGGAAAACTTTCCTTAAAAACCAGCGGATTTGGTTCACAGAAATATTTGTAGCTTTGTGGTGGTAGAAACGGGGTGACGGTGTCGCTTCGGTGCTTCGGAATTCCACGTTTTCAACCCGTTGGGATAGATTTTTGCGTCAGAAAGCGCTGTTCTGCTTCAAATAGAGAACTGATACAGTTTTTTTTTTTCAAGGTTTGGTCCTCCCAGAGGAATTAAAGTGTTTTTTTCTCGACTGTTTAGTGTTCAGAGTCCACGCGTCCGGGGTTGGGCTGATAAAATGTGGTACCTCCGGCACAAAAAATCCAATTCCTTTGCTGCCCGCGGCTGTTTCAAGCTATTTTTTACCTGATTTACAGGCCCTTTGCAGTGCAAAGAAGAGGCAGCACATCATCCGCAAGGAAAATCCAAAGTTGGGGAGTCAGGAAGAGAACCCCTGCAACGGCGGCAGCTCCTCCATCAATGCCGGTGCTTCCTGGTGCTGGGACAGCGGCGCCGGAGATCCGGGATTTTTCCCCTGCGGCGAGTGTGGAAGGTCAGCTCTTCCTTTTTCTTCTCAAAAGCGGCTGTTTTGGGGCTCAAAAAGCAGCCGTGGGGGCAGCGGGGGAGGGCAGCTGGAGGATTCCCCTTGCCCCGGGGCCGCTTGGCGGTTTTCATTGACTTTCAACCCCCAAAAATGTGTGTTTTCGGAGTTGTGGAGACCCTCCACCGAGCCCTGAGGTTCAGAGCAGTGGCCCTCCCTTGCGCAAGAATCCCGGCGCTTCTCCTTTTTGACCAAAAAACCCTCAAGTTCCGTGAGGATTTGGGGCCTGAGGCTTCCCCGCTCCACTCGCTCGCGCTGAGCAAAATGCCTCGCGTTTCAATTCAGCCTCATTTTAAGCGATGGCCCAATTAATTCTAATATTTTAATCGCCCACGATCTGTCCTGTTGAACCACCGACGTCGGAAACTCTGTCGTACCACGCAGCAAAGCGTAAGAGTTCCCAAAAGGAGGAATAACGGAGCTTGGTCTCACAAATTTACAAAAACGGCCAAAGACTTAAAAATGCCTTTCTTTTCTAACTTTCAGGGTGTTTGAGAAGATCCAGGGGAGAAACGCCCACATGAGATTCCATCGCCCCAAAGCTGATGTTTAAAAGGGCCCCGGGAGCTCTTCGAAAGGGTGGCGAAGCCACAAAAGCCCCCGCATTCCACTGACCTCCTCCCATAACACCTGGGAACTGACACCAAACCAACCCCGAGGCCAGTTTTTACCATTTTTCTGAAAACCCCCCAGCTTTTTCTCCGCATCCGGGCAGCGGCTGGGCTTTGAGGATTCAAGAAGACGCGGTCGCCCCCGCTCTAAAAAGAGAGGGAATGGGGGAAATGGCCCCAAAAGGGTCATCCTATTTAACAGCGTGTTTCCCTGCTGGTGGTGCGCAGCGTTTAAGATCTGGACTGCAGCGCCCTTTTGGTAGAGAGAAGGTTAGTTTTCGTGTGTGGATTTGTGTTGTAAATACTTGTCTACAGTTTGTTAATAGTTTTGTTGTTTGTTAATAGTTTTGTTAGTTGTTAATATTTTTGTTAGTTGTTCAGAGTTGTTAAGAGTTGTAAGAGTTGTTACTGGTTGTTAAGAGTTGTAGGTGGTTGTGTTGTTGTTAATAAAGAGTTGTGTTCCTGTTTTTCACACCCAAGCTCTGTGTGCATTTCTTGGGAGCCGCGGCCTTTGCAGAGTTGTGGTTCCAGTGTCTCGGGGATGGCGGGGCTGGAGGCGGCTGGGGGTAGTGGCATGGCCACCCTGGGGGTCCCTGTGCACAGATGGGGTGCGGCTGATGAAAGGGACGTCCCTGGGCACCAGCGGGGTTCATGGGCTGCTGGGGAGTGGTGTCCCCAACAGCAAAGGGGTCCCCAGCCAAGCATGGTCTCTGCTGTGATGCCATCAAAGCAGGCAGGAAACCTGCTGCTGCCCTTGCTGCTGGAGGGAAAGGAAAGGGAGGGACGGGGCACAAGCCAGGATGGGGCCGTAGAGCTGCAAAATGCAAACTGATCAGCCGAGGGCCATGACATCCTTGGGAATGGCTGGTACAAGGATGAGGGGAGAAGGTTTTGGAGCTGCAGGGGCTGATGTTTAATGGTGTGAACCTCCCCACGCTCGGGTCTTTGCTTCTGGTCCTGCCGTGCTTTACCCGGGGCCGTGCCCAGAGCCGAAGCCCGGAGCAAAGCCCTCCTTGCCCTCCGGCATTCCTGCTGCCGGCAGCGGCCCCGGGCCCTGGTCCCCACTCGGGGCGAGCCGTGGAGGGGGCAGCGCAGGCTGCGGGGGGCTTTGGGGAGAGGGAGCTGGTGCAGGGGTGCGGTGGGCGCAGGGTGTCGGGGTGCGGGGAGCCGTGGGTGCCGGCAGAGTGGCGAGGGGGGGCGATGCCGTGCGGGCCGGGGGTGCGGGATGCGGGGAGCCGCGGGGGGCCGGGGCTGCGGGCACGGGGCTGCCGCCGGGCGCTCGGGAGCCGCGGCCCCGCCCGCCCCCTCATTAGCCGCGGCTCATTAGCGCCTCATTAGCGGCGGCCGGGGCGTGGTGCCCTCCCCGCGGAGGCGGTCGGGGAGCGCTGCCGGCCATGGGGGTTGCGGGCGGCGGCGCCCCGCCGTGCTGCTCCTGTCCCTGGGGGAGGCTGCCCGGGCGGGGGTCGGGCTGTGGGGTGCCCGGGGGGCGCTGTGGGGTCGCTGCCTGGGGTGCGGAGTCGGGGGGCGATGCGGGGTCCCCTCTCTCCGTGTGGCTGGGTCGGGGCTGTGTGTGTGTGTCCGGTGGGTGTCGGCTGGCGGAGCCGAGCTGTCCGTGCCCCCCCGGCTGTCAAGGCTCCCCTGGACACAGGGGCTTCAGCCAGGGACTCGCAGGTGTCCGGGCTGTCCCAGGGTCAGGCGCTGCAGGGAGCAGCCTGCACCCGGTCTCCACTCGGATCCTGCTGCCCAAAGCCATCCTTCTCCCTTCCCCCCCGCATGCTGAGACCCTTCCTGCGAGAGCTTTCCTCCTTGTGGCTTGAGTTGAGCTCACCCCTGGTGTTGGTGAGTTTGTAGCGAGTGCCCCAAGATGATGGTGTTGGGAGGGCATTAACTTCAGCAGAGCTGTAACAATCCCAGATGAGCTGGGTAATGAGGGTGGTGTTGGGCGGGTTTGGGGAAAGGTCTGCTTAAAGAGCAATCGAGCAGAAGGGGCAAGGTGGGGGGCAAGTGGGAAGTCAGCAATAAAATGTTTGCGGGGATGACCGGGGGCATCTTTTTGTGCCCGGCAGTGAGTTGTGGGGAGCGCAAAGGAGTTTCAAGGAGCTGCAGGGAGCAATGAAGGGAAAGCCCCGGTGCCTTGGCTCGGAGGAAAGGTGCCAGGGCAAGGCGGGGGCCGAGTGCCCGGTGGGTCAGGCTTCCCAAGCTACTGCCGAGCCCCCCGCGGGCTGGGAGGGGAAGGCATCGCCCTCAGCGGTGGGGTGGAGGCTGCGGGACGCGCTCCTTGGTGCCAGCCCCGCTGGCTGGCATGTGTCAGGGCTGAGGCGGGCGGGGGGCAGCCGGGATGGGGCGGGGGGTGGCGGCAGGGGGGGGTCTCAACAAGCCGGGACGAGGTGCCGCTGCCGAGGCAAGCGGAGGGTCCTCAGCCCTGCTGCCTGCCCCAGCCAAAATATGGAACTTTGGTTGCTGCCAGAAGGGGAAAACACTTCAGCAAAACTCTTTTGCCCAAGGAGAATGGAAAACACAGTACTGCTCATTTTTTGAAAATGTCTTTATTTGGTGCTTGCATTCTTCTGTCAGCAAACGTGCCGATGGGAGGTTGTCTGTGACCTGCTCTTTATTGCCCCTTCTCCACGGGACAGGCTGGCTCGGGATGAAAATTCTCTCTGGGCTGAGGCCCCGGAGATGCAGAATCCCCCCCAGGTTGGTGTCGGGAGTGGGGTTGCTGCCCACTGGCGAAAGGAGGAGGTGAGGGGGGAGGAGGAGGGATGAGCACTCTCACCGTTGGCTGGGGAAATGACTTGTTTATTTTTTGCTCACAGGTGCAGGAATGAAGAGTTTTGGTGCCCCCGCAGCAGCCCTGGCCGGCAAAGGGCTGAGATAAGGGGCAGAGCCCCGACTGCGCTGCAGAGCCGGGGGTCCCAGGCTCATCCACCAGCGCAGCAGGAGCTTTGCTTCGCCAGGTCCAGTTCTCCCGACCCTGCTCTGCACGGGCTGCTCGCCCCCACGGGCTGCTCAGGGGAGGGGTTTAAGGCTGCAGAAGGTGGGTTCGCTCCGAGTCCTGCCAAACGGCAGAGAGCTGCTGATTCCTGGGTGTAGTGTCCCCTGACAGGAGAGGTCAAGAAGGGGACCCTTTCCACTGCACAAGGAATGCAGAAAGTGTAGGCAGCCCTACAGGGAGGCCCCAAGGGTCCTTGTGCCCATCACCTGTTACTGGGAACCACTGAAAAGAGTCTGTCTCCATCCTCTTTAAACCCACCCTTTAGATACTTGGCAACATTAATAAGGTCTCCCCTCGGCCTTCTCTTCTCCAGGCTAAAGAGTCCCAGCTCTCTCAGCCTTCCCTCATAAGGGAGATGCTCCAATGCCTCCATCGTCTTTGTTGCCCTACGCTGGACTCTCTCCAGCCGTTCCCTGTCTCTCTTGAACTGGGGAGCCCAGAACTGGACACAGTATTCCAGTTGTGGCCTCACCAGTGCAGAGTAGAGGGGGAGAATGACCTCCCTGGACCTGCTGGCCACACTCTTTCCTGTGCAGCCCAGAATTCCGTTGGCCGCCTTGGTGACAAGGGCACATTGCTTGCTCGTGGATAATATACTGGTCGTCTTCCCTGTCTGCTTGTTTTCTGGGACTTGGGGATGGCCTTCTCCTGAGCTTTTTAGGAGTTCCTCCTTGAAGTGAGACCAGCCTTCCTGGGCACCTTTGCCCTTCAGGACTGTCCCCCAAGGGACACTCTCAACCATGCTCCTAAGCAGGCCAAAGTTTGCCCTTCGGAAACCTTCGGGAACCGCTCTCGGGAAACGTCTAAATTATCCCTGGCACCCTCAGAGACACCCCACTCCCACAAGGAGTCAGACAAGGAGTCAGACAGCTGAAGGTGGGGGGGTTGAGGTAGGAGGCAGCTTTCAACCAGTTTTAAGCTGTGCTCCTGAAGCGGTGTTTGTGAAGATGGTTATGGGCTTGGAGGGGCTTGGTTTGTGGATTTGTTTGGCCTTAAGTGTATTACCCTTCAGGGTAACGCTTTCTGTGGCAGCTGGAAACAGTCCTTCTTGTACACCAAACCCAACCCCGTATTTGGAAGGGGCATTTCGGCTGCTGCAACGTGCGTTTTCTTCCCTGGGTGACACTCGGCCCCAAGCATACACAGCCTTTCACTTTGGCACATTCTTGTCCCCCTGGCTGAAAGAGTCTGTATTTTCACGGGTTGAATGCGTCCTCAGCCCACCACAGGCCATAATGACTGTGCCTTTACAGACCACTTCCCTTGCTCACTGCTTTCAGATTTGAGCATCGAAGCCATGGAGGGAGCAGGAGAGCAGCAGCTGGAGGTAGAGCACAACCTGTTTAAGCAGCGGTGGGATAAAGGTGGCAATCGCGTGACTCCAGGGGCCGAGAGACACGGTAAGGCGCTCTTCTGCCTTTCTTGGGCAGATGCTCTGGTCGTCCTGCCATCACTGTGTGTCTGGTTTGGCTTTCACGGGAACAAGGGACAGCTGACGAGCATTTAAACACCTTTAAGGTGTTTGAAACTGAAACACCTTAAGGTTGAACCTTAAACACGTTTAAGGCACGCAAGTCTATGAAACGTGCAGATCAGTCCGACTGCTTTTATACCGGCTACTTTTGCGGGGCAAATCTTTGCCTAGTCCCTCTGAAATCATGACAAGGGCTCATGGATGCATTTCAGGAATAAAGCTCCCAAGTTAATGGTCTTTTAAGACTAGAAAGGAAGCAGCTGTTCTGGCCAAGCTTGGCTTTGGTTGTATCTTTAAATCACAGCGGGCTGACAAATGGGGTGACCTGGTTAGAGGAAAGAGCCTCTCCCCAGGGAAGGTTCCGGCGACTCAAGCCTTGAAGCCTGAACTTGCCCCTTACTGCAGGTACTTTGTGTGTGTTCATGCAGACCTGAGAAATATATTGTAGTTGACTTATCGGTTACAAGTTGTAGGAAGTGGCCCTTGGCTACGTGACCCTCTCCTCTACCCTTTCTACCTGTTCTGACTCACCCTCGTTCTTCGATACAAACCAGAGAGGATTCTGGCAAAGTGTTGCAGTCTAACAGGAATACTGTCCTGACTTCTCCTTTCCAAAACATGATCTCCTGACTACCTTTTCTGGGAGACAGTGTCTGTCAGAAACGTGTGGTGTGCTGGCTGTTGTTAAACGCCCGGCACCCGATTCTGCAGAACTGAAATAAAGCCAAATATCTCGACTCAGTGTGTTGATTGGTTTTTGCCCAGCGGGTGAAGAACCCTGATTTAGGGACATCTCCTCCGGCCCTGGTTTTTCCCATTCCCTGCTTGCAGCTCCCTTTGGGTGAGCCCTGGCACCGGCTGCTCGAACCTGCTCCGCTGCACCGTTCTGGGCCTCCACAATAGACCTGCCTCCCCGCTGCGCAGCGAGGAGACCCAAAGGACAGGTGGCAGAGCGGTCCCCAGGGGGAGACGCCACCGTCCGTCCCCGGAGCGGCGGGAACAAGGGTTTCATGCAGGGCTGCTTGCTCTGAGGAGAAAGAGCCCTGGAGAAAGGATCTCGACACAAGGACCGCCAGAACCCCGGCTCAACAGAGCTGGAGCAGCCCCTCCCATAGCCCGGCCACAAAGCTTCCCAAAGGAGACAAAAGCTGGGTCTTCGCCTGTCCCAGGCTGTGGGAGGGAGGAAGAGGAGGGAAATCATTGCAGGGAAGATGCTCAGACGCAGTATGGCCTGGCTGGAAGGAAGGAAGGCACAAGCAAAGACGTGGGAGTAAACTCTTTATTGCAATACGAGGGGGTAAGGTCTGTGTCTGCTGCCCAGGGGCTCTACACCTCGCTTGCCGCACGCCTCCTCAGGTCATGGGCCACAAGCCTTCCCGCGAACCCCCTCCTTTCTGAGGCGGGCGGCTGGGGCTCGCCTCCGACAGGCTTTACACGCAGTGATCTGCGCCGGGCTCCTGTCTGGGCAGGGGGCTTGGGACCTGCTGGAGGGACGGGCTGTCGGGACCACTGCGCGCCCATGGAGGGGAGGGCGTCCTTAGCGGGACAGCACGGCTTTCCCTCTCGTGGTGCGCGTGGTTTTGTGACACGCCTTCCAAAACTCAGTTCGGGGGACAGGGCAGGCCCACATTGACAGAACCGCTCCGACGCAGAGTCGACCGTGCAACGTGACCTGGTCCTCACACCCAAAGGGCTGGCTAAAGGTGTCTCAGAGTCAGCATCGCTACTGACCCTCCCGGCCAGCTTGGCACCTTCCCGTCCCCACTCGTATTGGGAGAAGATGTGGCCTTCCTCCAGATCTGCTTTCGCTCTTCTGCGTCGCCCTGATTTCAGGGAGATCTTGGAGCTCTTGGGTGGGGGTGGGCAAGCTGGTCTTCGAGGCTGCAGCAGCCGCTCGCCCAGGCAAGAAGTGTTGATGGCTCCTGGCGGTTTGGGGGCATCCTTCGACTTGGTCGGGTGTTGCGGAAGCCTTTCCTGAGAAGGAGACACCAGGCTGTGGCTCGCTGTTGCCTGGACAAGCGCTCACAGCCCTGTGTGCTGAGGCTTCCCACGGGCACAGGCCAGGGCTCTGCTTCAGCCGTGGGACGAGGGCAGAAGAGAAGGGCTTCCCTCGGCACTCTGCGTGGCTGCACGTTGCCTTCCTGCCCGTGCCCACCCCAGCACCCTGCGCAGGCTCAGCTCCGAGCCCCGTAGTCCTTTCCCCGCCACACAGCCCGGCCCGAAACGGCAGATCGAACACTGAGGGTGATGAAATTCTATTCTTTAAAAAAGTGGTTCAACTTCCTCCCCTTAATTTTCCACCCCTTTATCTCCATATTTTTTTTTTCCACTTTTCGGCTTTCCCGCCGCCCCCCTCCAATAACCGCGGTCGGGTGGTTTTCTACCGAAAAAGGTCGCCATCGGGTGTTTTTGCGGGGAGCGATGGCGCAGAGCAAGGAAGGAGCAGCAGGTCAAGGGAAAGGGAATCCTTGAGCGCTTGTTATTTAACAGCAGTTCTCGTTATTTTCTTTCAGAGAGAAACCATTTGGATTGGAGTTGGGATGCGAAGGACTTGGAGGCCAGAAAATGCACCCCAGTCCCTCGCTGGTGCCCAGAAACCATCGCCGGAGGCCGCAGGAGATGGAAAGCGTCCCTCCAAAGCCAAGATGCCTTCAGGGGAACGTTGCGGTGGCTCTGCCGGCTGATTGCCTTCTCGGTACCATCCACGAGAAGGAATTTGGCAGCAGGGAAGGAGGTGGGTGGCGATTTTAGTGATTTTTTTGAGTGTATTTAGAGAAAACTCCCTTGCTGGAATGGCTTCTGTGAGCCACTGGTCAGCAGTTCAGCAGCTCAGCTAATCCCCCCAATTCTATTCGACTAAGACGGCAGGAATGGGCTTGGTGGTAATGAAGGCTAATGGTAACGGAGTTGGTAAAGGTTCCAGGGGCCTGTTGGTGGAATTTGTGGGAAACGGGTAACCTGTTAATCACTTTGGAGTTGCGATTAAGTTCCTCCTAAAGCCGCGACCTGATTAGATTGTGCGAGTTTGGGGTAAAAGCTGAAGGTAAGCATTAAAAACACACAGTTCAAAAGACTTGAGGATGGCGAGGAAGGCTAAAGGCTGGTCCTGGTTAAATGATTTTCCTCTCGGGCGTTTTTTTTTGCTACCTTCCAGGCAGAATTGCAAGGGGGTTTGGGTGTTTTGGCTGATGAAACAGTAAAATGGGCGCCCAGCCGTGGGAAGAAGAGCAGAGTGTGGGAAAAGGGGGGATGAGGGAAGTGCCGTTGAGGAGTGGGCGTGTGGTTGGTGCAAGGCCCGGTGTGCGCAGGCCCTGGCAGTTGCCATCGAGCTTCTGCCGGTGGCTCGGCCAGTCCTCAAGGGTGGGTTTTTTGGGGCAAAGTTGGCCAGAAATGTGCGGAAATGCCCGGCCAAGCGCTGCCACGGAGCGTTGCCGGCCCTCCCGCGTTCTACACAACATTCCAAAGCACTTGGTGCTCGGCGGTGGTGGCTCTTGCAGCTCGCTGCTCTTCTCAGAGTGAACCTGACCACTTGGGAGAGGTTTTGAGGAGGAAGAAACCCCCAATTTTCTTGCCCGATGGGGCCCAAGAGGACTCAGGAGGCAGAACGGTACCGTGGTGGTGCTGGAGAAGTTGTTAGAGGAGAGCGATTAGCGCTTTCCTGGGAAATAGGGGCCGTCTTTCTTACAGCTTCTCCCGTATGCGCGCGTTTCTCCTGCCGGAGCTGTTCCCCGCTCGCCTTCCTCACCTCCTCTTCCTCACGCTTTCAGGCGCATCAACATTGGAAGCCAATTCCAAGCGGAGCTTCCAGACCTCCAGGACCCAGCCCGTTTGGTAGAGGAGGAAGAGGGAGCGTCGCTGGTGTGGAAGCCCTGGGGCGACGTGGAAACCAACTCGGAGACGCAGGAGAAAGGTGTTTGGCTTTTTTTTTTCCTACCGCTTTTCTTCCACTTTCACCCCAGCCAGGGACAGGAGGGGTTGAAAATGCCACCTTTTTGGGCTTGTCTCCCTCCTTTTCTTGCCTGCGTTCCCGTTGGAGGGAAGGAGATGGCTGGGTTTTGGTGGGAGAGTGACTAAAGACTAACGGGCGACGCTCTCGGCAGCATCTTGCATGAAAAAGGGGCGTTTGGAGCCCTCCCAGCTCCTGTGCAGCGCCCTTGGGAGAGGGGAGGTTTCTCTCTGAGCCTTTAAACAGAGCTCTTTGGGGTACCGGACTTCTTTCTCTGCCTTTTCCTCGTCTGCGGTCTCTGCTGCGCTCGTCCTGTTTTCCCTCCCTCTCCTATGACCCCTTTTCTGGAGGAAAACGTGACTTTTTGTGGGTTTTTGTTGCGTTTGTAGTTAGAAACCTGCTCCATTTGGCGTCTCCCAAGGGCGGGCCGGGGGGCCGGGTCAACGCGGAGCTGGCTCTGCATTGCCTGCACGAGGCTCAAGGCGACGTGCTGGTAAGAAGCGGCAATTTCTAATGAAGAACGGACTTTGTTCCTGGTTTGAGCTGGGAGTCGCTCCGAGTTTTCTATTGCGCGGGGGGGAGTCTCTTTGCCGAAGGCGCAGGAGGTTCTTGGATGTTGCCTGTCACGGCGTTAATGTGTCGTGGGCTTCCCGAGCCCTCTCCTGGTGCATCGCTAAGAGTTTGTTTTGATTCTGGGAGGATTTGGAGAATAGAATTGCTCCCGAATGAAGGGATATTGGCTAAAACCCGAGGTGTGTCCTCGATGAGCCCCGAGCGGGTCTGCTTTGCTCCCTCTTCTTGGAAGAAGGGATTTAACACCCCTGGGCTGGGCGTCTGCTGGGGCGTGGCCAGGAGGAGGGAGAATTTCCCTTTTGGCTCCTCCTCCGGAGGAATTTAACTCTTTTTTTCCCTATGAAATCTGGCAGGAGGCGGCGGAGATGCTCCGTGCTGGGCCGCCTCGGAGACCCGAGTCCCATCCCCTGGCTGATTATCATTACACAGGTAAAGGAGGAGAACAGCTCCCGCCGTTCCCTTTGCTCTGATTGAATTGAGGCTTCCAAATGTTCTTTTGGGGTGGGGAAAAGAGTAGTTCTAATCCCTTTCCGGGGCTTTTGGAGGCGGGGGATGCCTATTGTAATAGTTTGGCTGTCGCTGGTTAATTCCTAGGCTCGAATACTTGGACACCGGTGGAGGAGCAATTGTTTAAAGAGGCTTTTTACCTCCATAAGAAGAATTTTCGCCTCATACAGAAGCAGGTAAAGCCGTTAGAGGGAGACGCAGCTCGTTAGCGTGGGCAGTTTCAACCCAGAAAGTCGTATTTTGAGTTGCGTGTTGGAATGCTGTTCTTAGGACCCTTCTTCATGCTAAAAAACCACCGGTACGAGACAAGTTTTTGCCCTCATGTGTGATGGCAAGGGACTATTTAATCTCTCTGGGAGAAAATAGCAGAGATATTACAAGAATAACGACAGTTTGTGTGGTGAAACGGAGAATTCTGCCCTGAAAACGCTTCTTGACGGCGTTTTTCAGCAGGTGAAGGTTTCTTTTCTGTCCGAGCTCTCCTGGACGTTGCGTTGCGAGAAGCGCAGGAGAGACTCCTGGTCGATCTGCCCCTTGGGTATTTTACTGCCGCGTTTCCCTTATTAAGTGGCTCCTGGTTTTCCTCCCGGCAGATCCAGACTAAAAGCGTGTCTCAGTGTGTTGAATATTATTACACCTGGAAGAAGAAAACCCGTTTTGGCTGCACTCGGCCTCGCCTGACGCAGAAGAAGCGCCCGAGACGCCCGGAGGAGGAGGAAAAGGCTAAAGATGAGGTAGAAAAGCTGCTGGGGGAGGGATTTTTGTGCCAGCTTCCGCTCCTCCATGAAGCCATCTGCGAAAACTTTCCTTAAAAACCAGCAGATTTGGTTCACAGAAGTATTTGTAGCTTTGTGGTGGTAGAAATGGGGTGACGGTGTGACTTCGGTGCTTCGGAATTCCATGTTTTCAACCTGTCGGGGTAGATTTTTGTGGCGGAAGGCGCTGTTCTGCCTCAAATAGAGAACTGATAGGGTTTTTCTTTCAAGGTCTGGTCCTCCCAGAGGAATTAAAGTGGCTTTTTCTCAGCTGTTTAGTGTTCGGAGTCCACCCGGCCGGGGTTGGGCTGATAAAACGCGGTACCTCCGGTGCAAAAAATCCAATTCCTTTGCCGCCCGCGGCTGTTTCAAGCTATTTTTTACCTGATTTACAGGCCCTTTGCAGTGCAAAGAAGAGGCGGCGCATCATCCCCAAGGAAAATCCAAAGTTGGGGAGTCAGGAAGAGAACCCCTGCAACGGCGGCAGCTCCTCCATCAATGCCGCTGCTTCCTGGTGCTGGGACGGCGGCGCCGGAGATCCGGGATTTTTCCCCTGCGGCGAGTGTGGAAGGTCAGCTCTTCCTTTTTCTTCTCAAAAGCGGCTGTTTTGGGGCTCAAAAAGCAGCCGTGGGGGCAGCGGGGGAGGGCAGCTGGAGGATTCCCCTTGCCCCGGGGCCGCTTGGCGGTTTTCATTGACTTTCAGCCCCCAAAAATGTGTGTTTTCGGAGTCGGGGAGACCCTCCACCGAGCCCTGAGGTTCAGAGCAGTGGCCCTCCTTTGCGCAAGAATCCCAGCGCGTCTCCTTTTTGACCAAAAAAGCCTCAAGTTCCGTGAGGATTTGGGGCCTGAGGCTTCCCCGCTCCACTCGCTCGCGCCGAGCAAAATGCCTCGCGTTTCAATTCAGCCTCATTTTAAGCGATGGCCCAATTAATTCTAATATTTTAATTGCCCACGATCTGTCCTGTTGAACCACCGACGTCGGAAACTCTGTCGTACCACGCAGCAAAGCATAAGAGTTCCCAAAAGGAGGAATAACGGAGCTTGGTCTCACAAATTTACAAAAACGGCCAAAGACTTAAAAATGCCTTTCTTTTCTAACTTTCAGGGTGTTTGAGAAGATCCAGGGGAGAAACGCCCACATGAGATTCCATCGCCCAAAGGATGATGTTTAAAAGGGCCCCGGGAGCTCTTCTAAAGGGTGGCGAAGCCACAAAAGCCCCCGCATTCCGCTGACCTCCTCCCATAACACCTGGGAACTGACACCAAACCAACCCCGAGGCCAGTTTTTACCATTTTTCTTAAAACCCCCCAGCTTTTTCTCCGCATCCGGGCAGCGGCTGGGCTTTGAGGATTCAAGAAGACGCGGTCGCCCCCGCTCTAAAAAGAGAGGGAATGGGGGAAATGGCCCCAAAAGGGTCATCCTATTTAACAGCGTGTTTCCCTGCTGGTGGTGCGCAGCGTTTAAGATCTGGACTGCAGCGCCCTTTTGGTAGAGAGAAGGTTAGTTTTCGTGTGTGGATTTGTGTTGTAAATACTTGTCTACAGTTTGTTAATAGTTTTGTTGTTTGTTAATAGTTTTGTTAGTTGTTAATATTTTTGTTAGTTGTTCAGAGTTGTTAAGAGTTGTAAGAGTTGTTACTGGTTGTTAAGAGTTGTAGGTAGTTGTGTTGTTGTTAATAAAGAGTTGTGTTCCTGTTTTTCACACCCAAGCTCTGTGTGCATTTCTTGGGAGCCGCGGCGTTTGCAGAGTTGTGGTTCCAGTGTCTCGGGGATGGCGGCGCCGGAGGCGGCTGGGGGTAGTGGCACGGCCACCCCGGGGGTCCCTGTGCACAGATGGGATGTGGCTGATGGAGGGGACGTCCCTGGGCACCAGCGGGGTTCATGGGCTGCTGGGGAGTGGTGTCCCCAACAGCAAAGGGGTCCCCAACCAAGCGTGAGCTCTGCCATGACCCAACTCTGCCGTGATGCCATCAAAGCAGGCAGGAAACCTGCTGCTGCCTTGCTGCTGGAGGGAAAGGAAAGGGAGGGACGGGGCACAAGCCAGGATGGGGCCGTAGAGCTGCAAAATGCAAACTGATCAGCCGAGGGCCATGGCATCCTTGGGAATGGCTGGTACAAGGATGAGGGGAGAAGGTTTTGGAGCTGCAGGGGCTGATGTTTAATGGTGTGAACCTCCCCACGCTCGGGTCTTTGCTTCTGGTCCTGCCGTGCTTTACCCGGGGCCGTGCCCAGAGCCGAAGCCCGGAGCAAAGCCCTCCTTGCCCTCCGGCATTCCTGCTGCCGGCAGCGGCCCCGGGCCCCGGTCCCCACTCGGGGCGAGCCGTGGAGGGGGCAGCGCAGGCTGCGGGGGGCTTTGGGGAGAGGGAGCTGGTGCAGGGGTGCGGTGGGCGCAGGGTGTCGGGGTGCGGGGAGCCGTGGGTGCCGGCAGAGTGGCGAGGGGGGGCGATGCCGTGCGGGCCGGGGGTGCGGGATGCGGGGAGCCGCGGGGGGCCGGGGCTGCGGGCACGGGGCTGCCGCCGGGCGCTCGGGAGCCGCGGCCCCGCCCGCCCCCTCATTAGCCGCGGCTCATTAGCGCCTCATTAGCGGCGGCCGGGGCGTGGTGCCCTCCCCGCGGAGGCGGTCGGGGAGCGCTGCCGGCCATGGGGGTTGCGGGCGGCGGCGCCCCGCCGTGCTGCTCCTGTCCCTGGGGGAGGCTGCCCGGGCGGGGGTCGGGCTGTGGGGGCCGGGCTGCGGAGGGGCCGCTGCCTGGGGTGCGGAGTCGGGGGGCGATGCGGGGTCCCCTCTCTCCGTGTGGCTGGGTCGGGGCTGTGTGTGTGTGTCCGGTGGGTGTCGGCTGGCGGAGCCGAGCTGTCCGTGCCCCCCCGGCTGTCAAGGCTCCCCTGGACACAGGGGCTTCAGCCAGGGACTCGCAGGTGTCCGGGCTGTCCCAGGGTCAGGCGCTGCAGGGAGCAGCCTGCACCCGGTCTCCAGTCGGATGCTGCTGCCCAAAGCCATCCTTCTCCCTTCCCCCCCGCATGCTGAGACCCTTCCTGCGAGAGCTTTCCTCCTTGTGGCTTGAGTTGAGCTCACCCCTGGTGTTGGTGAGTTTGTAGCGAGTGCCCCAAGATGATGGTGTTGGGAGGGCATTAACTTCAGCAGAGCTGTAACAATCCCAGATGAGCTGGGTAACGAGGGTGGTGTTGGGCGGCTTTGGGGAAAGGTCTGCTTAAAGAGCAATCGAGCAGAAGGGGCAAGGTGGGGGGCAAGTGGGAAGTCAGCAATAAAATGTTTGCGGGGATGACTGGGGGCATCTTTTTGTGCCCGGCAGTGAGTTGTGGGGAGCGCAAAGGAGTTTCAAGGAGCTGCAGGGAGCGATGAAGGGAAAGCCCCGGTGCCTTGGCTCGGAGGAAAGGTGCCAGGGCAAGGCGGGGGCCGAGTGCCCGGTGGGTCAGGCTTCCCAAGCTGCTGCCGAGCCCCCCGTGGGCTGGGAGGGGAAGGCATCGCCCTCAGCGGTGGGGTGGAGGCTGCGGGACGCGCTCCTTGGTGCCAGCCCCGCTGGCTGGCATGTGTCAGGGCTGAGGCGGGCGGGGGGCAGCCGGGATGGGGCGGGGGGTGGCGGCAGGGGGGGGTCTCAACAAGCCGGGACGAGGTGCCGCTGCCGAGGCAAGCGGAGGGTCCTCAGCCCTGCTGCCTGCCCCAGCCAAAATATGGAACTTTGGTTGTTGCCAGAAGGGGAAAACACTTCAGCAAAACTCTTTTGCCCAAGGAGAATGGAAAACATAGTACTGCTCGTTTTTTGAAAATGTCTTTATTTGGTGCTTGCATTCTTCTGCCAGCAAACGTGCCGATGGGAGGTTGTCTGTGACCTGCTCCTTATTGCCCCTTCTCCACGGGACAGGCTGGCTCGGGATGAAAATTCTCTCTGGGCTGAGGCCCCGGAGATGCAGAATCCCCCCCAGGTTGGTGTCGGGAGTGGGGTTGCTGCCCACTGGCGAAAGGAGGAGGTGAGGGGGGAGGAGGAGGGATGAGCACTCTCACCGTTGGCTGGGGAAATGACTTGTTTATTTTTTGCTCACAGGTGCAGGAATGAAGAGTTTTGGTGCCCCCGCAGCAGCCCTGGCCGGCAAAGGGCTGAGATAAGGGGCAGAGCCCCGACTGCGCTGCAGAGCCGGGGGTCCCAGGCTCATCCACCAGCGCAGCAGGAGCTTTGCTTCGCCAGGTCCAGTTCTCCCGACCCTGCTCTGCACGGGCTGCTCGCCCCCACGGGCTGCTCAGGGGAGGGGTTTAAGGCTGCAGAAGGTGGGTTCGCTCCGAGTCCTGCCAAACGGCAGAGAGCTGCTGATTCCTGGGTGTAGTGTCCCCTGACAGGAGAGGTCAAGGAGGGGACCCTTTCCACTGCACAAGGAATGCAGAAAGTGTAGGCAGCCCTACAGGGAGGCCCCAAGGGTCCTTGTGCCCATCACCTGTTACTGGGAACCACTGAAAAGAGTCTGTCTCCATCCTCTTTAAACCCACCCTTTAGATACTTGGCAACATTAATAAGGTCTCCCCTCGGCCTTCTCTTCTCCAGGCTAAAGAGTCCCAGCTCTCTCAGCCTTCCCTCATAAGGGAGATGCTCCAATGCCTCCATCGTCTTTGTTGCCCTCCGCTGGACTCTCTCCAGCCGTTCCCTGTCTCTCTTGAACTGGGGAGCCCAGAACTGGACACAGTATTCCAGTTGTGGCCTCACCAGTGCAGAGTAGAGGGGGAGAATGACCTCCCTGGACCTGCTGGCCACACTCTTCCCTACGCAGCCCAGAATTCCGTTGGCCGCCTTGGCGACAAGGGCACATTGCTTGCTCGTGGATAATTTACTGGTCGTCTTCCCTGTCTGCTCGTTTTCTGGGACTTGGGGATGTGGCCTTCTCCTGAGCTTTTAGGAGTTCCTCCTTGAAGTGAGACCAGCCTTCCTGGGCACCTTTGCCCTTCAGGACTGTCCCCCAAGGGACACTCTCAACCATGCTCCTAAGCAGGCCAAAGTTTGCCCTTCGGAAATCTTCGGGAACCGCTCTCGGGAAACGTCTAAATTATCCCTGGCACCCTCAGAAACACCCCACTCCCACAAGGAGTCAGACAAGGAGTCAGACAGCTGAAGGTGGGGGGGTTGAGGTAGGAGGCAGCTTTCCACCAGTTTTAAGCTGTGCTCCTGAAGCGGTGTTTGTGAAGATGGTTATGGGCTTGGAGGGGCTTGGTTTGTGGATTTGTTTTGCCTTAAGTGTATTACCCTTCAGGGTAACGCTTTCTGTGGCAGCTGGAAACAGTCCTTCTTGTACACCAAACCCAACCCCGTATTTGGAAGGGGCATTTTGGCTGCTGCAACGTGCGTTTTCTTCCCTGGGTGACACTCGGCCCCAAGCATACACAGCCTTTCACTTTGGCACATTCTTGTCCCCCTGGCTGAAAGAGTCTGTGTTTTCACGGGTTGAATGCTTCCTCAGCCCACCACAGGCCATAATGACTGTGCCTTTACAGACCACTTCCCTTGCTCACTGCTTTCAGATTTGAGCATCGAAGCCATGGAGGGAGCAGGAGAGCAGCAGCTGGAGGTAGAGCACAACCTGTTTAAGCAGCGGTGGGATAAAGGTGGCAATCGCGTGACTCCAGGGGCCGAGAGACACGGTAAGGCGCTCTTCTGCCTTTCTTGGGCAGATGCTCTGGTCGTCCTGCCATCACTGTGTGCCTGGTTTGGCTTTCACGGGAACAAGGGACAGCTGACGAGCATTTAAACACCTTTAAGGTGTTTGAAACTGAAACACCTTAAGGTTGAACCTTAAACACGTTTAAGGCACGCAAGTCTATGAAACGTGCAGATCAGTCCGACTGCTTTTATACCGGCTACTTTTGCGGGGCAAATCTTTGCCTAGTCCCTCTGAAATCATGACAAGGGCTCATGGATGCATTTCAGGAATAAAGCTCCCAAGTTAATGGTCTTTGACGACTAGAAAGGAAGCAGCTGTTCTGGCCAAGCTTGGCTTTGGTTGTATCTTTAAATCACAGCAGGCTGACAAATGGGGTGACCTGGTTAGAGGAAAGAGCCTCTCCCCAGGGAAGGTTCTGGTGACTCAAGCCTTGAAGCCTAACCTTGCCCCTTACTGCAGGTACTTTGTGTGTGTTCATGCAGACCTGAGAAATATATTGTAGTTGACTTATCGGTTACAAGTTGTAGGAAGTGGCCCTTGGCTACGTGACCCTCTCCTCTACCCTTTCTACCTGTTCTGACTCACCCTCGTTCTTCGATACAAACCAGAGAGGATTCTGGCACAGTGTTGCAGTCTAACAGGAATACTGTCCTGACTTCTCCTTTCCAAAACTTGATCTCCTGACTACCTTTTCTGGGAGACAGCGTCGTTCTGTGTGTCAGCATAAAGGGAATTTGTTGGTTTCCATCACTTGGATGTAACTTTCTGGTGTTGAAGCTGAAAGGCTAAACTAAGGCAAGAGCTGAATGATGGGGAGGTACGAGGATTTCTCCCGTTGCCGCGGGAGTGTGGTGATAGTGCTCTCGCTGCGGTGTCCCTTGGCAGCCTTTCTCTACTCCCAGGACAGACGAGGCCGGGGGGCAAAGGGGACTGAGCCCCGTTTGTCGTGTTTCCTCCTGAGCCCATGAAATAGCGCTTTATTCCCGGGGTCCCTTGCCCTGGAACTCGGAAGCTTTCCCTCCCGCCCCGGCTTCCCCGTTCCCTGCTGGCGGCCCGGGCCCTTCGCGCCGCCCGTCGGGGAGGACAAGGTCCGGGAGCTCCCCCCGGGCACGTCGGCGTTTCGCCCCGGGCCGGGCCCCCCGCTCCCGCGGCAGCCCGGGCCGAAGCCGCAGCCTCCGGCAGAGGCTCCGGCGCTGCCGCCGCCTTCCCCGGGCGACGGCCCGTCCCCGCGGCCCCGGCTCTCGCCCGCCGTCGCGGGCCCCCCCCGACACGCGGCTCGCGGGGACCGTTTCCCCCCGCTCCCGCCCCCAGCGTCGGCCGGGGCCGGTAACGGTCTCCGAGCGGAGCCGGCCGGAGCGAACCGCGGCCGGAGCGGCCTCTTCCCCCGCGGCAGCCCCGCAGCCCGCAGGAAAGCGCCGCCGCAGAGCGGCCCCGAGCGAGCCCGTCCCTCCCGCCCCGCGGCTCCCGGCGGCGCCCGTCAGGCGGCGGAGCCCGGCCGGCGAGCGGGGGCATGGCGGCGCCGGGCCCGGCCTCCCTGCAGCGCCGGCTGCAGAGCTCGCAGGAGGCGCGGCACCGGCAAGCGGTGCTGGTGCGGAAGCTGCAGGCGAAGGTGAGGAGCGGGGGCGCCTGCCCGGGGGGAGCTCCCCGAGGCCGGGCCGGGGTGCCCGCGCCGTCCGCGGACGGGACTCGGCGGCGGAGCCCTCGGGGGGCGAAGGCGCGGCCCCGGCGGGGTCCTGCCCGGGCCCTGCCCTGCGCTGCCGCGGGCGGGACGGCGCCGAGCCCGGAGCTCGGGGGAGGGAGGGAGGGAGGCCCCGGGAGCCGCCCCGTCCCGTCCCGTCCCGTCCGCGGTCACCCCCGAGCCGCTCGCCGGGGCTTGGCCGGGCTCGGGGGAAGCGAAGCTTCCCGGTCCCGAAGGGACTCGGTGTCGGAGCGGCAGCGCCGTGGCGCGGGCTGAGCTCGGGCTGCGGAGAGCGAGAGAAAAGCCGGTGCCGGAGGAGCCGGGTCCGTCCCCGGCTGCAGTCGCTCATCTTCATGCCGTGTCTGCGCCCAGGTCCTGCAGTACCGGACCCGCTGCCGAGAGCTGGAGCAGCAGCTGGAAGCAGGAGCGGTGAGTGCGCAGGGCGCGAACTGAAGAGAGCGGCCGTAGCGTTCGGGAGCGAAAAAGCTCCCCGAGCCATGGCAGGGGAAAGCAAGATTGTGCCCCCGGAGGGTTTCGAGAAGCGCTGCGAGTTTGCCCGCCCCTGTTCTGCCCAGTTGCCGCTCTCAGAGCAGCCAGCAGTCCCAGAAATGCAGGATTTGAGTTGTGTGCAGGGGTGCTTTCTTGCCGGGGAGCGTTTCGTCCTGGGTCTCGGGAGAGGGCTTTGCTGCCTGTTCTAGGGCTGTCTCTGAAATAGAATGGGTGGACAGACAGTGTTTTGGAAGGCGAGAATGCTGGCGTCGGGCAGAGAGAGCTGGCTCTGTGCTTTTCGTTCTGCTTGCCGGCTAAAGCAGATCTAGGAAAGAAAGGGCGGGAGCGTAGGAGAGCATTCCTGGGCTTCAGGTGGAAGAATTGGACCAACCATTCGCTTTCTTCTTCAGGGATGCCTCCCAGGCAGGTGGGAAGGCACGGAGGCCCTGGAGAAAGCCCTGCTTCAGGTGAAAGAGGAGCAGCAAAGGTACAAGGAAGAAGCGTTCCCTCCTACGCGGTATCCTGGATGCTCACGGCAGGGAGGGAAAACCTGTCAGTGGTAGGCAGTCTCCGCAAGGGAAGTGTTGGGGCAAGCCCTTTGGAAAGGAGAGAGGTGCCCAACCTGTTGTGTGGGGCAGTAATAGTGGTGTGTGCTGACCGCTTCTGTTTGGAGCGGGGCGTTCCTGCGGGTGAGCTCCAAGGGTCCCTTTCCAGCCTAAACGCTGCCCTGGTGCAGTAGGTGAGGGACTGGGGGCAACGCTAGAGAAAGGTGATGCGTCCAGTGATGAGGCAGCACGAAGGGGAGGCAGCCGTCAACTGTGGGCATCGTCCGAGTTGCAGAGGAAGGGGAAAGCCAACCTGTAGGTGGAAACTGAAGGCTTAAAGCAAGGAGAAGCACATGAGTTGGCCATCAGCGAGAGATCTTAGTTCATCCTAGAAAGCGCTTTTCCTGCCTCTCAGTTTGAGACCAAAGTCAGTGTTGGGGGAGCCGGGAAATCCCGGGGATGCTGCTTGTGGATCGGGGTTGTTCAGTGACCTCATGGCTGTTCCTCCCTTTGCAAGGTGCGAGGATCTGGCCGAAGCGAACAGTCTGCTGCGGGAGCACCTGGAGAAAGCGAAAGAGGTGAATTCAGCCCTCAAAGAAGATGTTGGAAAGCTGACGGTGGATTGGATGAGGGCGCGGGAGGAGCTGAAAGCGAAGGAGCGCGAGTGGCGCCAGGAACGTGAGGTGAGGCTCAGCTGCGGGAATGTCAGAGGTGGTGCCAGCGTGGCATGAGAACGCGTTTTGTTTCTGGCCCAGAGAACTTGCTGTGAGAAGGCTGTGGCTCTGTTGAGGATGTGTTGGTGTTGACGAGCAGAAGAGAGGGGTTGTCGCGGATGGAGCGATAGACTTCACTCCTAAGAGAGAAGCAGCAATATATTTATTGATATAAACCAATGATTTGACCAAGTCGATAGTAGACGCGACAGTTTTAAGAGGGTGCTGGGGGAGTGTCAGCAAATTGTGGTGACGGAAGAGGCCCACCTGCTGTGGCCGTGCTGCTGGGTCCTGAAGGCAAATGCTTGCTGCTGCTGGACGCTGTAGGGCAGCGACACGGGAGCGCTCGTCTTTTTGATGGTTCTTAAATCTCCGTCTAGAGCCGTGAGAGCAGAGAGGTCTGTGTGTTTTGAGATTCAGAGCAGCCAAGGGAAGAAGAAGACAGGCCTCCGTCACCGCTAGCAAATGGGACGGTGGTCTTGGAGGGGCTTGTCTTTGTCTTCCTCCACCAAGAGTGTGAGACAGCTCTGCAAGGCGAGGTGCTGACTCGGGGTCAGCTTGCTTTGCTGATGTCCCCTCCCGCAGGAGAAGGGTGGATGTTGCCTTCTTTGAAGGCAGGTGGCAGGTCTGCTGGGGCTGCTTCTGCGGTGCCTCCTCAGTCCTTGGTGCCCTGTCGGAATAGTTATTCAAGGAGAGCTGGCGATGGTGGTTGTGCTCTCTGCCAGCGGAAAGACTCGTACAGTGATGGCGGAGGCTGAACTGGCATTTCTTTTTGTCTTTGCATCTTTAGCTCTATGAGAACTACTTCAGGGGTGACCGTGACCGTCTGCTCGGGCTGTGGCATCAGATGGTCACCTTCCGCCGTCATTTCCTGGAAATGAAGACTGCCACGAACCGGTGAGTAGAAGTTGAGGCCCGATCTCTGGCAGAAAAGATGTACCTTCCCTTCACACCTCTCTGAGGTTCCTTTCTCACAGTTGCCTTCTACACAAACAAGAGCAGCGTAGCCGTGAGAGTGTCTGCTGCTGGTGTCAGCAGGCGACTTCAGACTCTGGGTTACTGTCAGCCATTTATCTTCCGGGATGATGAACCTTCCTTAATGCGTTGAGCGTGCCTTGGTTCTTGTGTTCTTTGTGCTTTTTCGTTACGCCGTTTTAGGCTTATTCTTCCTCCGCCTTCCTGAAAAGTTTATTATGTGGCTGTTGTCGTGAGCCTCTGAGCAGTCGCTCGCCAAGGTGTGTCCTGACCCCAGAGTGTCAGGGGAATGATTTGTCCCCAGCCGAGATGTCATCTTTCCTGGCAGCTTTTCCTCTTTGCGCCATTACGTGCGTGAGAAGCGAGTCAGCTGATAGAGCTGGTGGTGTGAACGTTGGCTCTTCCTTTGTTCTTCTGCAGAGATTTGTCAGAGCTGAAGGCAGAGCAAACGAGGCTTTCTGGGTCTGTAATGGCAAACTGCTCCCGTCTAAACTGCAGCATGATGTCCTTCCAAGCCCAGGGGGAGCTGGAGAAGAAGGAGCTTCAGGACAGGTAAAGGTGTTTTAAACTTTGCTGTTAGCACCGTTCTCTTCTGGGGCTGCCTCTTGCATTCATAGATGGGCTGTGTTCACATTGCAAACACACCCGTTCTGCACGGCCTTGTTTCTGTCCCGAGTCAAACGGTTGCCTTCAACAGAAAGGACGGCAAAAATCGTCTGACTGCCAGAAGCTCCTCTGGGTAAGACCAGACTGGCAAAGAGGTGGCGTGTTCCAGTGCTTTTGCTGTGAACTGGTTCTTGGTGAGCAAGCGAGAGCAGCCTAAAGAGAGCTCTGTCTCTGGTACAGCCCTTTTGCTCCCCGGGGCGGTGCTAGAGGAGTTGGCAGGAATTTGCCCAGCACCATCCTAAGCACTGTAGCACCTCTGTGCTGGCAGTTCCTTGCGAGACTGAGTGCAGAAGGCCTTTGGGGCAAGAAGGGCCATTTTGCAACATGCAGCGTATTAACCGGGACCCTCCTGTGATCCCATGGTTATTGGATTGGACATTCGTAGCCGTCTCCCCAGACAGCTTGCAGGGCCTGGGATTCATTCACTGCAGAAGGCAAAAGTAGTTGTGGGAGTCGTAGTCTGGACTTTCAAAGTCTGTTTTAGCCCAAGAAGAACTTGTGCAAGGCTTGTATCCAACGTATGAAAGAGGAGAGAGAGAACTAAGAGGCAGGAAGCTGTTGCCAGTACCTGAACGTTTTGGAAACGTTCTGTGATTTCTGGAAGCTTGATTTACTTTCTCAATGACGAACGTTTCATCCATGACAAAGAGCGATGCAGCTGTAGTCAGGAAATGCCGGTGGTGTTTAGGTGTAGGTCCAAAGCCGTTGGAAATCCTTCCAACTGCCATATCTGGGACACAGTATGTGCTCCTGGTTTTGGAAAGGAGAATGTTTTTACGTTGACAACTTGTTTGTCTTTCCCCTTCTCACAGACTGAAGGACTTAGTGGCACTCGAAGACAAACACTGCGTGTTAGAGCATGAGTTGGTAGTTGCGAGAGAGGCGCTGGAGGAATCGCACCTTGAGAGGGATGTGCTGAAGGAAGAGAAGCATGAGCTTAGAGTGGCCCTGGAGAAGGTATGGCCACCTTGTGATAGCAAGACCAGCACAGATGCTTTTTTCGTGTCAGTAGACGCTAGGGAACGTGCTGTTCTCCTCCTTGGGAAATGGTGATGAGACCACACAGGCTCCTTGGGGTAGTTTGTGGGCACGTGCTTATTGGGAGCGCTGACCTGGGAGTATGTCAGCGAGACGCAGGGGATGTGGAGTTGCTGCTCGAAGGCAGGGATTTCCCTGCCCTTGTTGTCATGTTGTTCTTTTGTCTCTTCAGGCCGAGCAGTCGGTGGCAGAGCTGACGGGGGCTCAGCGTGAGCTGAGTGCTGAACTTGCTGATCTACGTGTTGCAACAGCAAACATGAGCTGTATCAATGAAGCTCTTGCGTTGGACAAAGTGCAACTGAACCAACGTGTGCTGCAGGTGAGCAGAGTTGCCAAAGGTCTTGGCAGGTGTTTGTCTCCAGCTGCTGCTTCTTCTCAGACCTCTTGCCTTCTGACAGTGTGACTGACTGAATATGGAACTGTTCCTTTTCCTGTCCAAGCCCAACCTTCATAGGAAGTCTAGCAAGAGCGCCACAGATGCTGTTTCTGGCAGGGGAAGACAGGGACAATCATAGACTCGTAGAATTGTCTAGGTTGGAAGGGACCGTTAAAATCATTGAGTCCAAACACGAACCTAACACTGCCAAAACCCCACTAACCCATGTCCCTGAGCACCACGTCTACCCGTCTTTTGAACACCGTGTTGCTCCCTTTCCATTCTCCTACTGTTGTTTAAATGCAGCATCCTCCTTCTTCTTCGTGGAAAATGGTGATGAGACCACGCAGGCTCCTTGGGGTAGTTTATCCGTGTTGCTCCCTTTCCATTCTCCTACTGTTGTTTAAATGCAGTGTCCTCCTTCTTCTTTCAAAATGGTGATGAGACCACGCAGGCTCCTTGGGGTAGTTTGTCGGCACGTGCTTATTGGGAGCGCTGACCTGGGAGTATGTCAGCGAGACGCAGGGGATGTGGAGTTGCTGCTCTCCTCTTCCTCAGAGTAAGTCTTGCTGTATTTAATTTCCTCTGTGCTTCTGTGATTGCAGCTGGAGCAAGAGAATGAGGCTCTGTTGTGTAAAGTGGATGAGATGGAGAGAGCAAAGATCTCTGCCCAGGAGAAGCTGAGCTTGTGTGAAAGAACAAAGAGCGAGCTCTGTGCAGAGAAAGCCCACCTGGAGCAGCTGCTGAAGAAAGCAGAGGAGCAACAAGAGGAGCTGCGGGTAGAGCTGGGGGTCCTGGCAGAGGAGACGGAAGAAGCCCAAGAGAAACTCCTTGAGGTGAGACCAAAGACCTGGTGCTTCTGGGTGGGCATGTGGCTGCTTGGCTGGGTGAAGCTGTCCGTGTTGGCCTCCTTTTTGGCTTCTGGTAAGTTGCAGAGAGAGGACTGCATCCACGACTCTACTGTTCTCCCATGTGGCAAAAGCAGCAAACTGTGTAGCTCTGGAGCCTTTGTCTGGGGCAAAAGCCAGGGCTGCACGCAAGGACTCTCACTGCATTTTGTCCCGCTTCCAGGTTTCCCGCCAGCAAGAGTCGTCTCGCAGTGGCCTGGAGCAGTTGCGCCAGGAGTCCTCTCGCCAAGGGCACGCGCTGGCCGAGGTGTGCGCAGAGAAGGAGTTGCTGGTGCGGGAGAAGGCTGCCCTGGAGGTGCGACTGGCAGCCATGGAGCGGGAGAGACAAGGCCTTTCGGAGCAGCTGGCAGAGGCCAGGTAAGGGCAGGGAGGAGACCCTGGGCAGGACGTTCTTTAATGTTTGTAATGGTAAAGGTGACGGTGGTTACACGGGGACTGATTGCATCCTGTGTGCTTTTCACATGTTTTCGCTTCCATGGACAGAAAATGGAAGAATTTCAAGCAAAAAAACCAAAGTCTACCTTGATTTGAAGGTTATTTTTCTGACAGCTGAAGCTGGCAAAGCTCTCCTGAGCGTTGGGCTCATGTTTATGCCCCCTTACGTGTTCCTCTGTGACGTCCACAGCAAGCCGAGTGGGCTCTGAACGGAGCCATAATTAAACCACGCAGACGTTTCCCAGAACGTGAAGTTTCTCTCGGGTCTTGGATTCTTGTTCTGTGCATTTGAACATCGATCTTTCCTTGTCACGTAGTTTGAGGTGGGATCTTCAGAATTGACGGCTATTGCTTATGGAGGTTGTGAGCAGGACGCTGCCCTTCGGGAGAAGCCAGAGGCTCCTGCAGAAAATGTGGAGGGCCTTCTGTTTCTAAGCTAACTGGTGTTAGTGTGGTGCAGGAGCTAGAGCTGGTGACACCAGCAGCAGGGAACCCTCTCTTGAATTCTCGCCAGCCTTCAGGGGTTCCTGCCCGTCACTGATGTCTGTTAAAATGGACATAGTTACTTTGGCCTGCCAGAGACCGGTGTAATCGGAACTGTGTGCTTGTTCTCCTTCTTGAAGATACGTCCTCCGTTGTCCATCCAAGTTTTGCTTGCTGGCACAGGCTTGGTGGGCGCAGCTACCCGTGTGTCGTGGATCAGACCCCAGCAAGTGAAGATTTGGCTATTGCAGTCCAATTCGGCTGGGCTTTCTGTGTGCTGCCAGGTGACAAGGGAAGCCTGGCCATCCCCTCGCAGGGGCCCGCATTGCTATTTTGAAGGGCAGGAATAGGCTCTCTGTGTAGGAGTTTCCACGCGAGCCTTTTTCCGTAGGCAGGGGTAGGGATCTTGCACCGCTTCTTCCTGGAACAACTCCCTGTGGGTGTCAGGAGCAAGCAGCTCCTTTCTCTCTGTATTCACGCTTTGCAGGTCAGGGAAGGAGACCCTGGAATGCAGCCTGTTGGAGGCTCAGCAGCACTTGTCTGAGCTGGAGATCACCAGGAGTCATCTTGAAACCCAGCTTCACGCGGTGGCGCAGGCCAAGGAGGTGATCCAAGGTGAGAGCCTCCCGTTTCTGGTGACCCCGTGCCTGGGGAAGGTGGTATGAAAGCAGCTCTCTGTCCGCAGTGCTTCTGAGGAGTGAAGGAGCTGGAGACAGACCCCTCCTCCACGGAAACTCAAAGGGCGTAAGGTCAGTAAAGTCAGAGCCGCTGTTTGTGCAGACTCTGACTCTTGCCATTTGTCGTGTTTGCAGGGGAAGTGAAGTGCCTTCAGTGGGAGCTGGAAGCGGAGAGGTCTCTCCTGAAGCGGGAACGGCAAAACATGGCGCAAGAGCTCCTGCAGAAAGGACAGCAGCATACCGACACCCTCAAAGTTCGGGAGGCCGACCACCAAGGGGAGATAAACAAGCTCCTGCAGGACGTGGTAGGAAACACTATGCTTCTGAATGCTTCAAGCAAGCTTTGTGGGCTGGCTTGAGGAGAAGAACAGCCTGAGCGTGTGAAATGGCAGCAATGGTCTGTCCCGGGTGACACGGTGCCGGGCCAGGCAGCAGAGCCAGTGGCTCGTCCTGGAAGGAGCGTGGAGACCCCCAGGACTCTGGTGGGACAGTAAATGCAGGCACGGGTTGCGTGTGGGCGTAAGAGGAGTTCAACAGAAGGTTGGGTGGTCCCCAGCCAAAGCATGGCAGCAAAGGGCTGGGATCTTCCCAGCCTCCCGCCCGCCATGGAGTAGACTCCTAACGCTGCTGCCAGCTGCAGGCGGGGGAACTTTGTTCCTTCCTTTCTGTCCTTTGGCGGCTGACAGAGGTGTTGGAGCAGACGGAACAGGCCCCTTGTTCCTGGTACTGGCGTTCGCGGCCTGTCTTGTGAGGAGGGCACGAGGGTCTGGCTGAACCCCCCCAACTCTCTCAGCCTGTCCTCACAGCAGAGGGGCTCCAGGCCTCGCAGCATCTCTGTGGCCTCCTCTGTCCCCGCTCCAACAGGTCCGTGTGCTGATATTCATGGCCCCAGAGCTGGAGGCAGCACTGCAGGGGTTCTCCCCAGAGCAGAGCAGAGCAGAGGGGCAGAATCCCCTCCCTCGCTCTGCTGGCCACGCTACTGGGGATGCAGCCCACGATACGGGGGGCATTCTGGGCTGCAAGTGCACGTTGCCGGCTCTCATCGACCATCACCCCCAAGTCCTCCTGCTCAGGGCTCTCTCAATCCATTCTCTGCCCAGCCTGTGTTTGTGCTTGGGCCGAGAAGACAATGTTTGCTAGTAATTCACCATTCAGCTGCTCAAACGCTTTCCGTCAAGCCCAGAACTAATGAAAGAACTACGCAGCTTGCCGTTAAAATTAATGCGAGTCCAAGAGCTGTGCGTGGGTGATTGGTTCTCTCCTATCTAGGCAAGATGAAGCAATGTGTGGCGGTTGGGATTTGGCCTGGAAAGGAAAGGGTACAGTTGACCAAGCGAATGTACTAAACGTAGTAGAATTTTGTAAGGATGGCTGAACAGCAGCGACACTGATGGTGCTTAGAGGAGGCTTTCAGAGATGGAGACTCCTGAGGTCCAGCTTTCCCAGGGTATTAGAGAGAATGGAAATGGTACCGTTGGCTGGTGAGGTTGAAGGCTTCATTGCGCTTTCAGGGTGTTCTTTTGGCGCAGGGATTTCTCCGAGGTGATGTGGAGGAGGGCCCCTGGGAAGGGAGAGTGTTGTTTTGGGCTGTGGGCCGGGAGGAGGAGGAGAAGGGACGTAGCACTGTCCTCTCCTCCATGGTCACTCTCCGCGATGTGTTGACTCTGTCCCTTCTCTCCTTTCTGTGGCACCACTCCCATCATCTGCTCTCTGAATGCCCAGCAGGCGATTGCAGAAGGGCAGCGGCTGTCCTGGCTCTCGGAGAAGAGACTCCTGTCGCAGCGGCTGGAACGTCTGCAGCGAGCAGTTGCAAGGCTGGACCGGGAGAAGACGGAGCTGAAGCAATACAGTGCTGAGCTCAGGAGGACTCTGGAGGAGGTAGACCAGGCTTTCGCTGCCTCTGCGCAGCATCACGGTCCTCTGGAAGACACCGCATTTCCAGAGGCAGCACTGTGGAGTCCTCGGCTTGTTTCCTTCCCTCTCCCACTGTCCCCTGTGGCCACACGCTTTTGTCTTTTCTCTCTCTTCTGGCACCCCGTTGCCTTCGCAAATGCACATTCACTGCGGTACCAGCCTTCTTGCCCCAGTGTCCCCATACACACCCACTGGACACTCTTGTGTCAGGAACTCTTTCCTCCTGCTCGCTCTCTTCCGTGGGCTGCTTGGAGTGCTTTTTGGCCCCAGCGTTCTGTGGTGCAATTCACAGTCTCTGAGCAGCCATCTCCTTGCCAGGATGTCCAGAGGTCCTTTTGCGCCTTGTGTGGTGGCAGGTTTCTGTGACCCTTTCTCCTACCCAACGTGCAGGTGGAACGTGAACGGAGGAGGCTGAGGAGATGTTGCAGAGGTCGGGCGCTGCCAGATGCAGGCGGATCTTCTCTCTCCGAGTCTGACCAGCACAAGATGCTGGCGTCTCAGCAGGTGAGACCAGGATCTTCCTTGGTGGGAGGAGGCTCTGGCCAGATGGAGGAACGATGGCAGCAGCCCCCCAGTATAGACCGGGTGAGGAGCAGGAAAGCTCTCATCCAGAGCCGCTGTGGCTGTGCTGATGGGCACAGCTCTGCACGATGCTGTGGCCCGAGTTTTGTTTGGCCATCGGGAAGGGAGGCCGGCAGGCAGTGGGAATACCCAGTCAGACGCGTCCCTTGGCCATGGCCAGACAGCATCGTTCACCGCGGTCTGGTCTCTGTGGTGCCTGTGGGTCAGGCAGGGTGGGAGAGGGATTGGAGGAAACTCAGAAAACGGAATGGATGGGAAATAGAGAATAGTCTAAGGACGTTCCCCTTGAGTCTTGCTCGTCTTGTTGAGCTTTCCCATTTTCCCTTTTCACGCGCTAGCTGTCACGTTTTTAAGGCAGATGAGAACAGAAGAGTTCCTCAGTGCCTTGTGTAACCAGTAACTCTCCTGCTGAGGAAAAAGCCTGTGGCAGTAAGGTGGCAGTAGCCCCAGTCTCTCTCTTGGAAAGGGGAGTTGGGTGACTTAATCCTGTAGGAACCTCTCTCTCTCATATCCATGTGATGTCTCGGGGTTGTACGTGTGAATGGTAAGCCAGAGAGAAAGTCAACGTGTTGATAGTGTGAGGTGAGGCCAGGGTGACTCTGGGAGCCTGTGACTTCCATTCCCCGAAGAGCAAGTGTTTGTCGGGGCTGGCGTTAGAGGGTGCGTCTTCCCCGAGAGCCGGTACCGTGGAGCTAGGGCTGGTCCTACCAGCGTGGGCTTGTCTGAGCTCGGCCTTTGGCCTCTTTCAGGTGTCCCTTCCGCAGACGCAGCTGGCGCAAGACGGAAAATAGAAGCGGGACTGGATTGAGTGCTGTGCAAAGACCGGCCAGGAACTTGAAGACCTTGAAGGCCAAAGCTGCTGCTCCGGTGGCAGAGACTCGGGAGCTGCGCTGAACCTTGTCCTGCCGCGGAGCAGCTGCAGCATCGCGGGGTTCCCGTCTTGGGCCCTTCCCTGGACTGTGTTTGTTTTCCTGTGGGCAGGGGGGGTGCATTTGTTCTGTGTAGATTTTGCAGCATGTGCTAGTGATAGTGGGGGGTTATGTTTTTGTACTAAAAGCCGTTTTGTACTATTTCTGAAGGGAAAAGGGAGAGGGGTTTTTATGTTTTTGTAATAAAAGCCATTTTGTACTGTTTCTGAAGGGAAAAGGGAGAGGGGTTTTTATGTTTTTGTAATAAAAGCCATTTTGTATTGTTTCTGAAGGAAAGAGAGAGTGGGGTTTATACCTTTTTTGTAATAAACGCCATTTTGTACTGTTTCTGAAGGAAAGAGAGAGTGGGGTTTTTACCTTTTTTGTAATAAACGCCATTTTGTACTGTTTGTGAAGGAAAAAGAGAGTGGTTGGTACATTCATGGGTTAGAATAATGTTAGAGTAGGGATGTCAAAAGAATATGGTTGAAGAGTTACAGGAGCACTTTGTATAGAATTGTAGTAGAACTTTGATGGAACTTGAGCTGAACTCCTGAAATTAATCCTTAATTGGCCTATTAGGGGGATCTCCCAAACTTGGACTTGAATGCATGTGTCTGATGAGGGCTGGTAAGGGAACTGTAGCTCACCCATGGGCTGTATCTTATCACTGTGAACCTGGGACTGTCGGAAACGTGTGGTGTGCTGGCTGTTGTTAAACGCCCGGCACCCGATTCTGCAGAACTGAAATAAAGCCAAATATCTCGACTCTGTGTGTTGATTGGTTTTTGCCCAGCGGGTGAAGAACCCTGATTTAGGGCCATCTCCTCCCACCCTGGTTTTTCCCATTCCCTGCTTGCAGCTCTCTTTGGGTGAGCCCTGGCACCGGCTGCTCGAACCTGCTCCGCTGCACCGTTCTGGGCCTCCACAATAGACCTGCCTCCCCGCTGCGCAGCGAGGAGACCCAAAGGACAGGTGGCAGAGCGGTCCCCAGGGGGAGACGCCAGCGTCCGTCCCCAGAGCGGCGGGAACAATGGTTTTGTGCAGGGCTGCTTGCTCTGAGGAGAAAGAGCCCTGGAGAAAGGATCTCGACACAAGGACCGCCAGAACCCCGGCTCAACAGAGCTGGAGCAGCCCCTCCGATAGCCCGGCCACAAAGCTTCCCAAAGGAGACAAAAGCTGGGTCTTCGCCTGACCCAGGCTGTGGGAGGGAGGAAGAGGAAGGAAAACATTGCAGGGAAGATGCTCAGACACAGTATGGCCTGGCTGGAAGGAAGGAAGGCACAAGCAAAGACGTGGGAGTAAACTCTTTATTGCAATACGAGGGGGTAAGGTCTGTGTCTGCTGCCCAGGGGCTCTACACCTCGCTTGCCGCACGCCTCCTCAGGTCATGGGCCACAAGCCTTCCCGCGAACCCCCTCCTTTCTGAGGCGGGCGGCTGGGGCTCGCCTCCGACAGGCTTTACACGCAGTGATCTGCGCCGGGCTCCTGTCTGGGCAGGGGGCTTGGGACCTGCTGGAGGGACGGGCTGTCGGGACCACTGCGCGCCCATGGAGGGGAGGGCGTCCTTAGCGGGACAGCACGGCTTTCCCTCTCGTGGTGCGCGTGGTTTTGTGACACGCCTTCCAAAACTCAGTTCGGGGGACAGGGCAGGCCCACATTGACAGAACCGCTCCGACGCAGAGTCGACCGTGCAACGTGACCTGGTCCTCACACTCAAAGTGCTGGCTAAAGGTGTCTCAGAGTCAGCATCGCTACTGACCCTCCCGGCCAGCTTGGCACCTTCCCGTCCCCACTCGTATTGGGAGAAGATGTGGCCTTCCTCCAGATCTGCTTTCGCTCTTCTGCGTCGCCCTGATTTCAGGGAGATCTTGGAGCTCTTGGGTGCGGGTGGGCAAGCTGGTCTTCGAGGCTACAGCAGCCGCTCGCCCAGGCAAGAAGTGTTGATGGCTCCTGGCGGTTTGGGGGCATCCTTCGACTTGGTCGGGTGTTGCGGAAGCCTTTCCTGAGAAGGAGACACCAGGTTGTGGCTCGCTGTTGCCTGGACAAGCGCTCGCAGCCCTGTGTGCTGAGGCTTCCCGCGGGCACAGGCCAGGGCTCTGCTTCAGCCGTGGGACGAGGGCAGAAGAGAAGGGCTTCCCTCGGCACTCTGCGTGGCTGCACGTCGCCTTCCTGCCCGTGCCCACCCCAGCACCCTGCGCAGGCTCAGCTCCGAGCCCCGTAGTCCTTTCCCCGCCACACAGCCCGGCCCGAAACGGCAGATCGAACACTGAGGGTGATGAAATTCTATTCTTTAAAAAAGCGGTTCAACTTCCTCCCGTTAATTTTCCACCCCTTTATCTCCATATTTTTTTTTCTCCACTTTTCGGCTTTCCCACCGCCCCCCCCCAATAACCGCGGTCGGGTGGTTTTCTACCGAAAAAGGTCGCCATCGGGTGTTTTTGCGGGGAGCGATGGCGCAGAGCAAGGAAGGAGCAGCAGGTCAAGGGAAAGGGAATCCTTGAGCGCTTGTTATTTAACAGGAGTTCTCGTTATTTTCTTTCAGAGAGAAACAATTTGGAGTTGGGATGCGAAGGACTTGGAGGCCAGAAAATGCACCCCAGTCCCTCGCTGGTGCCCAGAAACCATCGCCGGAGGCCGCAGGAGATGGAAAGCGTCCCTCCAAAGCCGAGATGCCTTCAGGGGAACGTCGCGGTGGCTCTGCCGGCTGATTGCCTTCTCGGTACCGTCCACGAGAAGGAATTTGGCAGCAGGGAAGGAGGTGGGTGGCGATTTTAGTGATTTTTTTTTTGAGTGTGTTTAGAGAAAACTCCCTTGCTGGAATGGCTTCTGTGAGCCACTGGTCAGCAGTTCAGCAGCTCAGCTAATCCCCCCAATTCTATTCGACTAAGACGGCAGGAATGGGCTTGGTGGTAATGAACGCTAATGGTAACGGAGTTGGTAAAGTTTCCAGGGGCCTGTTGGTGGAATTTGTGGGAAACAGGTAACCTGTTAATCACTTTGGAGTTGCGATTTAGGTTCTTCGTAAAGCCACGACCTGATTAGATTGCGCGAGTTTGGGGTAAAAACTGAAGGTAAGCATTAAAAACGCGCAATTCAAAAGACTGGAGGACGGTGAGGATGGCTAAAGGCTGGTCCTGGTTAAATGATTTTCCTCTCGGGCGCTTTTTTTTTGCTACCTTCCGGGCAGAATTGCAAGGGGGTTTGGGTGTTTTGGCTGATGAAACAGTAAAATGGGCGCCCAGCCGTGGGAAGAAGAGCAGAGTGTGGGAAAAGGGGGGATGAGGGAAGTGCCGTTGAGGAGTGGGCGTGTGGTTGGTGCAAGGCCCGGGGTGCGCAGGCCCTGGCAGTTGCCATTGAGCTTCTGCCGGTGGCTCGGCCAGTCCTCAAGGGTGGGTTTTTTGGGGCAAATTTGGCCAGAAATGTGCGGAAATGCCCGGCCAAGCACTGCCACGGAGCGTTGCCGGCCTCCCGCGTTCTACACAACATTCCGAAGCACTTGGTGCTCGGCGGTGGTGGCTCTTGCAGCTCGCTGCTCTTCTCAGAGTGAACCTGACCACTTGGGAGAGGTTTTGAGAAGGAAGAAACCCCCAATTTTCTTGCCCGATGGGGCCCAAGAGGACTCAGGAGGCAGAACGGTACCGTGGTGGTGCTGGAGAAGTCGTTAGAGGAGAGCGATTAGCGCTTTCCTGGGAAATAGGGGCCGTCTTTCTTACAGCTCCTCCCGTATGCGCGCGTTTCTCCTGCCGGAGCTGTTCCCCGCTCGCCTTCCTCACCTCCTCTTCCTCACACTTTCAGGCGCATCAACATTGGAAGCCAATTCCAAGCGGAGCTTCCAGACCTCCAGGACCCAGCCCGTTTGGAAGAGGAGGAAGAGGGAGCGTCGCTGGTGTGGAAGCCCTGGGGCGACGTGGAAACCAACCCGGAGACACAGGAGAAAGGTGTTTAGCTTTTTTTTTTTCCTACCGCTTTTCTTCCACTTTGACCCCAGCCAGGGATAGGAGGGGTTGAAAATGCCACCTTTTTGGGCTTGTCTCCCTCCTTTTCTTGCCCACGTTCCCGTTGGAGGGAAGGAGATGGCTGGGTTTTGGTGGGAGAGTGACTAAAGACTAACGGGCGACGCTCTCGGCAGCATCTTGCATGAAAAAGGGGCGTTTGGAGCCCTCCCAGCTCCTGTGCAGCGCCCTCGGGAGAGGGGAGGTTTCTCTCCAAGCTTTTAAACAGAGCTCTTTGGGGTACCGGACTTCTTTCTCTGCCTTTTCCTCGTCTGCGGTCTCTGCTGCGCTCGTCCTGTTTTCCCTCCCTCTCCTCTGGCCCCTTTTCTGGAGGAAAACGTGACTTTTTGTGGGTTTTTGTTGCGTTTGTAGTTAGAAACCTGCTCCATTTGGCGTCTCCCAAGGGCGGGCCGGGGGGCCGGGTCAACGCGGAGCTGGCTCTGCATTGCCTGCACGAGGCTCAAGGCGACGTGCTGGTAAGAAGCGGCAATTTCTAATGAAGAACGGACTTTGTTCCTGGTTTGAGCTGGGAGTCGCTCCGAGTTTTCTATTGCGCGGGCGGGAGTCTCTTTGCCGAAGGCGCAGGAGGTTCTTGGATGTTGCCTGTCACGGCGTTAATGTGTCGTGGGCTTCCCGAGCCCTCTCCTGGTGCATCGCTAAGAGTTTGTTTTGATTCTGGGAGGATTTGGAGAATAGAATTGCTCCCGAATGAAGGGATATTGGCTAAAACCCGAGGTGTGTCCTCGATGAGCCCCGAGCGGGTCTGCTTTGCTCCCTCTTCTTGGAAGAAGGGATTTAACACCCCTGGGCTGGGCGTCTGCTGGGGCGTGGCCAGGAGGAGGGAGAATTTCCCTTTTGGCTCCTCCTCCGGAGGAATTTAACTCTTTTTTTCCCTATGAAATCTGGCAGGAGGCGGCGGAGATGCTCCATGCTGGGCCGCCTTGGAGACCCGAGTCCCATCCCCTGGCTGATTATCATTACACAGGTAAAGGAGGAGAACAGCTCCCGCCGTTCCCTTTGCTCTGATTGAATTGAGGCTTCCAAATGTTCTTTTGGGGTGGGGAAAAGAGTAGTTCTAATCCCTTTCCGGGGCTTTTGGAGGCGGGGGATGCCTATTGTAATAGTTTGGCTGTCGCTGGTTAATTCCTAGGCTCGGATACTTGGACACCGGTGGAGGAGCAATTGTTTAAAGAGGCTTTTTACCTGCATAACAAGAATTTTCGCCTCATACAGAAGCAGGTAAAGCCGTTAGAGGGAGGCGCAGCTCGTTAGCGTGGGCAGTTTCAACCCAGAAAGTCGTATTTTGAGTTGCGTGTTGGAATGCTGTTCTTAGGACGCTTCTTCATGCTAAAAAACCACCGGCACGAGACAAGTTTTTGCCCTCATGTGTGATGGCAAGGGACTATTTAATCTCTCTGGGAGAAAATAGCAGAGATATTAAAAGAATAACGACAGTTTGTGTGGTGAAACGGAGAATTCTGCCCTGAAATCGCTTCTTGACGGCGTTTTTCAGCAGGTGAAGGTTTCTTTTCTGTCCGAGCTCTCCTGGACGTTGCGTTGCGAGAAGCGCAGGAGAGACTCCTGGTCGATCTGCCCCTTGGGTATTTTACTGCCGCGTTTCCCTTATTAAGTGGCTCCTGGTTTTCCTCCCGGCAGATCCAGACTAAAAGCGTGTCTCAGTGTGTTGAATATTATTACACCTGGAAGAAGAAAACCCGTTTTGGCTGCACTCGGCCTCGCCTGACGCAGAAGAAGCGCCCGAGACGCCCGGAGGAGGAGGAAAAGGCTAAAGATGAGGTAGAAAAGCTGCTGGGGGAGGGATTTTTGTGCCAGCTTCCGCTCCTCCATGAAGCCATCTGCGAAAACTTTCCTTAAAAACCAGCAGATTTGGTTCACAGAAATATTTGTAACTTTGTGGTGGTAGAAATGGGGTGACGGTGTCGCTTCGGTGCTTCGGAATTCCATGTTTTCAACCTGTCGGGGTAGATTTTTGTGGCGGAAGGCGCTGTTCTGCTTCAAATAGAGAACTAATAGGGTTTTTCTTTCAAGGTCTGGTCCTCCCAGAGGAATTAAAGTGGCTTTTTCTTGACTGTTTAGTGTTCGGAGTCCACCCGGCCGGGGTTGGGCTGATAAAACGCAGTACCTCCGGCACAAAAAATCCAATTCCTTTGCCGCCCGCAGCTGTTTCAAGCTATTTTTTACCTGATTTACAGGCCCTTTGCAGTGCAAAGAAGAGGCGGCGCATCATCCCCAAGGAAAATCCAAAGTTGGGGAGTCAGGAAGAGAACCCCTGCAACGGCAGCTCCTCCATCAATGCCGGTGCTTCCTGGTGCTGGGACGGCGGCGCCGGAGATCCGGGATTTTTCCCCTGCGGCGAGTGTGGAAGGTCAGCTCTTCCTTTTCCTTCTCAAAAGCGGCTGTTTTGTGTCTCAAAAAGCAGCCGTGGGGGCAGCGGGGGAGGGCAGCTGGAGGATTCCCCTTGCCCCGGGGCCGCTTGGCAGTTTTCATTGACTTTCAGCCCCCAAAAATGTGTGTTTTCGGAGTCGGGGAGACCCTCCACCGAGCCCTGAGGTTCAGAGCGGTGGCCCTCCCTTGTGCAAGAATCCCAGCGCTTCTCCTTTTTGACCAAAAAACCCTCAAGTTCCGTGAGGATTTGGGGCCTGAGGCTTCCCCGCTCCACTCGCTCGCGCCGAACAAAATGCCTCGCGTTTCAATTCAGCCTCATTTTAAGCGATGGCCCAATTAATTCTAATATTTTAATCGCCCACGATCTGTCCTGTTGAACCACCGACGTCGGAAACTCTGTCGTACCACGCAGCAAAGCACAAGAGTTCCCAAAAGGAGGAATAACGGAGCTTGGTCTCACAAATTTACAAAAACGGCCAAAGACTTAAAAATGCCTTTCTTTTCTAACTTTCAGGGTGTTTGAGAAGATCCAGGGGAGAAACGCCCACATGAGATCCCATCGCCCCAAAGCTGATGTTTAAAAGGGCCCCGGGAGCTCTTCTAAAGGGTGGCGAAGCCACAAAAGCCCCCGCATTCCGCTGACCTCCTCCCATAACACCTGGGAACTGACACCAAACCAACCCCGAGGCCAGTTTTTACCATTTTTCTGAAAACCCCCCAGCTTTTTCTCCGCATCCGGGCAGCGGCTGGGCTTTGAGGATTCAAGAAGACGCGGTCGCCCCCGCTCCAAAAAGAGAGGGAATGGGGGAAATGGCCCCAAAAGGGTCATCCTATTTAACAGCGTGTTTCCCTGCTGGTGGTGCGCAGCGTTTAAGATCTGGACTGCAGCGCCCTTTTGGTAGAGATAAGGTTAGTTTTTGTGTGTGGATTTGTGTTGTAAATACTTGTCTACAGTTTGTTAATAGTTTTGTTGTTTGTTAATAGTTTTGTTGTTTGTTAATAGTTTTGTTAGTTGTTAATATTTTTGTTAGTTGTTCAGAGTTGTTAAGAGTTGTAAGAGTTGTTACTGGTTGTTAAGAGTTGTAGGTAGTTGTGTTGTTGTTAATAAAGAGTTGTGTTCCTGTTTTTCACACCCAAGCTCTGTGTGCATTTCTTGGGAGCCGCGGCCTTTGCAGAGTTGTGGTTCCAGTGTCTTGGGGATGGCGGCGCTGGAGGCGGCTGGGGGTAGTGGCACGGCCACCCCGGGGGTCCCTGTGCACAGATGGGGTGCGGCTGATGAAAGGGACGTCCCTGGGCACCAGCGGGGTTCATGGGCTGCTGGGGAGTGGGGTCCCCAACAGCAAAGGGGTCCCCAGCCAAGCATGGTCTCTGCCGTGATGCCATCAAAGCAGGCAGGAAACCTGCTGCTGGCCTTGCTGCTGGAGGGAAAGGAAAGGGAGGGACGGGGCACAAGCCAGGATGGGGCCGTAGAGCTGCAAAATGCAAACTGATCAGCCGAGGGCCATTTCATCCTTGGGAATGGCTGGTACAAGGATGAGGGGAGAAGGTTTTGGAGCTGCAGGGGCTGATGTTTAATGGTGTGAACCTCCCCACGCTCGGGTCTTTGCTTCTGGTCCTGCCGTGCTTTACCCGGGGCCGTGCCCAGAGCCGAAGCCCGGAGCAAAGCCCTCCTTGCCCTCCGGCATTCCTGCTGCCGGCAGCGGCCCCGGGCCCCGGTCCCCACTCGGGGCGAGCCGTGGAGGGGGCAGCGCAGGCTGCGGGGGGCTTTGGGGAGAGGGAGCTGGTGCAGGGGTGCGGTGGGCGCAGGGTGTCGGGGTGCGGGGAGCCGTGGGTGCCGGCAGAGTGGCGAGGGGGGGCGATGCCGTGCGGGCCGGGGGTGCGGGATGCGGGGAGCCGCGGGGGGCCGGGGCTGCGGGCACGGGGCTGCCGCCGGGCGCTCGGGAGCCGCGGCCCCGCCCGCCCCCTCATTAGCCGCGCCTCATTAGCGCCTCATTAGCGGCGGCCGGGGCGTGGTGCCCTCCCCGCGGAGGCGGTCGGGGAGCGCTGCCGGCCATGGGGGTTGCGGGCGGCGGCGCCCCGCCGTGCTGCTCCTGTCCCTGGGGGAGGCTGCCCGGGCGGGGGTCGGGCTGTGGGGGCCGGGCTGCGGAGGGGCCGCTGCCTGGGGTGCGGAGTCGGGGGGCGATGCGGGGTCCCCTCTCTCCGTGTGGCTGGGTCGGGGCTGTGTGTGTGTGTCCGGTGGGTGTCGGCTGGCGGAGCCGAGCTGTCCGTGCCCCCCCGGCTGTCAAGGCTCCCCTGGACACAGGGGCTTCAGCCAGGGACTCGCAGGTGTCCGGGCTGTCCCAGGGTCAGGCGCTGCAGGGAGCAGCCTGCACCCGGTCTCCAGTCGGATGCTGCTGCCCAAAGCCATCCTTCTCCCTTCCCCCCCGCATGCTGAGACCCTTCCTGCGAGAGCTTTCCTCCTTGTGGCTTGAGTTGAGCTCACCCCTGGTGTTGGTGAGTTTGTAGCGAGTGCCCCAAGATGATGGTGTTGGGAGGGCATTAACTTCAGCAGAGCTGTAACAATCCCAGATGAGCTGGGTAACGAGGGTGGTGTTGGGCGGCTTTGGGGAAAGGTCTGCTTAAAGAGCAATCGAGCAGAAGGGGCAAGGTGGGGGGCAAGTGGGAAGTCAGCAATAAAATGTTTGCGGGGATGACTGGGGGCATCTTTTTGTGCCCGGCAGTGAGTTGTGGGGAGCGCAAAGGAGTTTCAAGGAGCTGCAGGGAGCGATGAAGGGAAAGCCCCGGTGCCTTGGCTCGGAGGAAAGGTGCCGGGGCAAGGCGGGGGCCGAGTGCCCGGTGGGTCAGGCTTCCCAAGCTGCTGCCGAGCCCCCCGCGGGCTGGGAGGGGAAGGCATCGCCCTCAGCGGTGGGGTGGAGGCTGCGGGACGCGCTCCTTGGTGCCAGCCCCGCTGGCTGGCATGTGTCAGGGCTGAGGCGGGCGGGGGACAACCGGGATGGGGCGGGGGGTGGCGGCAGGGGGGGGTCTCAACAAGCCGGGATGAGGTGCCGCTGCCGAGGCAAGCGGAGGGTCCTCAGCCCTGCTGCCTGCCCCAGCCAAAATATGGAACTTTGGTTGTTGCCAGAAGGGGAAAACACTTCAGCAAAACTCTTTTGCTCAAGGAGAATGGAAAACATAGTACTGCTCGTTTTTTGAAAATGTCTTTATTTGGTGCTTGCATTCTTCTGCCAGCAAACGTGCCGATGGGAGGTTGTCTGTGACCTGCTCTTTATTGCCCCTTCTCCACGGGACAGGCTGGCTCGGGATGAAAATTCTCTCTGGGCTGAGGCCCCGGAGATGCAGAATCCCCCCCAGGTTGGTGTCGGGAGTGGGGTTGCTGCCCACTGGCGAAAGGAGGAGGTGAGGGGGGAGGAGGAGGGATGAGCACTCTCACCGTTGGCTGGGGAAATGACTTGTTTATTTTTTGCTCACAGGTGCAGGAATGAAGAGTTTTGGTGCCCCCGCAGCAGCCCTGGCCGGCAAAGGGCTGAGATAAGGGGCAGAGCCCCGACTGCGCTGCAGAGCCGGGGGTCCCAGGCTCATCCACCAGCGCAGCAGGAGCTTTGCTTCGCCAGGTCCAGTTCTCCCGACCCTGCTCTGCACGGGCTGCTCGCCCCCACGGGCTGCTCAGGGGAGGGGTTTAAGGCTGCAGAAGGTGGGTTCGCTCCGAGTCCTGCCAAACGGCAGAGAGCTGCTGATTCCTGGGTGTAGTGTCCCCTGACAGGAGAGGTCAAGGAGGGGACCCTTTCCACTGCACAAGGAATGCAGAAAGTGTAGGCAGCCCTACAGGGAGGCCCCAAGGGTCCTTGTGCCCATCACCTGTTACTGGGAACCACTGAAAAGAGTCTGTCTCCATCCTCTTTAAACCCACCCTTTAGATACTTGGCAACATTAATAAGGTCTCCCCTCGGCCTTCTCTTCTCCAGGCTAAAGAGTCCCAGCTCTCTCAGCCTTCCCTCATAAGGGAGATGCTCCAATGCCTCCATCGTCTTTGTTGCCCTCCGCTGGACTCTCTCCAGCCGTTCCCTGTCTCTCTTGAACTGGGGAGCCCAGAACTGGACACAGTATTCCAGTTGTGGCCTCACCAGTGCAGAGTAGAGGGGGAGAATGACCTCCCTGGACCTGCTGGCCACACTCTTCCCTACGCAGCCCAGAATTCCGTTGGCCGCCTTGGCGACAAGGGCACATTGCTTGCTCGTGGATAATTTACTGGTCGTCTTCCCTGTCTGCTCGTTTTCTGGGACTTGGGGATGTGGCCTTCTCCTGAGCTTTTAGGAGTTCCTCCTTGAAGTAAGGCCAGCCTTCCTGGGCACCTTTGCCCTTCAGGACTGTCCCCCAAGGGACACTCTCAACCATGCTCCTAAGCAGGCCAAAGTTTGCCCTTCGGAAATCTTCGGGAACCGCTCTCGGGAAACGTCTAAATTATCCCTGGCACCCTCAGAGACACCCCACTCCCACAAGGAGTCAGACAAGGAGTCAGACAGCTGAAGGTGGGGGGGTTGAGGTAGGAGGCAGCTTTCCACCAGTTTTAAGCTGTGCTCCTGAAGCGGTGTTTGTGAAGATGGTTATGGGCTTGGAGGGGCTTGGTTTGTGGATTTGTTTGGCCTTAAGTGTATTACCCTTCAGGGTAACGCTTTCTGTGGCAGCTGGAAACAGTCCTTCTTGTACACCAAACCCAACCCCGTATTTGGAAGGGGCATTTCGGCTGCTGCAACGTGCGTTTTCTTCCCTGGGTGACACTCGGCCCCAAGCATACACAGCCTTTCACTTTGGCACATTCTTGTCCCCCTGGCTGAAAGAGTCTGTGTTTTCACGGGTTGAATGCTTCCTCAGCCCACCACAGGCCATAATGACTGTGCCTTTACAGACCACTTCCCTTGCTCACTGCTTTCAGATTTGAGCATCGAAGCCATGGAGGGAGCAGGAGAGCAGCAGCTGGAGGTAGAGCACAACCTGTTTAAGCAGCGGTGGGATGAAGGTGGCAATCGCGTGACTCCAGGGGCCGAGAGACACGGTAAGGCGCTCTTCTGCCTTTCTTGGGCAGATGCTCTGGTCGTCCTGCCATCACTGTGTGCCTGGTTTGGCTTTCACGGGAACAAGGGACAGCTGACGAGCATTTAAACACCTTTAAGGTGTTTGAAACTGAAACACCTTAAGGTTGAACCTTAAACACGTTTAAGGCACGCAAGTCTATGAAACGTGCAGATCAGTCCGACTGCTTTTATACCGGCTACTTTTGCGGGGCAAATCTTTGCCTAGTCCCTCTGACATTATGACAAGGGCTCATGGATGCATTTCAGGAATAAAGCTCCCAAGTTAATGGTCTTTGACGACTAGAAAGGAAGCAGCTGTTCTGGCCAAGCTTGGCTTTAGTTGTATCTTTAAATCACAGCAGGCTGACAAATGGGATGACCTGGTTAGAGGAAAGAGCCTTTCCCCAGGGAAGGTTCTGGAGACTCAAGCCTTGAAGCCTAACCTTGCCCCTTACTGCAGGTACTTTGTGTGTGTTCATGCAGACCTGAGAAATATATTGTAGTTGACTTATTGGTTACAAGTTGTAGGAAGTGGCCCTTGGCTACGTGACCCTCTCCTCTACCCTTTCTACCTGTTCTGACTCACCCTCGTTCTTCGATACAAACCAGAGAGGATTCTGGCACAGTGTTGCAGTCTAACAGGAATACTGTCCTGACTTCTCCTTTCCAAAACATGATCTCCTGACTACCTTTTCTGGGAGACAGCGTCATTCTGTGTGTCAGCATAAAGGGAGTTTGTTGGTTTGCATCACTTGGATGTAACTTTCTGGTGTTGAAGCTGAAAGGCTAAACTAAGGCAAGAGCTGAATGATGGGGAGGTACGAGGATTTCTCCCGTTGTCGCGGGAGTGTGGTGATAGTGCTCTCGCTGCGGTGTCCCTTGGCAGCCTTTCTCTACTCCCAGGACAGACGAGGCCGGGGGGCAAAGGGGACTGAGCCCCGTTTGTCGTGTTTCCCCCCTGAGCCCATGAAATAGCGCTTTATTCCCGGAGCCCGTTGCCCTGGAACTCGGAAGCTTTCCCTCCCGCCCCGGCTTCCCCGTTGCCTGCTGGCGGCCCGGGCCCTTCGCGCCGCCCGTCGGGGAGGACAAGGTCCGGGAGCTCCCCCCGGGCACGTCGGCGTTTCGCCCCGGGCCGGGCCCCCCGCTCCCGCGGCAGCCCGGGCCGAAGCCGCAGCCTCCGGCAGAGGCTCCGGCGCTGCCGCCGCCTTCCCCGGGCGACGGCCCGTCCCCGCGGCCCCGGCTCTCGCCCGCCGTCGCGGGCCCCCCCCGACACGCGGCTCGCGGGGACCGTTTCCCCCCGCTCCCGCCCCCAGCGTCGGCCGGGGCCGGTAACGGTCTCCGAGCGGAGCCGGCCGGAGCGAACCGCGGCCGGAGCGGCCTCTTCCCCCGCGGCAGCCCCGCAGCCCGCAGGAAAGCGCCGCCGCAGAGCGGCCCCGAGCGAGCCCGTCCCTCCCGCCCCGCGGCTCCCGGCGGCGCCCGTCAGGCGGCGGAGCCCGGCCGGCGAGCGGGGGCATGGCGGCGCCGGGCCCGGCCTCCCTGCAGCGCCGGCTGCAGAGCTCGCAGGAGGCGCGGCACCGGCAAGCGGTGCTGGTGCGGAAGCTGCAGGCGAAGGTGAGGAGCGGGGGCGCCTGCCCGGGGGGAGCTCCCCGAGGCCGGGCCGGGGTGCCCGCGCCGTCCGCGGACGGGACTCGGCGGCGGAGCCCTCGGGGGGCGAAGGCGCGGCCCCGGCGGGGTCCTGCCCGGGCCCTGCCCTGCGCTGCCGCGGGCGGGACGGCGCCGAGCCCGGAGCTCGGGGGAGGGAGGGAGGGAGGCCCCGGGAGCCGCCCCGTCCCGTCCCGTCCCGTCCGCGGTCACCCCCGAGCCGCTCGCCGGGGCTTGGCCGGGCTGGGGAAGCGAAGCTTCCCGGTCCCGAAGGGACTCGGTGTCGGAGCGGCAGCGCCGTGGCGCGGGCTGAGCTCGGGCTGCAGAGAGCGAGAGAAAAGCCGGTGCCGGAGGAGCCGGGTCCGTCCCCGGCTGCACTCGCTCATCTTCATGCCGTGTCTGCGCCCAGGTCCTGCAGTACCGGACCCGCTGCCGAGAGCTGGAGCAGCAGCTGGAAGCAGGAGCGGTGAGTGCGCAGGGCGCGAACTGAAGAGAGCGGCCGTAGCGTTCGGGAGCGAAAAAGCTCCCCGAGCCATGGCAGGGGAAAGCAAGATTGTGCTCCCGGAGGGTTTCAAGAAGCGCTGCGAGTTTGCCCGCCCCTGTTCTGCCCAGTTGCCGCTCTCAGAGCAGCCAGCAGTCCCAGAAATGCAGAATTTGAGTTGTGTGCAGGGGTGCTTTATTGGCGGGGAGCGTTTCGTCCTGGGTCTCGGGAGAGGGCTTTGCTGCCTGTTCTGGGGCTGTCTCTGAAATAGAATGGGTGGACAGACAGTGTTTTGGAAGGCGAGAATGCTGGCGTCGGGCAGAGAGAGCTGGCTCTGTGCTTTTCGTTCTGCTTGCCGGCTAAAGCAGATCTAGGAAAGAAAGGGCGGGAGCGTAGGAGAGCATTCCTGGGCTTCAGGTGGAAGAATTGGACCAACCATTCGCTTTCTTCTTCAGGGATGCCTCCCAGGCAGGTGGGAAGGCACGGAGGCCCTGGAGAAAGCCCTGCTTCAGGTGAAAGAGGAGCAGCAAAGGTACAAGGAAGAAGCGTTCCCTCCTACTCGGTATCCTGGATGCTCACGGCAGGGAGGGAAAACCTGTCAGTGGTAGGCAGTCTCCGCAAGGGAAGTGTTGGGGCAAGCCCTTTGGAAAGGAGAGAGGTGCACAACCTGTTGTGTGGGGCAGTAATAGTGGTGTGTGCTGACCGCTTCTGTTTGGAGCGGGGCGTTCCTGCGGGTGAGCTCCAAGGGTCCCTTTCCAGCCTAAACGCTGCCCTGGTGCAGTAGGTGAGGGACTGGGGGCAACGCTAGAGAAAGGTGATGCGTCCAGTGATGAGGCAGCACGAAGGGGAGGCAGCCGTCAACTGTGGGCATCGTCCGAGTTGCAGAGGAAGGGGAAAGCCAACCTGTAGGTGGAAACTGAAGGCTTAAAGCAAGGAGAAGCACATGAGTTGGCCATCACCCAGAGATCTTAGTTCATCCTAGAAAGCGCTTTTCCTGCCTCTCAGTTTGAGAACAAAGTCAGTGTTGGGGGAGCCGGGAAATCCCGGGGATGCCGCTTGTGGATAGGGGTTGTTCAGTGACCTCATGGCTGTTCCTCCCTTTGCAAGGTGCGAGGATCTGGCCGAAGCGAACAGTCTGCTGCGGGAGCACCTGGAGAAAGCGAAAGAGGTGAATTCAGCCCTCAAAGAAGATGTTGGAAAGCTGACGGTGGATTGGATGAGGGCGCGGGAGGAGCTGGAAGCGAAGGAGCGCGAGTGGCGCCAGGAACGTGAGGTGAGGCTCAGCTGCGGGAATGTCAGAGGTGGTGCCAGCGTGGCAGGAGAACGCGTTTTGTTTCTGGCCCAGAGAACTTGCTGTGAGAAGGTTGTGGCTCTGTTGAGGATGTGTTGGTGTTGACGAGCAGAAGAGAGGGGTTGTCGCGGATGGAGCAATAGACTTCACTCCTAAGAGAGAAGCAGCAATATATTTATTGATATAAACCAATGATTTGACCAAGTCGATAGTAGACGCGACAGTTTTAAGGGGGTGCTATAGCAAGGTCCACTTGGTTTTTCACTGCTCGTACAGTGATGGCGGAGGCTGAACTGGCATTTCTTTTTGTCTTTGCATCTTTAGCTCTATGAGAACTACTTCAGGGGTGACCGTGACCGTCTGCTCGGGCTGTGGCATCAGATGGTCACCTTCCGCCGTCATTTCCTGGAAATGAAGACTGCCACGAACCGGTGAGTAGAAGTTGAGGCCCGATCTCTGGCAGAAAAGATGTACCTTCCCTTCACACCTCTCTGAGGTTCCTTTCTCACAGTTGCCTTCTACACAAACAAGAGCAGCGTAGCCGTGAGAGTGTCTGCTGCTGGTGTCAGCAGGCGACTTCAGACTCTGGGTTACTGTCAGCCATTTATCTTCCTGGATGATGAACCTTCCTTAATGCGTCGAGCGTGCCTTGGTTCTTGTGTTCTTTGTGCTTTTTCGTTACGCCGTTTTAGGCTTATTCTTCCTCCGCCTTCCTGAAAAGTTTATTATGTGGCTGTTGTCGTGAGCGTCTGAGCAGTCGCTCGCCAAGGTGTGTCCTGACCCCAGAGTGTCAGGGGAATGATTTGTCCCCAGCCGAGATGTCATCTTTCCTGGCAGCTTTTCCTCTTTGCGCGATTACGTGCGTGAGAAGCGAGTCAGCTGATAGAGCTGGTGGTGTGAACGTTGGCTCTTCCTTTGTTCTTCTGCAGAGATTTGTCAGAGCTGAAGGCAGAGCAAACGAGGCTTTCTGGGTCTGTAATGGCAAACTGCTCCCGTCTAAACTGCAGCGTGATGTCCTTCCAAGCCAAGGGGGAGCTGGAGAAGAAGGAGCTTCAGGACAGGTAAAGGTGTTTTAGACTTTGCTGTTAGCACCGTTCTCTTGACAAAGAGCGATGCAGCTCTAGTCAGGAAATGCCGGTGGTGTTTAGGTGTATGTCCAAAGCCGTTGGAAATCCTTCCAACTGCCATATCTGGGACACAGTATGTGCTCCTGGTTTTGGAAAGGAGAATGTTTTTACATTGACAACTTGTTTGTCTTTCCCCTTCTCACAGACTGAAGGACTTAGTGGCACTTGAAGACAAACACTGCGTGTTAGAGCATGAGTTGGTAGTTGCGAGAGAGGCGCTGGAGGAATCGCACCTTGAGAGGGATGTGCTGAAGGAAGAGAAGCATGAGCTTAGAGTGGCCCTGGAGAAGGTATGGCCACCTTGTGATAGCAAGACCAGCACAGATGCTTTTTTCGTGTCAGTAGAGGCCAGGGAACGTGCTGTTCTCCTCCTTGGGAAATGGTGATGAGACCACGCAGGCTCCTTGGGGTAGTTTGTTGGCACGTGCTTATTGGGAGCGCTGACCTGGGAGTATGTCAGCGAGACGCAGGGGATGTGGAGTTGCTGCTCTCCTCTTCTTCAGAGTAAGTCTTGCTGTATTTAATTTCCTCTGTGCTTCTGTGATTGCAGCTGGAGCAAGAGAATGAGGCTCTGTTGTGTAAAGTGGATGAGATGGAGAGAGCAAAGATCTCTGCCCAGGAGAAGCTGAGCTTGTGTGAAAGAACAAAGAGCGAGCTCTGTGCAGAGAAAGCCCACCTGGAGCAGCTGCTGAAGAAAGCAGAGGAACAACAAGAGGAGCTGCGGGTAGAGCTGGGGGTCCTGGCAGAGGAGAAGGAAGAAGCCCAAGAGAAACTCCTTGAGGTGAGACCAAAGACCTGGTGCTTCTGGGTGGGCATGTGGCTGCTTGGCTGGGTGAAGCTGTCCGTGTTGGCCTCCTCTTTGGCTTCTGGTAAGTTGCAGAGAGAGGACTGCATCCACGACTCTACTGTTCTCCCATGTGGCAAAAGCAGCAAACTGTGTAGCTCTGGAGCCTTTGTCTGGGGCAAAAGCCAGGGCTGCACGCAAGGACTCTCACTGCATTTTGTCCCGCTTCCAGGTTTCCCGCCAGCAAGAGTCGTCTCGCAGTGGCCTGGAGCAGTTGCGCCAGGAGTCCTCTCGCCAAGGGCACGCGCTGGCCGAGGTGTGCGCAGAGAAGGAGTTGCTGGTGCGGGAGAAGGCTGCCCTGGAGGTGCGACTGGCAGCCATGGAGCGGGAGAGACAAGGCCTTTCGGAGCAGCTGGCAGAGGCCAGGTAAGGGCAGGGAGGAGACCCTGGGCAGGACGTTCTTTAATGTCTGTAATGGTAAAGGTGACGGTGGTTACACGGGGACTGATTGCATCCTGTGTGCTTTTCACATGTTTTCGCTTCCATGGACAGAAAATGGAAGAATTTCAAGCAAAAAAAAAAGTCTACCTTGATTTGAAGGTTATTTTTCTGACAGCTGAAGCTGGCAAAGCTCTCCTGAGCGTTGGGCTCATGTTTATGTCCCCTTACGTGTTCCTCTGTGACGTCCACAGCAAGCCGAGTGGGCTCTGAACGGAGCCATAATTAAACCACGCAGACGTTTCCCAGAACGTGAAGTTTCTCTCGGGTCTTGGATTCTTGTTCTGTGCATTTGAACATCGATCTTTCCTTGTCACGTAGTTTGAGGTGGGATCTTCAGAATTGACGGCTATTGCTTATGGAGGTTGTGAGCAGGACGCTGCCCTTCGGGAGAAGCCAGAGGCTCCTGCAGAAAATGTGGAGGGCCTTCTGTTTCTAAGCTAACTGGTGTTAGTGTGGTGCAGGAGCTAGAGCTGGTGACACCAGCAGCAGGGAACCCTCTCTTGAATTCTCGCCAGCCTTCAGGGGTTCCTGCCCGTCACTGATGTCTGTTAAAATGGACATAGTTACTTTGGCCTGCCAGAGACTGGTGTAATCGGAACTGTGTGCTTGTTCTCCTTCTTGAAGATACGTCCTCCGTTGTCCATCCAAGTTTTGCTTGCTGGCACAGGCTTGGTGGGCGCAGCTACCCGTGTGTCGTGGATCAGACCCCAGCAAGTGAAGATTTGGCTATTGCAGTCCAATTCGGCTGGGCTTTCTGTGTGCTGCCAGGTGACAAGGGAAGCCTGGCCATCCCCTCGCAGGGGCCCGCATTGCTATTTTGAAGGGCAGGAATAGGCTCTCTGTGTAGGAGTTTCCACGCGAGCCTTTTTCCGTAGGCAGGGGTAGGGATCTTGCACCGCTTCTTCCTGGAACAACTCCCTGTGGGTGTCAGGAGCAAGCAGCTCCTTTCTCTCTGTATTCACGCTTTGCAGGTCAGGGAAGGAGACCCTGGAATGCAGCCTGTTGGAGGCTCAGCAGCACTTGTCTGAGCTGGAGATCACCAGGAGTCATCTTGAAACCCAGCTTCACGCGGTGGCGCAGGCCAAGGAGGTGATCCAAGGTGAGAGCCTCCCGTTTCTGGTGACCCCGTGCCTGGGGAAGGTGGTATGAAAGCAGCTCTCTGTCCGCAGTGCTTCTGAGGAGTGAAGGAGCTGGAGACAGACCCCTCCTCCACGGAAACTCAAAGGGCGTAAGGTCAGTAAAGTCAGAGCCGCTGTTTGTGCAGACTCTGACTCTTGCCATTTGTCGTGTTTGCAGGGGAAGTGAAGTGCCTTCAGTGGGAGCTGGAAGCGGAGAGGTCTCTCCTGAAGCGGGAACGGCAAAACATGGCGCAAGAGCTCCTGCAGAAAGGACAGCAGCATACCGACACCCTCAAAGTTCGGGAGGCCGACCACCAAGGGGAGATAAACAAGCTCCTGCAGGACGTGGTAGGAAACACTATGCTTCTGAATGCTTCAAGCAAGCTTTGTGGGCTGGCTTGAGGAGAAGAACAGCCTGAGCGTGTGAAATGGCAGCAATGGTCTGTCCCGGGCGACACGGTGCCGGGCCAGGCAGCAGAGCCAGTGGCTCGTCCTGGAAGGAGCGTGGAGACCCCCAGGACTCTGGTGGGACAGTAAATGCAGGCACGGGTTGCGTGTGGGCGTAAGAGGAGTTCAACAGAAGGTTGGGTGGTCCCCAGCCAAAGCATGGCAGCAAAGGGCTGGGATCTTCCCAGCCTCCCGCCCGCCATGGAGTAGACTCCTAACGCTGCTGCCAGCTGCAGGCGGGGGAACTTTGTTCCTTCCTTTCTGTCCTTTGGCGGCTGACAGAGGTGTTGGAGCAGACGGAACAGGCCCCTTGTTCCTGGTACTGGCGTTCGCGGCCTGTCTTGTGAGGAGGGCACGAGGGTATGGCTGAACCCCCCCAACTCTCTCAGCCTGTCCTCACAGCAGAGGGGCTCCAGGCCTCGCAGCATCTCTGTGGCCTCCTCTGTCCCCGCTCCAACAGGTCCGTGTGCTGATATTCATGGCCCCAGAGCTGGAGGCAGCACTGCAGGGGTTCTCCCCAGAGCAGAGCAGAGCAGAGGGGCAGAATCCCCTCCCTCGCTCTGCTGGCCACGCTACTGGGGATGCAGCCCAGGATACGGGGGGCTTTCTGGGCTGCAAGTGCACGTTGCCGGCTCTCATCGACCATCACCCCCAAGTCCTCCTGCTCAGGGCTCTCTCAATCCATTCTCTGCCCAGCCTGTGTTTGTGCTTGGGCCGAGAAGACAATGTTTGCTAGTAATTCACCATTCAGCTGCTCAAATGCTTTCCGTCAAGCCCAGAACTAATGAAAGAACTACGCAGCTTGCCGTTAAAATTAATGCGAGTCCAAGAGCTGTGCGTGGGTGGTTGGTTCTCTCCTATCTAGGCAAGATGAAGCAATGTGTGGCGGTTGGGATTTGGCCTGGAAAGGGCACAGTTGACCAAGCGAATGCACTAAACGTAGTAGAATTTTGTAAGGATGGCTGAACAGCAGCGACACTGGTGGTGCTTAGAGGATGCTTTCAGAGATGGAGACTCCTGAGGTCCAGCTTTCCCAGGGTATTAGAGAGAATGGAAATGGTACCGTTGGCTGGTGAGGTTGAAGGCTTCATTGCGCTTTCAGGGTGTTCTTTTGGCGCAGGGATTTCTCCGAGGTGATGTGGAGGAGGGCCCCTGGGAAGGGAGAGTGTTGTTTTGGGCTGTGGGCCGGGAGGAGGAGGAGAAGGGACGTAGCACTGTCCTTTCCTCCATGGTCACTCTCCGCGATGTGTTGACTCTGGCCCTTCTCTCCTTTCTGTGGCACCACTCCCATCATCTGCTCTCTGAATGCCCAGCAGGCGACTGCAGAAGGGCAGCGGCTGTCCTGGCTCTCGGAGAAGAGACTCCTGTCGCAGCGGCTGGAACGTCTGCAGCGAGCAGTTGCAAGGCTGGACCGGGAGAAGACGGAGCTGAAGCAATACAGTGCTGAGCTCAGGAGGACTCTGGAGGAGGTAGACCAGGCTTTCGCTGCCTCTGCGCAGCATCACGGTCCTCTGGAAGACACCGCATTTCCAGAGGCAGCACTGTGGAGTCCTCGGCTTGTTTCCTTCCCTCTCCCACTGTCCCCTGTGGCCACACGCTTTTGTCTTTTCTCTCTCTTCTGGCACCCCGTTGCCTTCGCAAATGCACATTCACTGCGGTACCAGCCTTCTTGCCCCAGTGTCCCCATACACACCCACTGGACACTCTTGTGTCAGGAACTCTTTCCTCCTGCTCGCTCTCTTCCGTGGGCTGCTTGGAGTGCTTTTTGGCCCCAGCGTTCTGTGGTGCAGTTCACAGTCTCTGAGCAGCCATCTCCTTGCCAGGATGTCCAGAGGTCCTTTTGCTCCTTGTGTGGTGGCAGGTTTCTGTGACCCTTTCTCCTACCCAACGTGCAGGTGGAACGTGAACGGAGGAGGCTGAGGAGATGTTGCAGAGGTCGGGCGCTGCCAGATGCAGGCGGATCTTCTCTCTCCGAGTCTGACCAGCACAAGATGCCGGTGTCTCAGCAGGTGAGACCAGGATCTTCCTTGGTGGGAGGAGGCTCTGGCCAGATGGAGGAACGATGGCAGCAGCCCCCCAGTATAGACCGGGTGAGGAGCAGGAAAGCTCTCATCCAGAGCCGCTGTGGCTGTGCTGATGGGCACAGCTCTGCACGATGCTGTGGCCCGAGTTTTGTTTGGCCATCGGGAAGGGAGGCCGGCAGGCAGTGGGAATACCCAGTCAGACGCGTCCCTTGGCCATGGCCAGACAGCATCGTTCACCGCGGTCTGGTCTCTGTGGTGCCATCGGGTCAGGCAGGGTGGGAGAGGGATTGGAGGAAACTCAGAAAACGGAATGGATGGGAAATAGAGAATAGTCTAAGGACGTTCCCCTTGAGTCTTGCTCGTCTTGTTAAGCTTTCCCGTTTTCCCTTTTCACGCGCTAGCTGTCACGTTTTCAAGGCAGATGAGAGCAGAAGAGTTCCTCAGTGCCTTGTGTAACCAGTAACTCTCCTGCTGAGGAAAAAGCCTGTGGCAGTAAGGTGGCAGTAGCCCCAGTCTCTCTCTTGGAAAGGAGAGTTGGGTGACTTAATCCTGTAGGAACCTCTCTCTCTCATATCCATGTGATGTCTCGGGGTTGTACGTGTGAATGGTAAGCCAGAGAGAAAGTCAACTTGTTGATAGCGTGAGGTGAGGCCAGGGTGACTCTGGGAGCCTGTGACTTCCATTCCCCGAAGAGCAAGTGTTTGTCGGGGCTGGCGTTAGAGGGTGCGTCTTCCCCGAGAGCCGGTACCGTGGAGCTAGGGCTGGTCCTACCAGCGTGGGCTTGTCTGAGCTCGGCCTTTGGCCTCTTTCAGGTGTCCCTTCCGCAGACGCAGCTGGCGCAAGACGGAAAATAGAAGCGGGACTGGATTGAGTGCTGTGCAAAGACCGGCCAGGAACTTGAAGACCTTGAAGGCCAAAGCTGCTGCTCCGGTGGCAGAGACTCGGGAGCTGCGCTGAACCTTGTCCTGCCGCGGAGCAGCTGCAGCATCGCGGGGTTCCCGTCTTGGGCCCTTCCCTGGACTGTGTTTGTTTTCCTGTGGGCAGGGGGGGTGCATTTGTTCTGTTTAGATTTTGCAGCATGTGCTAGTGATAGTGGGGGTTTATGTTTTTGTACTAAAAGCCGTTTTGTACTATTTCTGAAGGGAAAAGGGAGAGGGGTTTTTACCTTTTTTGTAATAGAAACCATTTTGTACTGTTTCCGAAGGAAAGAGAGAGTGGGGTTTTTACCTTTTTTGTAATAAACGCCATTTTGTACTGTTTCTGAAGGAAAAAGAGAGTGCTTGGTACATTCATGGGTTAGAATAATGTTAGAGTAGGGATGTCAAAAGAATATGGTTAAAAAGTTACAGGAGCACTTTGTATAGAATTGTAGTAGAACTTTGATGGAACTTGAGCTGAACTCCTGAAATTAAACCTTAATTGGCCTAATTAGGGGGATCTCCCAAACCGTTCCAAACTTGGACTTGAATGCATGTGTCTGATGAGGGATGGTAAGGGAACTGTAGCTCACCCATGGGCTGTATCTTATCACTGTGAACCTGGGACTGTCGGAAACGTGTGGTGTGCTGGCTGTTGTGAAACGCCCGGCACCTGATTCTGCAGAACTGAAATAAAGCCAAATATCTCGACTCAGTGTGTTGACTGGTTTTTGCCCAGCGGGTGAAGAACCCTGATTTAGGGCCATCTCCTCCCGCCCTGGTTTTTCCCATTCCCTGCTTGCAGCTCCCTTTGGGTGAGCCCTGGCACCGGCTGCTCGAACCTGCTCCGCTGCACCGTTCTGGGCCTCCACAATAGAGCTGCCTCCCCGCTGCGCAGCGAGGAGACCCAAAGGACAGGTGGCAGAGCGGTCCCCAGGGGGAGACGCCAGCGTCCGTCCCCAGAGCGGTGGGAACAAGGGTTTCATGCAGGGCTGCTTGCTCTGAGGAGAAAGAGCCCTGGAGAAAAGATCTCGACACAAGGACTGCCAGAACCCCGGCTCAACAGAGCTGGAGCAGCCCCTCCCATAGCCCGGCCACAAAGCTTCCCAAAGGAGACAAAAGCTGGGTCTTCGCCTGACCCAGGCTGTGGGAGGGAGGAAGAAGAGGGAAAACGTTGCAGGGAAGATGCTCAGACACAGTATGGCCTGGCTGGAAGGAAGGAAGGCACAAGCAAAGACGTGGGAGTAAACTCTTTATTGCAATACGAGGGGGTAAGGTCTGTGTCTGCTGCCCAGGGGCTCTACACCTCGCTTGCCGCACGCCTCCTCAGGTCATGGGCCACAAGCCTTCCCGCGAACGCCCTCCTTTCTGAGGCGGGCGGCTGGGGCTCGCCTCCGACAGGCTTTACACGCAGTGATCTGCGCCGGGCTCCTGTCTGGGCAGGGGGCTTGGGACCTGCTGGAGGGACGGGCTGTCGGGACCACTGCGCGCCCATGGAGGGGAGGGCGTCCTTAGCGGGACAGCACGGCTTTCCCTCTCGTGGTGCGTGTGGTTTTGTGACACGCCTTCCAAAACTCAGTTCGGGGGACAGGGCAGGCCCACATTGACAGAACCGCTCCGACGCAGAGTCGACCGTGCAACGTGACCTGGTCCTCACACTCAAAGTGCTGGCTAAAGGTGTCTCAGAGTCAGCATCGCTACTGACCCTCCCGGCCAGCTTGGCACCTTCCCGTCCCCACTCGTATTGGGAGAAGATGTGGCCTTCTCCAGATCTGCTTTCGCTCTTCTGCGTCGCCCTGATTTCAGGGAGATCTTGGAGCTCTTGGGTGGGGGTGGGCAAGCTGGTCTTCGAGGCTACAGCAGCCGCTCGCCCAGGCAAGAAGTGTTGATGGCTCCTGGCGGTTTGGGGGCATCCTTCGACTTGGTCGGGTGTTGCGGAAGCCTTTCCTGAGAAGGAGACACCAGGTTGTGGCTCGCTGTTGCCTGGACAAGCGCTCGCAGCCCTGCGTGCTGAGCCTTCCCGCGGGCACAGGCCGGGGCTCTGCTTCAGCCGTGGGACGAGGGCAGAAGAGAAGGGCTTCCCTCGGCACTCTGCGTGGCTGCACGTCGCCTTCCTGCCCGTGCCCACCCCAGCACCCTGCGCAGGCTCAGCTCCAAGCCCCGTAATCCTTTCCCCGCCACACAGCCCGGCCCGAAATGGCAGATCGAACACTGAGGGTGATGAAATTCTATTCTTTAAAAAAGTGGTTCAAATTCCTCCCCTTAATTTTCCACCCCTTTATCTCCATATTTTTTTTCTCCACTTTTCAGCTTTCCCAACACCCCCCCCAATAACCGCGGTCAGGTGGTTTTATACCGAAAAAGGTCGCCATCGGGTGTTTTTGCGGGGAGCGATGGCGCAGAGCAAGGAAGGAGCAGCAGGTCAAGGGAAAGGGAATCCTTGAGCGCTTGTTATTTAACAGCAGTTCTCGTTATTTTCTTTCAGAGAGAAACCATTTGGATTTGAGTTGGGATGCGAAGGACTTGGAGGCCAGAAAATGCACCCCAGTCCCTCGCTGGTGCCCAGAAACCATCGCCGGAGGCTGCAGGAGATGGAAAGCGTCCCTCCAAAGCCGAGATGCCTTCAGGGGAACGTCACGGTGGCTCTGCCGGCTGATTGCCTTCTCGGTACCGTCCACGAGAAGGAATTTGGCAGCAGGGAAGGAGGTGGGTGGTGATTTTAGTGATTTTTTTGAGTGTATTTAGAGAAAACTCCCTTGCTGGAATGGCTTCTGTGAGCCACTGGTCAGCAGTTCAGCAGCTCAGCTAATCCCCCCAATTCTATTCGACTAAGACGGCAGGAATGGGCTTGGTGGTAATGAACGCTAATGGTAACGGAGTTGGTAAAGTTTCCAGGGGCCTGTTGGTGGAATTTGTGGGAAACAGGTAACCTGTTAATCACTTTGGAGTTGCGATTTAGGTTCCTCCTAAAGCCGGGACCTGATTAGATTGCGCGAGTTTGGGGTAAAAACTGAAGGTAAGCATTAAAAACGCACAGTTCAAAAGACTGGAGGATGGCGAGGAAGGCTAAAGGCTGGTCTTGTTGGAACGATTTTTCTCTCAGGCGGTATTTTTTTGCTACCTTCCAGGCAGAATTGCAAGGGGGTTTGGGTGTTTTGGCTGATGAAACAGTAAAATGGGCGCCCAACCGTGGGAAGAAGAGCAGAGTGTGGGAAAAGGGGGGACGAGGGAAGTGCCGTTGAGGAGTGGGCATGTGGTTGGTGCAAGGCCCGGTGTGCGCAGGCCCTGGCAGTTGCCATTGAGCTTCTGCCGGTGGCTCGGCCAGTCCTCAAGGGTGGGTTTTTTGGGGCAAAGTTGGCCAGAAAGATGCGGAAATGCCCGGCCAAGCGCTGCCACGGAGCGTTGCCGGACTCCCGCGTTCTACACAACATTCCGAAGCACTTGGTGCTCGGCGGTGGTGGCTCTTGCAGCTCGCTGCTCTTCTCAGAGTGAACCTGACCACTTGGGAGAGGTTTTGAGAAGGAAGAAACCCCCAATTTTCTTGCCCGATGGGGCCCAAGAGGACTCAGGAGGCAGAACGGTACCGTGGTGGTGCTGGAGAAGTTGTTAGAGGAGAGCGATTAGCGCTTTCCTGGGAAATAGGGGCCGTCTTTCTTACAGCTCCTCCCGTATGCACGCGTTTCTCCTGCCGGAGCTGTTCCCCGCTCGCCTTCCTCACCTCCTCTTCCTCACGCTTTCAGGCGCATCAACATTGGAAGCCAATTCCAAGCAGAGCTTCCAGACCTCCAGGATCCAGCCCGTTTGGTAGAGGAGGAAGAGGGAGCGTCGCTGGTGTGGAAGCCCTGGGGCGACGTGGAAACCAACCCGGAGACGCAGGAGAAAGGTGTTTGGCTTTTTTTTTTCCTACCTCTTTTCTTCCACTTTGACCCCAGCCAGGGATAGGAGGGGTTGAAAATGCCACCTTTTTGGGCTTGTCTCCCTCCTTTTCTTGCCCACGTTCACGTTGGAGGGAAGGAGACGGCTGGGTTTTGGTGGGAGAGGGACTAAAGACTAACGGGCGACGCTCTCGGCAGAGTCTTGCATGAAAAACAGGTGTTTGGAGCCCTCCCAGCTCATGTGCGGCGCCCTCGGGAGAGGGGAGGTTTCTCTCCGAGCTTTTAAACAGAGCTCTTTGGGGTACCGGACTTCTTTCTCTGCCTTTTCCTCGTCTGCGGTCTCTGCTGCGCTCGTCCTGTTTTCCCTCCCTCTCCTCTGGCCCCTTTTCTGGAGCAAAACGTGACTTTTTGTGGGTTTTTGTTGCGTTTGTAGTTAGAAACCTGCTCCATTTGGCGTCTGCCAAGGGCGGGCCGGGGAGCCGGGTCAACGCGGAGCTGGCTCTGCATTGCCTGCACGAGGCTCAAGGCGACGTGCTGGTAAGAAGCGGCAATTTCTAATGAAGAACGGACTTTGTTCCTGGTTTGAGCTGGGAGTCGCTCCGAGTTTTCTATTGCGCGGGCGGGAGTCTCTTTGCCGAAGGCGCAGGAGGTTCTTGGATGTTGCCTGTCACGGCGTTAACGTCTCATGGGCTTCCCGAGCCCTCTCCTGGTGCATCACTAAGAGTTGGTTTTGATTCTGGGAGGATTTGGAGAATAGAATTGCTCCCGAATGAAGGGATATTGGCTAAAACCCGAGGTGTGTCCTCGATGAGCCCCGAGCGGGTCTGCTTTGCTCCCTCTTCTTGGAAGAAGGGATTTAACACCCCTGGGCTGGGCGTCTGCTGGGGCGTGGCCAGGAGGAGGGAGAATTTCCCTTTTGGCTCCTCCTCCGGAGGAATTTAACTCTTTTTTTCCCTATGAAATCTGGCAGGAGGTGGCGGAGATGCTCCGTGCTGGGCCGCCTCGGAGACCCGAGTCCCATCCCCTGGCTGATTATCATTACACAGGTAAAGGAGGAGAACAGCTCCCGCCGTTCCCTTTGCTCTGATTGAATTGAGGCTTCCAAATGTTCTTTTGGGGTGGGGAAAAGAGTAGTTCTAATCCCTTTCCGGGGCTTTTGGAGGCGGGGGATGCCTATTGTAATAGTTTGGCTGTCGCTGGTTAATTCCTAGGCTCGGATACTTGGACACCGGTGGAGGAGCAATTGTTTAAAGAGGCTTTTTACCTGCATAAGAAGAATTTTCGCCTCATACAGAAGCAGGTAAAGCCGTTAGAGGGAGACGCAGCTCGTTAGCGTGGGCAGTTTCAACCCAGAAAGTCGTATTTTGAGTTGCGTGTTGGAATGCTGTTCTTAGGACGCTTCTTCATGCTAAAAAACCACCGGTACGAGACAAGTTTTTGCCCTCATGTGTGATGGCAAGGGACTATTTAATCCCTCTGGGAGAAAATAGCAGAGATATTAAAAGAATAACGACAGTTTGTGTGGTGAAATGGAGAATTCTGCCCTGAAATCGCTTCTTGACGGTGTTTTTCAGCAGGTGAAGGTTTCTTTTCTGTCCGAGCTCTCCTGGACGTTGCGTTGCGAGAAGCGCAGGAGAGACTCCTGGTCGATCTGCCCCTTGGGTATTTTACTGCCGCGTTTCCCTTATTAAGTGGCTCCTGGTTTTCCTCCCGGCAGATCCAGACTAAAAGCGTGTCTCAGTGTGTTGAATATTATTACACCTGGAAGAAGAAAACCCGTTTTGGCTGCACTCGGCCTCGCCTGACGCAGAAGAAGCGCCCGAGACGCCCGGAGGAGGAGGAAAAGGCTAAAGATGAGGTAGAAAAGCTGCTGGGGGAGGGATTTTTGTGCCAGCTTCCGCTCCTCCATGAAGCCATCTGCGAAAACTTTCCTTAAAAACCAGCAGATTTGGTTCACAGAAATATTTGTAGCTTTGTGGTGGTAGAAATGGGGTGACGGTGTCGCTTCGGTGCTTTGGAATTCCATGTTTTCAACCTGTCGGGGTAGATTTTTATGGCGGAAGGCGCTGTTCTGCTTCAAATAGAGAACTAATAGGGTTTTTCTTTCAAGGTCTGGTCCTCCCAGAGGAATTAAAGTGGTTTTTTCTCGACTGTTTAGTGTTCGGAGTCCACCCGGGCGGGGTTGGGCTGATAAAACGCGGTACCTCCGGCGCAAAAAATCCAATTCCTTTGCCGCCCGCAGCTGTTTCAAGCTATTTTTTACCTGATTTACAGGCCCTTTGCAGTGCAAAGAAGAGGCGGCGCGTCATCCCCAAGGAAAATCCAAAGTTGGGGAGTCAGGAAGAGAACCCCTGCAACGGCGGCAGCTCCTCCATCAATGCCGGTGCTTCCTGGTGCTGGGACGGCGGCGCCGGAGATCCGGGATTTTTCCCCTGCGGCGAGTGTGGAAGGTCAGCTCTTCCTTTTTCTTCTCAAAAGCGTCTGTTTTGTGGCTCAAAAAGCAGCCGTGGGGGCAGCGGGGGAGGGCAGCTGGAGGATTCCCCTTGCCCCGGGGCCGCTTGGCGGTTTTCATTGACTTTCAGCCCCCAAAAATGTGTGTTTTCGGAGTCGGGGAGACCCTCCACCGAGCCCTGAGGTTCAGAGCAGTGGCCCTCCCTTGCGCAAGAATCCCGGCGCTTCTCCTTTTTGACCAAAAAACCCTCAAGTTCCGTGAGGATTTGGGGCCTGAGGCTTCCCCGCTCCACTCGCTCGCGCCGAGCAAAATGCCTCGCGTTTCAATTCAGCCTCATTTTAAGCGATGGCCCAATTAATTCTAATATTTTAATCGCCCACGATCTGTCCTGTTGAACCACCGACGTCGGAAACTCTGTCGTACCACGCAGCAAAGCATAAGAGTTCCCAAAAGGAGGAATAACGGAGCTTGGTCTCACAAATTTACAAAAACGGCCAAAGACTTAAAAATGCCTTTCTTTTCTAACTTTCAGGGTGTTTGAGAAGATGCAGGGGAGAAACGCCCACATGAGATTCCATCGCCCCAAAGCTGATGTTTAAAAGGGCCCCGGGAGCTCTTCTAAAGGGTGGCGAAGCCACAAAAGCCCCCGCATTCCGCTGACCTCCTCCCATAACACCTGGGAACTGACACCAAACCAACCCCGAGGCCAGTTTTTACCATTTTTCTGAAAACCCCCCAGCTTTTTCTCCGCATCCGGGCAGCGGCTGGGCTTTGAGGATTCAAGAAGACGCGGTCGCCCCCGCTCCAAAAAGAGAGGGAATGGGGGAAATGGCCCCAAAAGGGTCATCCTATTTAACAGCGTGTTTCCCTGCTGGTGGTGCGCAGCGTTTAAGATCTGGACTGCAGCGCCCTTTTGGTAGAGATAAGGTTAGTTTTTGTGTGTGGATTTGTGTTGTAAATACTTGTCTACAGTTTGTTAATAGTTTTGTTGTTTGTTAATAGTTTTGTTAGTTGTTAATAGTTTTGTTAGTTGTTCAGAGTTGTTAAGAGTTGTAAGAGTTGTTACTGGTTGTTAAGAGTTGTAGGTGGTTGTGTTGTTGTTAATAAAGAGTTGTGTTCCTGTTTTTCACACCCAAGCTCTGTGTGCATTTCTTGGGAGCCGCGGCCTTTGCAGAGTTGTGGTTCCAGTGTCTTGGGGATGGCGGCGCTGGAGGCGGCTGGGGGTAGTGGCACGGCCACCCCGGGGGTCCCTGTGCACAGATGGGGTGCGGCTGATGAAAGGGACGTCCCTGGGCACCAGCGGGGTTCATGGGCTGCTGGGGAGTGGGGTCCCCAACAGCAAAGGGGTCCCCAGCCAAGCATGGTCTCTGCCGTGATGCCATCAAAGCAGGCAGGAAACCTGCTGCTGGCCTTGCTGCTGGAGGGAAAGGAAAGGGAGGGACGGGGCACAAGCCAGGATGGGGCCGTAGAGCTGCAAAATGCAAACTGATCAGCCGAGGGCCATTTCATCCTTGGGAATGGCTGGTACAAGGATGAGGGGAGAAGGTTTTGGAGCTGCAGGGGCTGATGTTTAATGGTGTGAACCTCCCCACGCTCGGGTCTTTGCTTCTGGTCCTGCCGTGCTTTACCCGGGGCCGTGCCCAGAGCCGAAGCCCGGAGCAAAGCCCTCCTTGCCCTCCGGCATTCCTGCTGCCGGCAGCGGCCCCGGGCCCTGGTCCCCACTCGGGGCGAGCCGTGGAGGGGGCAGCGCAGGCTGCGGGGGGCTTTGGGGAGAGGGAGCTGGTGCAGGGGTGCGGTGGGCGCAGGGTGTCGGGGTGCGGGGAGCCGTGGGTGCCGGCAGAGTGGCGAGGGGGGGCGATGCCGTGCGGGCCGGGGGTGCGGGATGCGGGGAGCCGCGGGGGGCCGGGGCTGCGGGCACGGGGCTGCCGCCGGGCGCTCGGGAGCCGCGGCCCCGCCCGCCCCCTCATTAGCCGCGGCTCATTAGCGCCTCATTAGCGGCGGCCGGGGCGTGGTGCCCTCCCCGCGGAGGCGGTCGGGGAGCGCTGCCGGCCATGGGGGTTGCGGGCGGCGGCGCCCCGCCGTGCTGCTCCTGTCCCTGGGGGAGGCTGCCCGGGCGGGGGTCGGGCTGTGGGGGCCGGGCTGCGGAGGGGCCGCTGCCTGGGGTGCGGAGTCGGGGGGCGATGCGGGGTCCCCTCTCTCCGTGTGGCTGGGTCGGGGCTGTGTGTGTGTGTCCGGTGGGTGTCGGCTGGCGGAGCCGAGCTGTCCGTGCCCCCCCGGCTGTCAAGGCTCCCCTGGACACAGGGGCTTCAGCCAGGGACTCGCAGGTGTCCGGGCTGTCCCAGGGTCAGGCGCTGCAGGGAGCAGCCTGCACCCGGTCTCCACTCGGATCCTGCTGCCCAAAGCCATCCTTCTCCCTTCCCCCCCGCATGCTGAGACCCTTCCTGCGAGAGCTTTCCTCCTTGTGGCTTGAGTTGAGCTCACCCCTGGTGTTGGTGAGTTTGTAGCGAGTGCCCCAAGATGATGGTGTTGGGAGGGCATTAGCTTCAGCAGAGCTGTAACAATCCCAGATGAGCTGGGTAACGAGGGTGGTGTTGGGCGGGTTTGGGGAAAGGTCTGCTTAAAGAGCAATCGAGCAGAAGGGGCAAGGTGGGGGGCAAGTGGGAAGTCAGCAATAAAATGTTTGCGGGGATGACTGGGGGCATCTTTTTGTGCCCGGCAGTGAGTTGTGGGGAGCGCAAAGGAGTTGCGAGGAGCTGCAGGGAGCAATGAAGGGAAAGCCCCGGTGCCTTGGCTCGGAGGAAAGGTGCCAGGGCAAGGCGGGGGCCGAGTGCCCGGTGGGTCAGGCTTCCCAAGCTGCTGCCGAGCCCCCCGTGGGCTGGGAGGGGAAGGCATCGCCCTCAGCGGTGGGGTGGAGGCTGCGGGACGCGCTCCTTGGTGCCAGCCCCGCTGGCTGGCATGTGTCAGGGCTGAGGCGGGTGGGGGACAACCGGGATGGGGCGGGGGGTGGCGGCAGGGGGGGGGTCTCAACAAGCCGGGACGAGGTGCCGCTGCCGAGGCAAGCGGAGGGTCCTCAGCCCTGCTGCCTGCCCCAGCCAAAATATGGAACTTTGGTTGTTGCCAGAAGGGGAAAACACTTCAGCAAAACTCTTTTGCTCAAGGAGAATGGAAAACATAGTACTGCTCGTTTTTTGAAAATGTCTTTATTTGGTGCTTGCATTCTTCTGCCAGCAAACGTGCCGATGGGAGGTTGTCTGTGACCTGCTCTTTATTGCCCCTTCTCCACGGGACAGGCTGGCTCGGGATGAAAATTCTCTCTGGGCTGAGGCCCCGGAGATGCAGAATCCCCCCCAGGTTGGTGTCGGGAGTGGGGTTGCTGCCCACTGGCGAAAGGAGGAGGTGAGGGGGGAGGAGGAGGGATGAGCACTCTCACCGTTGGCTGGGGAAATGACTTGTTTATTTTTTGCTCACAGGTGCAGGAATGAAGAGTTTTGGTGCCCCCGCAGCAGCCCTGGCCGGCAAAGGGCTGAGATAAGGGGCAGAGCCCCGACTGCGCTGCAGAGCCGGGGGTCCCAGGCTCATCCACCAGCGCAGCAGGAGCTTTGCTTCGCCAGGTCCAGTTCTCCCGACCCTGCTCTGCACGGGCTGCTCGCCCCCACGGGCTGCTCAGGGGAGGGGTTTAAGGCTGCAGAAGGTGGGTTCGCTCCGAGTCCTGCCAAACGGCAGAGAGCTGCTGATTCCTGGGTGTAGTGTCCCCTGACAGGAGAGGTCAAGGAGGGGACCCTTTCCACTGCACAAGGAATGCAGAAAGTGTAGGCAGCCCTACAGGGAGGCCCCAAGGGTCCTTGTGCCCATCACCTGTTACTGGGAACCACTGAAAAGAGTCTGTCTCCATCCTCTTTAAACCCACCCTTTAGATACTTGGCAACATTAATAAGGTCTCCCCTCGGCCTTCTCTTCTCCAGGCTAAAGAGTCCCAGCTCTCTCAGCCTTCCCTCATAAGGGAGATGCTCCAATGCCTCCATCGTCTTTGTTGCCCTCCGCTGGACTCTCTCCAGCCGTTCCCTGTCTCTCTTGAACTGGGGAGCCCAGAACTGGACACAGTATTCCAGTTGTGGCCTCACCAGTGCAGAGTAGAGGGGGAGAATGACCTCCCTGGACCTGCTGGCCACACTCTTCCCTACGCAGCCCAGAATTCCGTTGGCCGCCTTGGCGACAAGGGCACATTGCTTGCTCGTGGATAATTTACTGGTCGTCTTCCCTGTCTGCTCGTTTTCTGGGACTTGGGGATGTGGCCTTCTCCTGAGCTTTTAGGAGTTCCTCCTTGAAGTAAGGCCAGCCTTCCTGGGCACCTTTGCCCTTCAGGACTGTCCCCCAAGGGACACTCTCAACCATGCTCCTAAGCAGGCCAAAGTTTGCCCTTCGGAAATCTTCGGGAACCGCTCTCGGGAAACGTCTAAATTATCCCTGGCACCCTCAGAGACACCCCACTCCCACAAGGAGTCAGACAAGGAGTCAGACAGCTGAAGGTGGGGGGGTTGAGGTAGGAGGCAGCTTTCAACCAGTTTTAAGCTGTGCTCCTGAAGCGGTGTTTGTGAAGATGGTTATGGGCTTGGAGGGGCTTGGTTTGTGGATTTGTTTGGCCTTAAGTGTATTACCCTTCAGGGTAACGCTTTCTGTGGCAGCTGGAAACAGTCCTTCTTGTACACCAAACCCAACCCCGTATTTGGAAGGGGCATTTCGGCTGCTGCAACGTGCGTTTTCTTCCCTGGGTGACACTCGGCCCCAAGCATACACAGCCTTTCACTTTGGCACATTCTTGTCCCCCTGGCTGAAAGAGTCTGTGTTTTCACGGGTTGAATGCTTCCTCAGCCCACCACAGGCCATAATGACTGTGCCTTTACAGACCACTTCCCTTGCTCACTGCCTTCAGATTTGAGCATCGAAACCATGGAGGGAGCAGGAGAGCAGCAGCTGGAGGTAGAGCACAACCTGTTTAAGCAGCGGTGGGATAAAGGTGGCAATCGCGTGACTCCAGGGGCCGAGAGACACGGTAAGGCGCTCTTCTGCCTTTCTTGGGCAGATGCTCTGGTCGTCCTGCCATCACTGTGTGCCTGGTTTGGCTTTCACGGGAACAAGGGACAGCTGACGAGCATTTAAACACCTTTAAGGTGTTTGAAACTGAAACACCTTAAGGTTGAACCTTAAACACGTTTAAGGCACGCAAGTCTATGAAACGTGCAGATCAGTCCGACTGCTTTTATACCGGCTACTTTTGCGGGGCAAATCTTTGCCTAGTCCCTCTGACATTATGACAAGGGCTCATGGATGCATTTCAGGAATAAAGCTCCCAAGTTAATGGTCTTTGACGACTAGAAAGGAAGCAGCTGTTCTGGCCAAGCTTGGCTTTAGTTGTATCTTTAAATCACAGCAGGCTGACAAATGGGATGACCTGGTTAGAGGAAAGAGCCTCTCCCCAGGGAAGGTTCCGGCGACTCAAGCCTTGAAGCCTAACCTTGCCCCTTACTGCAGGTACTTTGTGTGTGTTCATGCAGACCTGAGAAATATATTGTAGTTGACTTATCGGTTACAAGTTGTAGGAAGTGGCCCTTGGCTACGTGACCCTCTCCTCTACCCTTTCTACCTGTTCTGACTCACCCTCGTTCTTCGATACAAACCAGAGAGGATTCTGGCACAGTGTTGCAGTCTAACAGGAATACTGTCCTGACTTCTCCTTTCCAAAACATGATCTGCTGACTACCTTTTCTGGGAGACAGCGTCATTCTGTGTGTCAGCATAAAGGGAGTTTGTTGGTTTGCATCACTTGGATGTAACTTTCTGGTGTTGAAGCTGAAAGGCTAAACTAAGGCAAGAGCTGAATGATGGGGAGGTACGAGGATTTCTCCCGTTGTCGCGGGAGTGTGGTGATAGTGCTCTCGCTGCGGTGTCCCTTGGCAGCCTTTCTCTACTCCCAGGACAGACGAGGCCGGGGGGCAAAGGGGACTGAGCCCCGTTTGTCGTGTTTCCCCCCTGAGCCCATGAAATAGCGCTTTATTCCCGGAGCCCGTTGCCCTGGAACTCGGAAGCTTTCCCTCCCGCCCCGGCTTCCCCGTTGCCTGCTGGCGGCCCGGGCCCTTCGCGCCGCCCGTCGGGGAGGACAAGGTCCGGGAGCTCCCCCCGGGCACGTCGGCGTTTCGCCCCGGGCCGGGCCCCCCGCTCCCGCGGCAGCCCGGGCCGAAGCCGCAGCCTCCGGCAGAGGCTCCGGCGCTGCCGCCGCCTTCCCCGGGCGACGGCCCGTCCCCGCGGCCCCGGCTCTCGCCCGCCGTCGCGGGCCCCCCCCGACACGCGGCTCGCGGGGACCGTTTCCCCCCGCTCCCGCCCCCAGCGTCGGCCGGGGCCGGTAACGGTCTCCGAGCGGAGCCGGCCGGAGCGAACCGCGGCCGGAGCGGCCTCTTCCCCCGCGGCAGCCCCGCAGCCCGCAGGAAAGCGCCGCCGCAGAGCGGCCCCGAGCGAGCCCGTCCCTCCCGCCCCGCGGCTCCCGGCGGCGCCCGTCAGGCGGCGGAGCCCGGCCGGCGAGCGGGGGCATGGCGGCGCCGGGCCCGGCCTCCCTGCAGCGCCGGCTGCAGAGCTCGCAGGAGGCGCGGCACCGGCAAGCGGTGCTGGTGCGGAAGCTGCAGGCGAAGGTGAGGAGCGGGGGCGCCTGCCCGGGGGGAGCTCCCCGAGGCCGGGCCGGGGTGCCCGCGCCGTCCGCGGACGGGACTCGGCGGCGGAGCCCTCGGGGGGCGAAGGCGCGGCCCCGGCGGGGTCCTGCCCGGGCCCTGCCCTGCGCTGCCGCGGGCGGGACGGCGCCGAGCCCGGAGCTCGGGGGAGGGAGGGAGGGAGGCCCCGGGAGCCGCCCCGTCCCGTCCCGTCCGCGGTCACCCCCGAGCCGCTCGCCGGGGCTTGGCCGGGCTCGGGGGAAGCGAAGCTTCCCGGTCCCGAAGGGACTCGGTGTCGGAGCGGCAGCGCCGTGGCGCGGGCTGAGCTCGGGCTGCGGAGAGCGAGAGAAAAGCCGGTGCCGGAGGAGCCGGGTCCGTCCCCGGCTGCACTCGCTCATCTTCATGCCGTGTCTGCGCCCAGGTCCTGCAGTACCGGACCCGCTGCCGAGAGCTGGAGCAGCAGCTGGAAGCAGGAGCGGTGAGTGCGCAGGGCGCGAACTGAAGAGAGCGGCCGTAGCGTTCGGGAGCGAAAAAGCTCCCCGAGCCATGGCAGGGGAAAGCAAGATTGTGCTCCCGGAGGGTTTCAAGAAGCGCTGCGAGTTTGCCCGCCCCTGTTCTGCCCAGTTGCCGCTCTCAGAGCAGCCAGCAGTCCCAGAAATGCAGGATTTGAGTTGTGTGCAGGGGTGCTTTCTTGCCGGGGAGCGTTTCGTCCTGGGTCTCGGGAGAGGGCTTTGCTGCCTGTTCTGGGGCTGTCTCTGAAATAGAATGGGTGGACAGACAGTGTTTTGGAAGGCGAGAATGCTGGCGTCGGCCAGAGAGAGCTGGCTCTGTGCTTTTCGTTCTGCTTGCCGGCTAAAGCAGATCTAGGAAAGAAAGGGCGGGAGCGTAGGAGAGCATTCCTGGGCTTCAGGTGGAAGAATTGGACCAACCATTTGCTTTCTTCTTCAGGGATGCCTCCCAGGCAGGTGGGAAGGCACGGAGGCCCTGGAGAAAGCCCTGCTTCAGGTGAAAGAGGAGCAGCAAAGGTACAAGGAAGAAGCGTTCCCTCCTACTGGGTATCCTGGATGCTCACGGCAGGGAGGGAAAACCTGTCAGTGGTAGGCAGTCTCCGCAAGGGAAGTGTTGGGGCAAGCCCTTTGGAAAGGAGAGAGGTGCCCAACCTGTTGTGTGGGGCAGTAATAGTGGTGTGTGCTGACCGCTTCTGTTTGGAGCGGGGCGTTCCTGCGGGTGAGCTCCAAGGGTCCCTTTCCAGCCTAAACGCTGCCCTGGTGCAGTAGGTGAGGGACTGGGGGCAACGCTAGAGAAAGGTGATGCGTCCAGTGATGAGGCAGCACGAAGGGGAGGCAGCCGTCAACTGTGGGCATCGTCCGAGTTGCAGAGGAAGGGGAAAGCCAACCTGTAGGTGGAAACTGAAGGCTTAAAGCAAGGAGAAGCACATGAGTTTGCCATCAGCGAGAGATCTTAGTTCATCCTAGAAAGCGCTTTTCCTGCCTCTCAGTTTGAGACCAAAGTCAGTGTTGGGGGAGCCGGGAAATCCCGGGGATGCCGCTTGTGGATAGGGGTTGTTCAGTGACCTCATGGCTGTTCCTCCCTTTGCAAGGTGCGAGGATCTGGCCGAAGCGAACAGTCTGCTGCGGGAGCACCTGGAGAAAGCGAAAGAGGTGAATTCAGCCCTCAAAGATGATGTTGGAAAGCTGATGGTGGATTGGATGAGGGCGCGGGAGGAGCTGGAAGCGAAGGAGCGCGAGTGGCGCCAGGAACGTGAGGTGAGGCTCAGCTGAACTTGCTGTGAGAAGGCTGTGGCTCTGTTGAGGATGTGTTGGTGTTGACGAGCAGAAGAGAGGGGTTGTCGCGGATGGAGCGATAGACTTCACTCCTAAGAGAGAAGCAGCAATATATTTATTGATATAAACCAATGATTTGACCAAGTCGATAGCAGACGCGACAGTTTTAAGAGGGTGCTGGGGGAGTGTCAGCAAATTGTGGTGACGGAAGAGGCCCACCTGCTGTGGCCGTGCTGCTGGGTCCTGAAGGCAAATGCTTGCTGCTGCTGGACGCTGTAGGGCAGCGACACGGGAGCGCTCGTCTTTTTGATGGTTCTTAAATCTCCGTCTAGAGCCGTGAGAGCAGAGAGGTCTGTGTGTTTTGAGATTCAGAGCAGCCAAGGGAAGAAGAAGACAGGCCTCCGTCACCGCTAGCAAATGGGACGGTGGTCTTGGAGGGGCTTGTCTTTGTCTTCCTCCACCAAGAGTGTGAGACAGCTCTGCAAGGCGAGGTGCTGACTCGGGGTCAGCTTGCTTTGCTGATGTCCCCTCCCGCAGGAGAAGGGTGGATGTTGACTTCTTTGAAGGCAGGTGACAGGTCTGCTGGGGCTGCTTCTGCGGTGCCTCCTCAGTCCTTGGTGCCCTGTCGGAATAGTTATTCAAGGAGAGCTGGCGATGGTGGTTGTGCTCTCTGCCAGCGGAAAGACTCGTACAGTGATGGCGGAGGCTGAACTGGCATTTCTTTTTGTCTTTGCATCTTTAGCTCTATGAGAACTACTTCAGGGGTGACCGTGACCGTCTGCTCGGGCTGTGGCATCAGATGGTCACCTTCCGCCGTCATTTCCTGGAAATGAAGACTGCCACGAACCGGTGAGTAGAAGTTGAGGCCCGATCTCTGGCAGAAAAGATGTACCTTCCCTTCACACCTCTCTGAGGTTCCTTTCTCACAGTTGCCTTCTACACAAACAAGAGCAGCGTAGCCGTGAGAGTGTCTGCTGCTGGTGTCAGCAGGCGACTCCAGACTCTGGGTTACTGTCAGCCATTTGTCTTCCGGGATTATGAACCTTCCTTAATGCGTCGAGCGTGCCTTGGTTCTTGAGTTCTTTGTGCTTTTTCGTTACGCCGTTTTAGGCTTATTCTTCCTCCGCCTTCCTGAAAAGTTTATTATGTGGCTGTCGTCGTGAGCCTCTGAGCAGTCGCTCGCCAAGGTGTGTCCTGACCCCAGAGTGTCAGGGGAATGATTTGTCCCCAGCCGAGATGTCATCTTTCCTGGCAGCTTTTCCTCTTTGCGCGATTACGTGCGTGAGAAGCGAGTCAGCTGATAGAGCTGGTGGTGTGAACGTTGGCTCTTCCTTTGTTCTTCTGCAGAGATTTGTCAGAGCTGAAGGCAGAGCAAACGAGGCTTTCTGGGTCTGTAATGGCAAACTGCTCCCGTCTAAACTCCAGCGTGATGTCCTCCCAAGCCCAGGGGGAGCTGGAGAAGAAGGAGCTTCAGGACAGGTAAAGGTGTTTTAAACTTTGCTGTTAGCACCGTTCTCTTCTGGGGCTGCCTCTTGCATTCATAGATGGGCTGTGTTCACATTGCAAACACACCCGTTCTGCACGGCCTTGTTTCTGTCCCGAGTCAAACGGTTGCCTTCAACAGAAAGGACGGCAAAAATCGTCTGACTGCCAGAAGCTCCTCTGGGTAAGACCAGACTGGCAAAGAGGTGGCGTGTTCCAGTGCTTTTGCTGTGAACTGGTTCTTGGTGAGCAAGCGAGAGCAGCCTAAAGAGAGCTCTGTCTCTGGTACAGCCCTTTTGCTCCCCGGAGCGGTGCTAGAGGAGTTGGCAGGAATTTGCCCAGCACCATCCTAAGCACTGTAGCACCTCTGTGCTGACAGTTCCTTGCGAGACTGAGTGCAGAAGGCCTTTGGGGCAAGAAGGGCCATTTTGCAACATGCAGCGTATTAACCGGGACCCTCCTGTGATCCCATGGTTATTGGATTGGACATTCATAGCCGTCTCCCCAGACAGCTTGCAGGGCCTTGGATTCATTCACTGCAGAAGGCAAAAGTAGTTGTGGGAGTCGTAGTCTGGACTTTCAAAGTCTGTTTTAGCCCAAGAAGAACTTGTGCAAGGCTTGTATCCAACGTATGAAAGAGGAGAGAGAGAACTAAGAGGCAGGAAGCTGTTGCCAGTACCTGAACGTTTTGGAAACGTTCTGTGATTTCTGGAAGCTTGATTTACTTTCTCAATGACGAACGCTTCATCCATTACAAAGAGTGACGCAGCTCTAGTCAGGAAATGCCGGTGGTGTTTAGGTGTAGGTCCAAAGCCGTTGGAAATCCTTCCAACTGCCATATCTGGGACACAGTATGTGCTCCTGGTTTTGGAAACAAGAATGTTTTTACGTTGACAACTTGTTTGTCTTTCCCCTTCTCACAGACTGAAGGACTTAGTGGCACTCGAAGACAAACACTGCGTGTTAGAGCATGAGTTGGTAGTTGCGAGAGAGGCGCTGGAGGAATCGCACCTTGAGAGGGATGTGCTGAAGGAAGAGAAGCATGAGCTTAGAGTGGCCCTGGAGAAGGTATGGCCACCTTGTGATAGCAAGACCAGCACAGATGCTTTTTTCGTGTCAGTAGAGGCCAGGGAACGTGCTGTTCCCCTCCTTGGGAAATGGTGATGAGACCACGCAGGCTCCTTGGGGTAGTTTGTCGGCACGTGCTTATTGGGAGCGCTGACCTGGGAGTATGTCAGCGAGACGCAGGGGATGTGGAGTTGCTGCTCGAAGGCAGGGATTTCCCTGCCCTTGTTGTCATGTTGTTCTTTTGTCTCTTCAGGCCGAGCAGTCGGTGGCAGAGCTGACGGGGGCTCAGCGTGAGCTGAGTGCTGAACTTGCCGATCTACGTGTTGCAACAGCAAACATGAGCTGTATCAATGAAGCTCTTGCGTTGGACAAAGTGCAACTGAACCAACGTGTGCTGCAGGTGAGCAGAGTTGCCACAGGTCTTGGCAGGTGTTTGTCTCCAGCTGCTGCTTCTTCTCAGACTTCTTGCCTTCTGACAGTGTGACTGACTGAATATGGAACTGTTCCTTTTTCTGTCCAAGCCCAACCTTCATAGGAAGTCTAGCAAGACCGCCACAGATGCTGTTTCTGGCAGGGGAAGACAGGGACAATCATAGACTCGTAGAATTGTCTAGGTTGGAAGGGACCGTTAAAATCATTGAGTCCAAACACGAACCTAACACTGCCAAAACCCCACTAACCCATGTCCCTGAGCACCACGTCTACCCGTCTTTGAACACCGTGTTGCTCCCTTTCCATTCTCCTACTGTTGTTTAAATGCAGCGTCCTTCTTCTTCTTGGAAAATGGTGATGAGACCACGCAGGCTCTTTGGGGTAGTTTATCCGTGTTGCTCCCTTTCCATTCTCCTACTGTTGTTTAAATGCAGCGTCCTTCTTCTTCGTGGAAAATGGTGATGAGACCACGCAGGCTCCTTGGGGTAGTTTGTGGGCACGTGCTTATTGGGAGCGCTGACCTGGGAGTATGTCAGCGAGACGCAGGGGATGTGGAGTTGCTGCTCTCCTCTTCTTCAGAGTAAGTCTTGCTGTATTTGATTTCCTCTGTGCTTCTGTGATTGCAGCTGGAGCAAGAGAATGAGGCTCTGTTGTGTAAAGTGGATGAGATGGAGAGAGCAAAGATCTCTGCCCAGGAGAAGCTGAGCTTGTGTGAAAGAACAAAGAGCGAGCTCTGTGCAGAGAAAGCCCACCTGGAGCAGCTGCTGAAGAAAGCAGAGGAGCAACAAGAGGAGCTGCGGGTAGAGCTGGGGGTCCTGGCAGAGGAGAAGGAAGAAGCCCAAGAGAAACTCCTTGAGGTGAGACCAAAGACCTGGTGCTTCTGGGTGGGCATGTGGCTGCTTGGCTGGGTGAAGCTGTCCGTGTTGGCCTCCTTTTTGGCTTCTGGTAAGTTGCAGAGAGAGGACTGCATCCACGACTCTACTGTTCTCCCATGTGGCAAAAGCAGCAAACTGTGTAGCTCTGGAGCCTTTGTCTGGGGCAAAAGCCAGGGCTGCACGCAAGGACTCTCACTGCATTTTGTCCCGCTTCCAGGTTTCCCGCCAGCAAGAGTCGTCTCGCAGTGGCCTGGAGCAGTTGCGCCAGGAGTCCTCTCGCCAAGGGCACGCGCTGGCCGAGGTGTGCGCAGAGAAGGAGTTGCTGGTGCGGGAGAAGGCTGCCCTGGAGGTGCGACTGGCAGCCCTGGAGCGGGAGAGACAAGGCCTTTCGGAGCAGCTGGCAGAGGCCAGGTAAGGGCAGGGAGGAGACCCTGGGCAGGACGTTCTTTAATGTCTGTAATGGTAAAGGTGACGGTGGTTACACGGGGACTGATTGCATCCTGTGTGCTTTTCACATGTTTTCGCTTCCATGGACAGAAAATGGAAGAATTTCAAGCAAAAAAACCAAAGTCTACCTTGATTTGAAGGTTATTTTTCTGACAGCTGAAGCTGGCAAAGCTCTCCTGAGCGTTGGGTTCATGTTTATGCCCCCTTACGTGTTCCTCTGTGACGTCCACAGCAAGCCGAGTGGGCTCTGAACGGAGCCATAATTAAACCACGCAGACGTTTCCCAGAACGTGAAGTTTCTCTCGGGTCTTGGATTCTTGTTCTGTGCATTTGAACATCGATCTTTCCTTGTCACGTAGTTTGAGGTGGGATCTTCAGAATTGACGGCTATTGCTTATGGAGGTTGTGAGCAGGACGCTGCCCTTCGGGAGAAGCCAGAGGCTCCTGCAGAAAATGTGGAGGGCCTTCTGTTTCTAAGCTAACTGGTGTTAGTGTGGTGCAGGAGCTAGAGCTGGTGACACCAGCAGCAGGGAACCCTCTCTTGAATTCTCGCCAGCCTTCAGGGGTTCCTGCCCGTCACTGATGTCTGTTAAAATGGACATAGTTACTTTGGCCTGCCAGAGACCGGTGTAATCGGAACTGTGTGCTTGTTCTCCTTCTTGAAGATACATCCTCCGTTGTCCATCCAAGTTTTGCTTGCTGGCACAGGCTTGGTGGGCGCAGCTACCCGTGTGTCGTGGATCAGACCCCAGCAAGTGAAGATTTGGCTATTGCAGTCCAATTCGGCTGGGCTTTCTGTGTGCTGCCAGGTGACAAGGGAAGCCTGGCCATCCCCTCGCAGGGGCCCGCATTGCTATTTTGAAGGGCAGGAATAGGCTCTCTGTGTAGGAGTTTCCAGGCGAGCCTTTTTCCGTAGGCAGGGGTAGGGATCTTGCACCGCTTCTTCCTGGAACAACTCCCTGTGGGTGTCAGGAGCAAGCAGCTCCTTTCTCTCTGTATTCACGCTTTGCAGGTCAGGGAAGGAGACCCTGGAATGCAGCCTGTTGGAGGCTCAGCAGCACTTGTCTGAGCTGGAGATCAGCAGGAGTCATCTTGAAACCCAGCTTCACGCGGTGGCGCAGGCCAAGGAGGTGATCCAAGGTGAGAGCCTCCCGTTTCTGGTGATCCCGTGCCTGGGGAAGGTGGTATGAAAGCAGCTCTCTGTCCGCAGTGCTTCTGAGGAGTGAAGGAGCTGGAGACAGACCCCTCCTCCACGGAAACTCAAAGGGCGTAAGGTCAGTAAAGTCAGAGCCGCTGTTTGTGCAGACTCTGACTCTTGCCATTTGTCGTGTTTGCAGGGGAAGTGAAGTGCCTTCAGTGGGAGCTGGAAGCGGAGAGGTCTCTCCTGAAGCGGGAACGGCAAAACGTGGCGCAAGAGCTCCTGCAGAAAGAAGAGCAGCATACCGACACCCTCAAAGTTCGGGAGGCCGACCACCAAGGGGAGATAAACAAGCTCCTGCAGGACGTGGTAGGAAACACTATGCTTCTGAATGCTTCAAGCAAGCTTTGTGGGCTGGCTTGAGGAGAAGAACAGCCTGAGCGTGTGAAATGGCAGCAATGGTCTGTCCCGGGCGACACGGTGCCGGGCCAGGCAGCAGAGCCAGTGGCTCGTCCTGGAAGGAGCGTGCAGACCCCCGGGACTCTGGTGGGACAGTAAATGCAGGCACGGGTTGCGTGTGGGCGTAAGAGGAGTTCAACAGAAGGTTGGGTGGTCCCCAGCCAAAGCATGGCAGCAAAGGGCTGGGATCTTCCCAGCCTCCCGCCCGCCATGGAGTAGACTCCTAACGCTGCTGCCAGCTGCAGGCGGGGGAACTTTGTTCCTTCCTTTCTGTCCTTTGGCGGCTGACAGAGGTGTTGGAGCAGACAGAACAGGCCCCTTGTTCCTGGTACTGGCGTTCGCGGCCTGTCTTGTGAGGAGGGCAGGAGGGTCTGGTCCCTTTCTGGCCCTGCAGTCCGTCTGCACCTTTTCCTTGATGAAAAGGGAGCCGAGCTGTGAAAATGGAGGCTGTGAGCCTACGCTGTTCTGAGGAGCTTGGCTGAGACTTCATGAAATGACTGAATGGTTTGGGTTGGAAGAGACCTTAAAGATCTTCTAGTTCCTACCCCCATGCCAGTGGGACACCTCCCACCAGCTCAGGTTGCTCCAAGCCCCGTCCAACCTGGCCTTGAACCCCTCCAGGGATGGGGCAGCCACAGCTTCTCTGGGCAACCTGGGCCAGGGGCTCACCGCCCTCACAGCAAAGAATTTCTTCCTAATATCTCATCTCAGTCTCCCTTCTTTCAGTCTAAAACCGTTCCCCCTGAGCCCCTTTAGGGACTGGAAGGGGCTCTAAGGTCTCCCCGGGGCCTGCTCTTCTCCGGGCTGAACCCCCCCAACTCTCTCAGCCTGTCCTCACAGCAGAGGGGCTCCAGGCCTCGCAGCATCTCTGTGGCCTCCTCTGTCCCCGCTCCAACAGGTCCGTGTGCTGATATTCATGGCCCCAGAGCTGGAGGCAGCACTGCAGGGGTTCTCCCCAGAGCAGAGCAGAGCAGAGGGGCAGAATCCCCTCCCTCGCTCTGCTGGCCACGCTACTGGGGATGCAGCCCAGGATACGGGGGGCTTTCTGGGCTGCAAGTGCACGTTGCCGGCTCTCATCGACCATCACCCCCAAGTCCTCCTGCTCAGGGCTCTCTCAATCCATTCTCTGCCCAGCCTGTGTTTGTGCTTGGGCCGAGAAGAAAATGTTTGCTAGTAATTCACCATTCAGCTGCTCAAACGCTTTCCGTCAAGCCCAGAACTAATGAAAGAACTACGCAGCTTGCCGTTAAAATTAATGCGAGTCCAAGAGCTGTGCGTGGGTGATTGGTTCTCTCCTATCTAGGCAAGATGAAGCAATGTGTGGCGGTTGGGATTTGGCCTGGAAAGGAAAGGGTACAGTTGACCAAGCGAATGTACTAAACGTAGTAGAATTTTGTAAGGATGGTTGAACAGCAGCGACACTGGTGGTGCTTAGAGGAGGCTTTCAGAGATGGAGACTCCTGAGGTCCAGCTTTCCCAGGGTATTAGAGAGAATGGAAATGGTACCGTTGACTGGTGAGGTTGAAGGCTTCATTGCGCTTTCAGGGTGTTCTTTTGGCGCAGGGATTTCTCCGAGGTGATGTGGAGGAGGGCCCCTGGGAAGGGAGAGTGTTGTTTTGGGCTGTGGGCCGGGAGGAGGAGGAGAAGGGACGTAGCACTGTCCTCTCCTCCATGGTCACTCTCCGCGATGTGTTGACTCTGTCCCTTCTCTCCTTTCTGTGGCACCACTCCCATCATCTGCTCTCTGAATGCCCAGCAGGCGATTGCAGAAGGGCAGCGGCTGTCCTGGCTCTCGGAGAAGAGACTCCTGTCACAGCGGCTGGAACGTCTGCAGCGAGCAGTTGCAAGGCTGGACCAGGAGAAGACGGAGCTGAAGCAATACAGTGCTGAGCTCAGGAGGACTCTGGAGGAGGTAGACCAGGCTTTTGCTGCCTCTGCGCAGCATCACGGTCCTCTGGAAGACACCGCATTTCCAGAGGCAGCACTGTGGAGTCCTCGGCTTGTTTCCTTCCCTCTCCCACTGTCCCCTGTGGCCACACGCTTTTGTCTTTTCTCTCTCTTCTGGCACCCCGTTGCCTTCGCAAATGCACATTCACTGCGGTACCAGCCTTCTTGCCCCAGTGTCCCCATACACACCCACTGGACACTCTTGTGTCAGGAACTCTTTCCTCCTGCTCGCTCTCTTCCGTGGGCTGCTTGGAGTGCTTTTTGGCCCCAACGTTCTGTGGTGCAATTCACAGTCTGTGAGCAGCCATCTCCTTGCCAGGATGTCCAGAGGTCCTTTTGCTCCTTGTGTGGTGGCAGGTTTCTGTGACCCTTTCTCCTATCCAACGTGCAGGTGGAACGTGAACGGAGGAGGCTGAGGAGATGTTGCAGAGGTCGGGCGCTGCCAGATGCAGGCGGATCTTCTCTCTCCGAGTCTGACCAGCACAAGATGCCGGCGTCTCAGCAGGTGAGACCAGGATCTTCCTTGGTGGGAGGAGGCTCTGGCCAGATGGAGGAACGATGGCAGCAGCCCCCCAGTATAGACCGGGTGAGGAGCAGGAAAGCTCTCATCCAGAGCCGCTGTGGCTGTGCTGATGGGCACAGCTCTGCACGATGCTGTGGCCCGAGTTTTGTTTGGCCATCGGGAAGGGAGGCCGGCAGGCAGTGGGAATACCCAGTCAGACGCGTCCCTTGGCCATGGCCAGACAGCATCGTTCACCGCGGTCTGGTCTCTGTGGTGCCATCGGGTCAGGCAGGGTGGGAGAGGGATTGGAGGAAACTCAGAAAACGGAATGGATGGGAAATAGAGAATAGTCTAAGGACGTTCCCCTTGAGTCTTGCTCGTCTTGTTAAGCTTTCCCGTTTTCCCTTTTCACGCGCTAGCTGTCACGTTTTCAAGGCAGATGAGAGCAGAAGAGTTCCTCAGTGCCTTGTGTAACCAGTAACTCTCCTGCTGAGGAAAAAGCCTGTGGCAGTAAGGTGGCAGTAGCCCCAGTCTCTCTCTTGGAAAGGAGAGTTGGGTGACTTAATCCTGTAGGAACCTCTCTCTCTCATATCCATGTGATGTCTCGGGGTTGTACGTGTGAATGGTAAGCCAGAGAGAAAGTCAACGTGTTGATAGTGTGAGGTGAGGCCAGGGTGACTCTGGGAGCCTGTGACTTCCATTCCCCGAAGAGCAAGTGTTTGTCGGGGCTGGCGTTAGAGGGTGCGTCTTCCCCGAGAGCCGGTACCGTGGAGCTAGGGCTGGTCCTACCAGCGTGGGCTTGTCTGAGCTCGGCCTTTGGCCTCTTTCAGGTGTCCCTTCCGCAGACGCAGCTGGCGCAAGACGGAAAATAGAAGCGGGACTGGATTGAGTGCTGTGCAAAGACGGGCCAGGAACTTGAAGACCTTGAAGGCCAAAGCTGCTGCTCCGGTGGCAGAGACTCGGGAGCTGCGCTGAACCTTGTCCTGCCGCGGAGCAGCTGCAGCATCGCGGGGTTCCCGTCTTGGGCCCTTCCCTGGACTGTGTTTGTTTTCCTGTGGGCAGGGGGGGTGCATTTGTTCTGTGTAGATTTTGCAGCATGTGCTAGTGATAGTGGGGGTTTATGTTTTTGTACTAAAAACCATTTTGTACTATTTCTGAAGGGAAAAGGGCGAGGGGTTTTTATGTTTTTGTAATAAAAGCCATTTTGTATTGTTTCTGAAGGGAAAAGGGAGAGGGGTTTTTATGTTTTTGTAATAAAAGCCATTTTGTACTATTTCTGGAGGAAAGGGAGAGTGGGGTTTTTACCTTTTTTGTAATAAACGCCATTTTGTACTGTTTCTGAAGGAAAGGGGGAGTGGGGTTTTTACCTTTTTGTAATAAAAGACATTTTGTACTGTTTCTTGAAGTTAAAGGAGAGTGCTTGGTACATTCATGGGTTAGAATAATGTTAGAGTAGGGATGTCAAAAGAATATGGTTCAAAAGTTCCAGGAGCGCTTTGTATAGAATTGTAGTAGAACTTTGATGGAACTTGAGCTGAACTCCTGAAATTAAACCTTAATTGGCCTAATTAGGGGGATCTCCCAAACCGTTCCAAACTTGGACTTGAATGCATGTGTCTGATGAGGGCTGGTAAGGGAACTGTAGCTCACCCATGGGCTGTATCTTATCACTGTGAACCTGGGACTGTCGGAAACGTGTGGTGTGCTGGCTGTTGTGAAACGCCCGGCCCCCGATTCTGCAGAACTGAAATAAAGCCAAATATCTCGACTCAGTGTGTTGATTGGTTTTTGCACAGCGGGTGAAGAACCCTGATTTAGGGCCATCTCCTCCGGCCCTGGTTTTTCCCATTCCCTGCTTGCAGCTCCCTTTGGGTGAGCCCTGGCACCGGCTGCTCGAACCTGCTCCGCTGCACCGTTCTGGGCCTCCACAATAGACCTGCCTCCCCGCTGCGCAGCGAGGAGACCCAAAGGACAGGTGGCAGAGCGGTCCCCAGGGGGAGACGCCAGCGTCCGTCCCTGGAGCGGTGGGAACAAGGGTTTCATGCAGGGCTGCTTGCTCTGAGGAGAAAGAGCCCTGGAGAAAGGATCTCGACACAAGGACCGCCAGAACCCCGGCTCAACAGAGCTGGAGCAGCCCCTCCGATAGCCCGGCCACAAAGCTTCCCAAAGGAGACAAAAGCTGGGTCTTCGCCTGACCCAGGCTGTGGGAGGGAGGAAGAAGAGGGAAATCATTGCAGGGAAGATGCCCAGACAGACACAGTATGGCCTGGCCTGAAGGAAGGAAGGCACAAGGCACCCCCTGGGGGCAAACGTTTTCTTGTCCGCCTGGTGGGGCTGCGCGGGGACTCTGTGCCCCAGGAGCCGCACACCTCCTCAGGACCAAACGCTGCCCAAAGCTCCCCAACTCGCTCGCCACAATCTCTCGAGCCACCAGTCCAAATTCCTGCCGTCGCTCTGCAGGAGAAGTGTCCAAAGGCTCTGCCTCTCTGGCACTGGCAAACAACCTCCCGCCGACCCCATGGGGAGCCCTCCTGAAGACATGGAGGGACTGATCCAGCGCCTTCCCCCATCCAGCACTTCCCCGACCACGGTCTCAGCCTCCTCTTTAAGCTCCTGCTCTTCGGCCAGCGTAGCCCGCAGCAGCGTAGGCTGGATGCTGTTGGGCACGTCTTCTCCGGCACGCTTCTGAGACTAAACTGAGGAGCAGCTTGGCATGAGGGGATGGTCAGGCATGAGGGGATGGTCAGGAAGAGCCGCTGAAGACAGGACTGAAGTGTAATGTGTTGGGATTCTTAACTTTGGGGGGTAGGTATGTATTAAGCTGCCCCACCTTTAAGGGGGCTCGTCCCCATCCCCACTGCGCTCCCGTTGCCATGGCCCGTGTTCCATCTGTAACTGCCAGTCCCTGGCGACGGGCACAACGCATCCCCTCTGCCCTGCGCCCGACAGCCCTTCTCTCCTGCTCCCCACACAGCCCTGCTCTCCTGCTCCTCACAGCTCCTACCCTCGACTGAGCCCTTCCCTTCCCATCCCGCCTGATCCCAATTTCTTTCCCCTAGCGTTGTGATAATGAAGGCGATGAAGAAGAATCCATGTGTGCTGGCAGAGGTACATCCCTGCCCCCTGGAGGTGGGCAGCCCCCCGTAGTCGTGGTGCCAGGAGCTTGGCTCGCCCTCTCCCCCCACCCCTGCAAGGCCAGGGGCTGGCAGAAGCCCTTCTGGGCTGCTCATGCCCTGCTGGGATGCAGCATCCCTGCGCCGGGGGGACACGTCCCCACACACAGCCCAGGCTGCCCCGGGCTGGTGCCGCAGGGATGCTCGCCGGGAGCAGGCGGGTGCTGGCCAGAGCCTGAGCCGGTGCCTGCGCTGCCCCTTTCCAGGCTGGAGCCGTGGGAGCTGAGCCCTGCCAGCGGAGCAGCGCCGAGCCCAAAGGCCATCTGCACCGAGTAAGGAGCTTCTGGGCGCCCAGGCACACCACGCGTGGGCCGGGATCTGTGTGTGGGGGCCCCGGGGTTTGTGCTCGTGGCCCCGCGGGGCAGGGAGCAGGGCTGCTCACCCCTGCCCTCTCTGCACCATCAGATCCAGAAGACCATGCGAAACACCAAAATAATGAAGATGCAGAAGCAAAGGAGCCTCCAGCTGCAGGCGCTGGGGCGTCAGCTCTGGTGGGTGCTGGTGGCCAAGGAGCTGCCCAGGTCCAGCCAGTTCCTGCTGGGGATGTGCCCACGGCTCTCCCCAGGTGGTGAGAGGGGCAGGGGCGTGGAGAGACCTGTCCCGTGGGTCCCCTCAGCTGGGCAGGGCAGGACCAATGCACTTTTCTGCTTGCCTCTTGTCTTAGGATGTTAGAACTTGCGCTGGAGGCTTCGGAGGATGCTGCCAGGAGTGTGAAGAGAGAGGAAGAAATGGAGGTTGATGAGAAGGAGGAAGTGGAAGAGATGGAGGTGGATGTGGAGGAGGAGGAGGCGATGGATGTGGACCCGCCATCAGGAGGACAGGCACGTGCTCCCCATGCACTGCCCGCAGGGAGGGAGGGTCTCCTGCCACCGGGCTGGGGCTGGGGCTGGGCTGGGTGGTCCCCACTGCAGGGACACGGCACCCGCTGCCCTCGTGCTGGCGGCACAACGGCCCCCAGCGCGCTGCCCTGAGCCCCCCTCCGCTTTGGGCCGGGAGCGGTTCCTTAGGGCCGGGACAGGCAAGTGTAAGCCCGAGCCCAGGTGGGTCTCAGCGCCGGCGGCAGAGTCCCGCTGTCCCCAGCGTGTCCCAGGGCTGTGGCCATCGAATGCCCGTCAGGGCGAAGCCCGACCCGAAGCAGCTGCTGCCGCTGAGCCGGCTCGGGAAACCCCAGCTCTGCTGGGTGAGGCGCTGCTCGTTAGCAAAACGGCCGTGCCGCTGGCTTTTCTTCCAGGGGCAGCAGACCAGTGGGAGTTCTGGGCAACGTACTGGAGCTGTGAAGAGGAGGAGGTGTATATAGTTGTATTTCTATAGTTGTTATATTTCTATAGTTTTTATGTTGTTGTATTTCTCTAGTTGTTGTATTTCTCTAGTTGTTGTATTTCTACCGTTGTGTTTTGTAGTTACTTGTGTTTTTGTCAGTAGTTGTAGGTAGTTGTGTTGTTGTTAATAAAGAGTTGTGTTCATGTTTTTCACACCCAAGTTCTCTTTGCCTTTGTTTGGGCACCCGTGGCATTTGCAGAGTTGTGGTTCCAGTGTCTCAGGGATGGCGGGGCTGGAGGCGGCTGGGGGTGGTGGCACGGCCACCCCGGGGGTCCCTGTGCACAGATGGGATGTGGCTGATGGAAGGGACGTCCCTGGGCACCAGCGGGGTTCATGGGCTGCTGGGGAGTGGGGTCCCCAACAGCAAAGTGGTCCCCAGCCAAGCACGGACTCTGCCATGACCGACCCCTGCCATGATGCCATCAAAGCAGGCAGGAAACCTGCTGCTGCCCTTGCTGCTGGAGGGAAAGGAAAGGGAGGGACGGGGCACAAGCCAGGATGGGGCCGTAGAGCTGCAAAATGCAAACTGATCAGCCGAGGGCCATGACATCCTTGGGAATGGCTGGTACAAGGATGAGGGGAGAAGGTTTTGGAGCTGCAGGGGCTGATGTTTAATGGTGTGAACCTCCCCACGCCCGGGTCTTTGCTTCTGGTCCTGCCGTGCTTTACCCGGGGCCGTGCCCAGAGCCGAAGCCCGGAGCAAAGCCCTCCTTGCCCTCCGGCATTCCTGCTGCCGGCAGCGGCCCCGGGCCCCGGTCCCCACTCGGGGCGAGCCGTGGAGGGGGCAGCGCAGGCTGCGGGGGGCTTTGGGGAGAGGGAGCTGGTGCAGGGGTGCGGTGGGCGCAGGGTGTCGGGGTGCGGGGAGCCGTGGGTGCCGGCAGAGTGGCGAGGGGGGGCGATGCCGTGCGGGCCGGGGGTGCGGGATGCGGGGAGCCGCGGGGGGCCGGGGCTGCGGGCACGGGGCTGCCGCCGGGCGCTCGGGAGCCGCGGCCCCGCCCGCCCCCTCATTAGCCGCGGCTCATTAGCGCCTCATTAGCGGCGGCCGGGGCGTGGTGCCCTCCCCGCGGAGGCGGTCGGGGAGCGCTGCCGGCCATGGGGGTTGCGGGCGGCGGCGCCCCGCCGTGCTGCTCCTGTCCCTGGGGGAGGCTGCCCGGGCGGGGGTCGGGCTGTGGGGGCCGGGCTGCGGAGGGGCCGCTGCCTGGGGTGCGGAGTCGGGGGGCGATGCGGGGTCCCCTCTCTCCGTGTGGCTGGGTCGGGGCTGTGTGTGTGTGTCCGGTGGGTGTCGGCTGGCGGAGCCGAGCTGTCCGTGCCCCCCCGGCTGTCAAGGCTCCCCTGGACACAGGGGCTTCAGCCAGGGACTCGCAGGTGTCCGGGCTGTCCCAGGGTCAGGCGCTGCAGGGAGCAGCCTGCACCCGGTCTCCACTCGGATCCTGCTGCCCAAAGCCGTCCTTCTCCCTTCCCCCCCGCATGCTGAGACCCTTCCTGCGAGAGCTTTCCTCCTTGTGGCTTGAGTTGAGCTCACCCCTGGTGTTGGTGAGTTTGTAGCGAGTGCCCCAAGATGATGGTGTTGGGAGGGCATTAACTTCAGCAGAGCTGTAACAATCCCAGATGAGCTGGGTAACGAGGGTGGTGTTGGGCGGGTTTGGGGAAAGGTCTGCTTAAAGAGCAATCGAGCAGAAGGGGCAAGGTGGGGGGCAAGTGGGAAGTCAGCAATAAAATGTTTGCGGGGATGACTGGGGGCATCTTTTTGTGCCCGGCAGTGAGTTGTGGGGAGCGCAAAGGAGTTTCAAGGAGCTGCAGGGAGCAATGAAGGGAAAGCCCCGGTGCCTTGGCTCGGAGGAAAGGTGCCAGGGCAAGGCGGGGGCCGAGTGCCCGGTGGGTCAGGCTTCCCAAGGTGCTGCCGAGCCCCCCGCGGGCTGGGAGGGGAAGGCATAGCCCTCAGCGGTGGGGTGGAGGCTGCGGGACGCGCTCCTTGGTGCCAGCCCCGCTGGCTGGCATGTGTCAGGGCTGAGGCAGGTGGGGGACAACCGGGATGGGGCGGGGGGTGGCGGCAGGGGGGGGGCCTCAACAAGCCGGGACGAGGTGCCAGTGCTGCTGCCGAGGCAAGCGGAGGGTCCCCAGCCCTGCTGCCTGCCCCAGCCAAAATATGGAACTTTGGTTGCTGCCAGAAGGGGAAAACACTTCAGCAAAACTCTTTTGCCCAAGGAGAATGGAAAACATAGTACTGCTCGTTTTTTGAAAATGTCTTTATTTGGTGCTTGCATTCTTCTGCCAGCAAATGTGCCGATGGGAGGTTGTCTGTGACCTGCTCTTTATTGCCCCTTCTCCACGGGACAGGCTGGCTCGGGATGAAAATTCTCTCTGGGCTGAGGCCCCGGAGATGCAGAATCCCCCCCAGGTTGGTGTCGGGAGTGGGGTTGCTGCCCACTGGCGAAAGGAGGAGGTGAGGGGGGAGGAGGAGGGATGAGCACTCTCACCGTTGGCTGGGGAAATGACTTGTTTATTTTTTGCTCACAGGTGCAGGAATGAAGAGCTTTGGTGCCCCCGCAGCAGCCCTGGCCGGCAAAGGGCTGAGATAAGGGGCAGAGCCCCGACTGCGCTGCAGAGCCGGGGGTCCCAGGCTCATCCACCAGCGCAGCAGGAGCTTTGCTTCGCCAGGTCCAGTTCTCCCGACCCTGCTCTGCATGGGCTGCTCGCCCCCACGGGCTGCTCAGGGGAGGGGTTTAAGGCTGCAGAAGGTGGGTTCGCTCCGAGTCCTGCCAAACGGCAGAGAGCTGCTGATTCCCGGGTGTAGTGTCCCCTGACAGGAGAGGTCAAGAAGGGGACCCTTTCCACTGCACAAGGAATGCAGAAAATGTAGGCAGCCCTACAGGGAGGCCCCAAGGGTCCTTGTGCCCATCACCTGTTACTGGGAACCACTGAAAAGAGTCTGTCTCCATCCTCTTTAAACCCACCCTTTAGATACTTGGCAACATTAATAAGGTCTCCCCTCGGCCTTCTCTTCTCCAGGCTAAAGAGTCCCAGCTCTCTCAGCCTTCCCTCATAAGGGAGATGCTCCAATGCCTCCATCGTCTTTGTTGCCCTCCGCTGGACTCTCTCCAGCCGTTCCCTGTCTCTCTTGAACTGGGGAGCCCAGAACTGGACACAGTATTCCAGTTGTGGCCTCACCAGTGCAGAGTAGAGGGGGAGAATGACCTCCCTGGACCTGCTGGCCACACTCTTCCCTATGCAGCCCAGAATTCCGTTGGCCGCCTTGGCGACAAGGGCACATTGCTTGCTCGTGGATAATTTACTGGTCGTCTTCCCTGTCTGCTCGTTTTCTGGGACTTGGGGATGTGGCCTTCTCCTGAGCTTTTAAGAGTTCCTCCTTGAAGTAAGACCAGCCTTCCTGGGCACCTTTGCCCTTCAGGACTGTCCCCCAAGGGACACTCTCAACCATGCTCCTAAGCAGGCCAAAGTTTGCCCTTCGGAAATCTTCGGGAACCGCTCTCGGGAAACGTCTAAATTATCCCTGGCACCCTCAGAGACACCCCACTCCCACAAGGAGTCAGACAGCTGAAGGTGGGGGTTTGAGGTAGGAGGCAGCTTTCCACCAGTTTTAAGCTGTGCTCCTGAAGCGGTGTTTGTGAAGATGGTTATGGGCTTGGAGGGGCTTGGTTTGTGGATTTGTTTGGCCTTAAGTGTATTACCCTTCAGGGTAACGCTTTCTGTGGCAGCTGGAAACAGTCCTTCTTGTACACCAAACCCAACCCCGTATTTGGAAGGGGCATTTTGGCTGCTGCAACGTGCGTTTTCTTCCCTGGGTGACACTCGGCCCCAAGCATACACAGCCTTTCACTTTGGCACATTCTTGTCCCCCTGGCTGAAAGAGTCTGTATTTTCACGGGTTGAATGCGTCCTCAGCCCACCACAGGCCATAATGACTGTGCCTTTACAGACCACTTCCCTTGCTCACTGCTTTCAGATTTGAGCATCGAAGCCATGGAGGGAGCAGGAGAGCAGCAGCTGGAGGTAGAGCACAACCTGTTTAAGCAGCGGTGGGATAAAGGTGGCAATCGCGTGACTCCAGGGGCCGAGAGACACGGTAAGGCGCTCTTCTGCCTTTCTTGGGCAGATGCTCTGGTCGTCCTGCCATCACTGTGTGCCTGGTTTGGCTTTCACAGGAACAAGGGACAGCTGACGAGCATTTAAACACCTTTAAGGTGTTTGAAACTGAAACACCTTAAGGTTGAACCTTAAACACGTTTAAGGCACGCAAGTCTATGAAACGTGCAGATCAGTCCGACTGCTTTTATACCGGCTACTTTTGCGGGGCAAATCTTTGCCTAGTCCCTCTGACATTATGACAAGGGCTCATGGATGCATTTCAGGAATAAAGCTCCCAAGTTAATGGTCTTTGACGACTAGAAAGGAAGCAGCTGTTCTGGCCAAGCTTGGCTTTGGTTGTATCTTTAAATCACAGCAGGCTGACAAATGGGGTGACCTGGTTAGAGGAAAGAGCCTCTCCCCAGGGAAGGTTCTGGAGACTCAAGCCTTGAAGCCTGAACTTGCCCCTTACTGCAGGTACTTTGTGTGTGTTCATGCAGACCTGAGAAATATATTGTAGTTGACTTATCGGTTACAAGTTGTAGGAAGTGGCCCTTGGCTACGTGACCCTCTCCTCTACCCTTTCTACCTGTTCTGACTCACCCTCGTTCTTCGATACAAACCAGAGAGGATTCTGGCACAGTGTTGCAGTCTAACAGGAATACTGTCCTGACTTCTCCTTTCCAAAATATGATCTCCTGACTACCTTTTCTGGGAGACAGTGTCTGTCGGAAACGTGTGGTGTGCTGGCTGTTGTGAAACGCCCGGCACCTGATTCTGCAGAACTGAAATAAAGCCAAATATCTCGACTCAGTGTGTTGATTGGTTTTTGCCCAGCGGGTGAAGAACCCTGATTTAGGGCCATCCTAAATGGCAAGAAGTGTTGATGGCTCCTGGCGGTTTGGGGGCATCCTTCGACTTGGTCGGGTGTTGCGGAAGCCTTTCCTGAGAAGGAGACACCAGGCTGTGGCTCGCTGTTGCCTGGACAAGCGCTCGCAGCCCTGCGTGCTGAGCCTTCCCGCGGGCACAGGCCAGGGCTCTGCTTCAGCCGTGCAACGAGGGCAGAAGAGAAGGGCTTCCCTCGGCACTCTGCGTGGCTGCACGTCGCCTTCCTGCCCGTGCCCACCCCAGCACCCTGCGCAGGCTCAGCTCCGAGCCCCGTAGTCCTTTCCCCGCCACACAGCCTGGCCCGAAATGGCAGATCGAACACTGAGGGTGATGAAATTCTATTCTTTGAAAAAGCGGTTCAATTTCCTCCCCTTAATTTTCCACCCCTTTATCTCCATATTTTTTTTTCTCCACTTTTCGGCTTCCCCCCGGCAAGAACCGCGGTCGGGTGGTTTTCTACCGAAAAAGGTCGCCATCGGGTGTTTTTGCGGGGAGCGATGGCGCAAAGCAAGGAAGGAGCAGCAGGTCAAGGGAAAGGGAATCCTTGAGCGCTTGTTATTTAACAGGAGTTCTCGTTATTTTCTTTCAGAGAGAAACCATTTGGATTGGAGTTGGGATGCGAAGGACTTGGAGGCCAGAAAATGCACCCCAGTCCCTCGCTGGTGCCCAGAAACCATCGCCGGAGGACGCAGGAGATGGAAAGCGTCCCTCCAAAGCCAAGATGCCTTCAGGGGAACGTTGCGGTGGCTCTGCCGGCTGATTGCCTTCTCGGTACCATCCACGAGAAGGAATTTGGCAGCAGGGAAGGAGGTGGGTGGCGATTTTAGTGATTTTTTTGAGTGTATTTAGAGAAAACTCCCTTGCTGGAATGGCTTCTGTGAGCCACTGGTCAGCAGTTCAGCAGCTCAGCTAATCCCCCCAGTTCTATTCGACTAAGACGGCAGGAATGGGCTTGGTGGTAATGAAGGCTAATGGTAACGGAGTTGGTAAAGGTTCCAGGGGCCTGTTGGTGGAATTTGTGGGAAACAGGTAACCTGTTAATCACTTTGGAGTTGCGATTAAGTTCCTCCTAAAGCCGCGACCTGATTAGATTGTGCGAGTTTGGGGTAAAAGCTGAAGGTAAGCATTAAAAACACACAGTTCAAAAGACTTGAGGATGGCGAGGAAGGCTAAAGGCTGGTCCTGGTTAAATGATTTTCCTCTCGGGCGTTTTTTTTTGCTACCTTCCGGGCAGAATTGCAAGGGGGTTTGGGTGTTTTGGCTGATGAAACAGTAAAATGGGCGCCCAGCCGTGGGAAGAAGAGCAGAGTGTGGGAAAAGGGGGGACGAGGGAAGTGCCGTTGAGGAGTGGGCGTGTGGTTGGTGCAAGGCCCGGTGTGCGCAGGCCCTGGCAGTTGCCATCGAGCTTCTGCCGGTGGCTCGGCCAGTCCTCAAGGGTGGGTTTTTTGGGGCAAAGTTGGCCAGAAATGTGCGGAAATGCCCGGCCAAGCGCTGCCACGGAGCGTTGCCGGCCTCCCGCGTTCTACACAACATTCCGAAGCACTTGGTGCTCGGCGGTGGTGGCTCTTGCAGCTCGCTGCTCTTCTCAGAGTGAACCTGACCACTTGGGAGAGGTTTTGAGAAGGAAGAAACCCCCAATTTTCTTGCCCGATGGGGCCCAAGAGGACTCAGGAGGCAGAACGGTACCGTGGTGGTGCTGGAGAAGTTGTTAGAGGAGAGCGATTAGCGCTTTCCTGGGAAATAGGGGCCGTCTTTCTTACAGCTCCTCCCGTATGCGCGCGTTTCTCCTGCCGGAGCTGTTCCCCGCTCGCCTTCCTCACCTCCTCTTCCTCACGCTTTCAGGCGCATCAACATTGGAAGCCAATTCCAAGCGGAGCTTCCAGACCTCCAGGACCCAGCCCGTTTGGTAGAGGAGGAAGAGGGAGCGTCGCTGGTGTGGAAGCCCTGGGGCGACGTGGAAACCAACTCGGAGACGCAGGAGAAAGGTGTTTGGCTTTTTTTTTTCCTACCGCTTTTCTTCCACTTTCACCCCAGCCAGGGACAGGAGGGGTTGAAAATGCCACCTTTTTGGGCTTGTCTCCCTCCTTTTCTTGCCTGCGTTCCCGTTGGAGGGAAGGAGATGGCTGGGTTTTGGTGGGAGAGTGACTAAAGACTAACGGGCGATGCTCTCGGCAGCGTCTTGCATGAAAAAGGGGCGTTTGGAGCCCTCCCAGCTCATGAGCGGTGCCCTCGGGAGAGGGGAGGTTTCTCTCCGAGCTTTTAAACAGAGCTCTTTGGGGTACCGGACTTCTTTCTCTGCCTTTTCCTCGTCTGCGGTCTCTGCTGTGCTCATCCTGTTTTCCCTCCCTCTCCTATGACCCCTTTTCTGGAGCAAAACGTGACTTTTTGTGGGTTTTTGTTGCGTTTGTAGTTAGAAACCTGCTCCATTTGGCGTCTCCCAAGGGCGGGCCGGGGGGCCGGGTCAACGCGGAGCTGGCTCTGCATTGCCTGCACGAGGCTCAAGGCGACGTGCTGGTAAGAAGCGGCAATTTCTAATGAAGAACGGACTTTGCTCCTGGTTTGAGCTGGGAGTCGCTCCGAGTTTTCTATTGCGCGGGCGGGAGTCTCTTTGCCGAAGGCGCAGGAGGTTCTTGGATGTTGCCTGTCACGGCGTTAATGTGTCGTGGGCTTCCCGAGCCCTCTCCTGGTGCATCGCTAAGAGTTTGTTTTGATTCTGGGAGGATCTGGAGAATAGAATTGCTCCCGAATGAAGGGATATTGGCTAAAACCCGAGGTGTGTCCTCGATGAGCCCCGAGCGGGTCTGCTTTGCTCCCTCTTCTTGGAAGAAGGGATTTAACACCCCTGGGCTGGGCGTCTGCTGGGGCATGGCCAGGAGGAGGGAGAATTTCCCTTTTGGCTCCTCCTCTGGAGGAATTTAACTCTTTTTTTCCCTATGAAATCTGGCAGGAGGCGGCGGAGATGCTCCGTGCTGGGCCGCCTCGGAGACCCGAGTCCCATCCCCTGGCTGATTATCATTACACAGGTAAAGGAGGAGAACAGCTCCCGCCGTTCCCTTTGCTCTGATTGAATTGAGGCTTCCAAATGTTCTTTTGGGGTGGGGAAAAGAGTAGTTCTAATCCCTTTCCGGGGCTTTTGGAGGCGGGGGATGCCTATTGTAATAGTTTGGCTGTCGCTGGTTAATTCCTAGGCTCGGATACTTGGACACCGGTGGAGGAGCAATTGTTTAAAGAGGCTTTTTACCTGCATAAGAAGAATTTTCGCCTCATACAGAAGCAGGTAAAGCTGTTAGAGGGAGGCACAGCTCGTTAGCGTGGGCAGTTTCAACCCAGAAAGTCGTATTTTGAGTTGCGTGTTGGAATGCTGTTCTTAGGACGCTTCTTCATGCTAAAAAACCACCGGCACGAGACAAGTTTTTGCCCTCATGTGTGATGGCAAGGGACTATTTAATCTCTCTGGGAGAAAATAGCAGAGATATTAAAAGAATAACGACAGTTTGTGTGGTGAAACGGAGAATTCTGCCCTGAAAACGCTTCTTGACGGCGTTTTTCAGCAGGTGAAGGTTTCTTTTCTGTCCGAGCTCTCCTGGACGTTGCGTTGCGAGAAGCGCAGGAGAGACTCCTGGTCGATCTGCCCCTTGGGTATTTTACTGCCGCGTTTCCCTTATTAAGTGGCTCCTGGTTTTCCTCCCGGCAGATCCAGACTAAAAGCGTGTCTCAGTGTGTTGAATATTATTACACCTGGAAGAAGAAAACCCGTTTTGGCTGCACTCGGCCTCGCCTGATGCAGAAGAAGCGCCCGAGACGCCCGGAGGAGGAGGAAAAGGCTAAAGACGAGGTAGAAAAGCTGCTGGGGGAGGGATTTTTGTGCCAGCTTCCACTCCTCCATGAAGCCATCTGCGAAAACTTTCCTTAAAAACCAGCAGATTTGGTTCACAGAAATATTTGTAGCTTTGTGATGGCAGAAATGGGGTGACGGTGTCGTTTCGGTGCTTCGGAATTCCATGTTTTCAACCTGTCGGGGTAGATTTTTGTGGCGGAAGGCGCTGTTCTGCTTCAAATAGAGAACTAATAGGGCTTTTCTTTCAAGGTCTGGTCCTCCCAGAGGAATTAAAGTGTTTTTTTCTCGACTGTTTAGTGTTCGGAGTCCACCCGGCCGGGGTTGGGCTGATAAAATGTGGTACCTCCGGCACAAAAAATCCAATTCCTTTGCCGCCCGCGGCTGTTTCAAGCTATTTTTTACCTGATTTACAGGCCCTTTGCAGTGCAAAGAAGAGGCGGCACATCATCCCCAAGGAAAATCCAAAGTTGGGGAGTCAGGAAGAGAACCCCTGCAACGGCGGCAGCTCCTCCATCAATGCCGGTGCTTCCTGGTGCTGGGACGGCGGCGCCGGAGATCCGGGATTTTTCCCCTGCGGCGAGTGTGGAAGGTCAGCTCTTCCTTTTTCTTCTCAAAAGCGGCTGTTTTGGGGCTCAAAAAGCAGCCGTGGGGGCAGCGGGGGAGGGCAGCTGGAGGATTCCCCTTGCCCCGGGGCCGCTTGGCGGTTTTCATTGACTTTCAACCCCCCAAAAATGTGTGTTTTCGGAGTCGGGGAGACCCTCCACCGAGCCCTGAGGTTCAGAGCGGTGGCCCTCCCTTGTGCAAGAATCCCAGCGCGTCTCCTTTTTGACCAAAAACCCCTCAATTTCCGTGAGGATTTGGGGCCTGAGGCTTCCCCGCTCCACTCGCTCGCGCCGAGCAAAATGCCTCGCGTTTCAATTCAGCCTCATTTTAAGCGATGGCCCAATTAATTCTAATATGTTAATCGCCCACGATCTGTCCTGTTGAACCACCGACGTCGGAAACTCTGTCGTACCACGCAGCAAAGCGTAAGAGTTCCCAAAAGGAGGAATAACGGAGCTTGGTCTCACAAATTTACAAAAACGGCCAAAGACTTAAAAATGCCTTTCTTTTCTAACTTTCAGGGTGTTTGAGAAGATCCAGGGGAGAAACGCCCACATGAGATCCCATCGCCCCAAAGCTGGTGTTTAAAAGGGCCCCGGGAGCTCTTCTAAAGGGTGGCGAAGCCACAAAAGCCCCCGCATTCCGCTGACCTCCTCCCATAACACCTGGGAACTGACACCAAACCAACCCCGAGGCCAGTTTTTACCATTTTTCTGAAAACCCCCCAGCTTTTTCTCCGCATCCGGGCAGCGGCTGCGCTTTGAGGATTCAAGAAGACGCGGTCGCCCCCGCTCTAAAAAGAGAGGGAATGGGGGAAATGGCTCCAAAAGGGTCATCCTATTTAACAGCGTGTTTCCCTGCTGGTGGTGCGCAGCGTTTAAGATCTGGACTGCAGCGCCCTTTTGGTAGAGAGAAGGTTAGTTTTCGTGTGTGGATTTGTGTTGTAAATACTTGTCTACAGTTTGTTAATAGTTTTGTTGTTTGTTAATAGTTTTGTTAGTTGTTAATATTTTTGTTAGTTGTTCAGAGTTGTTAAGAGTTGTAAGAGTTGTTACTGGTTGTTAAGAGTTGTAGGTAGTTGTGTTGTTGTTAATAAAGAGTTGTGTTCCTGTTTTTCACACCCAAGCTCTGTGTGCATTTCTTGGGAGCCGCGGCCTTTGCAGAGTTGTGGTTCCAGTGTCTCGGGGATGGCGGCGCTGGAGGCGGCTGGGGGTAGTGGCACGGCCACCCCGGGGGTCCCTGTGCACAGATGGGGTGCGGCTGATGAAAGGGACGTCCCTGGGCACCAGCAGGGTTCATGGGCTGCTGGGGAGTGGGGTCCCCAAGACCAAAGGGGTCCCCAGCCAAGCATGGTCTCTGCCGTGATGCCATCAAAGCAGGCAGGAAACCTGCTGCTGGCCTTGCTGCTGGAGGGAAAGGAAAGGGAGGGACGGGGCACAAGCCAGGATGGGGCCGTAGAGCTGCAAAATGCAAACTGATCAGCCGAGGGCCATGACATCCTTGGGAATGGCTGGTACAAGGATGAGGGGAGAAGGTTTTGGAGCTGCAGGGGCTGATGTTTAATGGTGCGAACCTCCCCACGCTCGGGTCTTTGCTTCTGGTCCTGCCGTGCTTTACCCGGGGCCGTGCCCAGAGCCGAAGCCCGGAGCAAAGCCCTCCTTGCCCTCCGGCATTCCTGCTGCCGGCAGCGGCCCCGGGCCCTGGTCCCCACTCGGGGCGAGCCGTGGAGGGGGCAGCGCAGGCTGCGGGGGGCTTTGGGGAGAGGGAGCTGGTGCAGGGGTGCGGTGGGCGCAGGGTGTCGGGGTGCGGGGAGCCGTGGGTGCCGGCAGAGTGGCGAGGGGGGGCGATGCCGTGCGGGCCGGGGGTGCGGGATGCGGGGAGCCGCGGGGGGCCGGGGCTGCGGGCACGGGGCTGCCGCCGGGCGCTCGGGAGCCGCGGCCCCGCCCGCCCCCTCATTAGCCGCGGCTCATTAGCGCCTCATTAGCGGCGGCCGGGGCGTGGTGCCCTCCCCGCGGAGGCGGTCGGGGAGCGCTGCCGGCCATGGGGGTTGCGGGCGGCGGCGCCCCGCCGTGCTGCTCCTGTCCCTGGGGGAGGCTGCCCGGGCGGGGGTCGGGCTGTGGGGGCCGGGCTGCGGAGGGGCCGCTGCCTGGGGTGCGGAGTCGGGGGGCGATGCGGGGTCCCCTCTCTCCGTGTGGCTGGGTCGGGGCTGTGTGTGTGTGTCCGGTGGGTGTCGGCTGGCGGAGCCGAGCTGTCCGTGCCCCCCCGGCTGTCAAGGCTCCCCTGGACACAGAGGCTTCAGCCAGGGACTCGCAGGTGTCCGGGCTGTCCCAGGGTCAGGCGCTGCAGGGAGCAGCCTGCACCCGGTCTCCACTCGGATCCTGCTGCCCAAAGCCATCCTTCTCCCTTCCCCCCCGCATGCTGAGACCCTTCCTGCGAGAGCTTTCCTCCTTGTGGCTTGAGTTGAGCTCACCCCTGGTGTTGGTGAGTTTGTAGCGAGTGCCCCAAGATGATGGTGTTGGGAGGGCATTAACTTCAGCAGAGCTGTAACAATCCCAGATGAGCTGGGTAACGAGGGTGGTGTTGGGCGGGTTTGGGGAAAGGTCTGCTTAAAGAGCAATCGAGCAGAAGGGGCAAGGTGGGGGGCAAGTGGGAAGTCAGCAATAAAATATTTGCGGGGATGACTGGGGGCATCTTTTTGTGCCCGGCAGTGAGTTGTGGGGAGCGCAAAGGAGTTGCGAGGAGCTGCAGGGAGCAATGAAGGGAAAGCCCCGGTGCCTTGGCTCGGAGGAAAGGTGCCAGGGCAAGGCGGGGGCCGAGTGCCCGGTGGGTCAGGCTTCCCAAGGTGCTGCCGAGCCCCCCGCGGGCTGGGAGGGGAAGGCATCGCCCTCAGCGGTGGGGTGGAGGCTGCGGGACGCGCTCCTTGGTGCCAGCCCCGCTGGCTGGCATGTGTCAGGGCTGAGGCGGGCGGGGGACAACCGGGACGGGACGGGGGGTGGCAGCGGGGGGGGTCTCAACAAGCCGGGACGAGGTGCCGCTGCCGAGGCAAGCGGAGGGTCCTCAGCCCTGCTGCCTGCCCCAGCCAAAATATGGAACTTTGGTTGTTGCCAGAAGGGGAAAACACTTCAGCAAAACTCTTTTGCTCAAGGAGAATGGAAAACATAGTACTGCTCGTTTTTTGAAAATGTCTTTATTTGGTGCTTGCATTCTTCTGCCAGCAAACGTGCCGATGGGAGGTTGTCTGTGACCTGCTCTTTATTGCCCCTTCTCCACGGGACAGGCTGGCTCGGGATGAAAATTCTCTCTGGGCTGAGGCCCCAGAGATGCAGAATCCCCCCCAGGTTGGTGTCGGGAGTGGGGTTGCTGCCCACTGGCGAAAGGAGGAGGTGAGGGGGGAGGAGGAGGGATGAGCACTCTCACCATTGGCTGGGGAAATGACTTGTTTATTTTTTGCTCACAGGTGCAGGAATGAAGAGTTTTGGTGCCCCCGCAGCAGCCCTGGCCGGCAAAGGGCTGAGATAAGGGGCAGAGCCCCGACTGCGCTGCAGAGCCGGGGGTCCCAGGCTCATCCACCAGCGCAGCAGGAGCTTTGCTTCGCCAGGTCCAGTTCTCCCGACCCTGCTCTGCACGGGCTGCTCGCCCCCACGGGCTGCTCAGGGGAGGGGTTTAAGGCTGCAGAAGGTGGGTTCGCTCCGAGTCCTGCCAAACGGCAGAGAGCTGCTGATTCCTGGGTGTAGTGTCCCCTGACAGGAGAGGTCAAGAAGGGGACCCTTTCCACTGCACAAGGAATGCAGAAAGTGTAGGCAGCCCTACAGGGAGGCCCCAAGGGTCCTTGTGCCCATCACCTGTTACTGGGAACCACTGAAAAGAGTCTGTCTCCATCCTCTTTAAACCCACCCTTTAGATACTTGGCAACATTAATAAGGTCTCCCCTCAGCCTTCTCTTCTCCAGGCTAAAGAGTCCCAGCTCTCTCAGCCTTTCCTCATAAGGGAGATGCTCCAATGCCTCCATCGTCTTTGTTGCCCTGCGCTGGACTCTCTCCAGCCGTTCCCTGTCTCTCTTGAACTGGGGAGCCCAGAACTGGACACAGTACTCCAGTTGTGGCCTCACCAGTGCAGAGTAGAGGGGGAGAATGACCTCCCTGGACCTGCTGGCCACACTCTTCCCTGTGCAGCCCAGAATTCCGTTGGCCGCCTTGGCGACAAGGGCACATTGCTTGCTCGTGGATAATTTACTGGTCGTCTTCCCTGTCTGCTCGTTTTCTGGGACTTGGGGATGTGGCCTTCTCCTGAGCTTTTTAGGAGTTCCTCCTTGAAGTGAGACCAGCCTTCCTGGGCACCTTTGCCCTTCAGGACTGTCCCCCAAGGGACACTCTCAACCATGCTCCTAAGCAGGCCAAAGTTTGCCCTTCGGAAACCTTCGGGAACCGCTCTCGGGAAACGTCTAAATTATCCCTGGCACCCTCAGAGACACCCCACTCCCACAAGGAGTCAGACAAGGAGTCAGACAGCTGAAGGTGGGGGGGTTGAGGTAGGAGGCAGCTTTCCACCAGTTTTAAGCTGTGCTCCTGAAGCGGTGTTTGTGAAGATGGTTATGGGCTTGGAGGGGCTTGGTTTGTGGATTTGTTTTGCCTTAAGTGTATTACCCTTCAGGGTAACGCTTTCTGTGGCAGCTGGAAACAGTCCTTCTTGTACACCAAACCCAACCCCGTATTTGGAAGGGGCATTTTGGCTGCTGCAATGTGCGTTTTCTTCCCTGGGTGACACTCGGCCCCAAGCATACACAGCCTTTCACTTTGGCACATTCTTGTCCCCCTGGCTGAAAGAGTCTGTATTTTCACGGGTTGAATGCTTCCTCAGCCCACCACAGGCCATAATGACTGTGCCTTTACAGACCACTTCCCTTGCTCACTGCTTTCAGATTTGAGCATCGAAGCCATGGAGGGAGCAGGAGAGCAGCAGCTGGAGGTAGAGCACAACCTGTTTAAGCAGCAGTGGGATAAAGGTGGCAATCGCGTGACTCCAGGGGCCGAGAGACACGGTAAGGCGCTCTTCTGCCTTTCTTGGGCAGATGCTCTGGTCGTCCTGCCATCACTGTGTGCCTGGTTTGGCTTTCACGGGAACAAGGGACAGCTGACGAGCATTTAAACACCTTTAAGGTGTTTAAAACTGAAACACCTTAAGGTTGAACCTTAAACACGTTTAAGGCACATTTAAGGCACGTTTAAGGCACGCAAGTCTAAAAAGAGAGGGAATGGGGGAAATGGCCCCAAAAGGGTCATCCTATTTAACAGCGTGTTTCCCTGCTGGTGGTGCGCAGCGTTTAAGATCTGGACTGCAGCGCCCTTTTGGTAAAGATAAGGTTAGTTTTCGTGTGTGGATTTTCGTTTACTTCTTAAATTTGGTTGGTGAGTTTTCAAGTTCTTGCCCCGCTCCAGCTTTTTGCGCGATCATTAAAGGCTTTAAAACTCGTTGCGCTGGTTCCGGGGCAGCAGAATCGGGGTGGTTAAAGGTGTTGGGTGGCCGTGAGGCGTCTCGGTCCTATTTCAAGCACCCGTTGCATGTTTATTTTATTAATTGGTGCTCATTTGCATAAATTAACGTGGCATTTGGGAGGGAACGTGGAGAGTTTGATTAGTTGAAGGGAGGAAATGGAAAGAAAGGCGTCTTGTCTCTACCGACGGTATAAAAAAGGCTGGTTTGTTTTTTTTTTTTTGTTTTGTTTTGTTTCCGGGCCACCACATTTTCATGGCTTTGTTTAATTTTTGTTGAATCTTCATGTCCATTAGAGGGGGAAAAAAAATAAAAGTCTGTATTTTGGTTCTGTTTTTCTCTGGAAAGGACCAATGCTCAGGTCTGGGCCTCCATCAGCTCCTTTCCCCAGAGCAGAAGGCGGGTGGGAACGTTCTCCTTTGGCTTCTCAAGGCTTGTATTTTTCCAAAGAAACCTCAAAGTAACGTTTTTATCTAGCCCTTAAGGATTCCCAAGGGAAAGCGGCTGCCTTCCGAAAACGAAGACGGGCCTCCCAGGAAGGCCGGAGTCAGCGGCAGCCCTGCCAGCTGGGAGGACGGGGAGTTTTTAACCAACAAAACCCGGGGGCTGTTTCCTTTTCAAAAAAGAACCAGAGGTGGCTGTTTCAGCGCTGAGTGATTTTTTTTTTTTAATTCCATCTGAGGGATGAGTTTTGAGCAGTTTGGCTCCGGAGGGGGGGTGAGAAAGCGAGTGCCGGGAGGCGGTGGCACATTGTTGAATAATTACTAAAATGGCCTAAATATAGCATTGTTTAGACATTAAGGAAAGTTATAAAATCAAAAGGCTTCTGAGGTAGAATACAGCCACAGCTGGCATGCGAAGAATGCGACATCTGCGGTTCCGTATACAAGGTTGTTTGCGAAGCTACAGGAGGAATGGAACGGAACGCGATCATTCCGTGGCCTTGCCTTGTGACGAAGAGCAGATACGGGAACGAGATGCTGCTACAGAACTGATAAGCTGCCTACTCTCTACCCTGAGCCAACATTTCATCAAATGTTGATCAAATGGTGTCCTTTGTGCGAACTTTGCTCATTACAATGTACCAAAACACGCCTCCATCCCGGAGGCTACCTGCTTCCAAGGTGAGACCACTCCTCCTTGAGTACACCAATCCTAGTAAAAGTGTTAATGACTAAAGTCACTCAAACTCCACGTTGAAGATAAAAAAATAGTATAAAAATAGCCCGAGAGAGGGGGGATATCGGGGAAGACACCATCACGAACCAGTCAAGGAGAACTCCATCAGTGACGTCCGGGACCAGTCGACGGGCTGGGCCTTTCTTCCCCCCATAGGGGCGCCTTTGGGTAAGAGTCAGAATATACCGAGTGTGTCCTCGGGGAACTTAGAAATCTCTCTAGAGAATCTCTCTCCTGCATTTATAGCCAGGCCGTATTGTTTATAACTTTGTCGCGTGTTTTGTGTACTTAACAACACCTTTATTTGCACGTGCTTTGCAGACAGCGTATTTATCACCGGCAATCCTAAGAACCTCTATATCTGTTGTTTAAATAAACTGCACTGTTTAAGTAGCCGGTCGTTTCGGTTTCTCGCTGAACGTGACCAAAGACTCGAGAGAGGCCGTGCTAGTTCAGGAGCACGACTAGACTGAAGGTGCGGTCCACTGTTAGCGTATCCAAACCGTAACAGTTTAATACATATTAAACGCGACTGGACTGATCGTGGCGAATTGGGCATCACTCAGAATTTAAACCCAGCCGCACCCGGCCTCCCACCTGGGTGAGGAGTGTCAGAACGCAAGGGGGGTTATCTTCCGCCAAAACCGCTTTGTCCCTTTTCACGCAGCAGAGGTGTCCCTGCCCAGGGCAGGGGGGTGGCACTGAATGGTCTGTAAGGTCCCTTCCAACCGGAACTGTTCTGTGATTCTCAATCTTGTACAGAACACTTTACGTTAAAGCTTGGTTGAATTGTATATAGAAGTGTGCGCTTCCGCACTGGTACCTGGTTTTGGTGTATTGTAGGAATATTGTCGTTTTCATTTCTGTTCAGAAATGTACATTTACGCGATTTCTAGGAGTGCGACCCACATACTGCTTACAGACGGCACGCGCGGATGGCAGTCTGACTCCCTTTTGTTTTCAGATCTCCCTATGACTTTATCTAGCTGCCGCCTTGGACTAGTTATCTGTTGGATAATCCCGTGTCAGTTGCTAGATCTGGAGCATAAAGTGGTTGGTTTTTTTCAGTTCTGGGATTACTTACAAAGAACGTTGTAATTCTGAAATGCTCCAGTGCTGTCTCCTACTGTTCGTAACATTGCTTTGATGATCCTGGCTATAGCATATACGCTTTCAAATTGACAAAAAATTCTCATCCTGTTAAAGACTGGATGTAGCAGGACAGGTTTGCTGCCCCAAAACGTGACCCTTCCATGATCCAAGGTCAAGAACAAGGACACTCTAAAGCCCATTTCACTGAAGGCCATCAGCCCACTGTGATGTAGGTCAGAGCATTGGGAAGATTAAATAACCAGTTTGTCAGTTCTCAGGTGCCTCTGAGGCACAGTTACTTGCTACACAGTACAAAAGATTAAAAAAAAAAGCTCGATCTGCGCTTGCAACTCATTTCACCATCGGTTTGAGCAAGACACACGTATCCAGAGGCCTGAGGTGTAACCCAGCGATTACAAGGATTAAATACTGAACAGCACGATCCGTGCAAGCCCAGCAATGTATTTCCCACCACGAAAGGAATCGGTTCTGACACGTTGTTATCACTGAATAACTGTAACTGGGTTAACGTTGCTGGAAAGGACCAGAGCCATCTACAGACGTCAAGAAGGGTCTAAAGAAGATAGTTATCAGCGGCCTGCAGAAAACAAGTTGCAAGCAGAAAGCGGTGGATAAATACAGAGTATACAAGGAAAACTACTGGGTATACAAGGAAAGTATACAAGAGTATACAAGGAAAACTACAAGGTCCAACAACCTGCTGCTTAATAGCAACAGATAAATACCAAAAGGGTATTAGATGCCCTAGGTACCTAGATGCCCACCGCCTGCAAGATAAAACTGACACCAGACCAGGGCGTAACCAAAAGGAATACGCCACAGTTCATATTGCATATGCAACATACGCAGCTTCAGAGAGTTACAAGAGGCTTAACTGAAAAGAAAATCAGTTCTGTTTTACCTCCAACCAGGACACTCTACGTGCACTGACCTCCAGACACTGTCCCACAGGCCTTCAAGGCACCTCTAGGAACAGCTGATGGCATTTGTGCTCACTCAGGTTTATCCCAGCACCCCCCAGACCTTCATGTCCCTCCCAGGAGCCTGGCTGTGCAAGGACACTGCTGTGTGCTCCCACCCTGCGCACTCACTCACGTTTGCTCTTCACTGATGTTCCTTCTCCTGGGCACGTTACTGGCCGTGTGCTTGAGAGGCATTTTGGGACGAGACCTGAGCCCTGACGCGATCCCCTCGTTATGATGGAAATGCTGTTTTGGAGGCCAGCTCTGTCACAGAAGTGCTCATTCCCTGTCCCTGCCTGCAGCCACAGGACCACCACACAACAAAACTGTCACCAAGCTTCAAGAGCACTCAAGCCTTATACCAAGAGAGGAGCTAAGAAGGAGAGCGCTGAAGTGGAAAGGGAGCAGCTCTGGGAAGACCAAGCGCTGGTGCTCCTTGACAGTGCTCCTTGACAGTGCTCCGGTGCCGGGACTCTTTTCCCCTCCAGCTCTGCACGCAGGATCTGCCCCTGCAGCTCTAGAGAAGGTCTCAAAGGAAGGATCTCAGACAAATAATTCATTGGAAGGTCCTTTATTTTGTTAAAACAGAGAGGGAGGGTGGCTCCTCCTTTACACAGTCTCTGGGTCACACAGAAGGTGGATAAATACGTAATTAGAAATGGCACAAATAATGACATTTCTCTGTGGACAATATTATAATATAGAAAACAAAGCAAAAATACCCCAAACTCACAACCAAAACCAACCTGCAATGAGGTCCATTAGGAGTGATTTGCAGAAGACGACAAGCAGTTTAATGCCTCTGAAAGCATCCAGTTATCAGTTTCCACACTGCATCCTTGAGCTGCTGGTTCCTCATGCTGTAGATGAAGGGGTTCACTGCTGGAGGCACCACGGAGTACAGAACTGCTGTCACCAGATCCAGGGATGGGGAGGAGAGGAAGGGGGGCTTCAAGTGGGCAAACACTGCAGTGCTGACAAGCAGGGAGACCACGGCCAGGTGAGGGAGGCACGTGGAAAAGGCTTTGTGCCGTCCCTGCTCAGAGGGGATCCTCAGCACGGCCCTGAAGATCTGCACATAGGACACCACGATGAAAACAAAACAACCAAAGCCCAAACAGACACTGACCACAAGAAGCCCAACTTCCCTGAGGTAGGCGTGTGAGCAGGAGAGCTTGAGGATCTGGGGGATTTCACAGAAGAACTGGTAAATAGCATTGCCCTGGCAGAGGGGCAGTGAAAATGTATTGGCCGTGTGCAGCAGAGCAGTGAGAAAGCCACTGCCCCAGGCAGCTGCTGCCATGTGGACACAAGCTCTGCTGCCCAGGAGGGTGCCGTAGTGCAGGGGTTTGCAGATGGCCACGTAGCGGTCGTAGGCCATAACGGTGAGAAGAAAATACTCAGCTGACATAAAAAACAAAAAGAAAAAAAGCTGGGAAGCACATCCTGAGGAGGAAATGGTCCTTGTATCCCACAGCGAATTGGCCATGGATTTGGGGAGAGTGGTGGAGATGGAGCCCAGGTCAAGAACAGAGAGGTTGAGGAGGAAGAAGTACATGGGGGTGTGGAGGTGATGGTCCCAGGCTACGGCGGTGATGATGAGGCCGTTGCCCAGGAGGGCAGCCAGGTAGATGCCCAGGAAGAGCCAGAAGTGCAAGAGCTGCAGCTCCCGCGTGTCTGCGAATGCCAGGAGGAGGAACTGGGTGATGGAGCTGCTGTTGGACATTTGCTGTTTCTTGTCATGGGGGCTCTGTGCAAAGAAGGAAAAACACAGGGAAAAATTAGGACACAACTGGTGTCAACTGGTGGCAGAGAGGCAAAGGGAATGTAAAGGCGGAATAGATTTGGAGTAAGCCTGGATGGGTTACATTCAGGCAAAGGGCCAAGCCGCGACCCCCAGCCCCTGGGAAGGGAGATCCTGTCCCTCAGAAGTAACTCCGGGCTCTTCCTGGGGCAGTGTGATGTGGGGATGCTCAATGCCAACGGTAGGAGTGTGGAACAAGAGCTCCCAGGCTCTTGGGCGGGGAAGGGGAGGCAATGAGACGCTAATGGTGTCAGGATAAAGTGCTTCCTCATAGGCATCAGTGGCAGAGACAGCAGCCGTAGCCGAGGGCAGAAAGAGCTCATCTCTGTTGGTGCGTTTCAGACTTTCTTCATCCCTCTGTCAGCTCCACCACAGGCTGTCCTGCAGTGTCCCACACCTGCACCTCTTTCTCTGCAGGCTGTAGACACCCACCCTGCTACCACACCTTGCTCTCCCCTCAGCATCTTCCTTCCTTTACAGATATCTCTCCATCCTCCCTGGCTGCTCCTTGAAACACAAAGCCTCGGGCTGATCCCGTCTCCCTCTGGGTGACTTGTTACAGCACAGCACTGCCCTTTGAGTGACATTTCTTTTTCTTCCTGTGCAGTCTGGACCTCCCCAGATGAAGGTTGCGTCGTTATTTCTTTCTCGTGCTGTACCTTACGAGAAAGAAAAGGTCCGTCACCTCTGAAAGCAGCCTTCAAGCACTCTCAGGCTACTGCTATACTGCTTGGAGCCCCCCCAGTGCTGGGGTGAAGAACTCCAGGTCCCTCAGCCACCCCACACAGGTCGTGTGCACTAGGTCCCCAACCCCACCTTGGCAGACCTCCACTCGACACTCTCTAGTCCATCACTACTTCTCAGAAATGGGGAGCAACACACTGGGACACAGCCATGTGTGTGGGGCCACACCGGTGCTGAGCTGAGGGGGACGAGAACTCAGGTTGTCTGGGTGGCCCACGTTCCTCCTAATGCAGCTTGGCCTTGTTCATAGTGTCCATACTCTACTGGCTTGTAGTGCCCAGGCCCAGGTCCTTCTCCTCAGAGCCTCTGCTCAGCCGGTCAGGTCCCAGCCTGTCCTGATGGATGGGCTTATTCTCCCCTTTCCCCCCGGCACACACCGATGCAGGACTGGCCACTTCTCCTTGTAAAACTTCAAGTGACTACTGTTGGCCGAATCCCAGTTTCACAAAGTCCCCATGGACTGAAGCACCGTTTGCTCAGCATTTAATGTTCGCATGCAGCTGGCTCATCTTGACTGGGGTGCCTCTCACAAGAGAAGAGCATGAGGAGATGCAGGGCACTACAAATATCTCTCCTAGAGAAACTTGGGGGTCGGTGCTGATCATGCCATAGGTCTGGACCCAGAGGGGAAGTTGCCCTTTCTGGGAGAGAGCAGCAGGAACACCTGTGGCTCTGCCTGGGGGTGGAAGATGACTCAACTGAGAGCTGAAGGGCCAGCACGAGAGGGCAGAACATGGGCACCGCTGTGGTGGGTGGATGACTGTCTGCTATGGATCCCCTGCTCAGGAAGAGGAAGCAGATGAGGCCTTCTTTAGTCACCTGGAAGAAACCTCATGTTTGCAGGCCCTGGTCCTCATGGCAGACCTGAACTACCCCAGCATTTGCTGAAGGGGCAACACGGTGAGGTGCAAGCCTTACAGGAGAGTTTTGGAGCTCACTGGGGATGTCCTGCTTACAAGGGTGACTGTGATGCCATGAGGTGAAGTGCCCTGCAGGACTTCCTCCTTACAAACAGGGAAGAGCTGGTCAGGGCTGTAACAGTCAGGGACGAGAAGGTAAAGGTGAGGCTCCTGAAAGAAGCAAACCCATAGGTTTTTCCTTGTGTTTCTTCCCCTCTTCTGAGTCGCCTTTTTAAATCTTCTTTTATTTTTCCCCCTGACAGCCAGAATGTTTTATCAAAAGTGTTTTTCAGCAAGAAAGTTGTCAGTGACTGAGGAGGAATCTGCTTACAAAGCTTTCTGTTCTACCTGGCAAAGTTCAAGAATGGATGGAAGGAAGAACACAGGCTTTTCCTCTTTGCCTTCTTTGGCTCTGGTTTTCCCTGATAATCAAACCTTCTCCTTTTCTCCGTCTCTCCTGCTTACCTTTACTTCCCACATCTCATTTGTCACCATCTCCATACTGCTTTCTCTCTGTTTTTCTCCTAATGAAAGGTTAAAGCCACTTTGCTGAGGTGTTTTATCTTTCAGTAGAATTACCTTTAGCCCATCCTAAAAGATGTATTTAAATAGACTAGAGTAAGAACAATTCAGAAACCCCTATGTTTTTCTCCATCGACTGTAAAGAGACTCTTGGGTAAGAGCCCAAATCCAATCACTTACCTACTGTTTATAGCGGAGTCCTACTCTAAGTCCCATAAGAAGTTTGTTCTTTGTGCAGAAAAGGATGTCTTCTTGTTCTCGGCTGATTCTCCTCTCCATTCTTCTGTTTTCCTTCCAGCCTGTGCCCGAATGTCCCCATGAGCCTCTTTTCTCATCCTTCTACATTCTTTTGCTCTGTCTCATCTTTTTTTAACCTCCTGAAGCATTGCTTCCTCCACTGACCATCTGACCTTACTCATTGCAGCTGGGATACAAAATATTGAACCATACCAATGTCACGGAGCTCCTCCTTTTGGGCTTCTCCTCCACCGTCAGGAGCACCTAACGGCAATAACTCTCTGTGCTTTGTACCTGGTTATCTTAGTTTGCCCTTTTTAGAGGCCTGTTTGACGGAGTCCCTTGGGAAGCAGTCCTGAAGGGCAAAGGAGTCCTGGAAGGCTGGACAGGAGCAGGCCGTCCCCATGTGCCTAAAACCAGGCTGGTGGGGAAGAAGACCAGCCTGGCCAAACAGAGAGCTTTGTCTTGAACTTGGGGAAAAAAGGAGTTTATGACCTTTTGAAGAAGGGGCGGGCAACTCAGGGGGACCACAAGGATGTCGTGAGCTTATGCAGGGAAAAAATTAGAGGGGCCAAAGCCATCTAGGTCTTTACCTGGCTACTGCCGTAAAAGACAATAAAAAATGTTTCTATAATTACATTAGAAACACAAAGAGAGCTAAGGAGAATCTCCATCCTTTATTGGATGCAGCGGGAAACATAGTGATAATGGGTGAGGAAAAGGCTGAGGTACTTCATACCTTCTTTGCCTCAGTCTTTAACGGTAAGACCAGTAGTTCTCTGGGTACGCAGCCCCTGAGCTGGAAGACAGGGATGGGGAGCAGCATGGAGCCCCCATAATCCAAGGGGACTAGTGAGGGACCTGCTACAGGACCTAGACATAGACAAGTCTATGGGGCCAGATGGGATCCACCCAAAGGTACTGAGGGAGCTCTTGGAGAAGCTCACCAAGCCCCTTTCCATCATTTATCAGATGCCCATCTACAAGAAGGGAGAGAAGGAGGATCCGGGGACCTACAGGCCTGTCGTCTGACCTCGGTGCTGGGGAAGATTATGGAACAGATCATCCTGAGTGCCATCATGCGGCACATGAGGACAACCAGGTGATCAGGCCTAGTCAGCATGGGTGTATGAAGGGCAGGTCCTGCTTGACAAACCTGATCTCCTTCTATGAGAAGGTGACCCGCTTAGTGGAGGAGGGAAAGGCTGTGGATGTTCTTTACCTAAACTTTGAGAAAGTCTTTGACAGCCATTTCCCAAAGCATTCTTCTGGAGAAACTGCCTGCTCAGGGCTTGGGCAGGCATACTCTTCGCTGGTAAAAACCTGGCTGGATGGTTGGGCCAAAGAGTGGCCAAAGTGGTGGTGAACAGGGTTTAATGCAGTTGGCAGCTGGTCACACGTGGTGTTCCCCAGGGCCTACAACTGGGGCCAGTTCCTTTTCATGTCTTTATCAATGATTTGTATGAATGTTTCGAGTGCACCCTCAGTAAGTTTGCAGGAGACACCAAGTTGTGCTGGAGTGTCGACCTGCTTGAGGGTAGAAAGGCTTTGCAGAGGGATCTGGACAGGCTGGATCGATGGGCCGAGGCCAGTGATATGAGGTTCAACAAGGCCAAGTGCCGGGTCCTACACTTGGGTCACAACAACCCCATGCAGCGTTACAAGTTTGGGGAAGAGCAGCTGGAGAGCTGCCTGGCAGAAAAGGACCTGGGGGTTCTGGTTGACAGCCGGCTGGATATGAGCCAGCAGTGTGCCCAGGTGGCCAAGGCGGCCAACAGCATCCTGGCCTGTATCAGGACCAGTGTGGCCAGCAGGACTCGGGAAGCGATTGTACCTCTGTACTATGCACTGCTGAGGTCCCACCTCGAGTGCTGTGTCCAGTTTTGGTCCCCTCAGTTTAAGAAAGACATTGAGGTCCTGGAGCATTTCCAAAGAAGCTGAACGAAGGTGGTGAAGGTTCTGGAGCGGCTGAGGGAGCTGGGGGTGTTCAGCCTGGAGAAAAGGAGGTTGAAGACCTTCTCGCTCTCTACAACTTCCTGAAAGGAGGTTATAGGGAGGTGGGTGTTGTCTCTTCTCCCAAGTAACGAGATATATGAAGAGAGGAAATGGTTGTAAGTTGTGCCAGGAGAGATTTAGATTGGATAGTAGGAAAAACTTCTTCACTGAAAGGTTTGTCAAGCACTGGAACAGGCTGCCCAGGCTGAGTCACCATCCCTGGAGGTGTTTATGGGATGTGGAGATGTGGCACGTAGGGATGTGGTGTAGTGGTGGACGTGGCAGTGTGAGGTTTACAGTTAGACTCAATGATCTTGAAGGTCCTCTCCAACCTAAATGATTGTGTGAGTCGATGATTCATTTGAAGCTCAGGACTTTGTTTCGTTCTTGCCCCTTCTTTGGGAGGCCAGGAGGTGCCACAGAATGTTCCTACCCTTGGCATTGCTCCCCCTCACATCCCACTGCCCCCAGGAAGAGCCCTGGGCCACAAGTGAGGGACAGGAACTGCCTTGCCAGGGCCGGGGGCGAGGGCTTGGCCTTTCTGCTGCATCAAACCAAGCCAGGGTTTGCTCAGCATCACAGCCACCTGCACTCTGCCTTTGCCCACCTGCAGTCACAGCCTCCACTTATCTGCTCTAACGAGTCCCTGGGAAGGCCTTGTCAGTAAAGGCCCTCAGAGGGCTCATTAATGCTTCCAGGTACTTGGAGTTTTTCCTTCTGATTTCTTGAGCACTCTGTTCAATCTTCTCTCAGGATCTGAGGCTCATGGACCCAGCAGCAAATACCCCGTGGGGCTCATTAAAAGACAGAAAGCCCTAACAAGGTATTTCTCTCTTTGTAATTTTCTTCAAGTCTTCAAGAGCAGTACAGCTAATTGGAGAGGTTCTGTAGTTTAGTTAAGGTGGAAGGTTTCCAAGTGCATCTAATGAAAACGATTTCTTGCTTTTCAAGGGTATATTTTATTCCTTTTCAGTGTAAAGAAGAGGTGACAGAAGCATTCTCCAAGGGACAGTGATGCAGAGTGTCTCCTCAGGAGGTCTGGACAGGGAGGAAAAGCGGTCCCTTGGGGTCTAGCACTGTGTGGACAGCTTTGCTCCTCACCTCCCACACCCCACCATTTCTGGCGTTGGCCACCTGGGACTTCCATCACTGCTCCTTGCATCAGACTTCTCCACTGACCTCTGCAGCTGGATGTTACAGCCCCATTGCACCATCTCCCACCTGCTCAGCTGAGAGACCTGGCTGCACACGGGCACAGGAGAATTTGTCCTGTTCCTCAGAAAAGACAAGTAAAGCATAATCAGTTTTCATAAACGATAAAATAGACTCTGTAATCATACGCTAAGCACAAGCTACCACTAAGGAGCTTGCCTTTCTGCAAGGGAAAATCTTAATGAGAAATATTTGAGGCAGGTAGAGACAAAAAAATAGATCTAAACACAATTAAAGAGCTGGCTTAGGAGACAATTGGAGTGTGTAAAGACAGGCAAGCTTTTAATCCCAGAAGCTCAAAGCAGCAGCACAGGTGAGAGGTATCTGAATGAGCAAAGAGCAAAGGCAGGAGAAAACTGGAGAATAATGGAAAGGGCCTTTGCCTAGACAGCCTGCGTCTGAAACGATGACTGCAGAAACGGCCGTTGCACCAGGATAAGTGTAAGTATATGAAAGATTAGAGGAAGTAAACACGCTGCATTAGAGGGAGACTAGTGGTAATGAGGTTGCAGGGGAAGATCGATGTTTCTTTGGAATATCCCTTTTGAAAGGTCATGGGATCGGCAGAGGTCTCTTGTGAGAAGTGAAAAATCGGTCTTGCACTCCTCTGTGCAAGAGGCCAAGAGTGCAACCCAGGGAAGCCCAGGCTGTACAAGCTCACTTTGGTGATCAGTGTGCCATCACTGAGAGTCTTCCTGGGGGACATTTCTGGGCACCAATAGCAGAAGAACGTGTCCAAGAACCATCAGCATGGAGTTACCAAGGGTAAATCAAAGAAAAAGGAAGCAAGGTGGAAGCAAGGACAAGTAGACGGGGAGGAATAAAGGGAAATTGTCCAAGCAGCCAGGGGTCAGGTTAAGCAAGCCAAAGCCCAGATGGAGTTAAATGTGGCCTGGAACGTCAAGGGCAACAAGCAAAACTTCTATAGCTATGTCAGTGACAAAAGGAAGACTAGGGAAAATGTGCGCCCACTCAGGAAGGAAACGGGAGACCTGGTCACCCGGGATATGGAGAAGGCTGAGGTACTCAATGACTTCTTTGCCTCGGTCTTCACCGGCAAGGGTTCTAGCCACACCTCCCAAGTCACAGCAGGCAAAGGCAGGGCCTGGGAGAATGAGGTACTGCCCACAGCAGGTGAAGATCAAGTACGAGACCATCTAAGGAAGCTGAAGGTGCTCAAGTCCATGGGACCTGATGAGATTAATCCGCGGGTCCTGAAGGAACTGGCAGATGAAGTTACCAAGCCACTACCCATCACATTTGAGAACTCGTGAAGTTCTTGCTGGCTGAAAAAGGGGAAACACAGCACCTGTTTTCGAAAAGGGAGTATAGTTAGATCTGAGGAACTACAGGCCGGTCAGTCTCACCTCTGGCCTTCCCAGCAAGATCATGGAGGAGATTCCTCCTGGAAACTTGGCTAAGGCCCATGGAAAATAAGGAGGTGACTGGTGGCAGACAATATGGCTTCACTAAGGGCAAATCGTGACTGACAAATATGATGGTCTCCTATGATGGTGTTACAGCATTTGTGGATAAGGAAAGAGCAACGGATATCATCTGCCTGGACTTGTGCACAGAATTTGACGCTATCCCGCTCACCATCCTGGTCTCTAAATTGGAGACTCATGGATTTGGTGGAAGGATCACTCAACGGATACAGAATTGACTGGATGGCTGTACTCAAAGAGTTGCGGTCAATGGCTCAATGTCCAAGTGGCGAGCAGTGATGAGTGGCGTTCCTCAAGGGTTGGTACTGGGACCGGTGCTGTTCAACATCTTGGTTGGCAACATGGAGAGTAGGATTGCGTGCACCACAACAAGCTTGCTGATGACACCAAGCTGTGTGGTGCGGTCAACACGCTAGAGGGAAGGGATGCCATCCAGAGGGACCTGAACAGGCTGGAGAGCTGGGCCCGTGCAACCGACATGAAGTTCAACAAGGCTGAGTGCAAGGTCCTGCACTGGGTCACAGCAATCCCAGGCACAACTACAGGCTGGGCAGAGAATGGCTTGAGAGCATCCCTGAGGAGAAGGCCTTGGGTGTATTGGCTGCTGAGAGGCTCAACATGAGCTGGCGATGGGTGCCACAGCCCAGAAAGCCAACTGCATCCTGGGCTGCATCACGAGCAGCATGGCCAGCAGGTTGAGGGAGGTGATTCTCCCCCTCTGCTCCGCTGTAGTGAGACCCCCACCTGGAGTCCTGCGTCCAGCTCTGGGGCCCACAATATAAGAAGGACATGGACCTGTTGGAGTGAGTTCAGAGGACATGAAGACGATCCGAGGGCTGGAGCACCTCTGCCATGAGGACAGGCTGAGAGAGTTGGGGGTGTCCAGCCTGGAGAAGAGAAGGCTCCGGGGAGACCTTAGAGTCCCTTCCAGTCCCTAAAGGGCTACAGAAAAGGTGGAGAGTAACTCTTTGTCAGGGAGTGTAGCAATTGGACAAATTTTCCATTAAAAGAGGGTAGATTTACCTTCGCTATTGGGAAGAAATCTTTCACTCTGATGGTGGTGAGACACTGGCACTGGCTGCCCAGAGAAGTTGTGGATGCCTCTTCCCTGGAGGTTTTGAGGCCAGGTTGGATGGGATCTTTGAGTAACCTGGTCTAGTGGGAGTTGTCCCTGCCCATGGCTATGGCCTTTAAAGGTCCTTTCCAACCCAAACTAGTCTAAGATTCTATGATAAGAAAGATGATGAAAGCACTAGAGGGGTTTCAGAGACTGGAACCTAAAAAGAATTGTCTCAAAGCTTGCTAAATTTTCTGCAAGCCGTCAGGGGGTTTGCCGCCTACGGGCCGACAAGAAGCTGGTGCAGACTTTCGTCAGACCAACAGGGTGTCTGGAAATTTGCCTGCTGCTGCCTGTGTGGTGTACGTGCCAACCAACTAGTGCCATGCCAGCCCCCAGTTGGGAGCCTCACCACCCTCACTTGAGAACTACGGATCAACGGGACACCGTTGAACTCCAAGGACCGTCGAGATGCCAGCGGGCCTGTGGTGGTGACTATACTCTTGCTGTGCTCCGTAACACTGCTTCTCTCTTTTCTTCCTGTTCTCTATTTCCTCCTTTACTCTATCGCTCGTCTTGGTGACTAATGCTGGGGAATAACAATAAATCTGCAGTGAGCGGCATCTGACCTCATTTGTGTCTTAATCTCATGCTCAGAATCAGCCCGAACCCCTCCCGGACCAAACGTAGTCAGACCAGGATGTAACAAGGGCTTTGTGATGTGAGGGGTGACCTTCATTGCCGAGGGGTGACCTCCATCGCCGAGGGGTGACCTTGTTGCTGTCTTCAACGTCCTCCTGCTGGGGAGTGCAGAGGGAGGTGCTGACCTCTTTTCTCTAGTGTCCGGTGATAGGATGCAAGGGAATGGCTTACAGCTGTGTCTGTCAAAGTTGAGACTGGCTACTGGAAGTAAGTTCTTCCCTAGAAGAGTGGTCAAGCACTGGAATAAGCTCCCCAGGGAAGTGGTCATGACCCCAAGCCCACCATTGATCAAGAAGCGACGTGACAACGCTCTTAGATATGTGCCTTAACTTGCAGGTTGCCCTGTGTGGAGTCAAGAGTTGGACTTGATGATCCTCATGGCTCCCTTCCAACTGCTGTGATTCTATGAGCCCCATCCAGTTCCTCCTTGTCTGTGAGTAAGAGTGCAAATGTGGTCAGCTCAGGAGCTTTCTCGGCCAAAACCTGTCTTCAGCATCCTCTGGAAATCTCTTGGGCTGATTCTTTCCAGCGCCACTGACCTTGCAGCAGATTTTGTGGTGGTTCAACTACCCATGTAAGGCTGGAGCAGCGACTACAAGGCTTCCTCCGAGACAAGGCCCTCTGCGCTCCCTGCTCCCCTGTGCACAGAGCACACCTCTACCTCCTCACCACCCTGCCTGCCTTCCTGAGGAACCCTACCCATCCATGGCTGCCCTCCCACCACCCAACCTGTCCCACCACAGCTCTGCCATCCCATGGAGGCAGGGCAGAGACAGATGCCAGTAAAGAGGAAGCTGATGGATATTGGATGCGGAGTCCATCGGAGACGATGACAGAGGAAGAGAGGGCGCGAAGCAGGCAAAGGTGACCCAAATTGAGGTGTTGCTTGTGAGTCGCTTCTTTTACAGGACCCTGACTGGCCAACAGCTGGGAGGAGCCATTTTGAGGCAAAGAGGCACATCACAAAACCACTCATCCCAACAGAGGAACATACAGGGGCTGAGTAAAATTAGGGGCAGAGAGGAGGGACTCCTGACTTCTCATGCCACCATCAAGTACAGGTGAGCTTTGCCTTTTCTCAAAACATGCCCGTGTGACACAGGCACTAAATATCAAAGCCTTTTCTGTAGCCTGTCCTTGCTTTCACTTCCTAATGGCTGCTTCGAGGCCGCTGCCAGCGCACTGTCCGTCACTGGCACAGCCCTGCTGCCCCAAATGTGGTCCCATAGACCTGCTGCACAGGAACGGTAGAGGGTAAGTTCATTCAGGGTGGGGAGATGCAACCCTGGCACAGTCCCCTGACAGCCCTCAGGGCTCTGTCCTTATCAGCCTTCCTGCTCGGGCAGCCTCCAGCAGTGCCCTTGTCGCGCAGGAGCTGCCGCGAGCTGATGTGTGACAGAGAAACCTGATTCTCCTTCTCACATCTCATTTCTGACACACACACGGTGCCCCGTGCTTCTCCAGGGACAGGCCTGCTCCCCAGAGAGTCTTTCCCCAGCTGACCCGGTCAGTGCTTGCCTGGCCAGACATTCCTGGTTCCTTCCCCATGCTCCCTGCAAGGCCTCAAGCTGGTGGTGCTGCTCTGCAGAGCAAGGGGCTTGTGGAGCCCCTGGGCAACGAGGAGAGCCCACACTGGCTGTGCTGGCCAGGCTGGGAAGCAGACCCTTCCCAGGGCTCTGTGGACAATCACGGGACATTCCATCTCTCTCAGGGAGTGTGTCAGGCTCATCACGGGATCTAGCCCATGGCCCTCATTAGCCTGGCCATCTTTTGCTTTTACCTTCTTGTGAAACTCCATCCATTGTGCACCCAACGCAAGGCACGCGGTGTCTCTGGACACCTCTTGTGCTCTTCTGGTAGCTCCTGATAGCGCCCTGAAGAACACGAGTCTTCAGCAGGTACGGGAGCCCATGGCAGGGATGATTTATAGGGTCCCTTCTAACCCAAACCGTTCTATGATTCTATGATTCTATGAAAAAAGCAAGTATTTGTGTAGAGACAGGTTTATATCTGATACAATGACCACAAGACAAATGCTGCCGGAAATAAATACGAGGTCACTTGTAAAGAGAGATGGGAGATTCGCTGCTGCTGAAGCAAACTGGTAGAATCACAGGCCTTCCAGAGGGCACCCTTGAGCTCCTTGTTCCTCAGGCTGTAGATGAGGGGATTCACTGTTGGAGGAACCACCAAGTACGCAACAGCCACCACCAGATCCAGGGATGGGGAGGAGAGGAAGGGGGGCTTCAAGTGGGCAAACACTGCAGTGCTGACAAGCAGGGAGACCACGGCCAGGTGAGGGAGGCACGTGGAAAAGGCTTTGCGCCGTCCCTGCTCAGAGGGGATCCTCAGCACGGCCCTGAAGATCTGCACATAGGACACCACGATGAAAACAAAACAACCAAACAATAAATAGACAGTAAGAACAAGAAGCCCAACTTCCCTGAGGTAGGAGTGTGAGCAGGAGAGCTTGAGGATCTGGGGGATTTCACAGAAGAACTGGTAAATAACATTGCCCTGGCAGAGGGGCAGTGAAAATGTATTGGCCGTGTGCAGCAGAGCAGTGAGAAAGCCACTGCCCCAGGCAGCTGCTGCCATGTGGACACAAGCTCTGCTGCCCAGGAGGGTGCCGTAGTGCAGGGGTTTGCAGATGGCCACGTAGCGGTCGTAGGCCATGATGGTGAGAAGGGCAAACTCTGCTCCAAAGAAGAAGGCAAGCAGAAAGACCTGGGCAGCACATCCCGCGTAGGAGATGACGCTGGTGTCCCAGAGGGAATTGGCCATGGATTTGGGGAGAGTGGTGGAGATGGAGCCCAGGTCAAGAACAGAGAGGTTGAGGAGGAAGAAGTACATGGGGGTGTGGAGGTGATGGTCCCAGGCTACGGCGGTGATGATGAGGCCGTTGCCCAGGAGGGCAGCCAGGTAGATGCCCGGGAAGAGCCAGAAGTGCAAGAGCTGCAGCTCCCGCGTGTCTGCGAATGCCAGGAGGAGGAACTGGGTGATGGAGCTGCTGTTGGACATTTGCTGTTTCTTGTCATGGGGGCTCTGTGCAAAGAAGGAAAAACACAGGGAAAAATTAGGACAGCCTTCTTTGAGCAAAGATGCTCCCTTTTTCTTCCGTTGTCTGTGTTTTTCATTTTTCACTATCACATCTGGTGAGTGTTCTTTTTAAGGGCAGAAATCCTCATTTTTATCACTAAAAATGGGAAGAGTCTTGAGACGGGACAAGCAAACAGGCTCAGCTCCCTTTGGCCTAGTGCAGAGCCAGGAGAGCTGCTGTGTCCATCAGTCTTTTTCCCATCTGTCCTGCACTTTTGCTTGTGCTGCACCTGAAGATGAATTCACACACAACTCGCTCTTGCATAAAACCCAAACAGCTGAGCTCCCACGGGAGCAGAGGAGCACTGGTTCAAAGAGCAGATCTGCGAACTCTTCTCTGTCTCAGCCCAGAGATGGAGCTGTGAGTGTGATGGAGACAGCAGGACACGACACAACCCCTCCCAGCGAGAAGCAAAGGACTCGGAGAGGAGAGTGCCGAACCCCCGAGGAAAGGCTCAGCCCTCCCTGGGATCCCACCGGAGAGCTGTGCCTTTCTGGGGGCAGCTGGCAAGCCCAGCAGGACAGGCAAAGCGGACAGTCAGGGGTCCCAGAGATGGGGTGCTCTAGAGAGTCACGTCATTGCCCCTCAGTCAACGCCCAGAAGACAACTCCAGTGAAGGACCAAGAGAGAGCTGCCTGAACGCCCCCTCCCCAGTGCGTGTCGGCATTTCCCCCCAGCCCTTGCCCATGTCTCTGCTGCCTGGAGCTGCCCCTGCCCGGAGCCCTTTGTCTGCGCCCAGGTCTCCTCCCTGCCAGTGCCCCCAGAGCCCATCCCACCCGCTGGGGGCTCAGCTCTGCCCTGCACACCCCTCCCGGCAGCAGGGCACTGCCCAGGGCCATCTCTGGCTGTGCAGGCTCCCGTGGGGACATCGAGCAACCCTGATGAGGCTGGAAAAGCGATATTGGTGCTGTCTGTGAGCAGCAGGGTGTTGCTTCCTGATACTCCCTGGTTCATTCACCTCTAACAGAAACAGATTGGGAATTTCAGTGCCTCCTCCTGAACTGAGAGATAAAGCTCTCTGCCCACCCAGAAAACGCAGAGTAGGAGATTAAAAGAACAGAATCCTTGCCTTTCAGGCAGAGCCTGCCTCGCTGTGCTTCTTGAAAAGTCTCCTGTAGTCACCTGCAGCTGTGGGCAGCCCCGAACCACGCAGCACCCCCTTGACAGCAGGGCCCTGCCCTGCCGGAGTTTCTCCTTCCACCCACAGCTTCTCCCCACAGAAGCTCCGGGGGGAGCTCCCCGGGCAGGCTGAGAGCTGACCCTGGCAGACGGCAGAGGCCCTGCCCCGGCAAACAGCCCCTGGGGTGCAGGGACCCTGCTCTGAAGGACAGCCCTGGGCACCCCTGGCTGCACGCCCACTTGCACACCTCCACAACCATCCCCAGCAGAAAGCAGCCGTCGTGCCCTGTGCCTCTGATGGCGCAGCAGGGAAGCCCTGCTCGGGAGCACACCCTCCTCCTGTACAGTAGAGAAACTAAGAGAGTCCTCCTGACAGATGCCGTCGGCTGTCAGAGGCACCAGGTCTGGGAGATCCCTCCAGGAACTGAAGCTGCAGTGCCCTGCAGCCAGAGGCTTACCGCGCAGAGGGCTGTGAAGATTTCTTCCCCAAAGAGGTCTCAACGTCCTCCCACTCCCAACTGCTTTAAGCTCTCTCAGCCTCACAGATCTCCTCTCGCTGCCTGCAGGCAGTGCCCCCAGCCCTGCTCCTGGGCAGGGCTGTCTCTCTGCAGCGCTGCCCGCTTGCCATGAGCTCCCTCCGTCCCAGGAGCCCAGCCCAGCTCCGCAGCAGAGGACCAGCCCGAGGCAGCGCTTCCTCTGTCCCCTCTTGGCTCCCTCAAACATCTCCCTGGGGCTCCAGAGGATCCTATTGGGAAAGGGACTGAAGTAATACTGTGTGGTCTCTCTTGCACCTGTGGAGAGACACTTTTTTCCAGCCGTGTAAATTCTCCTATCAGAGAGAGCTGCGCACGAGAAAGGTCTTGTTACTTCTGGTATGAGACAGGAAACCTGGACAGTGGCAGATCTCCTTTGCCCCTGCTGAGCAAAGGCGGTCAGCTTTGTCATTCGAGGCACCTCCTCCTTGGTTTGTGGTCCTGAGTTGGAAGGACTATCTTTCAAGTACAAGAACTGTTCACACCAATACACGGGAAAACAACCAGGTATCTCCGGACAGAGAATTGGCTAAAATGGGACCTCATCAGGAAGTTCCATAGTAAAAAGAGAGTATCCAAGAGGTAGATGCAGGAACTCAAGGAGTAATTTAGAAATGGGGGTGGCTTTAGGTAAGCTAGAGCTTCCCAGGTGTAGACCCTTGCAAGGGGTTCAAGGGCACCAAGAGGAGAGGCCGCTGCTTCAGGAACAGTTAAAGAAGAAACCAAGAGAATGAGTGGCCACTGCTGGAATTTAGTAACAGCAGGTGTAGATTAATCCGAGATTTTCTGTGTCCTTCTTGCCTTAGTCTCCTCCAGCAAGGCCTCCGTGGTGAATTTGGATCAAGTCGGGAGTTACTTGAGCCAGCTCAATCCTTACCAGTCGATGAGACTGGAGGGGTGGCGTCCAAGGGAGCTGAGAGGGCAGGGCGATGCCACAGTAAAGCCACTCCCCATCGTCTTTGAAAGGATCTGGAGTTTGCGGGAAGTCCTTAACAACTGGCAGCACCCAAAGGCTGCATGCACTTTCTGAAAAAGGCCCAAAGGGCAAAAGCCAAAGGGTTTAGGCTGTCCCCATTGCAAGCTCACTTGGATTCCATTTCTGGGTACTGAATAGAGAATTTGCCCCAGGGAGACTGTGCCTGGCCATCCTCTTTGCTTCCTCTGATGAAAGGACGGGATTGCTGGATGCGGGGAGAGCAGAGGTTGTCTTTTACCTCAAAGTCAGAAAGGCTTTCAGCATTATTCCCCACGATATGCCGGTGTCCGAGTTAAGTCATTATGGTCCACACGGGTGAATAAGTGGGCAGGTAAAAAACCAGTTGGACAGTGAGGCTTGGACAGATGTGGTCAATGCGTGCTGCTCTGCCTGGAAGACTCTAGCTAACAGGGTCCTGCAGAGGTCTGGCGTGCAACTTGCCCTGTTTAACGCATTTTTAATCACCCAGCCAAGATGAGAGAGTGCTTTTTCGTAACATTTGTAGATGACAGTCCTTTGAGGAGAGCAGACACTACAGTGGCGGGCAGGGACGTCATCCCAAAGGACCTAGACAGGCTGGAGCCATGGAAGGAACCTCATGATATGCCATCAGGATAAATGCAAAGTCCTGCTCTTGAGGTGGACTAAGCTCCTGCAAAGACAGAGGCCTGCGACTGACTAGGTTTAAGAAGCAGTTCTTCAGGAAAGGCTGCGATGGTCCTTGCGTTGCATTAGGCAAAACATGGGCCATTCAGCAAAGGAGGCCAACAGCATCCCGGGCTGTATGAGCAGGGGCAGTGATTATCTTGCTCTGCTCAGTGCACGTTAGACCACATCCAGAACACTTTACCAGGTTTTGGTGCCCCGCAATACCAGAGAGACCTTGGCAAACTGGAGCCCGTTCAGTGGAGGTCAAGAAACATGGTCAGGGCTGAAGCACCTGCCCTGTTAGGAGGGGCTGAGGGAGCTGAGCTTGTTCAGACTGGAGAATGGAGGGCTTTTGGGAAAGCAGCCTTTCACTGCCTACAGCGCGGTTTCCAATTAGACACTCTGGTGCAAGAGCGGAAGACAAGAGGCAATGGGCCTCCTTGTTCTTGGTGAAGAGAAGAGGGTCAGGCTTGATATAAAGAGAAATATTTGACACTCGAGGACAGTCAGACATTTTGCAGAGAGTGTGTGCTGCTTCCGTGCCTGGAATTTTCAAAGACCCACCTGGATAAAGCCATGAGCGAGCTGGTGTGACCCTGCTTTGAGTAGTGTGTTCGTCTATAGACATCTTGCAAGGTCACTTCCAGCCTGAATGGAAAGTTCCCGGAATAGGCCAACATTTGCCACCCTGAGACCTGGAATCTGCACTGCTCTTCTTCCTCACTCCCTTGGGAGCTGAGACTTCACTCTTTGCTACTAGAGCCAAGGCTGACAAGGACGACGCAGGTTTTCCAATCCAGATGAGCATCACATTGGTTGGCCCATCTGGCAGCTCTGCTAAAAAGCTGAGGCAAAGAGCCTCCAGACACCTAAAGGAGCATTTGCCCGGTGCTCTCCTGTGAATGTCAGGGGGTGCTGGGCTGACTTTTGCCTGCCGGGTGCCCACCCAGCTTCACTCCAGCTCCCCCACCTTCTTCACTCGCCTTGCTGTCTGCAGGGCTGTTCCTCTCCATGTGTCTCACTCCTCTCTCTTTTAGCCTTTCTTCAATATGCTGTCACAGAGGTGCCACGAGAATTGCTTACGGGCGCAGCTTTGGGCAGTGGCATGTCCGTTTTGGAGCCAGCTGAAATGGGCTCTCTCTCACATGGAGTCAGCTCTTGATCTCTTTTCTCCTAAGCTGCCTCTGCAACCCCCCCTCACCCCTACCAAAACCTATCCATGTCAACTCAATACACAGGGCCACTGATGTCCCCAGGAAGACGCAAAGTCATTGATGATCCCAAGACTCCCTCAGGTTGGTTAAATAAGAGTTGGTCCACTTCCTCTCCTTGATTACTGGTTCTTTTTGTCAGAGCAGAGATGTGCTGGACCTCAGTCGTGGCACCAGGGCCAAGCTCAGGCGTGCAACAGAGCAAGCTGTTCCCAAGTGCCCAAGTACCATGAAGGCAAAAGGTTTGGTTCAGAGCATGCTGGGGGGGGATGGCAGATGGCAACATAAAGGCGAAATGAGGAGATCAAACCCTGCTCTCCTCAGGACGAGAGAGAAGCAGGGCTGGATGGTGCAGCCCGGGCAGGAGAGGGTTTTGCTGTCTGTGGGGTCTCTGCAGCCCCAGAGGGCCTGTGGTGCAGGTGAAGCTGATCTCCAGGAAGGACAAGGTGCTTTTCAAAATGTCCTTGGCTATAGACATCCCGTGATCCAGGAACACTGTGAAAATCATTGCTCTGTTCCTTGACTGCGTCATCACAGGTATGACTGAAGGATGTGGGAGAAGCACTGCCTACATCTACTGGATTGAGATGGGACAGGACTTGCCTCACTGCAGTTGCTTGAATGAAAGCACCGAACGTGTCTCAAGTTCTCTTGGGGTCTGTTACACGGCTGCTCTGAATGGGGATGGTGTTCGTGCAAGTCTTGTGCTGTCCCTGCTGGCTGCACGCAGTTGTGCTGGAGAGCCCTGGCACCTCAGGCAGCACCACGGGATGGAGTTAACCTTGAAATTGGGCAGCTGCCCTGAATTAGGTTAGGCATTGTAGGGGTGTCAATGAGAAACCAGCCCTAATGGAGATCTGGTAAAGACAGCTGGTGGAGAAGAGAGAGAGAGAGAACTCTTCCAGTGGCAATGACTCCATTTGCTCAGAGGAATAGCTCTATAGGCTGCCCTGGACATATTGAGCAGGAACAGGCTTCATTGTCCTAAACATGGACATCTGCTGTCACTTCAGCTGGCCAAAGCAATGTCCCAAAATGACGGCCCCAGACGCTGCCCTGTCCCGCTGAACCGCTCCGTTAGAGCTTACTGTTACCTGCAAGTGTTCTGGACCACCTCTGGCACCTCAGATGTCCCCTGTTGTTTGCGAGGGTACAGGAGGTAGGGGAGATTTCTCCCTTTCACTATTTGAATGTCCTATCTCATAGTGGGACAAGAAGAGGTGATTCTTGGACCTAGATTCTTGGTCCAAAATCAACTCTTCTTGTCCCTAACTCTGTCTCTGGGAGGGGAAAGAACCCAGCTGGAAAGAAGTCTCTCTCCCCAGCTGAGGAAGGGAACATCAGTAATGACTTCAGTTTGTTTCACAGGCGGTTCCCCTGGAGCCCCAGGGAGATGTTTGAGGGAGCCAAGAGGGGACAGAGGAAGCGCTGCCTCGGGCTGGTCCTCTGCTGCGGAGCTGGGCTGGGCTCCTGGGACGGAGGGAGCTCATGGCAAGCGGGCAGCGCTGCAGAGAGACAGCTCTGCCCAGGAGCAGGGCTGGGGGCACTGCCTGCAGGCAGCGAGAGGAGATCTGTGAGGCTGAGAGAGCTTAAAGCAGTTGGGAGTGGGAGGACGTTGAGACCTCTTTGGGGAAGAAATCTTCACAGCCCTCTGCGCGGTAAGCCTCTGGCTGCAGGGCACTGCAGCTTCAGTTCCTGGAGGGATCTCCTAGACCTGGTGCCTCTGACAGCCGATGGCATCTGTCAGGAGGACTCTCTTAGTTTCTCTACTGTACAGGAGGAGGGTGTGCTCCCGAGCAGGGCTTCCCTGCTGCGCCATCAGAGGCACAGGGCACGACGGCTGCTTTCTGCTGGGGATGGTTGTGGAGGTGTGCAAGTGGGCGTGCAGCCAGGGGTGCCCAGGGCTGTCCTTCAGAGCAGGGTCCCTGCACCCCAGGGGCTGTTTGCCGGGGCAGGGCCTCTGCCGTCTGCCAGGGTCAGCTCTCAGCCTGCCCGGGGAGCTCCCCCCGGAGCTTCTGTGGGGAGAAGCTGTGGGTGGAAGGAGAAACTCCGGCAGGGCAGGGCCCTGCTGTCAAGGGGGTGCTGCGTGGTTCGGGGCTGCCCACAGCTGCAGGTGACTACAGGAGACTTTTCAAGAAGCACAGCGAGGCAGGCTCTGCCTGAAAGGCAAGGATTCTGTTCTTTTAATCTCCTACTCTGCGTTTTCTGGGTGGGCAGAGAGCTTTATCTCTCAGTTCAGGAGGAGGCACTGAAATTCCCAATCTGTTTCTGTTAGAGGTGAATGAACCAGGGAGTATCAGGAAGCAACACCCTGCTGCTCACAGACAGCACCAATATCGCTTTTCCAGCCTCATCAGGGTTGCTCGATGTCCCCACGGGAGCCTGCACAGCCAGAGATGGCCCTGGGCAGTGCCCTGCTGCCGGGAGGGGTGTGCAGGGCAGAGCTGAGCCCCCAGCGGGTGGGATGGGCTCTGGGGGCACTGGCAGGGAGGAGACCTGGGCGCAGACAAAGGGCTCCGGGCAGGGGCAGCTCCAGGCAGCAGAGACATGGGCAAGGGCTGGGGGGAAATGCCGACACGCACTGGGGAGGGGGCGTTCAGGCAGCTCTCTCTTGGTCCTTCACTGGAGTTGTCTTCTGGGCGTTGACTGAGGGGCAATGACGTGACTCTCTAGAGCACCCCATCTCTGGGACCCCTGACTGTCCGCTTTGCCTGTCCTGCTGGGCTTGCCAGCTGCCCCCAGAAAGGCACAGCTCTCCGGTGGGATCCCAGGGAGGGCTGAGCCTTTCCTCGGGGGTTCGGCACTCTCCTCTCCGAGTCCTTTGCTTCTCGCTGGGAGGGGTTGTGTCGTGTCCTGCTGTCTCCATCACACTCACAGCTCCATCTCTGGGCTGAGACAGAGAAGAGTTCGCAGATCTGCTCTTTGAACCAGTGCTCCTCTGCTCCCGTGGGAGCTCAGCTGTTTGGGTTTTATGCAAGAGCGAGTTGTGTGTGAATTCATCTTCAGGTGCAGCACAAGCAAAAGTGCAGGACAGATGGGAAAAAGACTGATGGACACAGCAGCTCTCCTGGCTCTGCACTAGGCCAAAGGGAGCTGAGCCTGTTTGCTTGTCCCGTCTCAAGACTCTTCCCATTTTTAGTGATAAAAATGAGGATTTCTGCCCTTAAAAAGAACACTCACCAGATGTGATAGTGAAAAATGAAAAACACAGACAACGGAAGAAAAAGGGAGCATCTTTGCTCAAAGAAGGCTGTCCTAATTTTTCCCTGTGTTTTTCCTTCTTTGCACAGAGCCCCCATGACAAGAAACAGCAAATGTCCAACAGCAGCTCCATCACCCAGTTCCTCCTCCTGGCATTCGCAGACACGCGGGAGCTGCAGCTCTTGCACTTCTGGCTCTTCCTGGGCATCTACCTGGCTGCCCTCCTGGGCAACGGCCTCATCATCACCGCCGTAGCCTGGGACCATCACCTCCACACCCCCATGTACTTCTTCCTCCTCAACCTCTCTGTTCTTGACCTGGGCTCCATCTCCACCACTCTCCCCAAATCCATGGCCAATTCCCTCTGGGACACCAGCGTCATCTCCTATGCGGGATGTGCTGCCCAGGTCTTTCTGCTTGCCTTCTTCTTTGGAGCAGAGTTTGCCCTTCTCACCATCATGGCCTACGACCGCTACGTGGCCATCTGCAAACCCCTGCACTACGGCACCCTCCTGGGCAGCAGAGCTTGTGTCCACATGGCAGCAGCTGCCTGGGGCAGTGGCTTTCTCACTGCTCTGCTGCACACGGCCAATACATTTTCACTGCCCCTCTGCCAGGGCAATGCTATTTACCAGTTCTTCTGTGAAATCCCCCAGATCCTCAAGCTCTCCTGCTCACACTCCTACCTCAGGGAAGTTGGGCTTCTTGTTCTTACTGTCTATTTATTGTTTGGTTGTTTTGTTTTCATCGTGGTGTCCTATGTGCAGATCTTCAGGGCCGTGCTGAGGATCCCCTCTGAGCAGGGACGGCGCAAAGCCTTTTCCACGTGCCTCCCTCACCTGGCCGTGGTCTCCCTGCTTGTCAGCACTGCAGTGTTTGCCCACTTGAAGCCCCCCTTCCTCTCCTCCCCATCCCTGGATCTGGTGGTGGCTGTTGCGTACTTGGTGGTTCCTCCAACAGTGAATCCCCTCATCTACAGCCTGAGGAACAAGGAGCTCAAGGGTGCCCTCTGGAAGGCCTGTGATTCTACCAGTTTGCTTCAGCAGCAGCGAATCTCCCATCTCTCTTTACAAGTGACCTCGTATTTATTTCCGGCAGCATTTGTCTTGTGGTCATTGTATCAGTTATAAACCTGTCACTACACAAATACTTGCTTTTTTCATAGAATCATAGAACGGTTTGGGTTAGAAGGGACCCTATAAATCATCCCTGCCATGGGCTCCCGTACCTGCTGAAGACTCGTGTTCTTCAGGGCGCTATCAGGAGCTACCAGAAGAGCACAAGAGGTGTCCAGAGACACCGCGTGCCTTGCGTTGGGTGCACAATGGATGGAGTTTCACAAGAAGGTAAAAGCAAAAGATGGCCAGGCTAATGAGGGCCATGGGCTAGATCCCGTGATGAGCCTGACACACTCCCTGAGAGAGATGGAATGTCTCGTGATTGTCCACAGAGCCCTGGGAAGGGTCTGCTTCCCAGCCTGGCCAGCACAGCCAGTGTGGGCTCTCCTCGTTGCCCAGGGGCTCCACAAGCCCCTTGCTCTGCAGAGCAGCACCACCAGCTTGAGGCCTTGCAGGGAGCATGGGGAGGGAACCAGGAATGTCTGGCCAGGCAAGCACTGACCGGTCAGCTGGGGAAAGACTCTCTGGGGAGCAGGCCTGTCCCTGGAGAAGCACGGGGCACCGTGTGTGTGTCAGAAATGAGATGTGAGAAGGAGAATCAGGTTTCTCTGTCACACATCAGCTCGCAGCAGCTCCTGCGCGACAAGGGCACTGCTGGAGGCTGCCCGAGCAGGAAGGCTGATAAGGACAGAGCCCTGAGGGCTGTCAGGGGACTGTGCCAGGGTTGCATCTCCCCACCCTGAATGAACTTACCCTCTACCGTTCCTGTGCAGCAGGTCTATGGGACCACATTTGGGGCAGCAGGGCTGTGCCAGTGACGGACAGTGCGCTGGCAGCGGCCTCGAAGCAGCCATTAGGAAGTGAAAGCAAGGACAGGCTACAGAAAAGGCTTTGATATTTAGTGCCTGTGTCACACGGGCATGTTTTGAGAAAAGGCAAAGCTCACCTGTACTTGATGGTGGCATGAGAAGTCAGGAGTCCCTCCTCTCTGCCCCTAATTTTACTCAGCCCCTGTATGTTCCTCTGTTGGGATGAGTGGTTTTGTGATGTGCCTCTTTGCCTCAAAATGGCTCCTCCCAGCTGTTGGCCAGTCAGGGTCCTGTAAAAGAAGCGACTCACAAGCAACACCTCAATTTGGGTCACCTTTGCCTGCTTCGCGCCCTCTCTTCTTCTGTCATCGTCTCCGATGGACTCCACATCCAATATCCATCAGCTTCCTCTTTACCGGCACCTGTCTCTGCCCTGCCTCCATGGGATGGCAGAGCTGTGGTGGGACAGGCTGGGTGGTGGGAGGGCAGCCATGGATGGGTAGGGTTCCTCAGGAAGGCAGGCAGGGTGGTGAGGAGGCAGAGGTGTGCTCTGTGCACAGGGGAGCAGGGAGCGCAGAGGGCCTTGTCTCGGAGGAAGCCTTGTAGTCGCTGCTCCAGCCTTACGTGGGTAGTTGAACCACCACAAAATCTGCTGCAAGGTCAGTGGCGCTGGAAAGAATCAGCCCAAGAGATTTCCAGAGGATGCTGAAGACAGGTTTTGGCCGAGAAAGCTCCTGAGCTGACCACATTTGCACTCTTACTCACAGACAAGGAGGAACTGGATGGGGCTCATAGAATCACAGCAGTTGGAAGGGAGCCATGAGGATCATCAAGTCCAACTCTTGACTCCACACAGGGCAACCTGCAAGTTAAAGCACATATCTAAGAGCGTTGTCACGTCGCTTCTTGATCAATGGTGGGCTTGGGGTCATGACCACTTCCCTGGGGAGCTTATTCCAGTGCTTGACCACTCTTCTAGGGAAGAACTTACTTCCAGTAGCCAGTCTGAACTTTGACAGACACAGCTGTAAGCCATTCCCTTGCATCCTATCACCGGACACTAGAGAAAAGAGGTCAGCACCTCCCTCTGCACTCCCCAGCAGGAGGACGTTGAAGACAGCAACGAGGTCACCCCTCGGCAATGGAGGTCACCCCTCGGCAATGAAGGTCACCCCTCACATCACAAAGCCCTTGTTACATCCTGGTCTGACTACATTTGGTCTGGGAGGGGTTCGGGCTGATTCTGAGCATGAGATTAAGACACAAATGAGGTCAGATGCCGCTCACTGCAGATTTATTGTTATTCCCCAGCATTAGTCACCAAGACGAGCGATAGAGTAAAGGAGGAAAGAGAGAACAGGAAGAAAAGAGAGAAGCAGTGTTACGGAGCACAGCAAGAGTATAGTCACCACCACAGGCCCGCTGGCATCTCGACGGTCCTTGGAGTTCAACGGTGTCCCGTTGATCCGTAGTTCTCAAGTGAGGGTGGTGAGGCTCCCAACTGGGGGCTGGCATGGCACTAGTTGGTTGGCACGTACACCACACAGGCAGCAGCAGGCAAATTTCCAGACACCCTGTTGGTCTGACGAAAGTCTGCACCAGCTTCTTGTCGGCCCGTAGGCGGCAAACCCCCTGACGGCTTGCAGAAAATTTAGCAAGCTTTGAGACAATTCTTTTTAGGTTCCAGTCTCTGAAACCCCTCTAGTGCTTTCATCATCTTTCTTATCATAGAATCTTAGACTACTTTGGGTTGGAAAGGACCTTTAAAGGCCATAGCCATGGGCAGGGACAACTCCCACTAGACCAGGTTACTCAAAGATCCCATCCAACCTGGCATCGAAACCTCCAGGGAAGAGGCATCCACAACTTCTCTGGGCAGCCGGTGCCAGTGTCTCACCACCCTCAGAGTGAAAGATTTCTTCCCAATAGCAAAGGTAAATCTACCCTCTTTTAATGGAAAATTTGTCCAATTGCTACGCTCCCTGACAAAGAGTTACTCTCCACCTTTTCTGTAGCCCTTTAGGGACTGGACGGGACTCTAAGGTCTCCCCGGAGCCTTCTCTTCTCCAGGCTGGACACCCCCAACTCTCTCAGCCTGTCCTCATGGCAGAGGTGCTCCAGCCCTCGGATCGTCTTCATGTCCTCTGAACTCACTCCAACAGGTCCATGTCCTTCTTATATTGTGGGCCCCAGAGCTGGACGCAGGACTCCAGGTGGGGGTCTCACTACAGCGGAGCAGAGGGGGAGAATCACCTCCCTCAACCTGCTGGCCATGCTGCTCGTGATGCAGCCCAGGATGCAGTTGGCTTTCTGGGCTGTGGCACCCATCGCCAGCTCATGTTGAGCCTCTCAGCAGCCAATACACCCAAGGCCTTCTCCTCAGGGATGCTCTCAAGCCATTCTCTGCCCAGCCTGTAGTTGTGCCTGGGATTGCTGTGACCCAGTGCAGGACCTTGCACTCAGCCTTGTTGAACTTCATGATGGTTGCACAGGCCCAGCTCTCCAGCCTGTTCAGGTCCCTCTGGATGGCATCCCTTCCCTCTAGCGTGTTGACCGCACCACACAGCTTGGTGTCATCAGCAAGCTTGTTGTGGTGCACGCAATCCTACTCTCCATGTTGCCAACCAAGATGTTGAACAGCACCGGTCCCAGTACCAACCCTTGAGGAACACCACTCATCACTGCACGCCACTTGGACATTGAGCCATTGACCGCAACTCTTTGAGTACAGCCATCCAGTCAATTCTGTATCCGTTGAGTGATCCTTCCACCAAATCCATGTCTCTCCAATTTAGAGACCAGGATGGTGAGCGGGACAGTGTCAAATTCTGTGCACAAGTCCAGGCAGATGATATCAGTTGCTCTTTCCTTATCCACAAATGCCTACCACCACCATCGTAGGAGGCCATCATATTTGTCAGTCACGATTTGCCCTTAGTGAAGCCATATTGGCTGTCACCAGTCACCTCCTTATTTTCCATGGGCCTTAGCCAAGTTTCCAGGAGGAATCTCCTCCATGACCTTGCTGGGAAGGCCAGAGGCGAGACTGACCGGCCTGTAGTTCCTCAGATCTAACTATACTCCCTTTTCGAAAACAGGTGCTGTGTTTCCCCTTTTTCAGCCAGCAAGAACTTCACGAGTTCTCAAATGTGATGGGTAGTGGCTTGGTAACTTCATCTGCCAGTTCCTTCAGGACCCGCGGATTAATCTCATCAGGTCCCATGGACTTGTGCACCTTCAGCTTCCTTAGATGGTCTCGTACTTGATCGTCACCTACTGTGGGCAGTACCTCATTCTCCCAGGCCCTGCCTTTGCCTGCTGTGACTTGGGAGGTGTGGCTAGAACCCTTGCCGGTGAAGACCGAGGCAAAGAAGTCATTGAGTACCTCAGCCTTCTCCATATCCCAGGTGACCAGGTCTCCCGTTTCCTTCCTGAGTGGGCGCACATTTTCCCTAGTCTTCCTTTTGTCACTGACATAGCTATAGAAGTTTTGCTTGTTGCCCTTGACGTTCCAGGCCACATTTAACTCCATCTGGGCTTTGGCTTGCTTAACGTGACCCCTGGCTGCTTGGACAATTTCCCTTTATTCCTCCCCGTCTACTTGTCCTTGCTTCCACCTTGCTTCCTTTTTCTTTGATTTACCCTTGGTAACTCCATGCTGATGGTTCTTGGACACGTTCTTCTGCTATTGGTGCCCAGAAATGTCCCCCAGGAAGACTCTCAGTGATGGCACACTGATCACCAAAGTGAGCTTGTACAGCCTGGGCTTCCCTGGGTTGCACTCTTGGCCTCTTGCACAGAGGAGTGCAAGACCGATTTTTCACTTCTCACAAGAGACCTCTGCCGATCCCATGACCTTTCAAAAGGGATATTCCAAAGAAACATCGATCTTCCCCTGCAACCTCATTACCACTAGTCTCCCTCTAATGCAGCGTGTTTACTTCCTCTAATCTTTCATATACTTACACTTATCCTGGTGCAACGGCCGTTTCTGCAGTCATTGTTTCAGACGCAGGCTGTCTAGGCAAAGGCCCTTTCCATTATTCTCCAGTTTTCTCCTGCCTTTGCTCTTTGCTCATTCAGATACCTCTCACCTGTGCTGCTGCTTTGAGCTTCTGGGATTAAAAGCTTGCCTGTCTTTACACACTCCAATTGTCTCCTAAGCCAGCTCTTTAATTGTGTTTAGATCTACCTTTTTGTCTCTACCTGCCTCAAATATTTCTCATTAAGATTTTCCCTTGCAGAAAGGCAAGCTCCTTAGTGGTAGCTTGTGCTTAGCGTATGATTACAGAGTCTATTTTATCGTTTATGAAAACTGATTATGCTTTACTTGTCTTTTCTGAGGAACAGGACAAATTCTCCTGTGCCCGTGTGCAGCCAGGTCTCTCAGCTGAGCAGGTGGGAGATGGTGCAATGGGGCTGTAACATCCAGCTGCAGAGGTCAGTGGAGAAGTCTGATGCAAGGAGCAGTGATGGAAGTCCCAGGTGGCCAACGCCAGAAATGGTGGGGTGTGGGAGGTGAGGAGCAAAGCTGTCCACACAGTGCCAGACCCCAAGGGACCGCTTTTCCTCCCTGTCCAGACCTCCTGAGGAGACACTCTGCATCACTGTCCCTTGGAGAATGCTTCTGTCACCTCTTCTTTACACTGAAAAGGAATAAAATATACCCTTGAAAAGCAAGAAATCGTTTTCATTAGATGCACTTGGAAACCTTCCTCCTTAACTATACTACAGAACCTCTCCAATTAGCTGTACTGCTCTTGAAGACTTGAAGAAAATTACAAAGAGAGAAATACCTTGTTAGGGCTTTCTGTCTTTTAATGAGCCCCACGGGGTATTTGCTGCTGGGTCCATGAGCCTCAGATCCTGAGAGAAGATTGAACAGAGTGCTCAAGAAATCAGAAGGAAAAACTCCAAGTACCTGGAAGCATTAATGAGCCCTCTGAGGGCCTTTACTGACAAGGCCTTCCCAGGGACTCGTTAGAGCAGATAAGTGGAGGCTGTGACTGCAGGTGGGCAAAGGCAGAGTGCAGGTGGCTGTGATGCTGAGCAAACCCTGGCTTGGTTTGATGCAGCAGAAAGGCCAAGCCCTCGCCCCCGGCCCTGGCAAGGCAGTTCCTGTCCCTCACTTGTGGCCCAGGGCTCTTCCTGGGGGCAGTGGGATGTGAGGGGGAGCAATGCCAAGGGTAGGAACATTCTGTGGCACCTCCTGGCCTCCCAAAGAAGGGGCAAGAACGAAACAAAGTCCTGAGCTTCAAATGAATCATCGACTCACACAATCATTTAGGTTGGAGAGGACCTTCAAGATCATTGAGTCCAACTGTAAACCTCACACTGCCACGTCCACCACTACACCACATCCCTACGTGCCACATCTCCACATCCCATAAACACCTCCAGGGATGGTGACTCAGCCTGGGCAGCCTGTTCCAGTGCTTGACAAACCTTTCAGTGAAGAAGTTTTTCCTACTATCCAATCTAAATCTCTCCTGGCACAACTTACAACCATTTCCTCTCTTCATATATCTCGTTACTTGGGAGAAGAGACAACACCCACCTCCCTATAACCTCCTTTCAGGAAGTTGTAGAGAGCGAGAAGGTCTTCAACCTCCTTTTCTCCAGGCTGAACACCCCCAGCTCCCTCAGCCGCTCCAGAACCTTCACCACCTTCGTTCAGCTTCTTTGGAAATGCTCCAGGACCTCAATGTCTTTCTTAAACTGAGGGGACCAAAACTGGACACAGCACTCGAGGTGGGACCTCAGCAGTGCATAGTACAGAGGTACAATCACTTCCCGAGTCCTGCTGGCCACACTGGTCCTGATACAGGCCAGGATGCTGTTGGCCGCCTTGGCCACCTGGGCACACTGCTGGCTCGTATCCAGCCGGCTGTCAACCAGAACCCCCAGGTCCTTTTTTGCCAGGCAGCTCTCCAGCTGCTCTTCCCCAAACTTGTAACGCTGCATGGGGTTGTTGTGACCCAAGTGTAGGACCCGGCACTTGGCCTTGTTGAACCTCATATCACTGGCCTCGGCCCATCGATCCAGCCTGTCCAGATCCCTCTGCAAAGCCTTTCTACCCTCAAGCAGGTCGACACTCCAGCACAACTTGGTGTCTCCTGCAAACTTACTGAGGGTGCACTCGAAACATTCATACAAATCATTGATAAAGACATGAAAAGGAACTGGCCCCAGTTGTAGGCCCTGGGGAACACCACGTGTGACCAGCTGCCAACTGCATTAAACCCTGTTCACCACCACTTTGCCCACTCTTTGGCCCAACCATCCAGCCAGGTTTTTACCAGCGAAGAGTATGCCTGCCCAAGCCCTGAGCAGACAGTTTCTCCAGAAGAATGCTTTGGGAAATGGCTGTCAAAGACTTTCTCAAAGTTTAGGTAAAGAACATCCACAGCCTTTCCCTCCTCCACTAAGCGGGTCACCTTCTCATAGAAGGAGATCAGGTTTGTCAAGCAGGACCTGCCCTACATACACCCATGCTGACTAGGCCTGATCACCTGGTTGTCCTCATGTGCCGCATGATGGCACTCAGGATGATCTGCTCCATAATCTTCCCCAGCACCGAGGTCAGACGACAGGCCTGTAGGTCCCCGGATCCTCCTTCTCTCCCTTCTTGTAGATGGGCATCTGATAAATGATGGAAAGGGGCTTGGTGAGCTTCTCCAAGAGCTCCCTCAGTACCTTTGGGTGGATCCCATCTGGCCCCATAGACTTGTCTATGTCTAGGTCCTGTAGCAGGTCCCTCACTAGTCCCCTTGGATTATGGGGGCTCCATGCTGCTCCCCATCCCTGTCTTCCAGCTCAGGGGCTGCGTACCCAGAGAACTACTGGTCTTACCGTTAAAGACTGAGGCAAAGAAGGTATGAAGTACCTCAGCCTTTTCCTCACCCATTATCACTATGTTTCCCGCTGCATCCAATAAAGGATGGAGATTCTCCTTAGCTCTCTTTGTGTTTCTAATGTAATTATAGAAACATTTTTTATTGTCTTTTACGGCAGTAGCCAGGTAAAGACCTAGATGGCTTTGGCCCCTCTAATTTTTTCCCTGCATAAGCTCACGACATCCTTGTGGTCCCCCTGAGTTGCCCGCCCCTTCTTCAAAAGGTCATAAACTCCTTTTTTCCCCAAGTTCAAGACAAAGCTCTCTGTTTGGCCAGGCTGGTCTTCTTCCCCACCAGCCTGGTTTTAGGCACATGGGGACGGCCTGCTCCTGTCCAGCCTTCCAGGACTCCTTTGCCCTTCAGGACTGCTTCCCAAGGGACTCCGTCAAACAGGCCTCTAAAAAGGGCAAACTAAGATAACCAGGTACAAAGCACGGAGAGTTATTGCCGTTAGGTGCTCCTGACGGTGGAGGAGAAGCCCAAAAGGAGGAGCTCCGTGACATTGGTATGGTTCAATATTTTGTATCCCAGCTGCAATGAGTAAGGTCAGATGGTCAGTGGAGGAAGCAATGCTTCAGGAGGTTAAAAAAAGATGAGACAGAGCAAAAGAATGTAGAAGGATGAGAAAAGAGGCTCATGGGGACATTCGGGCACAGGCTGGAAGGAAAACAGAAGAATGGAGAGGAGAATCAGCCGAGAACAAGAAGACATCCTTTTCTGCACAAAGAACAAACTTCTTATGGGACTTAGAGTAGGACTCCGCTATAAACAGTAGGTAAGTGATTGGATTTGGGCTCTTACGCAAGAGTCTCTTTACAGTCGATGGAGAAAAACATAGGGGTTTCTGAATTGTTCTTACTCTAGTCTATTTAAATACATCTTCTAGGATGGGCTAAAGGTAATTCTACTGAAAGATAAAACACCTCAGCAAAGTGGCTTTAACCTTTCATTAGGAGAGAAACAGAGAGAAAGCAGTATGGAGATGGTGACAAATGAGATGTGGGAAGTAAAGGTAAGCAGGAGAGACGGAGAAAAGGAGAAGGTTTGATTATCAGGGAAAACCAGAGCCAAACAGGGCAAAGAGGAAAAGCCTGTGTTCTTCCTTCCATCCATTCTTGAACTTTGCCAGGTAGAACAGAAAGCTTTGTAAGCAGATTCCTCCTCAGTCACTGACAACTTTCTTGCTGAAAAACACTTTTGATAAAACATTCTGGCTGTCAGGGGGAAAAATAAAAGAAGATTTAAAAAGGCGACTCAGAAGAGGGGAAGAAACACAAGGAAAAACCTATGGGTTTGCTTCTTTCGGGAGCCTCACCTTTACCTTCTCGTCCCTGACTGTTACAGCCCTGACCAGCTCTTCCCTGTTTGTAAGGAGGAAGTCCTGCAGGGCACTTCACCTCATGGCATCACAGTCACCCTTCTAAGCAGGACATCCCCAGTGAGCTCCAAAACTCTCCTGTAAGGCTTGCACCTCACCGTGTTGCCCCTTCAGCAAATGCTGGGGTAGTTCAGGTCTGCCATGAGGACCAGGGCCTGCAAACATGAGGTTTCTTCCAGGTGACTAAAGAAGGCCTCATCTGCTTCCTCTTCCTGAGCAGGGGATCCATAGCAGACAGACATCCACCCACCACAGCGGTGCCCATGTTCTGCCCTCTCGTGCTGGCCCTTCAGCTCTCAGTTGAGTCATCTTCCACCCCCAGGCAGAGCCACAGGTGTTCCTGCTGCTCTCTCCCAGAAAGGGCAACTTCCCCTCTGGGTCCAGACCTATGGCATGATCAGCACCGACCCCCAAGTTTCTCTAGGAGAGATATTTGTAGTGCCCTGCATCTCCTCATGCTCTTCTCTTGTGAGAGGCGCCCCAGTCAAGATGAGCCAGCTGCATGCGAACATTAAATGCTGAGCAAACGGTGCTTCAGTCCATGGGGACTTTGTGAAACTGGGATTCGGCCAACAGTAGTCACTTGAAGTTTTACAAGGAGAAGTGGCCAGTCCTGCATCGGTGTGTGCCGGGGGGAAAGGGGAGAATAAGCCCATCCATCAGGACAGGCTGGGACCTGACCGGCTGAGCAGAGGCTCTGAGGAGAAGGACCTGGGCCTGGGCACTACGAGCCAGTAGAGTATGGACACTATGAACAAGGCCAAGCTGCATTAGGAGGAACGTGGGCCACCCAGACAACCTGAGTTCTCGTCCCCCTCAGCTCAGCACCGGTGTGGCCCCACACACATGGCTGTGTCCCAGTGTGTTGCTCCCCATTTCTGAGAAGTAGTGATGGACTAGAGAGTGTCGAGTGGAGGTCTGCCAAGGTGGGGTTGGGGACCTAGTGCACACGACCTGTGTGGGGTGGCTGAGGGACCTGGAGTTCTTCACCCCAGCACTGGGGGGGCTCCAAGCAGTATAGCAGTAGCCTGAGAGTGCTTGAAGGCTGCTTTCAGAGGTGACGGACCTTTTCTTTCTCGTAAGGTACAGCATGAGAAAGAAATAACGACGCAACCTTCATCTGGGGAGGTCCAGACTGCACAGGAAGAAAAAGAAATGTCACTCCAAGGGCAGTGCTGTGCTGTAACAAGTCACCCAGAGGGAGACGGGATCAGCCCGAGGCTTTGTGTTTCAAGGAGCAGCCAGGGAGGATGGAGAGATATCCGTAAAGGAAGGAAGATGCTGAGGTGAGAGCAAGGTGTGGTAGCAGGGTGGGCGTCTACAGCCTGCAGAAAAAGAGGTGCAGGTGTGGGACACTGCAGGACAGCCTGTGGTGGAGCTGACAGAGGGATGAAGAAAGTCTGAAACGCACCAACAGAGATGAGCTCTTTCTGCCCTCGGCTATGGCTGCTGTCTCTGCCACTGATGCCTATGAGGAAGCACTTTATCCTGACACCATTAGCGTCTCATTGCCTCCCCTTCCCCGCCCAAGAGCCTGGGAGCTCTTGTTCCACAGTCCTACCGTTGGCATTGAGCATCCCCACATCACACTGCCCCAGGAAGAGCCCGGAGTTACTTCTGAGGGACAGGATCTCCCTTCCCAGGGGCTGGGGGTCGCGGCTTGGCCCTTTGCCTGAATGTAACCCATCCAGGCTTACTCCAAATCTATTCCGCCTTTACATTCCCTTTGCCTCTCTGCCACCAGTTGACTGCTCTAACCAGCCACTGTGGAGGCTTTGTCGGTAATGGTCCTCAGTGGGACCCATTAATGCTCCAGGAAACTTTGGGTTTTGAATCTGACTTCGACTTCATCTTCCTCTCAGGGTCTGAGTTTCATGGACTCGGTACCAAACCCACCAGAGGGGTCATTAAAACGCCTCGGGCTGGTCCTCTGCTGCGGAGCTGGGCTGGGCTCCTGGGACGGAGGGAGCTCATGGCAAGCGGGCAGCGCTGCAGAGAGACAGCCCTGCCCAGGAGCAGCTCCTCTGCCAAGCGCAGCAGGGCTGAGGGCACGGCCTGCAGGCACCCAGGGGAGATGTGTGAGGCCGGCAGAGCTTAAAGGCAGCCTGTGGTGGGAGAATACTGAGAGCTCACTGGGAGAAATCCTCACAGCCTTTGCCACAGTCTCTGGCTGCAGGGCAATGAATCTGCAGCTGCTGGAGGGATCTCCAGAAGCAGGAACAACCCACAGCCTACGGGATCTGCAAGTACAACTCTCACAGTTTCTCTAGCGTAGAGGAGAAGGACAACGTGTGGAGCAGGGCTTCCCTGCTGCGCCATCAGAGGGACAGGGCATGATGTGTCTCTGCTGCAGTATAATGTGGAGAGGCTTCCTGGATCAGTCTCCTAAAGCTGGCACGGCCCATGTCTCATGTGATCTGTCAGGAAGGCTCTCAAGGCTGCGTTGGTGTTGAGGATGTGCTCGAGAGCAGGGCGCCCCTACCACATCATCAAAGGTACAGGGCACGTCGGCTGCCTTCTCCCAGGGACGGCTGCCGGGCTGTGAAGGTGGGTGTGCATCCAGGGGTGCTCAGGACCGTCCTTGAGAGCAGGGTCCCCGTGTCCCAGGGAACTGTGTGCTGGGCCAGGGACTCTGCTGCCTGCCCGGGTCAGCTCTCAGCCTGCCCAGGGAGCTCCCCATGGCCCTGTGGGGAGAAGCTATGGAGGGAATGAGTGTCTCCACCCAGGGCATGGCAGGGTCCTTCTGAAGTCGGGTGGGTGCTGTGTGGGTCAGGTTTCCAGCTCCAGATCACCCCCAGGACATTTACTAATGGTCGTTTTGAAGAAGGACTACAAGGCAGCATTTACCTGAAAGAAAAAAAGTTGTAATTTTCCACGCTTGGTGGGATGGATGGGTAGTGGGAGATAGGAATTTCTTTTCCTGTTTAGGATGGCACCTCCCTGCCATCCCCTCAAGTGGGGATACCTTCCCCGGAGACATTTCGTGGTCTCCTCTCCCACACAGTAGAGTTCCCCACCCCTTAATATGCTGGTGACTTAGTCTTGAGTTGCCTTTCCAGCAGCCCAACCACCAAAGAGGAGAAATGCTCGAGTGTCTGACTGTGTCTCCCTGTCCTGACTCTCTTGGCAGAACTTTGGCATGTTCCCCTCTTGCCTCTGCTGCCGTTGTTCTTTCCCTTCTTTTTGCTGTGGTGAGGGGTGAGGATTCAGGTGCAGCTCAGACGCTGATGCTGCATGTCCTGTCACGCGGGTGTATCCATGGAGGAACAGCATCCAAATCCACTTATTTTTGGGGCTCTGGGGACGGCAGTGTGAGGGACTGAGAGTAAGACGACCCTCCCATCAGGATACCCCATCTTTAGGGTAGTTGACTCTCTCCCTGGAGCGTCCTGCTTGGCTGCACGCTGCCCTCCAGAAGGGCACAGCTCTCCCGTGGCATCTCTGTGTTGTCTGGGAGCCCCACAGAGTAGACATGTCAGTGCCAAGGCCACGTAAATCCAGCTGGAGGGCTGAAGGTAGGCAGCCGCAATGAGCCCTCTGTGTCCCTGGCTGGGAGGGGAGAGCCGAGATCCTCCTCGGGTCCAAAGAGATGGCATGAAGGGTTGGGAGACCTGCGCTTGTAAATGGTCTCCCTCTGCTCTCAGCAGTGTCCAGTTTCTTCTCATGGGAATGTCTGCTTGGGATTGTCCTCCAGCTGAGAGAGGTACCAGCACAGGGCAGCTGAGAGCAATTCCGATGGACAAACTCGCTGTCCTCACTCTGCACGGAGGGACGGTCCCCTTGGCTCTTAGGACCCACGAGGTTTCACTTGCAGCACAACAGAAATGACAGGGATTTCTGCCTTGAAAACACCCCTCGGCTGTGGTGGGAAAAGAGAACAGCAACAAAAAGGTGCCCTCAGCTCTGCTCTGCAGTCGGGTGAATTTGGGATGACAATGCTGAAAAGCCCTTTGATGCCACAAGCGGATTTAATCTGAGATCACCCCGTGTTCCTTTTTACCCATGGCTGTAGGGCAGGACTGCATCCTGCAGAGCTCTCAGCTCCCTGCTGGACTGTCAGCCAGCACCAACCAGAGTGTACAGAAAGGACCTTCCAAAGGTCTTCCTGAAAGGGGAGACGCAGTTGGGTGGGGCTCTAAGAGCAATAGAATACTTTTATTTGAAAGAAGTCTGCTCTAATTTCTCACTTTTTTTTTTTTTTTTTTCTTCCATAGACAGGTCCCAGTGCCCAGAGGCACCAAATGTCCAACAGCAGCTCCATCACCCAGTTCCTCCTCCTGGCATTCGCAGACACGCGGGAGCTGCAGCTCTTGCACTTCTGGCTCTTCCTGGGCACCTACCTGGCTGCCCTCCTGGGCAACGGCCTCATCATCACCGCCGTAGCCTGGGACCATCACCTCCACACCCCCATGTACTTCTTCCTCCTCAGCCTCTCTGTTCTTGACCTGGGCTCCATCTCCACCACTCTCCCCAAATCCATGGCCAATTCGCTGTGGGATACAAGGACCATTTCCTCCTCAGGATGTGCTTCCCAGCTTTTTTTCTTTTTGTTTTTTATGTCAGCTGAGTATTTTCTTCTCACCGTTATGGCCTACGACCGCTACGTGGCCATCTGCAAACCCCTGCACTACGGCACCCTCCTGGGCAGCAGAGCTTGTGTCCACATGGCAGCAGCTGCCTGGGGCAGTGGCTTTCTCACTGCTCTGCTGCACACGGCCAATACATTTTCACTGCCCCTCTGCCAGGGCAATGCTATTTACCAGTTCTTCTGTGAAATCCCCCAGATCCTCAAGCTCTCCTGCTCACACGCCTACCTCAGGGAAGTTGGGCTTCTTGTGGTCAGTGTCTGTTTGGGCTTTGGTTGTTTTGTTTTCATTGTGGTGTCCTACGTGCAGATCTTCAGGGCCGTGCTGAGGATCCCCTCTGAGCAGGGACGGCACAAAGCCTTTTCCACGTGCCTCCCTCACCTGGCCGTGGTCTCCCTGCTTGTCAGCACTGCAGTGTTTGCCCACTTGAAGCCCCCCTTCCTCTCCTCCCCATCCCTGGATCTGGTGACAGCAGTTCTGTACTCCGTGGTGCCTCCAGCAGTGAACCCCTTCATCTACAGCATGAGGAACCAGCAGCTCAAGGATGCAGTGTGGAAACTGATAACTGGATGCTTTCAGAGGCATTAAACTGCTTGTCGTCTTCTGCAAATCACTCCTAATGGAACTCATTGCAGGTTGGTTTTGGTTGTGAGTTTGGGGTATTTTTGCTTTGTTTTCTATATTATAATATTGTCCACAGAGAAATGTCATTATTTGTGACATTTCTAATTACGTATTTATCCACCTTCTGTGTGACCCAGAGACTGTGTAAAGGAGGAGCCACCCTCCCTCTCTGTTTTAACAAAATAAAGGACCTTCCAATGAATTATTTGTCTGAGATCCTTCCTTTGAGACCTTCTCTAGAGCTGCAGGGGCAGATCCTGCGTGCAGAGCTGGAGGGGAAAAGAGTCCCGGCACCGGAGCACTGTCAAGGAGCACCAGCGCTTGGTCTTCCCAGAGCTGCTCCCTTTCCACTTCAGCGCTCTCCTTCTTAGCTCCTCTCTTGCTATAAGGCTTGAGTGCTCTTGAAGCTTGGTGACAGAGCTGGCCTCCAAAACAGCATTTCCATCATAACGAGGGGATCGCGTCAGGGCAGTGCCTGAAGGCTCAGGTCTCGTCCCAAAATGCCTCTCAAGCACACGGCCAGTAACGTGCCCAGGAGAAGGAACATCAGTGAAGAGCAAACGTGAGTGAGTGCGCAGGGTGGGAGCACACAGCAGTGTCCTTGCACAGCCAGGCTCCTGGGAGGGACATGAAGGTCTGGGGGGTGCTGGGATAAACCTGAGTGAGCACAAATGCCATCAGCTGTTCCTAGAGGTGCCTTGAAGGCCTGTGGGACAGTGTCTGGAGGTCAGTGCACGTAGAGAGTGTCCCGGTTGGAGGTAAAACAGAACTGATTTTCTTTTCAGTTAAGCCTCTTGTAACTCTCTGAAGCTGCGTATGTTGCATATGCAATATGAACTGTGGCGTATTCCTTTTGGTTACGCCCTGGTCTGGTGTCAGTTTTATCTTGCAGGCAGTGGGCATCTAGGTACCTAGGGCATCTAATACCCTTTTGGTATTTATCTGTTGCTATTAAGCAGCAGGTTGTTGGACCTTGTAGTTTTCCTTGTATACTCTTGTATACTTTCCTTGTATACCCAGTAGTTTTCCTTGTATACTCTGTATTTATCCACCGCTTTCTGCTTGCAACTTGTTTTCTGCAGGCCGCTGATAACTATCTTCTTTAGACCCTTCTTGACGTCTGTAGATGGCTCTGGTCCTTTCCAGCAACGTTAACCCAGTTACGGTTATTCAGTGATAACAACGTGTCAGAACCGATTCCTTTCGTGGTGGGAAATACATTGCTGGGCTTGCACGGATCGTGCTGTTCAGTATTTAATCCTTGTAATCGCTGGGTTACACCTCAGGCCTCTGGATACGTGTGTCTTGCTCAAACCGATGGTGAAATGAGTTGCAAGCGCAGATCGAGCTTTTTTTTTAATCTTTTGTACTGTGTAGCAAGTAACTGTGCCTCAGAGGCACCTGAGAACTGACAAACTGGTTATTTAATCTTCCCAATGCTCTGACCTACATCACAGTGGGCTGATGGCCTTCAGTGAAATGGGCTTTAGAGTGTCCTTGTTCTTTACCTTGGATCATGGAAGGGTCACGTTTTGGGGCAGCAAACCTGTCCTGCTACATCCAGTCTTTAACAGGATGAGAATTTTTTGTCAATTTGAAAGCGTATATGCTATAGCCAGGATCATCAAAGCAATGTTACGAACAGTAGGAGACAGCACTGGAGCATTTCAGAATTACAACGTTCTTTGTAAGTAATCCCAGAACTGAAAAAAACCAACCACTTTATGCTCCAGATCTAGCAACTGACACGGGATTATCCAACAGATAACTAGTCCAAGGCGGCAGCTAGATAAAGTCATAGGGAGATCTGAAAACAAAAGGGAGTCAGACTGCCATCCGCGCGTGCCGTCTGTAAGCAGTATGTGGGTCGCACTCCTAGAAATTGCGTAAATGTACATTTCTGAACAGAAATGAAAACGACAATATTCCTACAATACACCAAAACCAGGTACCAGTGCGGAAGCGCACACTTCTATATACAATTCAACCAAGCTTTAACGTAAAGTGTTCTGTACAAGATTGAGAATCACAGAACAGTTCCGGTTGGAAGGGACCTTACAGACCATTCAGTGCCACCCCCCTGCCCTGGGCAGGGACACCTCTGCTGCGTGAAAAGGGACAAAGCGGTTTTGGCGGAAGATAACCCCCCTTGCATTCTGACACTCCTCACCCAGGTGGGAGGCCGGGTGCGGCTGGGTTTAAATTCTGAGTGATGCCCAATTCGCCACGATCAGTCCAGTCGCGTTTAATATGTATTAAACTGTTACGGTTTGGATACACTAACAGTGGACTGCACCTTCAGTCTAGTCGTGCTCCTGAACTAGCACGGCCTCTCTCGAGTCTTTGGTCACGTTCAGCGAGAAACCGAAACGACCGGCTACTTAAACAGTGCAGTTTATTTAAACAACAGATATAGAGGTTCTTAGGATTGCCGGTGATAAATACGCTGTCTGCAAAGCACGTGCAAATAAAGGTGTTGTTAAGTACACAAAACACGCGACAAAGTTATAAACAATACGGCCTGGCTATAAATGCAGGAGAGAGATTCTCTAGAGAGATTTCTAAGTTCCCCGAGGACACACTCGGTATATTCTGACTCTTACCCAAAGGCATCCCTATGGGGGGAAGAAAGGCCCAGCCCGTCGACTGGTCCCGGACGTCACTGATGGAGTTCTCCTTGACTGGTTCGTGATGGTGTCTTCCTCGATATCCCCCCTCTCTCGGGCTATTTTTATACTATTTTTTTATCTTCAACGTGGAGTTTGAGTGACTTTAGTCATTAACACTTTTACTAGGATTGGTGTACTCAAGGAGGAGTGGTCTCACCTTGGAAGCGGGTAGCCTCCGGGATGGAGGCGTGTTTTGGTACATTGTAATGAGCAAAGTTCGCACAAAGGACACCATTTCATCAACATTTGATGAAATGTTGGCTCAGGGTAGAGAGTAGGCAGCTTATCAGTTCTGTAGCAGCATCTCGTTCCCGTATCTGCTCTTCGTCACAAGGCAAGGCCACGGAATGATCGCGTTCCGTTCCATTCCTCCTGTAGCTTCGCAAACAACCTTGTATACGGAACCGCAGATGTCGCATTCTTCGCATGCCAGCTGTGGCTGTATTCTACCTCAGAAGCCTTTTGATTTTATAACTTTCCTTAATGTCTAAACAATGCTATATTTAGGCCATTTTAGTAATTATTCAACAATGTGCCACCGCCTCCCGGCACTCGCTTTCTCACCCCCCCTCCGGAGCCAAACTGCTCAAAACTCATCCCTCAGATGGCATTAAAAAAAAAAATCACTCAGCGCTGCAACAGCCACCTCTGGTTCTTTTTTGAAAAGGAAACAGCCCCCAGGTTTTGTTGGTTAAAAACTCCCCGTCCTCCCAGCTGGCAGGGCTGCCGCTGACTCCGGCCTTCCTGGGAGGCCCGTCTTTGTTTTCGGAAGGCAGCTGCTTTCCCTTGGGAATCCGTAAGGGCCAGATAAAAACGTTACTTTGAGGTTTCTTTGGAAAAATACAAGCCTTGAGAAGCCAAAGGAGAACGTTCCCACCCGCCTTCTGCTCTGGGGAAAGGAGCTGATGGAGGCCCAGACCTGAGCATTGGTCCTTTCCAGAGAAAAACAGAACCAAAATACAGACTTTTATTTTTTTTCCCCCTCTAATGGACATGAAGATTCAACAAAAATTAAACAAAGCCATGAAAATGTGGTGGCCCAGCAACAACAAAAAAATCAGCCCTTTTTATACCATCGGTGGAGACAAGACGCCTTTCTTTCCATTTCCTCCCTTCAACTAATCAAACTCTCCACGTTCCCTCCCAAATGCCACGTTAATTTATGCAAATGAGCACCAATTAATAAAATAAACATGCAACGGGTGCTTGAAATAGGACCGAGATGCCTCACGGCCACCCAACACCTTTAACCACCCCGATTCTGCTGCCCCGGAACCAGCGCAACAACTTTTAAAGCCTTTAATGATCGCGCAAAAAGCTGGAGCGGGGCAAGAACTTGAAAACTCACCAACCAAATTTAAAAAGTAAACGAAAATCCACACACGAAAACTAACCTTCTCTCTACCAAAAGGGCGCTGCAGTCCAGATCTTAAACGCTGCGCACCACCAGCAGGGAAACACGCTGTTAAATAGGATGACCCTTTTGGGGCCATTTCCCCCATTCCCTCTCTTTTTAGAGCGGGGGCGACCGCGTCTTCTTGAATCCTCAAAGCCCAGCCGCTGCCCAGATGCGGAGAAAAAGCTGGGGGGTTTTCAGAAAAATGGTAAAAACTGGCCTCGGGGTTGGTTTGGTGTCAGTTCCCAGGTGTTATGGGAGGAGGTCAGCGGAATGCGGGGGCTTTTGTGGCTTCGCCACCCTTTAGAAGAGCTCCCGGGGCCCTTTTAAACATCAGCTTTGGGGCGATGGGATCTCATGTGGGCGTTTCTCCCCTGGATCTTCTCAAACACCCTGAAAGTTAGAAAAGAAAGGCATTTTTAAGTCTTTGGCCGTTTTTGTAAATTTGTGAGACCAAGCTCCGTTATTCCTCCTTTTGGGAACTCTTACGCTTTGCTGCGTGGTACGACAGAGTTTCCGACGTCGGTGGTTCAGCAGGACAGATCGTGGGCGATTAAAATATTAGAATTAATTGGGCCATCGCTTAAAATGAGGCTGAATTGAAACGCGAGGCATTTTGCTCGGCGCGAGCGAGTGGAGCGGGGAAGCCTCAGGCCCCAAATCCTCACAGAACTTGAGGGTTTTTTGTTCAAAAAAGGAGAAGCGCTGGGATTCTTGCGCAAGGGAGGGCCACCGCTCTGAACCTCAGGGCTCGGTGGAGGGTCTCCCCGACTCCGAAAACACACATTTTTGGGGGCTGAAAGTCAATGAAAACCGCCAAGCGGCCCCGGGTCAAGGGGAATCCTCCAGCTGCCCTCCCCCGCTGCCCCCACGGCTGCTTTTTGAGACACAAAACAGCCGCTTTTGAGAAGAAAAAGGAAGAGCTGACCTTCCGCACTCGCCGCAGGGGAAAAATCCCGGATCTCCGGCGCCGCCGTCCCAGCACCAGGAAGCAGCAGCATTGATGGAGGAGCTGCCGCCGTTGCAGGGGTTCTCTTCCTGACTCCCCAACTTTGGATTTTCCTTGGGGATGATGCGCCGCCTCTTCTTTGCACTGCAAAGGGCCTGTAAATCAGGTAAAAAATAGCTTGAAACAGCTGCGGGCGGCAAAGGAATTGGATTTTTTGCGCCGGAGGTACCACACTTTATCAGCCCAACCCCGGCCGGGTGGACTCCGAACACTAAACAGTCGAGAAAAAAACACTTTAATTCCTCTGGGAGGACCAGACCTTGAAAGAAAAACCCTATCAGTTCTCTATTTGAGGCAGAACAGCGCTTTCTGACGCAAAAATCTACCCCGACAGGTTGAAAACATGGAATTCCGAAGCACCGAAGCGACACTGTCACCCCGTTTCTACCACCACAAAGTTACAAATATTTCTGTGAACCAAATCCAATGGTTTTTAAGGAAAGTTTTCCCAGATGGCTTCATGGAGGAGCGGAAGCTGGCACAAAAATCCCTCCCCCAGCAGCTTTTCTACCTCGTCTTTAGCCTTTTCCTCCTCCTCCGGGCGTCTCGGGCGCTGCTTCTGTGTCAGGCGAGGCCGAGTGCAGCCGAAACGGGTTTTCTTCTTCCAGGTGTAATAATATTCAACACACTGAGACACGCTTTTAGTCTGGATCTGCCGGGAGGAAAACCAGGAGCCACTTAATAAGGGAAACGCGGCAGTAAAATACCCAAGGGGCAGATCGACCCGGAGTCTCTCCTGCGCTTCTCGCAACGCAAAGTCCGGGAGAGCTCGGACAGAAAAGAAACCTTCACCTGCTGAAAAACGCCGTCAAGAAGCGTTTACAGGGCAGAATTCTCCGTTTCACAACAAAAACTGTCATTATTCTTTTAATATCTCTGCTATTTTCTCCCAGAGAGATTAAATAGTCCCTTGCCATCACACATGAGGGCAAAAACTTGTCTCGTACCGGTGGTTTTTTAGCATGAAGAAGCGTCCTAAGAACAGCATTCCAACACGCAACTCAAAATACGACTTTCTGGGTTGAAACTGCCCACGCTAACGAGCTGCGCCTCCCTCTAACGGCTTTACCTGCTTCTGTATGAGGCAAAAATTCTTCTTATGCAGGTAAAAAGCCTCTTTAAACAATTGCTCCTCCACCGGTGTCCAAGTATCCGAGCCTAGGAATTAACCAGCGACAGCCAAACTATTACAATAGGCATCCCCCGCCTCCAAAAGCCCCGGAAAGGGATTAGAACTACTCTTTTCCCCACCCCAAAAGAACATTTGGAAGCCTCAATTCAATCAGAGCAAAGGGAACGGCGGGAGCTGTTCTCCTCCTTTACCTGTGTAATGATAATCAGCCAGGGGATGGGACTCGGGTCTCCAAGGCGGCCCAGCACGGAGCATCTCCGCCGCCTCCTGCCAGATTTCATAGCGAAAAAAGAGTTAAATTCCTCCGGAGGAGGAGCCAAAAGGGAAATTGTCCCTCCTCCTGGCCACGCCCCAGCAGACTCCCAGCCCAGGGGTGTTAAATCCCTTCTTCCAAGAAGAAGGAGCAAAGCAGACCCGCTCGGGGCTCATCGAGGACACACCTCGGGTTTTAGCCAATATCCCTTCATTCGGGAGTAATTCTATTCTCCAAATCCTCCCAGAATCAAAACAAACTCTTAGTGATGCACCAGGAGAGGGCTCGGGAAGCCCACGACACATTAACACCACGTCAGGCTGCACCCAAGAACCTCCTGCGCCTTCGGCAAAGAGACTCCCGCCCGCGCAATAGAAAACTCGGAGCGACTCCCAGCTCAAACCAGGAACAAAGTCCGTTCTTCATTAGAAATTGCCGCTTCTTACCAGCACGTCGCCTTGAGCCTCGTGCAGACAATGCAGAGCCAGCTCCGCGTTGACCCGGCCCCCCGGCCCGCCCTTGGGAGACGCCAAATGGAGCAGGTTTCTAACTACAAACGCAACAAAAACCCACAAAAAGTCACGTTTTGCTCCAGAAAAGGGGCCAGAGGAGAGGGAGGGAAAACAGGACGAGCGCAGCAGAGACCGCAGACGAGGAAAAGGCAGAGAAAGAAGTCCGGTACCCCAAAGAGCTCTGTTTAAAAGCTCGGAGAGAAACCTCCCCTCTCCCGAGGGTGCCGCACATGAGCTGGGAGGGCTCCAAACGCCCCTTTTTCATGCAAGACGCTGCCGAGAGCGTCGCCCGTTAGTCTTTAGTCCCTCTCCCACCAAAACCCAGCCATCTCCTTCCCTCCAACGGGAACGCGGGCAAGAAAAGGAGGGAGACAAGCCCAAAAGGGTGGCATTTTCAACCCCTCCTATCCCTGGCTGGGGTCAAAGTGGAAGAAAAGCGGTAGGAAAAAAAAAACCAAACACCTTTCTCCTGCGTCTCCGGGTTGGTTTCCACATCGCCCCAGGGCTTCCACACCAGCGACGCTCCCTCTTCCTCCTCTTCCAAATGGGCTGGGTCCTGGAGGTCTGGAAGCTCCGCTTGGAATTGGCTTCCAATGTTAATGCGCCTGAAAGCGTGAGGAAGAGGAGGTGAGGAAGGCGAGCGGGGAACAGCTCCGGCAGGAGAAACGCGTGCATACGGGAGAAGCTGTAAGAAAGACGGCCCCTATTTCCCAGGAAAGCGCTAATCGCTCTCCTCTAACAACTTCTCCAGCACCACCACGGTACCGTTCTGCCTCCTGGGTCCTCTTGGGCCCCATTGGGCAAGAAAACTGGGGATTTCTTCCTTCTCAAAACCTCTCCCAAGTGGTCAGGTTCCCTCTGAGAAGAGCAGCGAGCTGCAAGAGCCACCACTGCCGAGCACCAAGTGCTTCGGAATGTTGTGTAGAACGCGGGAGGCCGGCAACGCTCCGTGACAGCGCTTGGCCGGGCATTTCCGCACATTTCTGGCCAACTTTGCCCCAAAAAACCCACCCTTGAGGACCGGCCGAGCCACCGGCAGAAGCTCAATGGCAACTGCCAGGGCCTGCGCACACCGGGCCTTGCACCAACCACACGCCCACTCCTCAACGGCACTTCCCTCGTCCCCGCTTTTCCCACACTCTGCTCTTCTTCCCACGGCTGGGCGCCCGTTTTACTGTTTCATCAGCCAAAACACCCAAACCCCCTTGCAATTCTGCCCGGAAGGTAGCAAAAAAATACCGCCTGAGAGAAAAATCGTTCCAACAAGACCAGCCTTTAGCCTTCCTCGCCATCCTCAAGTCTTTTGAATTGTCCGTTTTTAATGCTTACCTTCAGTTTTTACCCCAAACTCGCGCAATCTAATCAGGTCGCGGATTTACCTAAATCGCAACTCCGAAGTGATTAACAGGTTACCTCTTTCCCACAAATTCCACCAACAGGCCCCTGGAACCTTTACCAACTCCGTTACCATTAGCCTTCATTACCACCAAGCCCATTCCTGCCGTCTGAGTCGAATAGAATTGGGGGGATTAGCTGAGCTGCTGAACTGCTGACCAGTGGCTCACAGAAGCCATTCCAGCAAGGGAGTTTTCTCTAAATACACTCAAAAGAAAATCACTAAAATCACCACCCACCTCCTTCCCTGCTGCCAAATTCCTTCTCGTGGACGGTACCGAGAAGGCAATCAGCCGGCAGAGCCACCGCAACGTTCCCCTGAAGGCATCTCGGCTTTGGAGGGACGCTTTCCATCTCCTGCGGCCTCCGGCGATGGTTTCTGGGCACCAGCGAGGAACTGGGGTGCATTTTCTGGCCTCCAAGTCCTTCGCATCCCAACTCCAATCCAAATGGTTTCTCTCTGAAAGAAAATAACGAGAACTGCTGTTAAATAACAAGCGCTCAAGGATTCCCTTTCCCTTGACCTGCTGCTCCTTCCTTGCTTTGCGCCATCGCTCCCTGTAAAAACACCCGATGGCGACCTTTTTCGGTAGAAAACCACCCGACCGCGGTTATTGGGGGGGCGGTGGGAAAGCCAAAAAGTGGAAAAAAAAAATATGGAGATAAAGGGGTGGAAAATTAAGGGGAGGAAGTTGAACCGCTTTTTTAAAGAATAGAATTTCAGCACCCTCAGCGCTCGATCCGCCGTTTCGGGCCTACTTGGGAAATCTCTGCAGTTCCTTTAGCAGGAAAAGGTGGTAAATAGGGAAAGAAAAAACCCAAGACATCCAACTAACAACCAAAAAGCACTTAACCAACACCAAAGTTTGGAGATATTGACTCCCCAAACCGGCCGCAGCACGTCGCTCGGTAAAACGAGCTTCCCCAACACATAATTTTCGCGGTGAACCCCCCAGAGAACAGTCTCTTAACGCCGCAAGGTTCGTTTAGGTGGACTCTTGATCTCCCCTTTTCCCTCCCATGGCCGATGAGACACTCATTATGTGTGCCATTACACACGTGTGCCATTACCTCAGCAGCGAGCGCAATCAGCCGGGCAGGATTTTCTTGCCGTGCCGCACAAGGTCACCCTGGGAAAAGAAGAGCTGAAAAATGAGCCCGGTTGTCACACCCACACAAGGGGGACGAGCCGGGGGACCCCCACCCAACTGTAAGAAAGGCACCTATTGCTTTTGCAGAGGAGAAAAGCCGCTGCCATCAGAGGTGGCATGATAAGGGAAGGACCAAGACAAAGAGGCTCCAGCAAAGCCTTGTAGAACATCTCTTATCACACAGACAAAAGGACAAACTGATTCCTACTGCATTAGTGTCTCGACGGGCACTCAAACATTTAACCAGGGCTAAAGGCATTCAGCAATTTTTTTACCAAAAAGGAAAGAAATAAACTAGTCAGATAATCCCTTTAGGTGTAGCATAACGAGAAGGAAACAGAGGCAGGACACGCGGGAAGAATTTTAGGCGCCTCGCACAGACTGTGAACCCTGCAGTACCTAACCAATGGGAAACAGGGGAGGGAAAAACTCGGCCGGGATCAGGAAACAAAAAGGTGTGTTTCAAGAACTGAAAGTGTGCCTACTTGCTAGGTCACCCGCTCTTGCAGGAACGTGAACAAAAATGTGCTTCACAGAGGATTCTGCCCCAGCCTATTTCATTCGGACCCGAACTTGTTTCTCACACAACCTCTGCCCCCCCGGCAGCGCGGCCGGGACGGACCCTCCGCGCAGACAGAGCGGGCCTGGCGCCCGGTTCATCTCCAGCCCTCTTCCTCAGCCCAAACCCACACAACTCCCTCGCTTGCGCAGCCCCACAACCACACACGCCAGGCCCTTCCCCAGCCCCGACACCACCACACCCGCTCGCCCTCTCACGCCCCAAACCGCCTCCCCCTCTCCGCTTCCTCACCCCCTCGGCAGCCCCCCTGCACCACGCTCAGGGAGCGCACACACCCCACAGCCCGACACACCCAGGGCCCCACGCCCGCTCTGGGGGGAGCGCTGCACAACCGCGCACGGCCCGGCCCGCCTCCCTGCGGGGCGCCACCACCACGGCCCGGCCGCCGCTTTCTTACCGCCCTCACGGCCTTCACTTCTCCGCCAGCGCCGGCACCGCACCACAAAGCCCCCGGCACCAAGGGAACCCCAAGGGGAGACGGGCCCACACACCCGCCTCCCACACGACAATGCCCCCCCTCAGGCCCCCCGTGCCCCCACACTCCCTCCCGCCCCCCCCATCACCCCTCGGGGCCGCCCGCTCACCTTCACGCGCTCCACCGGCCTCACCACGGCCTCGACGACGCCCCGACCGCCCGCCCCGCCCCGGCCCGGCCCGCCCCACCACACGCCCGCCCATTGGCCGCCCACGCCACGACGCCCGCCCCCTCCTCCTCGCACACCCACCCTCCACTGGCCCCTCGCCGCCGTCAATCCCCGCCGCGCCCCACCCCCGCCCCCGCCAGCCCACCAATGGGACGCCGCGCATGCGCACTACGGCCCTACGGCAGCCCACGGCCCTCCACCGCCTCTCTGCCCACACGGGCACTTGCACGCTCCCGGCTCTCTGCCCAAAGAAATCCTGCCCCAGTCTTTTCCTGCTCTCAACTCCTTCACGTCAGAAAAACTCATAGAAGCCTTAGAGGCAGAAACAGCCCTTCTTTGCCTTTTCGCAACCTCCTGCCGCGCAGACATCGCCCCTTCCCTACCTGGGCACACACAGATCTCTCCTCAGAGAACACAAAGCGCCTCTTGACACGTCGACACAAGAGCTGCTGAACAGAGGCACGTCTCTGTAGACTCAGATGCTGACACTTGTGATACACAACAGCTCATTACACTGGCTCTCCCTTCAGACAGACAGTGCGACGCTGCAATAGCTCGCTCTAAATACAGCTTTTCCAACCCTTTTCCTAGTCTAAGCTCCTGGAGAGCGGCCAGGATCAGAGCACCCGCAGAGAGCGCGCTTTGGATTTTCACCTCCTTGGAGCTACAGAAATGAAGAGTAGTTTTCAAGAGCTCGAAAAAGAAGAGCTTCTTCTCTAGTTCAGCGCCTCGCCCCCAGAGTTCCAGCTTTGGACGTTTTTGAACCACCGCGCCCCCCGCCCAACTCCCAGACATGGTGGGGCCGTGAGCCGCCTCTTCTGGGGGGAACTCCGCGTAACCCCCACACGCCCCACTCACCTGCTCCTCCGCCGCGTGGGCCGGGGCATGGAGAGCCGGGGAGAGAAGAGGTGGGCGCAGGGGGAATGGCGGGGGCGGCTGAGCCGGCAGGACCTGCCCACCCCGGCCACCGCCCTCTCGCCCCAGCAGGCCTTCGCCGCCGGCCAGAGCGGCCGGGAGCATCGGCGAGCCGTCCTGGCGCCGCAGAACCTGCACCAAACGCTCTTCTTGCGCCAAAACTTGGAGATTTCAGAATCAAGCGGGAACAGCAACGAGGCGCCGAGCAGGAATCCCCACGCCCAGCCTTTCCGGGGGTCGGCGGGGGTTTAAATCCAGCCCCGCGGCGGGGCCGTGGGACGCCGAGTATTTTGCCAAATTCCTGCGCTTTCGGCATGGCTTTGGCAGCCAGGAGGCGTGAACGCGCCGCCGCCTCCCGGCACTCGCTTTCTCACTCCCCCTCCGGAGCCAAACTGCTCAAAACTCATCCCTCAGATGGAATTAAAAAAAAAAAAAAAAAAATCAGACAGCGCTGCAACAGCCACCTCTGGTTCTTTTTTGAAAAGGAAACAGCCCCCGGGTTTTGTTGGTTAAAAACTCCCCGTCCTCCCAGCTGGCAGGGCTGCCGCTGACTCCGGCCTTCCTGGGAGGCCCGTCTTCGTTTTCGGAAGGCAGCCGCTTTCCCTTGGGAATCCTTAAGGGCTAGATAAAAACGTTACTTTGAGGTTTCTTTGGAAAAATACAAGCCTTGAGAAGCCAAAGGAGAACGTTCCCACCCGCCTTCTGCTCTGGGGAAAGGAGCTGATGGAGGCCCAGACCTGAGCATTGCTCCTTTCCAGAGAAAAACAGAACCAAAATACAGACTTTTATTTTTTCCCCTCTACTGGACATGAAGATTCAGCAAAAATTAAACAAAGCCATGAAAATGTGGTGGCCCGGAAACAAAACAAAAAAAAAAAAAAAAAACCAGCCTTTTTTATACCGTCGGTAGAGACAAGAAGCCTTTCTTTCCATTTCCTCCCTTCAACTAATCAAACTCTCCACGTTCCCTCCCAAATGCCACGTTAATTTATGCAAATGAGCACCAATTAATAAAATAAACATGCAACGGGTGCTTGAAATAGGACCGAGACGCCTCACGGCCACCCAACACCTTTAACCACCCCGATTCTGCTGCCCCGGAACCAGCGCAACGAGTTTTAAAGCCTTTAATGATCGCGCAAAAAGCTGGAGCGGGGCAAGAACTTGAAAACTCACCAACCAAATTTAAGAAGTAAACGAAAATCCACACACGAAAACTAACCTTATCTCTACCAAAAGGGCGCTGCAGTCCAGATCTTAAACGCTGCGCACCACCAGCAGGGAAACACGCTGTTAAATAGGATGACCCTTTTGGGGCCATTTCCCCCATTCCCTCTCTTTTTAGACTTGCGTGCCTTAAACGTGCCTTAAACGTGTTTAAGGTTCAACCTTAAGGTGTTTCAGTTTTAAACACCTTAAAGGTGTTTAAATGCTCGTCAGCTGTCCCTTGTTCCCGTGAAAGCCAAACCAGGCACACAGTGATGGCAGGACGACCAGAGCATCCGCCCAAGAAAGGCAGAAGAGCGCCTTACCGTGTCTCTCGGCCCCTGGAGTCACGCGATTGCCACCTTTATCCCACCGCTGCTTAAACAGGTTGTGCTCTACCTCCAGCTGCTGCTCTCCTGCTCCCTCCATGGCTTCGATGCTCAAATCTGAAAGCAGTGAGCAAGGGAAGTGGTCTGTAAAGGCACAGTCATTATGGCCTGTGGTGGGCTGAGGAAGCATTCAACCCGTGAAAATACAGACTCTTTCAGCCAGGGGGACAAGAATGTGCCAACGTGAAAGGCTGTGTATGCTTGGGGCCGAGTGTCACCCAGGGAAGAAAACGCACGTTGCAGCAGCCGAAATGCCCCTTCCAAATACGGGGTTGGGTTTGGTGTACAAGAAGGACTGTTTCCAGCTGCCACAGAAAGCGTTACCCTGAAGGGTAATACACTTAAGGCAAAACAAATCCACAAACCAAGCCCCTCCAAGCCCATAACCATCTTCACAAACACCGCTTCAGGAGCACAGCTTAAAACTGGTGGAAAGCTGCCTCCTACCTCAACCCCCCCACCTTCAGTTGTCTGACTCCTTGTGGGAGTGGGGTGTCTCTGAGGGTGCCAGGGATAATTTAGACGTTTCCCGAGAGCGGTTCCCGAAGATTTCCGAAGGGCAAACTTTGGCCTGCTTAGGAGCATGGTTGAGAGTGTCCCTTGGGGGACAGTCCTGAAGGGCAAAGGTGCCCAGGAAGGCTGGCCTTACTTCAAGGAGGAACTCCTAAAAGCTCAGGAGAAGGCCACATCCCCAAGTCCCAGAAAACGAGCAGACAGGGAAGACGACCAGTAAATTATCCACGAGCAAGCAATGTGCCCTTGTCGCCAAGGCGGCCAACGGAATTCTGGGCTGCATAGGGAAGAGTGTGGCCAGCAGGTCCAGGGAGGTCATTCTCCCCCTCTACTCTGCACTGGTGAGGCCACAACTGGAGTACTGTGTCCAGTTCTGGGCTCCCCAGTTCAAGAGAGACAGGGAACGGCTGGAGAGAGTCCAGCGGAGGGCAACAAAGACGATGGAGGCATTGGAGCATCTCCCTTATGAGGGAAGGCTGAGAGAGCTGGGACTCTTTAGCCTGGAGAAGAGAAGGCCGAGGGGAGACCTTATTAATGTTGCCAAGTATCTAAAGGGTGGGTTTAAAGAGGATGGAGACAGACTCTTTTCAGTGGTTCCCAGTAACAGGTGATGGGCACAAGGACCCTTGGGGCCTCCCTGTAGGGCTGCCTACATTTTCTGCATTCCTTGTGCAGTGGAAAGGGTCCCTCCCCTTCTTGACCTCTCCTGTCAGGGGACACTACACCCAGGAATCAGCAGCTCTCTGCCGTTTGGCAGGACTCGGAGCGAACCCACCTTCTGCAGCCTTAAACCCCTCCCCTGAGCAGCCCGTGGGGGCGAGCAGCCCGTGCAGAGCAGGGTCGGGAGAACTGGACCTGGCGAAGCAAAGCTCCTGCTGCGCTGGCGGATGAGCCTGGGACCCCCGGCTCTGCAGCGCAGTCGGGGCTCTGCCCCTTATCTCAGCCCTTTGCCGGCCAGGGCTGCTGCGGGGGCACCAAAACTCTTCATTCCTGCACCTGTGAGCAAAAAATAAACAAGTCATTTCCCCAGCCAACGGTGAGAGTGCTCATCCCTCCTCCTCCCCCCTCACCTCCTCCTTTCGCCAGTGGGCAGCAACCCCACTCCCGACACCAACCTGGGGGGGATTCTGCATCTCTGGGGCCTCAGCCCAGAGAGAATTTTCATCCCGAGCCAGCCTGTCCCGTGGAGAAGGGGCAATAAAGAGCAGGTCACAGACAACCTCCCATGGGCATTTTGCTGGCAGAAGAATGCAAGCACCAAATAAAGACATTTTCAAAAAACGAGCAGTACTATGTTTTCCATTCTCCTTGAGCAAAAGAGTTTTGCTGAAGTGTTTTCCCCTTCTGGCAACAACCAAAGTTCCATATTTTGGCTGGGGCAGGCAGCAGGGCTGAGGACCCTCCGCTTGCCTCGGCAGTGGCACTGGCACCTCGTCCCGGCTTGTTGAGACCCCCCCCTGCCGCCACCCCCCGCCCCATCCCGGTTGTCCCCCACCCGCCTCAGCCCTGACACATGCCAGCCAGCGGGGCTGGCACCAAGGAGCGCGTCCCGCAGCCTCCACCCCACCGCTGAGGGCGATGCCTTCCCCTCCCAGCCCACGGGGGGCTCGGCAGCAGCTTGGGAAGCCTGACCCACCGGGCACTCGGCCCCCGCCTTGCCCTGGCACCTTTCCTCCGAGCCAAGGCACCGGGGCTTTCCCTTCATCGCTCCCTGCAGCTCCTTGAAACTCCTTTGCGCTCCCCACAACTCACTGCCGGGCACAAAAAGATGCCCCCGGTCATCCCCGCAAACATTTTATTGCTGACTTCCCACTTGCCCCCCACCTTGCCCCTTCTGCTCGATTGCTCTTTAAGCAGACCTTTCCCCAAACCCGCCCAACACCACCCTCGTTACCCAGCTCATCTGGGATTGTTACAGCTCTGCTGAAGCTAATGCCCTCCCAACACCATCATCTTGGGGCACTCGCTACAAACTCACCAACACCAGGGGTGAGCTCAACTCAAGCCACAAGGAGGAAAGCTCTCGCAGGAAGGGTCTCAGCATGCGGGGGGAAGGGAGAAGGATGGCTTTGGGCAGCAGGATCCGAGTGGAGACCGGGTGCAGGCTGCTCCCTGCAGCGCCTGACCCTGGGACAGCCCGGACACCTGCGAGTCCCTGGCTGAAGCCCCTGTGTCCAGGGGAGCCTTGACAGCCGGGGGGGCACGGACAGCTCGGCTCCGCCAGCCGACACCCACCGGACACACACACACAGCCCCGACCCAGCCACACGGAGAGAGGGGACCCCGCATCGCCCCCCGACTCCGCACCCCAGGCAGCGGCCCCTCCGCAGCCCGGCCCCCACAGCCCGACCCCCGCCCGGGCAGCCTCCCCCAGGGACAGGAGCAGCGCGGCGGGGCGCCGCCGCCCGCAACCCCCATGGCCGGCAGCGCTCCCCGACCGCCTCCGCGGGGAGGGCACCACGGCCCGCTAATGAGGCGCTAATGAGCCGCGGCTAATGAGGGGGCGGGCGGGGCCGCGGCTCCCGAGCGCCCGGCGGCAGCCCCGTGCCCGCAGCCCCGGCCCCCCGCGGCTCCCCGCATCCCGCACCCCCGGCCCGCACGGCATCGCCCCCCCTCGCCACTCTGCCGGCACCCACGGCTCCCCGCACCCCGACACCCTGCGCCCACGGGCCCCACCGCACCCCTGCACCAGCTCCCTCTCCCCAAAGCCCCCCGCAGCCTGCGCTGCCCCCTCCACGGCTCGCCCCGAGTGGGGACCGGGGCCCGGGGCCGCTGCCGGCAGCAGGAATGCCGGAGGGCAAGGAGGGCTTTGCTCCGGGCTTCGGCTCTGGGCACGGCCCCGGGTAAAGCACGGCAGGACCAGAAGCAAAGACCCGAGCGTGGGGAGGTTCACACCATTAAACATCAGCCCCTGCAGCTCCAAAACCTTCTCCCCTCATCCTTGTACCAGCCATTCCCAAGGATGTCATGGCCCTCGGCTGATCAGTTTGCATTTTGCAGCTCTATGGCCCCATCCTGGCTTGTGCCCCGTCCCTCCCTTTCCTTTCCCTCCAGCAGCAAGGGCAGCAGCAGGTTTCCTGCCTGCTTTGATGGCATCACGGCAGAGTTGGGTCATGGCAGAGCTCACGCTTGGTTGGGGACCTCTTTGCTGTTGGGGACACCACTCCCCAGCAGCCCATGAACCCCGCTGGTGCCCAGGGACGTCCCCTCTATCAGCCACATCCCATCTGTGCACAGGGACCCCCGGGGTGGCCGTGCCACTACCCCCAGCCGCCTCCAGCGCCGCCATCCCCGAGACACTGGAACCACAACTCTGCAAAGGCCGCGGCTCCCAAGAAATGCACACAGAGCTTGGGTGTGAAAAACAGGAACACAACTCTTTATTAACAACAACACAACTACCTACAACTCTTAACAACCAGTAACAACTCTTACAACTCTTAACAACTCTGAACAACTAACAAAAATATTAACAACTAACAAAACTATTAACAAACACCAAAACTATTAACAAACTGTAGACAACTATTTACAACACTTCCTCTTCCTTGATCTGCTCTTGGTCTGGCTTCCGCACGCCTGCTGCCCCTGGAAGAAAAGCCAGCGGCACGGCCGTTTGGCTAACGAGCAGCGCCTCACCCAGCAGAGCTGGGGCTTCCCGAGCCGGCTCAGCGGCAGCAGCTGCTTCGGGTCGGGCTTCGCCCCGACGGGCATTCAATGGCCACAGCCCTGGGACACGCTGGGGACAGCGGGACTCTGCCGCCAGCGCTGAGCCCCACCTGGGCTCGGGCTTACACTTGCCTGTCCCGGCCCTAAGGAACCGCTCCCGGCCCAAAGCGGAGGGGGGCTCAGGGCAGCGTGGTGGGGGCCGTTGTGCCGCCAGCACGAGGGCAGCGGGCGCCGTGTCCCTGTAGCGGGGACCACCCAGCCCAGCCCCAGCCCCATCCCGGTGGCAGGAGACCCTCCCTCCCTGCGGGCAGCGCATGGGGAGCACGTGCCTGTCCTCCTGATGGCGGGTCCACATCCATCGCCTCCTCCTCCTCCACATCCACCTCCATCTCCTCCTCCTCAGCCACATCCACCTCCATCGCCATCTCTTCCTCCATCCCCACACTCCTGGCAGCCGCCTCTGCAGCCTCCAGCGCAGTCTGGCACATCCTAAGCCGAAAGGCAAGCAGAAAAGGGCATTGGTCCTGCCCTGGCCAGACCAGTGGACCTGTGGGACGGGGGTCTCCACACCCCTGCCCCTCTTGCTGCCCGGGGAGAGCCGTGGGACCATGGGGCTCCAGCAGGAACTGGCTGGACCTGAGTGGCTCCTTGGCCACCAGCACCCACCAGCACTGACGCCCCAGTGCCTGCAGCTGGAGGCTCCTCTTCTTCCTCTCCTTCAGCAGCTTGGAGTGCGGCACGGTCCTGTGGATCTGGCGGAGCAGAGAGGGCAGGGGTGAGCAGCCCTGCTCCCTGCCCCACGGGGCTCTGGGCACAGTCCCCGGCGCCCCCCGCGTAGACCCCGGCCCCGCGCCTGCCCTGGCGCCCAGAAGCTCCTTACTTGGTGCAGGCAACCTTTGGGCTCGGCACTGCTCCGCTGGCAGGGCTCAGCTCCCACGGCTCCAGCCTGGAAAGGGGCAGCGCAGGCACCGGCTCAGGCTCCGGCCAGCACCCGCCTGCTCCCGCCGAGCATCCCTGCGGCACCAGCCCGGGGCAGCCTGGGCTGTGTGTGGGGACGTGTCCCCCCGGCGCAGGGATGCTGCACCCCAGCAGGGCATGAGCAGCCCAGAAGGGCTTCTGCCAGCCCCTGGCCTTGCAGGGGTGGGGGGAGAGGGCGAGCCAAGCTGCCGGCCCCCTGAGCACTGGGGGGTGCCCCCCTCCGGGGAGTGGGGCCATACCTCTGCCAGCACAAGCGTCTTCTTTCCCTGGGCTTTCATGATGCCACCGAGATGGCAGCACACAGATGAGGAATGAGGTGTCGGGAGAAGTGCACAGGGGAAGGGCTGGGTTCTGGGTCCGAGGCACCAGGAGCAGGGCAGAAGGGCTGCGTGGGCAGTAGGTGAGCAGGGCTGAGTTGTGCCCGTCGCCGGGCACTGGCAGTTGCAGATGGAACACGGGCCATGGCAACGGGAGCCCCAGTGACAACTGCGCAGTGGGGATGGGGACGAGCCCCCTTAAAGCGGGGGGCAGCTTTATACATACATACGTGCCCCCCAAAGTTAAGAATCCCAACACAGTACACTTCATTCCTGTCTTCAGCAGCTCTTCCTAACCATCCCCTCGTGCCTGGCAGTCACCCACGACCCACAGACAAGTTCCTCTCCAGCTATTTCCTGCAGGAGCTGATGTTCACCTCACATCTCATGGCCATCCCTGTCTGGTCTCTGCTCTCGCTCTGCATCTGTACAGCACGCGGTGCTCACCAGTGCCCAGGGACCTTTCGCCAGTGACCAGCACACCAGTTGAGACCATGGTGTGTGGCAGGGCTACCCGGGCTGCTTGTGCCCCCTCCAGCTCTACGGCAGGAAGAGCATTGCCCATCTCTGCCACGGCAGCAGATGGAGTTACGACAGCCCTTGACAGTCCTGGTGGGTTATTGCCAGGGCAGGAATGCTCACGGAAACTTGTGGAAGGCAGTTTGTTGGCTATTTAACAAGTGGGTTTTACCCAAGGCGTTGCAGCCTGTCTGTGGGACGCGGGGTCAAGTGGTGCCCGTCCTTCCCAAAGAGGTCTGGACGGATGGAAATGCCAAGGAAAAACCCAGCCCGTCCTCACGTGCAAGTGCCAGCCCAGGCTCCAGGCAGCGCCCTGCAGGCCTTTGAGCCGCCCACCCCTCACCCTCCTCCATTCCTTACGCTCTCATCGTACAACAGCTCTTACGGGTTTGGAGGTGAGCAGCCATAACATAGACCCAAAGGCAAAGCCCCACAGCAAACCCGGCTACAACTCCGAAAAGCAATCGACAGCTCCCGCTGACACCAAGACGGTCATGGCAGTCTGTGGGCAGGGCTGGAGCCTTTCCTGCTGGTGGCACCTGAGCCAAGGCAGCTCCTCGAGAGCACCCAGCTCTGCTGGGACGGGCCATGCCCTCTGCGTGGGCTCTGACGACGCTGGGACCCTCGGAGGCCGGGCAGCGCGGGGGCAGGTGAGCAGCCCTTGCCCACGGCTGCAGCATCGGGAATTCCCAGGGCCCGGGCAGGTCCCTTCCAGCGCAGCCCAAGGCCGTTTGCGCTGGCACAGCTGGAGGGAGACCCCGGCTCCTGCTTTCCGGGTCGTGTCATATTCCTTCTCATACAGCCAGCTGTCAGAGCCTCTCCTAGTTGTTGGAAATCCCTTGGGTCTTATTGAGCCAAGGGACGACGTTCCAAATTCTGTCCCACCAACGATATTTTCACCAGTCCCAGACCCTTGTTTTCTCTGACTTGGGATCTGAAGCACGCTAGCGTTGATACTCCTGGTAAGGACACAGACCAAACCCTCGGCCCAAGGGGAACCTTGCAACATTTTTGAGATGTACACTTGTCGTTTCAGTCGGGACGGACAAACGACAAGACTCTCCTTGAAGAGTTAAGTTAAGCTCTCTCTTTATTGTGAACTTGGCTTTCTTATATAGCTAATCTTGTTCACGCTCCGTTCACGCGTTCTTTCTACACTTTCAATTGGTTCGGTTACATAGCACATGCGCTCGTAGCTACAATGCGACTGGTTATTGAAATCCTGTTCACATTGCTCAAAATCCGGCTTTCTCACAGCCTAGTTCCTCCTTGTTCTCTGAAGCAATCTTCTTCTTTCTCCTTTTTCTTCCATTGTCCTTACATGACACAACTCGCGGCCTTCTTATGGGTACACTGCAATCTCTGTCTCTTCTGTCAAGGGGTCTACGGACCCATCGTATCCCCCAGCAACTGTGAGGTTTCTTTGGAAAAATACGAGCCTTGAGAAGCCAAAGGAGAACGTTGCCACCCGCCTTCTGCTCTGGGGAAAGGAGCTGATGGAGGCCCAGACCTGAGCATTGGTCCTTTCAAGAGAAAAACAGAACCAAAATAGAGATTTTTTTTTTTTTTCCCCTCTACTGGACATGAAGATTCAGCAAAAATTAAACAAAGCCATGAAAATGTGGTGGCCCAGAAACAACAACAAAAAAAAAAAAAAATCAGCCTTTTTTATACCGTCGGTAGAGACAAGACGCTTTTCTTTCCATTTCCTCCCTTCAACTAATCAAACTCTCCACGTTCCCTCCCAAATGCCGTGTTAATTTATGCAAATGAGCACCAATTAATAAAATAAACACGCAACGATGGCTTGAAATAGGACCGAGACGCCTCACGGCCACCCAACACCTTTAACCACCCCGATTCTGCTGCCCCGGAACCAGCGCAACGAGTTTTAAAGCCTTTAATGATCGCGCAAAAAGCTGGAGCGGGGCAAGAACTTGAAAACTCACCAACCAAATTTAAGAAGTAAATGAAAATCCACACACGAAAACTAACCTTATCTCTACCACAAGGGCGCTGCAGTCCAGATCTTAAACGCTGCGCACCACCAGCAGGGAAACACGCTGTTAAATAGGATGACCCTTTTGGGGCCATTTCCCCCATTCCCTCTCTTTTTAGAGCGGGGGCGACCGCGTCTTCTTGAATCCTCAAAGCCCAGCCGCTGCCCGGATGCGGAGAAAAAGCTGGGCGGTTTTCAGAAAAATGGTAAAAACTGGCCTCGGGGTTGGTTTGGTGTCAGTTCCCAGGTGTTATGGGAGGAGGTCAGCGGAATGCGGGGGCTTTTGTGGCTTCGCCACCCTTTCGAAGAGCTCCCGGGGCCCTTTTAAACATCAGCTTTGGGGCGATGGAATCTCATGTGGGCGTTTCTCCCCTGGATCTTCTCAAACACCCTGAAAGTTAGAAAAGAAAGGCAGTTTTAAGTCTTTGGCATTTTTTGTAAATTTGTGAGACCAAGCTCCGTTATTCCTCCTTTTGGGAACTCTTGTGCTTTGCTGCGTGGTACGACAGAGTATCGGACGTCAGTGGTTCAACAGGACAGATCGTGGGCGACTAAAATATTAGAATGAATTGGGCCATCGCTTAAATGAGACTGAACTGAAACGCGAGGCATTTTGCTCGGAGCGAGCGAGTGGAGCGGGGAAGCCTCAGGCCCCAAATCCTCACGGAACATGAGGGTTTTTTGGTCAAAAAGGAGAAGCGCCGGGATTCTTGCGCAAGGGAGGGCCACCGCTCTGAACCTCAGGGCTCGGTGGAGGGTCTCCCCGACTCCGAAAACACACATTTTTGGGGGCTGAAAGTCAATGAAAACCGCCAAGCGGCCCCGGGGCAAGGGGAATCCTCCAGCTGCCCTCCCCCGCTGCCCCCACGGCTGCTTTTTGAGCCCCAAAACAGCCGCTTTTGAGAAGAAAAAGGAAGAGCTGACCTTCCACACTCGCCGCAGGGGAAAAATCCCGGATCTCCGGCGCTGCCGTCCCAGCACCAGGAAGCGCCGGCATTGATGGAGGAGCTGCCGTTGTCGTGGGGCTTCTCTTCCTGACTCCCCACCTTTGGATTTTCCTTTGGGATGACGCGCCGTCTCTTCTTTGCACTGCAAAGAGCCTGTAAATCAGGTAAAAAATAGCTTGAAACAGCTGCGGGTGGCAAAGGAATCGGATTTTCTGCGCCAGAGGTACCGCATTTTATCAGCCCAACCCCGCCCGGGTGGACTCTGAACACTAAATAGTCGAGAAAAAAACACTTTAATTCCTCTGGGAGGACCAAACCTTGAAGGAAAACCCGTATTATTTCTTTATTTTTAGCAGAACAGCGCCTTCCGCAACAAAAATCTATCCCAAAGGGTTGAAAACATGGAATTCCGAAGCACCGAAGTGACACCGTCACCCCGTTTCTACCAGAACAAAGCTACAAATATTTCTGTGAACCAAATCCGCTGGTTTTTAAGGAATGTTTTCCCAGATGGCTTCATGGAGGAGCGGAAGCTGGCACAAAAATCCATCCCCCAGCAGCTTTTCTACCTCATCTTTAGCATTTTCCTCCTCCTCCGGGCGTCTCGGGCGCTTCTTCTGCGTCAGGCGAGGCCGAGTGCAGCCAAAACGGGTTTTCTTCTTCCAGGTGTAATAATATTCAACACACTGAGACACGCTTTTAGTCTGGATCTGCCGGGAGGAAAACCAGGAGCCACTTAATAAGGGAAACGCGGCAGTAAAATACCCAAGGGGCAGATCGACCCGGAGTCTCTCCTGCGCTTCTCGCAACGCAATGTCCGGGGGAGCTCGGACAGAAAAGAAACCGTCACCTGCTGAAAAACGCCATCAAGAAGCGATTTCAGGGCAGAATTCTCTGTTTCACAACAAAAACTGTCGCTATTCTTTTAACATCTCTGCTATTTTCTCCCAGAGAGATTAAATAGTCCCTTGCCATCACACATGAGGGCAAAAACTTGTCTCGTACCGGTGGTTTTTTAGCATGAAGAAGGGTCCTAAGAACAGCATTCCAACACGCAACTCAACATACGACTTTCTGGGTTGAAATTGCCCACGCTAACGAGCTGCGCCTCCCTCTAACGGCTTTACCTGCTTCTGTATGAGGTGAAAATTCTTCTTATGCATGTAAAAAGCCTCTTTAAACAATTGCTCCTCCACCGCTGTCCAAGTATCCGAGCCTAGGAATTAACCAGTGACAGCCAAACTATTACAATAGGCATCCCCCGCCTCCAAAAGCCCCGGAAAGGGATTAGAACTACTCTTTTCCCCACCCCAAAGGAACATTTTGAAGACTCAATTCAATCAGAGCAAAGGGAACGGCGGGAGCTGTTCTCCTCCTTTACCTGTGTAATGATAATCAGCCAGGGGATGGGACTCGGGTCTCCGAGGCGGCCCAGCACGGAGCATCTCCGCCGCCTCCTGCCACATTTCATAGGGAAAAAAGAGTTAAATTCTTCCGGAGGAGGAGCCAAAAGGGAAATTCTCCCTCCTCCTGGCGACGCCCCAGCAGACGCCCAGCCCAGGGGTGTTAAATCCCTTCTTCCAAGAAGAGGGAGCAAAGCAGACCCGCTCGGGGCTCATAGAAGGCACACCTCGGGTTTTAGCCAATATCCCTTCATTCGGGAGTAATTCTATTCTCCAAATCGTCCCAGAATCACAACAAATTCTTAATGATGCACCTGGAGAGGGCTCGGGAAGCCCACGACACATTAACGCCGCGTCAGGCAGCACCCAAGAACCTCCTGCGCCTTCGGCAAAGAGACTCCCGCCCGCGCAATACAAAACTCGGAGCGACTCCCAGCTCAAACCAGGAACAAAGTCTGTTCTTCATTAGAAATTGCCGCTTCTTACCAGCACGTCGCCTTGAGCCTCGTGCAGACAATGCAGAGCCAGCTCCGCGTTGACCCGGCCCCCCGGCCCGCCCTTGGGAGACGCCAAATGGAGCAGGTTTCTAACTACAAACGCAACAAAAACCCACAAAAAGTCAAGTTTTCCTCCAGAAAAGGGGCCAGAGGAGAGGGAGGGAAAACAGGACGAGCGCAGCAGAGACCGCAGACGAGGAAAAGGCAGAGAAAGAAGTCCGGTACCCCAAAGAGCTCTGTTTAAAAGCTCAGAGAGAAACCTCCCCTCTCCGGAGGGCGCCGCACATGAGATGGGAGGGCTCCAAACACCCGTTTTTCATGCAAGACGCTGCCGAGAGCGTCGCCCGTTAGTCTTTAGTCACTCTCCCACCAAAACCCAGCCATCTCCTTCCCTCCAACGTGAAGGTGGGCAAGAAAAGGAGGGAGACAAGCCCAAAAAGGTGGCATTTTCAACCCCTCCTATCCCTGGCTGGGGTCAAAGTGGAAGAAAAGCGGTAGGAAAAAAAAAAGCCAAACACCTTTCTCCTGCGTCTCCGGGTTGGTTTCCACGTCGCCCCAGGGCTTCCACACTAGTGACGCTCCCTCCTCCTCCTCTTCCAAACGGGATGGGTCCTGGAGGTCTGGAAGCTCCGCTTGGAATTGGCTTCCAATGTTGATGTGCCTGAAAGCGTGAGGAAGAGGAGGTGAGGAAGGCGAGCAGGGAACAGCTCCGGCAGGAGAAACGCGCGCATACGGGAGGAGCTGTAAGAAAGACGGCCCCTATTTCCCAGGAAAGCGCTAATCGCTCTCCTCTAACAACTTCTCCAGCACCACCACGGTACCGTTCTGCCTCCTGAGTCCTCTTGGGCCCCATCGGGCAAGAAAATTGGGGGTTTCTTCCTCCTCAAAACCTCTCCCAAGTGGTCACGTTCCCTCTGAGAAGAGCAGCGAGCTGCAAGAGCCACCACCCCCGAGCACCAAGTGCTTCGGAATGTTGTGTAGAACGCGGGAGGCCGGCAACGCTCCGTGACAGCGCTTGGTCGGGCATTTCCGCACATTTCTGGCCAACTTGGCCTCAAAAAACGCGCCCTTGAGGACTGGCCGAGCCACCGGCAGAAGCTCAATGGCAACTGCCAGGGCCTGCGCACAACGGGCCTTGCACCAACCACACGCCCACTCCTCAACAGCACTTCCCTCGTCCCACCTTTTCCCACACTCTGCTCTTCTTCCCACGGCTGGGCGCCCATTTTACTGTTTCATCAGCCAAAACACCCAAACCCCCTTGCAATTCTGCCTGGAAGGCAGGCAAAAAAAAACGCCCGAGAGAGAAATTGTTCCAACAAGACCAGCCTTTAGCCTTCCTCGCCATCCTCCAGTCTTTTGAACTGTGCGTTTTTAATGCTTACCTTCAGTTTTTACCCCAAACTCGCACAATCTAATCAGGTCGCGGCTTTAGGAGGAACTTAAATCACAACTCCAAAGGGATTAACAGGTTACCTGTTTCCCAGAAATTCCACCAACAGGCCCCTGGAACCTTTACCAACTCCGTTACCATTAGCGTTCATTACCACCAAGCCCATTCCTGCCGTCTTAGTCGAATAGAATTGGGGGGATTAGCTGAGCTGCTGAACTGCTGACCAGTGGCTCACAGAAGCCATTCCAGCAAGGGAGTTTTCTCTAAATACACTCAAAAAAAATCACTAAAATCGCCACCCACCTCCTTCCCTGCTGGAAAATTCCTTGTCGTGGACGGTACCAAGAAGGCAATCAGCCGGCAGAGCCACCACGACGTCCCCCTGAAGGCATCTCGGCTTTGGAGGGACGCTTTCCATCTCCTGCGTCCTCCGGCGATGGTTTCTGGGCACCAGCGAGGGACTGGGGTGCATTTTCTGGCCTCCAAGTCCTTCGCATCCCAACTCCAATCCAAATTGTTTCTCTCTGAAAGAAAATAACGAGAACTTCTGTTAAATAACAAGCGCTCAAGGATTCCCTTTCCCTTGACCGGCTGCTCCTTCCTTGCTGTGCGCCATCGCTCCCTGCAAAAACACCCGATGGTGACCCTTTTCGGTATAAAACCACCCGACCGCGGTTACTGGGGGGGGCGGCGGGAAAGCCGAAAAGGGGAGAAAAAAAAAAATGGAGATAAAGGGGTGGAAAATTAACGGGAGGAAGTTGAACTGCTTTTTTGAAGAATAGAATTTCATCACCCTCAGTGTTCGATCTGCCGTTTCGGGCCGGGCTGTGTGGCGGGGAAAGGACTACGGGGCTCGGAGCTGAGCCTGCGCAGGGTGCTGGGGTGGGCACGGGCAGGAAGGCAACGTGCAGCCACGCAGAGTGCCGAGGGAAGCCCTTCTCTTCTGCCCTCGTCGCACGGCTGAAGCAGAGCCCTGACCTGTGCCCGTGGGAAGGCTCAGCACACAGGGCTGCGAGCGCTTGTCCAGGCAACAGCGAGCCACAGCCTGGTGTCTCCTTCTCAGGAAAGGCTTCGGCAACACATGACCAAGTTGAAGGATGCCCCCAAACGACCGGGAGCCATCAACACTTCTTGCCTGGGCGAGCGGCTGCTGCAGCCTCGAAGACCAGCTTGCCCACCCCCACCCAAGATCTCCCTGAAATCAGGGCGACGCAGAAGAGCGAAAGCAGATCTGGAGGAAGGCCACATCTTCTCCCAATACGAGTGGGGACGGGAAGGTGCCAAGCTGGCCGGGAGGGTCAGTAGCGATGCTGACTCTGAGACACCTTTAGCCAGCACTTTGAGTGTGAGGACCAGGTCACGTTGCACGGTCGACTCTGCGTCGGAGCGGTTCTGTCAATGTGGGCCTGCCCTGTCCCCCGAACTGAGTTTTGGAAGGCGTGTCACAAAACCACGCGCACCACGAGAGGGAAAGCCGTGCTGTCCCGCTAAGGACGCCCTCCCCTCCATGGGCGCGCAGTGGTCCCGACAGCCCGTCCCTCCAGCAGGTCCCAAGCCCCCTGCCCAGACAGGAGCCCGGCGCAGATCACTGCGTGTAAAGCCTGTCGGAGGCGAGCCCCAGCCGCCCGCCTCAGAAAGGAGGGGGTTCGCGGGAAGGCTTGTGGCCCATGACCTGAGGAGGCGTGCGGCAAGCGAGGTGTAGAGCCCCTGGGCAGCAGACACAGACCTCACCCGCTTGCGTTGCAATAAAGAGTTTACTCCCACGTCTTTGCTTGTGCCTTCCTTCCTTCCAGCCAGGCCATACTGCGTCTGTCTGGGCATCTTCCCTGCAATGATTTCCCTCGTCTTCCTTCCTCCCAATCCCTGGGTCAGGCAAAGACCCAGCTTTTGTCTCCTTTGGGAAGCTTTGTGGCCGGGCTATCGGAGGGGCTGCTCCAGCTCTGTTGAGCCGGGGTTCTGGCGGTCCTTGTGTCGAGATCCTTTCTCCAGGGCTCTTTCTCCTCAGAGCAAGCAGCCCTGCACAAAACCCTTGTTCCCGCCGCTCTGGGGACGGACGCTGGCGTCTCCCCCTGGGGACCGCTCTGCCACCTGTCCTTTGGGTCTCCTCGCTGCGCAGCGGGGAGGCAGGTCTATTGTGGAGGCCCAGAACGGTGCAGCGGAGCAGGTTCGAGCAGCCGGTGCCAGGGCTCACCCAAAGGGAGCTGCAAGCAGGGAATGGGAAAAACCAGGGCGGGAGGAGATGTCCCTAAATCAGGGTTCTTCACCCGCTGGGCAAAAACCAATCAACACACTGAGTCGAGATATTTGGCTTTATTTCAGTTCTGCAGAATCGGGGGGCGGGCGTTTCACAACAGCCAGCACACCACGCGTTTCCGACAGTCCCAGGTTCACAGTGATGAGATACAGCCCATGGGTGAGCTACAGTTCCCTTACCAGCCCTATTCAGACACATGCATTCAAGTCCAAGTTTGGAACGGTTTGGGAGATCCCCCTAATTAGGCCAATTAAGGTTTAATTTCAGGAGTTCAGCTCAAGTTCCATCAAAGTTCTACTACAATTCTATACAAAGTGCTCCTGGAACTTTTTAACCATATTCTTTTGACATCCCTACTCTAACATTTTTCTAACCCATGAATGTACCAACCACTCTCTTTTTCCTTCAGAAACAGTACAAAATGGCTTTTATTACAAAAAAGGTATAAACCCCACTCTCTTTTTCCTTCAGAAACAATACAAAATGGCTTTTATTACAAAAACATAAAAACCCCTCTCCCTTTTCCCTTCAGAAATAGTACAAAATGGCTTTTAGTACAAAAACATAAACCCCCACTATCACTATCACATGCTGCAAAATCTAAACAGAACAAATGCACCCCCCCTGCCCACAGGAAAACAAACACAGTCCAGGGAAGGGCCCAAGACGGGAACCCCGCGATGCTGCAGCTGCCCCCGCGGCAGGACAAGGTTCAGCGCAGCTCCCGAGTCTCTGCCACCGGAGCAGCAGCTTTGGCCTTCAAGGTCTTGAAGTTCCTGGCCCGTCTTTGCACAGCACTCAATCCAGTCCCGCTTCTATTTTCCGTCTTGCGCCAGCTGCGTCTGCGGAAGGGACACCTGAAAGAGGCCAAAGGCCGAGCTCAGACAAGCCCACGCTGGTAGGACCAGCCCTAGCTCCACGGTACCGGCTCTCGGGGAAGACGCACCCTCTAACGCCAGCCCCGACAAACACTTGCTCTTCGGGGAATGGAAGTCACAGGCTCCCAGAGTCACCCTGGCCTCACCTCACACTATCAACACGTTGACTTTCTCTCTGGCTTACCATTCACACGTACAACCCCGAGACATCACACGGATATGAGAGAGAGAGGTTCCTACAGGATTAAGTCACCCAACTCTCCTTTCCAAGAGAGAGACTGGGGCTACTGCCACCTTACTGCCACAGGCTTTTTCCTCAGCAGGAGAGTTACTGGTTACACAAGGCACTGAGGAACTCTTCTGCTCTCATCTGCCTTAAAAACGTGACAGCTAGCGCGTGAAAAGGGAAAATGGGAAAGCTCAACAAGACGAGCAAGACTCAAGGGGAACGTCCTTAGACTATTCTCTATTTCCCATCCATTCCGTTTTCTGAGTTTCCTCCAATCCCTCTCCCACCCTGCCTGACCCACAGGCACCACAGAGACCAGACCGCGGTGAACGATGCTGTCTGGCCATGGCCAAGGGACGCGTCTGACTGGGTATTCCCACTGCCTGCCGGCCTCCCTTCCCGATGGCCAAACAAAACTCGGGCCACAGCATCGTGCAGAGCTGTGCCCATCAGCACAGCCACAGCGGCTCTGGATGAGAGCTTTCCTGCTCCTCACCCGGTCTATACTGGGGGGCTGCTGCCATCGTTCCTCCATCTGGCCAGAGCCTCCTCCCACCAAGGAAGATCCTGGTCTCACCCGCTGAGACACCGGCATCTTGTGCTGGTCAGACTCGGAGAGAGAAGATCCGCCTGCATCTGGCAGCGCCCGACCTCTGCAACATCTCCTCAGCCTCCTCCGTTCACGTTCCACCTGCACGTTGGGTAGGAGAAAGGGTCACAGAAACCTGCCACCACACAAGGCGCAAAAGGACCTCTGGACATCCTGGCAAGGAGATGGCTGCTCAGAGACTGTGAATTGCACCACAGAACGCTGGGGCCAAAAAGCACTCCAAGTAGCCCACGGAAGAGAGCGAGCAGGAGGAAAGAGTTCCTGACACAAGAGTGTCCAGTGGGTGTGTATGGGGACACTGGGGCAAGAAGGCTGGTACCGCAGTGAATGTGCATTTGCGAAGGCAACGGGGTGCCAGAAGAGAGAGAAAAGACAAAAGCGTGTGGCCACAGGGGACAGTGGGAGAGGGAAGGAAACAAGCCGAGGACTCCACAGTGCTGCCTCTGGAAATGCGGTGTCTTCCAGAGGACCGTGATGCTGCGCAGAGGCAGCGAAAGCCTGGTCTACCTCCTCCAGAGTCCTCCTGAGCTCAGCACTGTATTGCTTCAGCTCCGTCTTCTCCTGGTCCAGCCTTGCAACTGCTCGCTGCAGACGTTCCAGCCGCTGCGACAGGAGTCTCTTCTCCGAGAGCCAGGACAGCCGCTGCCCTTCTGCAATCGCCTGCTGGGCATTCAGAGAGCAGATGATGGGAGTGGTGCCACAGAAAGGAGAGAAGGGCCAGAGTCAACACATCGCGGAGAGTGACCATGGAGGAAAGGACAGTGCTACGTCCCTTCTCCTCCTCCTCCCGGCCCACAGCCCAAAACAACACTCTCCCTTCCCAGGGGCCCTCCTCCACATCACCTTGGAGAAATCCCTGCGCCAAAAGAACACCCTGAAAGCGCAATGAAGCCTTCAACCTCACCAGCCAACAGTACCATTTCCATTCTCTCTAATACCCTGGGAAAGCTGGACCTCAGGAGTCTCCATCTCTGAAAGCATCCTCTAAGCACCATCAGTGTCGCTGCTGTTCAGCCATCCTTACAAAATTCTACTACGTTTAGTGCATTCGCTTGGTCAACTGTGCCCTTTCCAGGCCAAATCCCAACCGCCACACATTGCTTCATCTTGCCTAGATAGGAGAGAACCAACCACCCACGCACAGCTCTTGGACTCGCATTAATTTTAACGGCAAGCTGCGTAGTTCTTTCATTAGTTCTGGGCTTGACGGAAAGCGTTTGAGCAGCTGAATGGTGAATTACTAGCAAACATTTTCTTCTCGGCCCAAGCACAAACACAGGCTGGGCAGAGAATGGATTGAGAGAGCCCTGAGCAGAAGGACTTGGGGGTGATGGTCGATGAGAGCCGGCAACGTGCACTTGCAGCCCAGAAAGCCCCCCGTATCCTGGGCTGCATCCCCAGTAGCGTGGCCAGCAGAGCGAGGGAGGGGATTCTGCCCCTCTGCTCTGCTCTGCTCTGGGGAGAACCCCTGCAGTGCTGCCTCCAGCTCTGGGGCCATGAATATCAGCACACGGACCTGTTGGAGCGGGGACAGAGGAGGCCACAGAGATGCTGCGAGGCCTGGAGCCCCTCTGCTGTGAGGACAGGCTGAGAGAGTTGGGGGGGTTCAGCCCGGAGAAGAGCAGGCCCCGGGGAGACCTTAGAGCCCCTTCCAGTCCCTAAAGGGGCTCAGGGGGAACGGTTTTAGACTGAAAGAAGGGAGACTGAGATGAGATATTAGGAAGAAATTCTTTGCTGTGCGAGCGGTGAGACGCTGGCCCAGGTTGCCCAGAGAAGCTGTGGCTGCCCCATCCCTGGAGGGGTTCAAGGCCAGGTTGGACGGGGCTTGGAGCAGCCTGGGCTGGTGGGAGGTGTCCCACTGGCATGGGGGTAGGAACTAGAAGATCTTTAAGGTCTCTTCCAACCCAAACCATTCAGTCATTTCATGAAGTCTCAGCCAAGCTCCTCAGAACAGCGTAGGCTCACAGCCTCCATTTTCACAGCTCGGCTCCCTTTTCATCAAGGAAAAGGTGCAGACGGACTGCAGGGCCAGAAAGGGACCAGACCCTCGTGCCCTCCTCACAAGACAGGCCGCGAACTCCCGTACCAGGAACAAGGGGCCTGTTCCGTCTGCTCCAACACCTCTGTCAGCCGCCAAAGGACAGAAAGGAAGGAACAAAGTTCCCCCGCCTGCAGCTGGCAGCAGCGTTAGGAGTCTACTCCATGGCGGGCGGGAGGCTGGGAAGATCACAGCCCTTTGCTGCCATGCTTTGGCTGGGGACCACCCAACCTTCTGTTGAACTCCTCTTACGCCCACACGCAACCCGTGCCTGCATTTACTGTCCCACCAGAGTCCTGGGGGTCTCCACGCTCCTTCCAGGACGAGCCACTGGCTCTGCTGCCTGGCCCGGCACCGTGTCGCCCGGGACAGACCATTGCTGCCATTTCACACGCTCAGGCTGTTCTTCTCCTCAAGCCAGCCCACAAAGCTTGCTTGAAGCATTCAGAAGCATAGTGTTTCCTACCACGTCTTGCAGGAGCTTGTTTATCTCCCCTTGGTGGTCGGCCTCCCGAACTTTGAGGGTGTCGGTATGCTGCTCTTCTTTCTGCAGGAGCTCTTGCGCCATGTTTTGCCGCTCCCGCTTCAGGAGAGACCTCTCCGCTTCCAGCTCCCACTGAAGGCACTTCACTTCCCCTGCAAACACGACAAATGGCAAGAGTCAGAGTCTGCACAAACAGCGGCTCTGACTTTACTGACCTTATGCCCTTTGAGTTTCCGTGGAGGAGGGGTCTGTCTCCAGCTCCTTCACTCCTCAGAAGCACTGCGGACAGAGAGCTGCTTTCATACCACCTTCCCCAGGCACGGGGTCACCAGAAACGGGAGGCTCTCACCTTGGATCACCTCCTTGGCCTGCGCCACCGCGTGAAGCTGGGTTTCAAGATGACTCCTGCTGATCTCCAGCTCAGACAAGTGCTGCTGAGCCTCCAACAGGCTGCATTCCAGGGTCTCCTTCCCTGACCTGCAAAGCGTGAATACAGAGAGAAAGGCGCTGCTTGCTCCTGACACCCACAGGGAGTTGTTCCAGGAAGAAGCGGTGCAAGATCCCTACCCCTGCCTACGGAAAAAGGCTCGCCTGGAAACTCCTACACAGAGAGCCTATTTCTGCCCTTCAAAATAGCAATGCGGGCCCCTGCGAGGGGATGGCCAGGCTTCCCTTGTCACCTGGCAGCACACAGAAAGCCCAGCCGAATTGGACTGCAATAGCCAAATCTTCACTTGCTGGGGTCTGATCCACGACACACGGGTAGCTGCGCCCACCAAGCCTGTGCCAGCAAGCAAAACTTGGATGGACAACGGAGGACGTATCTTCAAGAAGGAGAACAAGCACACAGTTCCGATTACACCAGTCTCTGGCAGGCCAAAGTAACTATGTCCATTTTAACAGACATCAGTGACGGGCAGGAACCCCTGAAGGCTGGCGAGAATTCAAGAGAGGGTTCCCTGCTGCTGGTGTCACCAGCTCTAGCTCCTGCACCACACTAACACCAGTTAGCTTAGAAACAGAAGGCCCTCCACATTTTCTGCAGGAGCCTCTGGCTTCTCCCAAAGGGCAGCGTCCTGCTCACAACCTCCATAAGCAATAGCCGTCAATTCTGAAGATCCCACCTCAAACTACGTGACAAGGAAAGATCGATGTTCAAATGCACAGAACAAGAATCCAAGACCCGAGAGAAACTTCACGTTCTGGGAAACGTCTGCGTGGTTTAATTATGGCTCCGTTCAGAGCCCACTCGGCTTGCTGTGGATGTCACAGAGGAACACGTAAGGGGGCATAAACATGAGCCCAACGCTCAGGAGAGCTTTGCCAGCTTCAGCTGTCAGAAAAATAACCTTCAAATCAAGGTAGACTTTGGTTTTTTTGCTTGAAATTCTTCCATTTTCTGTCCATGGAAGCGAAAACATGTGAAAAGCACACAGGATGCAATCAGTCCCCGTGTAACCACCGTCACCTTTACCATTACAGACATTAAAGAACGTCCTGCCCAGGGTCTCCTCCCTGCCCTTACCTGGCCTCTGCCAGCTGCTCCGAAAGGCCTTGTCTCTCCCGCTCCAGGGCTGCCAGTCGCACCTCCAGGGCAGCCTTCTCCCGCACCAGCAACTCCTTCTCTGCGCACACCTCGGCCAGCGCGTGCCCTTGGCGAGAGGACTCCTGGCGCAACTGCTCCAGGCCACTGCGAGACGACTCTTGCTGGCGGGAAACCTGGAAGCGGGACAAAATGCAGTGAGAGTCCTTGCGTGCAGCCCTGGCTTTTGCCCCAGACAAAGGCTCCAGAGCTACACAGTTTGCTGCTTTTGCCACATGGGAGAACAGTAGAGTCGTGGATGCAGTCCTCTCTCTGCAACTTACCAGAAGCCAAAGAGGAGGCCAACACGGACAGCTTCACCCAGCCAAGCAGCCACATGCCCACCCAGAAGCACCAGGTCTTTGGTCTCACCTCAAGGAGTTTCTCTTGGGCTTCTTCCTTCTCCTCTGCCAGGACCCCCAGCTCTACCCGCAGCTCCTCTTGTTGCTCCTCTGCTTTCTTCAGCAGCTGCTCCAGGTGGGCTTTCTCTGCACAGAGCTCGCTCTTTGTTCTTTCACACAAGCTCAGCTTCTCCTGGGCAGAGATCTTTGCTCTCTCCATCTCATCCACTTTACACAACAGAGCCTCATTCTCTTGCTCCAGCTGCAATCACAGAAGCACAGAGGAAATCAAATACAGCAAGACTTACTCTGAAGAAGAGGAGAGCAGCAACTCCACATCCCCTGCGTCTCGCTGACATACTCCCAGGTCAGCGCTCCCAATAAGCACGTGCCCACAAACTACCCCAAGGAGCCTGCGTGGTCTCATCACCATTTCCCAAGAAGAAGAAGGACGCTGCATTTAAACAACAGTAGGAGAATGGAAAGGGAGCAACACGGTGTTCAAAAGACGGGTAGACGTGGTGCTCAGGGACATGGGTTAGTGGGGTTTTGGCAGTGTTAGGTTCGTGTTTGGACTCAATGATTTTAAAGGTCCCTTCCAACCTAGACAATTCTACGAGTCTATGATTGTCCCTGTCTTCCCCTGCCAGAAACAGCATCTGTGGCGCTCTTGCTAGACTTCCTATGAAGGTTGGGCTTGGACAGAAAAAGGAACAGTTCCATATTCAGTCAGTCACACTGTCAGAAGGCAAGAAGTCTGAGAAGAAGCAGCAGCTGGAGACAAACACCTGCCAAGACCTGTGGCAACTCTGCTCACCTGCAGCACACGTTGGTTCAGTTGCACTTTGTCCAACGCAAGAGCTTCATTGATACAGCTCATGTTTGCTGTTGCAACACGTAGATCGGCAAGTTCAGCACTCAGCTCACGCTGAGCCCCCGTCAGCTCTGCCACCGACTGCTCGGCCTGAAGAGACAAAAGAACAACATGACAACAAGGGCAGGGAAATCCCTGCCTTCGAGCAGCAACTCCACATCCCCTGTGTCTCGCTGACATACTCCCAGGTCAGCGCTCCCAATAAGCACGTGCCCACAAACTACCCCAAGGAGCCTGCGTGGTCTCATCACCATTTCCCAAGGAGGAGAACAGCACGTTCCCTGGCCTCTACTGACACGAGAAAAGCATCTGTGCTGGTCTTGCTATCACAAGGTGGCCATACCTTCTCCAGGGCCACTCTAAGCTCATGCTTCTCTTCCTTCAGCACATCCCTCTCAAGGTGCGATTCCTCCAGCGCCTCTCTCGCAACTACCAACTCATGCTGTAACACGCAGTGTTTGTCTTCGAGTGCCACTAAGTCCTTCAGTCTGTGAGAAGGGGAAAGACAAACAAGTTGTCAATGTAAAAACATTCTCCTTTCCAAAACCAGGAGCACATACTGTGTCCCAGATATGGCAGTTGGAAGGATTTCCAACGGCTTTGGACCTACACCTAAACACCACCGGCATTTCCTGACTAGAGCTGCGTCACTCTTTGTCATGGATGAAACGTTCGTCAGTGAGAAAGTAAATCAAGCTTCCAGAAATCACAGAACGTTTCCAAAACGTTCAGGTACCGGCAACAGCTTCCTGCCTCTTAGTTCTCTCTCTCCTCTTTCATACGTTGGATACAAGCCTTGCACAAGTTCTTCTTGGGCTAAAACAGACTTTGAAAGTCCAGACTACGACTCCCACAACTACTTTTGCCTTCTGCAGTGAATGAATCCAAGGCCCTGCAAGCTGTCTGGGGAGACGGCTACGAATGTCCAATCCAATAACCATGGGATCACAGGAGGGTCCCGGTTAATACGCTGCATGTTGCAAAATGGCCCTTCTTGCCCCAAAGGCCTTCTGCACTCAGTCTCGCAAGGAACTGCCAGCACAGAGGTGCTACAGTGCTTAGGATGGTGCTGGGCAAATTCCTGCCAACTCCTCTAGCACCGCCCCGGGGAGCAAAAGGGCTGTACCAGAGACAGAGCTCTCTTTAGGCTGCTCTCGCTTGCTCACCAAGAACCAGTTCACAGCAAAAGCACTGGAATACGCCACCTCTTTGCCAGTCCGGTCTTACCCAGAGGAGCTTCTGGCAGTCAGACGATTTTTGCCGTCCTTTCTGTTGAAGGCAACCGTTTGACTCGGGACAGAAACAAGGCTGTGCAGAACGGGTGTGTTTGCAATGTGAACACAGCCCATCTATGAATGCAAGAGGCAGCCCCAGAAGAGAACGGTGCTAACAGCAAAGTCTAAAACACCTTTACCTGTCCTGAAGCTCCTTCTTCTCCAGCTCCCCCTGGGCTTGGAAGGACATCACGCTGGAGTTTAGACGGGAGCAGTTTGCCATTACAGACCCAGAAAGCCTCGTTTGCTCTGCCTTCAGCTCTGACAAATCTCTGCAGAAGAACAAAGGAAGAGCCAACGTTCACACCACCAGCTCTATCAGCTGACTCGCTTCTCACGCACGTAATCGCGCAAAGAGGAAAAGCTGCCAGGAAAGATGACATCTCGGCTGGGGACAAATCATTCCCCTGACACTCTGGGGTCAGGACACACCTTGGCGAGCGACTGCTCAGACACTCACGACAACAGCCACATAATAAACTTTTCAGGAAGGCGGAGGAAGAATAAGCCTAAACTCAAGAACCAAGGCACGCTCGACGCATTAAGGAAGGTTCATCATCCAGGAAGATAAACGGCTGACAGTAACCCAGAGTCTGAAGTCGCCTGCTGACACCAGCAGCAGACACTCTCACGGCTACGCTGCTCTTGTTTGTGTAGAAGGCAACTGTGAGAAAGGAACCTCAGAGAGGTGTGAAGGGAAGGTACATCTTTTCTGCCAGAGATCGGGCCTCAACTTCTACTCACCGGTTCGTGGCAGTCTTCATTTCCAGGAAATGACGGCGGAAGGTGACCATCTGATGCCACAGCCCGAGCAGACGGTCACGGTCACCCCTGAAGTAGTTCTCATAGAGCTACAGATGCAAAGACAAAAAGAAATGCCAGTTCAGCCTCCGCCATCACTGTACGAGCAGTGAAAAACCAAGTGGACCTTGCTATAGCACCCCCTTAAAACTGTCGCGTCTACTATCGACTTGGTCAAATCATTGGTTTATATCAATAAATATATTGCTGCTTCTCTCTTAGGAGTGAAGTCTATCGCTCCATCCGCGACAACCCCTCTCTTCTGCTCGTCAACACCAACACATCCTCAACAGAGCCACAACCTTCTCACAGCAAGTTCTCTGGGCCAGAAACAAAACGCGTTCTCATGCCACGCTGGCACCACCTCTGACATTCCCGCAGCTGAGCCTCACCTCACGTTCCTGGCGCCATTCGCGCTCCTTCGCTTCCAGCTCCTCCCGCGCCCTCATCCAATCCACCGTCAGCTTTCCAACATCTTCTTTGAGGGCTGAATTCACCTCTTTCGCTTTCTCCAGGTGCTCCCGCAGCAGACTGTTCGCTTCAGCCAGATCCTCGCACCTTGCAAAGGGAGGAACAGCCATGAGGTCACTGAACAACCCCTATCCACAAGCGGCATCCCCGGGATTTCCCGGCTCCCCCAACACTGACTTTGTTCTCAAACTGAGAGGCAGGAAAAGCGCTTTCTAGGATGAACTAAGATCTCTGGGTGATGGCCAACTCATGTGCTTCTCCTTGCTTTAAGCCTTCAGTTTCCACCTACAGGTTGGGTTTCCCCTTCCTCTGCAACTCGGACGATGCCCACAGTTGACGGCTGCCTCCCCTTCGTGCTGCCTCATCACTGGACGCATCACCTTTCTCTAGCGTTGCCCCCAGTCCCTCACCTACTGCACCAGGGCAGCGTTTAGGCTGGAAAGGGACCCTTGGAGCTCACCCGCAGGAACGCCCCGCTCCAAACAGAAGCGGTCAGCACACACCACTATTACTGCCCCACACAACAGGTTGGGCACCTCTCTCCTTTCCAAAGGGCTTGCCCCAACACTTCCCTTGCGGAGACTGCCTACCACTGACAGGTTTTCCCTCCCTGCCGTGAGCATCCAGGATACCGAGTAGGAGGGAACGCTTCTTCCTTGTACCTTTGCTGCTCCTCTTTCACCTGAAGCAGGGCTTTCTCCAGGGCCTCCGTGCCTTCCCACCTGCCTGGGAGGCATCCCTGAAGAAGAAAGCGAATGGTTGGTCCAATTCTTCCACCTGAAGCCCAGGAATGCTCTCCTACGCTCCCGCCCTTTCTTTCCTAGATCTGCTTTAGCCGGCAAGCAGAACGAAAAGCACAGAGCCAGCTCTCTCTGGCCGACGCCAGCATTCTCGCCTTCCAAAACACTGTCTGTCCACCCATTCTATTTCACAGACAGCCCCAGAACAGGCAGCAAAGCCCTCTCCCGAGACCCAGGACGAAACGCTCCCCGGCAAGAAAGCACCCCTGCACACAACTCAAATCCTGCATTTCTGGGACTGCTGGCTGCTCTGAGAGCGGCAACTGGGCAGAACAGGGGCGGGCAAACTCGCAGCGCTTCTTGAAACCCTCCGGGAGCACAATCTTGCTTTCCCCTGCCATGGCTCGGGGAGCTTTTTCGCTCCCGAACGCTACGGCCGCTCTCTTCAGTTCGCGCCCTGCGCACTCACCGCTCCTGCTTCCAGCTGCTGCTCCAGCTCTCGGCAGCGGGTCCGGTACTGCAGGACCTGGGCGCAGACACGGCATGAAGATGAGCGAGTGCAGCCGGGGACGGACCCGGCTCCTCCGGCACCGGCTTTTCTCTCGCTCTCCGCAGCCCGAGCTCAGCCCGCGCCACGGCGCTGCCGCTCCGACACCGAGTCCCTTCGGGACCGGGAAGCTTCGCTTCCCCCGAGCCCGGCCAAGCCCCGGCGAGCGGCTCGGGGGTGACCGCGGACGGGACGGGACGGGACGGGACGGGACGGGGCGGCTCCCGGGGCCTCCCTCCCTCCCCCGAGCTCCGGGCTCGGCGCCGTCCCGCCCGCGGCAGCGCAGGGCAGGGCCCGGGCAGGACCCCGCCGGGGCCGCGCCTTCGCCCCCCGAGGGCTCCGCCGCCGAGTCCCGTCCGCGGACGGCGCGGGCACCCCGGCCCGGCCTCGGGGAGCTCCCCCCGGGCAGGCGCCCCCGCTCCTCACCTTCGCCTGCAGCTTCCGCACCAGCACCGCTTGCCGGTGCCGCGCCTCCTGCGAGCTCTGCAGCCGGCGCTGCAGGGAGGCCGGGCCCGGCGCCGCCATGCCCCCGCTCGCCGGCCGGGCTCCGCCGCCTGACGGGCGCCGCCGGGAGCCGCGGGGCGGGAGGGACGGGCTCGCTCGGGGCCGCTCTGCGGCGGCGCTTTCCTGCGGGCTGCGGGGCTGCCGCGGGGGAAGAGGCCGCTCCGGCCGCGGTTCGCTCCGGCCGGCTCCGCTCGGAGACCGTTACCGGCCCCGGCCGACGCTGGGGGCGGGAGCGGGGGGAAACGGTCCCCTCGCGCCGCGTGTCGGGGGGGCCCCGAGACGGCGGGCGAGAGCCGAGGCCGCGGGGACGGGCCGTCGCCCGGGGAAGGCGGCGGCAGCGCCGGAGCCTCTGCCGGAGGCTGCGGCTTCGGCCCGGGCTGCCGCGGGAGCGGGGGGCCCGGCCCGGGGCGAAACGCCGACGTGCCCGGGGGGAGCTCCCGAACCTTGTCCTCCCCGACGGGCGGCGTGAAGGGCCCGGGCCGCCAGCAGGCAACGGGGAAGCCGGGGCGGGAGGGAAAGGTTCCGAGTTACAGGGCAAGGGACCCCGGGAATAAAGCGCTATTTCATGGGCTCAGGAGGAAACACGACAAACGGGGCTCAGTCCCCTTTGCCCCCCAGCCTCGTCTCTCCTGGGAATTCACTGATTCGCCACTCAAGTCATGAGCTTGCATAACTTACAGCCCTTAAGTCGTGCACTTGCAAGCAAACAAAAAAGAATTAGTTCCCTAGTGAGAGCGCTCATCCTTCCCCTTCCATCACGGTGCGGGCGTACCCCGGGTCACCCCGGGAAGCACGAAAGCCTGAGTGGGCCGGCTGCTGCTGCATCCTGGGTCTAAAGTAGACCCAGTCAGTACATTGTGACTGATACAGGACCCGTTACGCAACATTTTAAATACTTCTTGTCCCCAGGCATTAAATTTGCAATGCCACAACCTGTGAATAGAGAAAGGCTGCCAAGGGACACTGCAGCGAGAGCACTATCGCCACACTCCCGCGACAACGGGAGAAATCCTCGTACCTCCCCATCATTCAGCTCTTGCCTTAGTTTAGCCTTTCAGCTTCAACACCAGAAAGTTACATCCAAGTGATGCAAACCAACAAATTCCCTTTATGCTGACACACAGAATGACACTGTCTCCCAGAAAAGGTAGTCAGGAGATCATGTTTTGGAAAGGAGAAGTCAGGACAGTATTCCTGTTAGACTGCAACACTTTGCCAGAGTCCTCTCTGGTTTGTATCGAAGAACGAGGGTGAGTCAGAACAGGTAGAAAGGGTAGAGGAGAGGGTCACGTAGCCAAGGGCCACTTCCTACAACTTGTAACCGATAAGTCAACTACAATATATTTCTCAGGTCTGCATGAACACACACAAAGTACCTGCAGTAAGGGGCAAGGTTAGGCTTCAAGGCTTGAGTCGCCAGAACCTTCCGTGGGGAGAGGCTCTTTCCTCTAACCAGGTCACCCCATTTGTCAGCCTGCTGTGATTTAAAGATACAACCAAAGCCAAGCTTGGCCAGAACAGCTGCTTCCTTTCTAGTCCTCAAAGACCATTAACTTGGGAGCTTTATTCCTGAAATGCATCCATGAGCCCTTGTCATGATTTCAGAGGGACTAGGCAAAGATTTGCCCCGCAAAAGTAGCCGGTATAAAAGCAGTCGGACTGATCTGCACGTTTCATAGACTTGCGTGCCTTAAACGTGTTTAAGGTTCAACCTTAAGGTGTTTCAGTTTCAAACACCTTAAAGGTGTTTAAATGCTCGTCAGCTGTCCCTTGTTCCCGTGAAAGCCAAACCAGGCACACAGTGATGGCAGGACGACCAGAGCATCTGCCCAAGAAAGGCAGAAGAGCGCCTTACCGTGTCTCTCGGCCCCTGGAGTCACGCGATTGCCACCTTCATCCCACCGCTGCTTAAACAGGTTGTGCTCTACCTCCAGCTGCTGCTCTCCTGCTCCCTCCATGGCTTCGATGCTCAAATCTGAAAGCAGTGAGCAAGGGAAGTGGTCTGTAAAGGCACAGTCATTATGGCCTGTGGTGGGCTGAGGAAGCATTCAACCCGTGAAAATACAGACTCTTTCAGCCAGGGGGACAAGAATGTGCCAAAGTGAAAGGCTGTGTATGCTTGGGGCCGAGTGTCACCCAGGGAAGAAAACGCACGTTGCAGCAGCCGAAATGCCCCTTCCAAATACGGGGTTGGGTTTGGTGTACAAGAAGGACTGTTTCCAGCTGCCACAGAAAGTGTTACCCTGAAGGGTAAAACACTTAAGGCAAAACAAATCCAAAAACCAAGCCCCTCCAAGCCCATAACCATCTTCACAAACACCGCTTCAGGAGCACAGCTTAAAACTGGTGGAAAGCTGCCTCCTACCTCAACCCCCCCACCTTCAGCTGTCTGACTCCTTGTCTGACTCCTTGTGGGAGTGGGGTGTCTCTGAGGGTGCCAGGGATAATTTAGACGTTTCCCGAGAGCGGTTCCCGAAGGTTTCCGAAGGGCAAACTTTGGCCTGCTTAGGAGCATGGTTGAGAGTGTCCCTTGGGGGACAGTCCTGAAGGGCAAAGGTGCCCAGGAAGGCTGGTCTCACTTCAAGGAGGAACTCCTAAAAGCTCAGGAGAAGGCCACATCCCCAAGTCCCAGAAAACGAGCAGACAGGGAAGACGACCAGTAAATTATCCACGAGCAAGCAATGTGCCCTTGTCGCCAAGGCGGCCAACGGAATTCTGGGCTGCACGGGGAAGAGCGTGGCCAGCAGGTCCAGGGAGGTCATTCTCCCCCTCTACTCTGCACTGGTGAGGCCACAACTGGAATACTGTGTCCAGTTCTGGGCTCCCCAGTTCAAGAGAGACAGGGAACGGCTGGAGAGAGTCCAGCGGAGGGCAACAAAGACGATGGAGGCATTGGAGCATCTCCCTTATGAGGAAAGGCTGAGAGAGCTGGGACTCTTTAGCCTGGAGAAGAGAAGGCTGAGGGGAGACCTTATTAATGTTGCCAAGTATCTAAAGGGTGGGTTTAAAGAGGATGGAGACAGAGTCTTTTCAGTGGTTCCCAGTAACAGGTGATGGGCACAAGGACCCTTGGGGCCTCCCTGTAGGGCTGCCTACATTTTCTGCATTCCTTGTGCAGTGGAAAGGGTCCCCTTCTTGACCTCTCCTGTCAGGGGACACTACACCCAGGAATCAGCAGCTCTCTGCCGTTTGGCAGGACTCGGAGCGAACCCACCTTCTGCAGCCTTAAACCCCTCCCCTGAGCAGCCCGTGGGGGCGAGCAGCCCGTGCAGAGCAGGGTCGGGAGAACTGGACCTGGCGAAGCAAAGCTCCTGCTGCGCTGGTGGATGAGCCTGGGACCCCCGGCTCTGCAGCGCAGTCGGGGCTCTGCCCCTTATCTCAGCCCTTTGCCGGCCAGGGCTGCTGCGGGGGCACCAAAACTCTTCATTCCTGCACCTGTGAGCAAAAAATAAACAAGTCATTTCCCCAGCCAACGGTGAGAGTGCTCATCCCTCCTCCTCCCCCCTCACCTCCTCCTTTCCACCAGTGGGCAGCAACCCCACTCCCGACACCAACCTGGGGGGGATTCTGCATCTCTGGGGCCTCAGCCCAGAGAGAATTTTCATCCCGAGCCAGCCTGTCCCGTGGAGAAGGGGCAATAAAGAGCAGGTCACAGACAACCTCCCATCGGCATTTTGCTGGCAGAAGAATGCAAGCACCAAATAAAGACATTTTCAAAAAACGAGCAGTACTATGTTTTCCATTCTCCTTGAGCAAAAGAGTTTTGCTGAAGTGTTTTCCCCTTCTGGCAACAACCAAAGTTCCATATTTTGGCTGGGGCAGGCAGCAGGGCTGAGGACCCTCCGCTTGCCTCGGCAGCCCCAGCGGCACCTCGTCCCGGCTTGTTGAGACCCCCCCCTGCCGCCACCCCCCGTCCCGTCCCGTCCCGGCTGCCCCCCGCCCGCCTCAGCCCTGACACATGCCAGCCAGCGGGGCTGGCACCAAGGAGCGCGTCCCGCAGCCTCCACCCCACCGCTGAGGGCGATGCCTTCCCCTCCCAGCCCACGGGGGGCTCGGCAGCAGCTTGGGAAGCCTGACCCACCGGGCACTCGGCCCCCGCCTTGCCCTGGCACCTTTCCTCCGAGCCAAGGCACCGGGGCTTTCCCTTCATCGCTCCCTGCAGCTCCTTGAAACTCCTTTGCGCTCCCCACAACTCACTGCCGGGCACAAAAAGATGCCCCCGGTCATCCCCGCAAACATTTTATTGCTGACTTCCCACTTGCCCCCCACCTTGCCCCTTCTGCTCGATTGCTCTTTAAGCAGACCTTTCCCCAAACCCGCCCAACACCACCCTCGTTACCCAGCTCATCTGGGATTGTTACAGCTCTGCTGAAGCTAATGCCCTCCCAACACCATCATCTTGGGGCACTCGCTACAAACTCACCAACACCAGGGGTGAGCTCAACTCAAGCCACAAGGAGGAAAGCTCTCGCAGGAAGGGTCTCAGCATGCGGGGGGGAAGGGAGAAGGATGGCTTTGGGCAGCAGGATCCGAGTGGAGACCGGGTGCAGGCTGCTCCCTGCAGCGCCTGACCCTGGGACAGCCCGGACACCTGCGAGTCCCTGGCTGAAGCCCCTGTGTCCAGGGGAGCCTTGACAGCCGGGGGGGCACGGACAGCTCGGCTCCGCCAGCCGACACCCACCGGACACACACACACAGCCCCGACCCAGCCACACGGAGAGAGGGGACCCCGCATCGCCCCCCGACTCCGCACCCCAGGCAGCGGCCCCTCCGCAGCCCGGCCCCCACAGCCCGACCCCCGCCCGGGCAGCCTCCCCCAGGGACAGGAGCAGCACGGCGGGGCGCCGCCGCCCGCAACCCCCATGGCCGGCAGCGCTCCCCGACCGCCTCCGCGGGGAGGGCACCACGCCCCGGCCGCCGCTAATGAGGCGCTAATGAGCCGCCGCTAATGAGGGGGCGGGCGGGGCCGCGGCTCCCGAGCGCCCGGCGGCAGCCCCGTGCCCGCAGCCCCGGCCCCCCGCGGCTCCCCGCATCCCGCACCCCCGGCCCGCACGGCATCGCCCCCCCTCGCCACTCTGCCGGCACCCACGGCTCCCCGCACCCCGACACCCTGCGCCCACCGCACCCCTGCACCAGCTCCCTCTCCCCAAAGCCCCCCGCAGCCTGCGCTGCCCCCTCCACGGCTCGCCCCGAGTGGGGACCAGGGCCCGGGGCCGCTGCCGGCAGCAGGAATGCCGGCAGGCTGTAAGAGCCGGGCTGGAAATTCCCTGCCGAGGGGCAGAAGGCCCTCCAAGCCTTCAGTGGAATGCCTCAAACGCTCGCAAGGAAATAAATAATGCAGGACCGGCCTTCAAGGAACTGGTAAGGCCAACACTTCTGGCACCTGAAAGCGTGGGAGGACTGTCTTGTGAAGACAGGATTGTTCTGCCACTCGTGTGGTGAGCTCGCTAGTTCTCAGTTCTCCAGGCCATTGTGTCCAATAAGTGACCTTTGCTTCATTATCCGCGAAATGCGTATGAAAGCGCACACCCTGCATATGCTAATGAAGATTATAGAGATCACGCTAAACACGTATGACTATGACACTCGTCTCTCCACCCAAACCAAGCTACACCTCACCTGGGAGAAGGGAGAAGCCTGGGACGAGGCTGTCCTCAGCAAGGGGGGTTGGACCATGCTCATTCAGCAAACAGAAAAGGGGAAAATAAGTGCCCCTAAGGGGGAACAAAGAAGAAACAAAAGAAGAAGATCATGCCTGGGAAGATCCTTCCCAAGAAAGAAGACCATACCTGGGAAGATTTTTCCAAGAAAGAAGATCATGCCTGGGAAGATCCCCTGAAAAAGACGCTGGAACCAGGAACGGTGATCTCTTTATCTCTGTCTTTTCCTTTCTCTATCTCTCAGTTTCTCTTTACCCTTACAGCTGTTAAGTAACGACCTTAAGTATGACCTTAAGTACCGCTTGCTATAAGTTGTCCTGTACCTGTTGTTAAGTAACACAACGCATACCCCACCACTTGCCATCATTTGTCATATACCTAACCAATTATTGTGGACTTGTTAAGACCTATACTAACCATTTGGGGAAGCTAATAAATATTTCTATATGGACCTTCAGATTTATCTCACCTTAGTGCGCACTGTTGAGGATTTATGAATCTGAAGTCACTTACTCCCCCTCTTTCCTGGGAGTGGGACGTGACACAGGGCAAGGAGGGCTTTGCTCCGGGCTTCGGCTCTGGGCACGGCCCTGGGTAAAGCAAGGCAGAACCAGAAGCAAGGACCCGAGTGTGGCGAGGTTCAAGGCCTTAAACATCAGCACCTACAGCTCCAAAACCTTCTCCCCTCATCCTTGTACCAGCCATTCCCAAGGATGTCATGGCCCTCGGCTGATCAGTTTGCATTTTGCAGCTCTACGGCCCCATCCTGGCTTGTGCCCCGTCCCTCCCTTTCCTTTCCCTCCAGCAGCAAGGGCAGCAGCAGGTTTCCTGCCTGCTTTGATGGCATCACGGCAGAGACCATGCTTGGCTGGGGACCCCTTTGGTCTTGGGGACCCCACTCCCCAGCAGCCCATGAACCCCGCTGGTGCCCAGGGACGTCCCTTCCATCAGCCACATCCCATCTGTGCACAGGGACCCCCGGGGTGGCCGTGCCACTACCCCCAGCCGCCTCCAGCGCCGCCATCCCTGAGACACTGGAACCACAACTCTGCAAATGCCACGGGTGCCCAAACAAAGGCAAAGAGAACTTGGGTGTGAAAAACATGAACACAACTCTTTATTAACAACAACACAACTACCTACAACTACTGACAAAAACACAAGTAACTACAAAACACAACGGCAGAAATACAACAACTAGAGAAATACAACAACTAGAGAAATACAACAACATAAAAACTATAGAAATATAACAACTATATACACCTCCTCCTCTTCACAGCTCCAGTACGTTGCCCAGAACTCCCACTGGTCTGCTGCCCCTGGAAGAAAAGCCAGCGGCACGGCCGTTTGGCTAACGAGCAGCGCCTCACCCAGCGGAGCTGGGGCTTCCCGAGCCGGCTCAGCGGCAGCAGCTGCTTCGGGTTGGGCTTCACCCGATGGGCATTCGATGGCCACAGCCCTGGGACACGCTGGGGACAGCGGGACTCTGCCGCCGGCGCTGAGACCCACCTGGGCTCGGGCTTACACTTGCCTGTCCCGGCCCTAAGGAACCGCTCCCGGCCCAAAGCGGACGGGGGCTCAGGGCAGCGCGGTGGGGGCGGTTGTGCCGCCAGCACGAGGGCAGCGGGCGCCGTGTCCCTGCAGCGGGGACCACCCACACCAACCCCAGCCCCAGCCCCAGCCCGGTGGCAGGAGACCCTCCCTCCCTGCGGGCAGCGCATGGCGAGCACGTGCCTGTCCTCCTGATGGCGGGTCCACATCCATCGCCTCCTCCTCCACATCCACCTCCATCTCTTCCACTTCCTCCTTCTCATCAACCTCCATTTCTTCCTCTCTCTTCACACTCCTGGCAGCATCCTCCGAAGCCTCCAGCGCAAGTTCTAACATCCTAAGACAAGAGGCAAGCAGAAAAGTGCATTGGTCCTGCCCTGCCCAGCTGAGGGGACCCACGGGACAGGTCTCTCCACGCCCCTGCCCCTCTCACCACCTGGGGAGAGCCGTGGGCACATCCCCAGCAGGAACTGGCTGGACCTGGGCAGCTCCTTGGCCACCAGCACCCACCAGAGCTGACGCCCCAGCGCCTGCAGCTGGAGGCTCCTTTGCTTCTGCATCTTCATTATTTTGGTGTTTCGCATGGTCTTCTGGATCTGATGGTGCAGAGAGGGCAGGGGTGAGCAGCCCTGCTCCCTGCAATGTGGGGCCACGAGCACAAACCCCGGGGCCCCCACACACAGATCCCGGCCCACGCGTGGTGTGCCTGGGCGCCCAGAAGCTCCTTACTCGGTGCAGATGGCCTTTGGGCTCGGCGCTGCTCCGCTGGCAGGGCTCAGCTCCCACGGCTCCAGCCTGGAAAGGGGCAGCGCAGGCACCGGCTCAGGCTCCGGCCAGCACCCGCCTGCTCCCGCCGAGCATCCCTGCGGCACCAGCCCGGGGCAGCGTGGGCTGTGTGTGGGGACGTGTCCCCCCGGCGCAGGGATGCTGCATCCCAGCAGGGCATGAGCAGCCCAGAAGGGCTTCTGCCAGCCCCTGGCCTTGCAGGGGTGGGGGGAGAGGGCGAGACAAGCTCCTGGCACCACGACTACGGGGGGCTGCCCACCTCCAGGGGGCAGGGATGTACCTCTGCCAGCACACATGGATTCTTCTTCATCGCCTTCATTATCACAACGCTAGGGGAAAGAAATTGGGATCAGGCGGGATGGGAAGGGAAGGGCTCGGTCGAGGGTCGGAGCTGTGAGGAGCAGGAGAGCAGGGCTGTGTGGGGAGCAGGAGAGAAGGGCTGTCGGGCGCAGGGCAGAGGGGATGCGTTGTGCCCGTCGCCAGGGACTGGCAGTTACAGATGGAACACGGGCCATGGCAACGGGAGCGCAGTGGGGATGGGGACGAGCCCCCTTAAAGGTGGGGCAGCTTAATACATACCTACCCCCCAAAGTTAAGAATCCCAACACATTACACTTCAGTCCTGTCTTCAGCGGCTCTTCATGCCTGACCATCCCCTCACGCCTGACCATCCCCTCATGCCAAGCTGCTCCTCAGTTTAGTCTCAGAAGCGTGCCGGAGAAGACGTGCCCAACAGCATCCAGCCTACGCTGCTGCGGGCTACGCTGGCCGAAGAGCAGGAGCTTAAAGAGGAGGCTGAGACCGTGGTCGGGGAAGTGCTGGATGGGGGAAGGCGCTGGATCAGTCCCTCCATGTCTTCAGGAGGGCTCCCCATGGGGTCGGCGGGAGGTTGTTTGCCAGTGCCAGAGAGGCAGAGCCTTTGGACACTTCTCCTGCGGAGCGACGGCAGGAATTTGGACTGGTGGCTCGAGAGATTGTGGCGAGCGTGTTGGGGAGCTTTGGGCAGCGTTTGGTCCTGAGGAGGTGTGCGGCTCCTGGGGCACAGAGCCCCCGCGCAGCCCCACCAGGCGGACAAGAAAACGGTTGCCCCCAGGGGGTGCCTTGTGCCTTCCTTCCTTCAGGCCAGGCCATACTGTGTCTGTCTGGGCATCTTCCCTGCAATGATTTCCCTCTTCTTCCTCCCTCCCACAGCCTGGGTCAGGCGAAGACCCAGCGTTTGTCTCCTTTGGGAAGCTTTGTGGCCGGGCTATGGGAGGGGCTGCTCCAGCTCTGTTGAGCCGGGGTTCTGGCGGTCCTTGTGTCGAGATCCTTTCTCCAGGGCTCTTTCTCCTCAGAGCAAGCAGCCCTGCACAAAACCCTTGTTCCCACCGCTCCGGGGACGGACACTGGCGTCTCCCCCTGGGGACCGCTCTGCCACCTGTCCTTTGGGTCTCCTCGCTGCGCAGCGGGGAGGCAGGTCTATTGTGGAGGCCCAGAACGGTGCAGCGGAGCAGGTTCAAGCAGCCGGTGCCAGGGCTCACCCAAAGAGAGCTGCAAGCAGGGAATGGGAAAAACCAGGGCCAGAGGAGATGTCCCTAAATCAGGGTTCTTCACCCGCTGGGCAAAAACCAATCAACACACTGAGTCGAGATATTTGGCTTTATTTCAGTTCTGCAGAATCGGGTGCCGGGCGTTTCACAACAGCCAGCACACCTCGCGTTTCCGACAGTCCCAGGTTCACAGTGATGAGATACAGCCCATGGGTGAGCTACAGTTCCCTTACCAGCCCTCATCAGACACATGCATTCAAGTCCAAGTTTGGAACGGTTTGGGAGATCCCCCTAATTAGGCCAATTAAGGTTTAATTTCAGGAGTTCAGCTCAAGTTCCATCAAAGTTCTACTACAATTCTATACAAAGCGCTCCTGTAACTTTTTAACCATATTCTTTTGGTATCCCTACTCTAACATTATTCTAACCCATGAATGTACCAAGCACTCTCTTTTTCCTTCACAAACAGTACAAAATGGCGTTTATTACAAAAAAGGTAAAAACCCCACTCTCTCTTTCCTTCAGAAACAGTACAAAATGGTTTCTATTACAAAAAAGGTAAAAACCCCTCTCCCTTTTCCCTTCAGAAATAGTACAAAATGGTTTTTAGTACAAAAACATAAACCCCCACTATCACTAGCACATGCTGCAAAATCTACACAGAACAAATGCACCCCCCCTGCCCACAGGAAAACAAACACAGTCCAGGGAAGGGCCCAAGACGGGAACCCCGCGATGCTGCAGCTGCTCCGCGGCAGGACAAGGTTCAGCGCAGCTCCCGAGTCTCTGCCACCGGAGCAGCAGCTTTGGCCTTCAAGGTCTTCAAGTTCCTGGCCGGTCTTTGCACAGCACTCAATCCAGTCCCGCTTCTATTTTCGGTCTTGCGCCAGCTGCGTCTGCGGAAGGGACACCTGAAAGAGGCCAAAGGCCGAGCTCAGACAAGCCCACGCTGGTAGGACCAGCCCTAGCTCCACGGTACCGGCTCTCGGGGAAGACGCACCCTCTAACGCCAGCCCCGACAAACACTTGCTCTTCGGGGAATGGAAGTCACAGGCTCCCAGAGTCACCCTGGCCTCACCTCACACTATCAACACGTTGACTTTCTCTCTGGCTTACCATTCACACGTACAACCCCGAGACATCACACGGATATGAGAGAGAGAGGTTCCTACAGGATTAAGTCACCCAACTCTCCTTTCCAAGAGAGAGACTGGGGCTACTGCCACCTTACTGCCACAGGCTTTTTCCTCAGCAGGAGAGTTACTGGTTACACAAGGCACTGAGGAACTCTTCTGCTCTCATCTGCCTTAAAAACGTGACAGCTAGCGCGTGAAAAGGGAAAATGGGAAAGCTCAACAAGACGAGCAAGACTCAAGGGGAACGTCCTTAGACTATTCTCTATTTCCCATCCATTCCGTTTTCTGAGTTTCCTCCAATCCCTCTCCCACCCTGCCTGACCCACAGGCACCACAGAGACCAGACCGCGGTGAACGATGCTGTCTGGCCATGGCCAAGGGACGCGTCTGACTGGGTATTCCCACTGCCTGCCGGTCTCCCTTCCCGATGGCCAAACAAAACTCGGGCCACAGCATCGTGCAGAGCTGTGCCCATCAGCACAGCCACAGCGGCTCTGGATGAGAGCTTTCCTGCTCCTCACCCGGTCTATACTGGGGGGCTGCTGCCATCGTTCCTCCATCTGGCCAGAGCCTCCTCCCACCAAGTAAGATCCTGGTCTCACCTGCTGAGACACCGGCATCTTGTGCTGGTCAGACTCGGAGAGAGAAGATCCGCCTGCATCTGGCAGCGCCCGACCTCTGCAACATCTCCTCAGCCTCCTCCGTTCACGTTCCACCTGCACGTTGGATAGGAGAAAGGGTCACAGAAACCTGCCACCACACAAGGCGCAAAAGGACCTCTGGACATCCTGGCAAGGAGATGGCTGCTCACAGACTGTGAATTGCACCACAGAACGCTGGGGCCAAAAAGCACTCCAAGCAGCCCACGGAAGAGAGCGAGCAGGAGGAAAGACTTCCTGACACAAGAGTGTCCAGTGGGTGTGTATGGGGACACTGGGGCAAGAAGGCTGGTACCGCAGTGAATGTGCATTTGCGAAGGCAACGGGGTGCCAGAAGAGAGAGAAAAGACAAAAGCGTGTGGCCACAGGGGACAGTGGGAGAGGGAAGGAAACAAGCCGAGGACTCCACAGTGCTGCCTCTGGAAATGCGGTGTCTTCCAGAGGACCGTGATGCTGCGCAGAGGCAGCGAAAGCCTGGTCTACCTCCTCCAGAGTCCTCCTGAGCTCGGCACTGTATTGCTTCAGCTCCGTCTTCTCCCGGTCCAGCCTTGCAACTGCTCGCTGCAGACGTTCCAGCCGCTGCGACAGGAGTCTCTTCTCCGAGAGCCAGGACAGCCGCTGCCCTTCTGCAATCGCCTGCTGGGCATTCAGAGAGCAGATGATGGGAGTGGTGCCACAGAAAGGAGAGAAGGGCCAGAGTCAACACATCGCGGAGAGTGACCATGGAGGAGAGGACAGTGCTACGTCCCTTCTCCTCCTCCTCCCGGCCCACAGCCCAAAACAACACTCTCCCTTCCCAGGGGCCCTCCTCCACATCACCTTGGAGAAATCCCTGCGCCAAAAGAACACCCTGAAAGCGCAATGAAGCCTTCAACCTCACCAGCCAACAGTACCATTTCCATTCTCTCTAATACCCTGGGAAAGCTGGACCTCAGGAGTCTCCATCTCTGAAAGCATCCTCTAAGCACCACCAGTGTCGCTGCTGTTCAACCATCCTTACAAAATTCTACTACGTTTAGTACATTCGCTTGGTCAACTGTGCCCTTTCCATGCCAAATCCCAACCGCCACACATTGCTTCATCTTGCCTAGATAGGAGAGAACCAACCACCCACGCACAGCTCTTGGACTCGCATTAATTTTAACGGCAAGCTGCGTAGTTCTTTCATTAGTTCTGGGCTTGACGGAAAGCGTTTGAGCAGCTGAATGGTGAATTACTAGCAAACATTTTCTTCTCGGCCCAAGCACAAACACAGGCTGGGCAGAGAATGGATTGAGAGAGCCCTGAGCAGGAGGACTTGGGGGTGATGGTCGATGAGAGCCGGCAACGTGCACTTGCAGCCCAGAAAGCCCCCCGTATCCTGGGCTGCATCCCCAGTAGCGTGGCCAGCAGAGCGAGGGAGGGGATTCTGCCCCTCTGCTCTGCTCTGGGGAGAACCCCTGCAGTGCTGCCTCCAGCTCTGGGGCCATGAATATCAGCACACGGACCTGTTGGAGCGGGGACAGAGGAGGCCACAGAGATGCTGCGAGGCCTGGAGCCCCTCTGCTGTGAGGACAGGCTGAGAGAGTTGGGGGGGTTCAGCCATACCCTCGTGCCCTCCTCACAAGACAGGCCGCGAACGCCAGTACCAGGAACAAGGGGCCTGTTCCGTCTGCTCCAACACCTCTGTCAGCCGCCAAAGGACAGAAAGGAAGGAACAAAGTTCCCCCGCCTGCAGCTGGCAGCAGTGTTAGGAGTCTACTCCATGGCGGGCGGGAGGCTGGGAAGATCCCAGCCCTTTGCTGCCATGCTTTGGCTGGGGACCACCCAACCTTCTGTTGAACTCCTCTTACGCCCACACGCAACCCGTGCCTGCATTTACTGTCCCACCAGAGTCCTGGGGGTCTCCACGCTCCTTCCAGGACGAGCCACTGGCTCTGCTGCCTGGCCCGGCACCGTGTCGCCCGGGACAGACCATTGCTGCCATTTCCCACGCTCAGGCTGTTCTTCTCCTCAAGCCAGCCCACAAAGCTTGCTTGAAGCATTCAGAAGCATAGTGTTTCCTACCACGTCCTGCAGGAGCTTGTTTATCTCCCCTTGGTGGTCGGCCTCCCGAACTTTGAGGGTGTCGGTATGCTGCTGTCCTTTCTGCAGGAGCTCTTGCGCCATGTTTTGCCGTTCCCGCTTCAGGAGAGACCTCTCCGCTTCCAGCTCCCACTGAAGGCACTTCACTTCGCCTGCAAACACGACAAATGGCAAGAGTCAGAGTCTGCACAAACAGCGGCTCTGACTTTACTGACCTTACGCCCTTTGAGTTTCCGTGGAGGAGGGTTCTGTCTCCAGCTCCTTCACTCCTCAGAAGCACTGCGGACAGAGAGCTGCTTTCATACCACCTTCCCCAGGCACGGGATCACCAGAAACGGGAGGCTCTCACCTTGGATCACCTCCTTGGCCTGCGCCACCGCGTGAAGCTGGGTTTCAAGATGACTCCTGCTGATCTCCAGCTCAGACAAGTGCTGCTGAGCCTCCAACAGGCTGCATTCCAGGGTCTCCTTCCCTGACCTGCAAAGCGTGAATACAGAGAGAAAGGAGCTGCTTGCTCCTGACACCCACAGGGAGTTGTTCCAGGAAGAAGCGGTGCAAGATCCCTACCCCTGCCTGCGGAAAAAGGCTCGCCTGGAAACTCCTACACAGAGAGCCTATTTCTGCCCTTCAAAATAGCAATGCGGGCCCCTGCGAGGGGATGGCCAGGCTTCCCTTGTCACCTGGCAGCACACAGAAAGCCCAGCCGAATTGGACTGCAATAGCCAAATCTTCACTTGCTGGGGTCTGATCCACGACACACGGGTAGCTGCGCCCACCAAGCCTGTGCCAGCAAGCAAAACTTGGATGGACAACGGAGGATGTATCTTCAAGAAGGAGAACAAGCACACAGTTCCGATTACACCGGTCTCTGGCAGGCCAAAGTAACTATGTCCATTTTAACAGACATCAGTGACGGGCAGGAACCCCTGAAGGCTGGCGAGAATTCAAGAGAGGGTTCCCTGCTGCTGGTGTCACCAGCTCTAGCTCCTGCACCACACTAACACCAGTTAGCTTAGAAACAGAAGGCCCTCCACATTTTCTGCAGGAGCCTCTGGCTTCTCCCGAAGGGCAGCGTCCTGCTCACAACCTCCATAAGCAATAGCCGTCAATTCTGAAGATCCCACCTCAAACTACGTGACAAGGAAAGATCGATGTTCAAATGCACAGAACAAGAATCCAAGACCCGAGAGAAACTTCACGTTCTGGGAAACGTCTGCGTGGTTTAATTATGGCTCCGTTCAGAGCCCACTCAGCTTGCTGTGGACGTCACAGAGGAACACGTAAGGGGGCATAAACATGAGCCCAACGCTCAGGAGAGCTTTGCCAGCTTCAGCTGTCAGAAAAATAACCTTCAAATCAAGGTAGACTTTTTTTTTTGCTTGAAATTCTTCCATTGTCTGTCCATGGAAGCGAAAACATGTGAAAAGCACACAGGATGCAATCAGTCCCCGTGTAACCACCGTCACCTTTACCATTACAGACATTAAAGAACGTCCTGCCCAGGGTCTCCTCCCTGCCCTTACCTGGCCTCTGCCAGCTGCTCCGAAAGGCCTTGTCTCTCCCGCTCCATGGCTGCCAGTCGCACCTCCAGGGCAGCCTTCTCCCGCACCAGCAACTCCTTCTCTGCGCACACCTCGGCCAGCGCGTGCCCTTGGCGAGAGGACTCCTGGCGCAACTGCTCCAGGCCACTGCGAGACGACTCTTGCTGGCGGGAAACCTGGAAGCGGGACAAAATGCAGTGAGAGTCCTTGCGTGCAGCCCTGGCTTTTGCCCCAGACAAAGGCTCCAGAGCTACACAGTTTGCTGCTTTTGCCACATGGGAGAACAGTAGAGTCGTGGATGCAGTCCTCTCTCTGCAACTTACCAGAAGCCAAAAAGGAGGCCAACACGGACAGCTTCACCCAGCCAAGCAGCCACATGCCCACCCAGAAGCACCAGGTCTTTGGTCTCACCTCAAGGAGTTTCTCTTGGGCTTCTTCCTTCTCCTCTGCCAGGACCCCCAGCTCTACCCGCAGCTCCTCTTGTTGCTCCTCTGCTTTCTTCAGCAGCTGCTCCAGGTGGGCTTTCTCTGCACAGAGCTCGCTCTTTGTTCTTTCACACAAGCTCAGCTTCTCCTGGGCAGAGATCTTTGCTCTCTCCATCTCATCCACTTTACACAACAGAGCCTCATTCTCTTGCTCCAGCTGCAATCACAGAAGCACAGAGGAAATTAAATACAGCAAGACTTACGCTGAAGAAGAGGAGAGCAGCAACTCCACATCCCCTGTGTCTCGCTGACATACTCCCAGGTCAGCGCTCCCAATAAGCACGTGCCCACAAACCACCCCAAGGAGCCTGTGTGGTCTCATCACCATTTCCCAAGGAGAACAGCACGTTCCCTGGCGTCTACTGACACGAAAAAAGCATCTGTGCTGGTCTTGCTATCACAAGGTGGCCATACCTTCTCCAGGGCCACTCTAAGCTCATGCTTCTCTTCCTTCAGCACATCCCTCTCAAGGTGCGATTCCTCCAGCGCCTCTCTCGCAACTACCAACTCATGCTGTAACACGCAGCGTTTGTCTTCGAGTGCCACTAAGTCCTTCAGTCTGTGAGAAGGGGAAAGACAAACAAGTTGTCAATGTAAAAACATTCTCCTTTCCAAAACCAGGAGCACATACTGTGTCCCAGATATGGCAGTTGGAAGGATTTCCAACGGCTTTGGACCTACACCTAAACACCACCCGCATTTCCTGACTAGAGCTGCATCGCTCTTTGTCATGGATGAAACGTTCGTCATTGAGAAAGTAAATCAAGCTTCCAGACATCACAGAACGTTTCCAAAACGTTCAGGTACTGGCAACAGCTTCCTGCCTCTTAGTTCTCTCTCTCCTCTTTCATACGTTGGATACAAGCCTTGCACAAGTTCTTCTTGGGCTAAAACAGACTTTGAAAGTCCAGACTACGACTCCCACAATTACTTTTGCCTTCTGCAGTGAATGAATCCAAGGCCCTGCAAGCTGTCTGGGGAGACGGCTATGAATGTCCAGTCCAATAATCATGGGATCACAGGAGGGTCCCGGTTAATACGCTGCATGTTGCAAAATGGCCCTTCTTGCCCCAAAGGCCTTCTGCACTCAGTCTCGCAAGGAACTGCCAGCACAGAGGTGCTACAGTGCTTAGGATGGTGCTGGGCAAATTCCTGCCAACTCCTCTAGCACCGCCCCGGGGAGCAAAAGGGCTGTACCAGAGACAGAGCTCTCTTTAGGCTGCTCTCGCTTGCTCACCAAGAACCAGTTCACAGCAAAAGCACTGGAACACGCCACCTCTTTGCCAGTCTGGTCTTACCCAGAGGAGCTTCTGGCAGTCAGACGATTTTTGCCGTCCTTTCTGTTGAAGGCAACCGTTTGACTCGGGACAGAAACAAGGCCGTGCAGAACGGGTGTGTTTGCAATGTGAACACAGCCCATCTATGAATGCAAGAGGCAGCCCCAGAAGAGAACGGTGCTAACAGCAAAGTTTAAAACACCTTTACCTGTCCTGAAGCTCCTTCTTCTCCAGCTCCCCCTTGGCTTGGAAGGACATCACGCTGGAGTTTAGACGGGAGCACTTTGCCATTACAGACCCAGAAAGCCTCGTTTGCTCTGCCTTCAGCTCTGACAAATCTCTGCAGAAGAACAAAGGAAGAGCCAACGTTCACACCACCAGCTCTATCAGCTGACTCGCTTCTCACGCACGTAATCGCGCAAAGAGGAAAAGCTGCCAGGAAAGATGACATCTCGGCTGGGGACAAATCATTCCCCTGACACTCTGGTGTCAGGACACACCTTGGCGAGCGACTGCTCAGACGCTCACGACAACAGCCACATAATAAACTTTTCAGGAAGGTGGAGGAAGAATAAGCCTAAAACGGCGTAACGAAAAAGCACAAAGAACACAAGAACCAAGGCACGCTCGACGCATTAAGGAAGGTTCATAATCCCGGAAGATAAATGGCTGACAGTAACCCAGAGTCTGAAGTCGCCTGCTGACACCAGCAGCAGACACTCTCACGGCTACGCTGCTCTTGTTTGTGTAGAAGGCAACTGTGAGAAAGGAACCTCAGAGAGGTGTGAAGGGAAGGTACATCTTTTCTGCCAGAGATCGGGCCTCAACTTCTACTCACCGGTTCGTGGCAGTCTTCATTTCCAGGAAATGACGGCGGAAGGTGACCATCTGATGCCACAGACCGAGCAGACGGTCACGGTCACCCCTGAAGTAGTTCTCATAGAGCTACAGATGCAAAGACAAAAAGAAATGCCAGTTCAGCCTCCGCCATCACTGTACGAGTCTTTCCGCTGGCAGAGAGCACAACCACCATCGCCAGCTCTCCTTGAATAACTATTCCGACAGGGCACCAAGGACTGAGGAGGCACCGCAGAAGCAGCCCCAGCAGACCTGCCACCTGCCTTCAAAGGCGGCAACATCCACCCTTCTCCTGCGGGAGGGGACATCAGCAAAGCAAGCTGACCCCGAGTCAGCACCTCGCCTTGCAGAGCTGTCTCACACTCTTGCTGGAGGAAGACAAAGACAAGCCCCTCCAAGACCACCGTCCCATTTGCTAGCGGTGACGGAGGCCTGTCTTCTTCTTCCCTTGGCTGCTCTGAATCTCAAAACACACAGACCTCTCTGCTCTCACGGCTCTAGACGGAGATTTAAGAACCATCAAAAAGATGAGCGCTCCCGTGTCGCTGCCCTACAGCGTCCAGCAGCAGCAAGCATTTGCCTTCAGGACCCAGCAGCACGGCCACAGCAGGTGGGCCTCTTCCGTCACCACGATTTGCTGACACTCCTCCAGCACCCTCTTAAAACTGTCGCGTCTACTATCGACTTGGTCAAATCATTGGTTTATATCAATAAATATATTGCTGCTTCTCTCTTAGGAGTGAAGTCTATCGCTCCATCCGCGACAACCCCTCTCTTCTGCTCGTCAACACCAACACATCCTCAACAGAGCCACAACCTTCTCACAGCAAGTTCTCTGGGCCAGAAACAAAACGCGTTCTCATGCCACGCTGGCACCACCTCTGACATTCCCGCAGCTGAGCCTCACCTCACGTTCCTGGCACCACTCGCGCTCCTTCGCTTCCAGCTCCTCCCGCGCCCTCATCCAATCCACCATCAGCTTTCCAACGTCTTCTTTGAGGGCTGAATTCACCTCTTTCGCTTTCTCCAGGTGCTCCCGCAGCAGACTGTTCGCTTCGGCCAGATCCTCGCACCTTGCAAAGGGAGGAACAGCCATGAGGTCACTGAACAACCCCTATCCACAAGCGGCATCCCCGGGATTTCCCGGCTCCCCCAACACTGTTCTCAAACTGAGAGGCAGGAAAAGCGCTTTCTAGGATGAACTAAGATCTCTCGCTGATGGCCAACTCGTTTGCTTCTCCTTGCTTTAAGCCTTCAGTTTCCACCTACAGGTTGGGTTTCCCCTTCCTCTGCAACTCGGACGATGCCCACAGTTGACGGCTGCCTCCCCTTCGTGCTGCCTCATCACTGGACGCATCACCTTTCTCTAGCGTTGCCCCCAGTCCCTCACCTACTGCACCAGGGCAGCGTTTAGGCTGGAAAGGGACCCTTGGAGCTCACCCGCAGGAACGCCCCGCTCCAAACAGAAGCGGTCAGCACACACCACTATTACTGCCCCACACAACAGGTTGGGCACCTCTCTCCTTTCCAAAGGGCTTGCCCCAACACTTCCCTTGCGGAGACTGCCTACCACTGACAGGTTTTCCCTCCCTGCCGTGAGCATCCAGGATACCGAGTAGGAGGGAACGCTTCTTCCTTGTACCTTTGCTGCTCCTCTTTCACCTGAAGCAGGGCTTTCTCCAGGGCCTCCGTGCCTTCCCACCTGCCTGGGAGGCATCCCTGAAGAAGAAAGCGAATGGTTGGTCCAATTCTTCCACCTGAAGCCCAGGAATGCTCTCCTATGCTCCCACCCTTTCTTTCCTAGATCTGCTTTAGCCAGCAAGCAGAACGAAAAGCACAGAGCCAGCTCTCTCTGCCCGACGCCAGCGTTCTCGCCTTCCAAAACACTGTCTGTCCACCCATTCTATTTCAGAGACAGCCCCAGAACAGGCAGCAAAGCCCTCTCCCGAGACCCAGGACGAAACGCTCCCCGGCAAGAAAGCACCCCTGCACACAACTCAAATCCTGCATTTCTGGGACTGCTGGCTGCTCTGAGAGCGGCAACTGGGCAGAACAGGGGCGGGCAAACTCGCAGCGCTTCTCGAAACCCTCCGGGAGCACAATCTTGCTTTCCCCTGCCATGGCTCGGGGAGCTTTTTCGCTCCCGAACGCTACGGCCGCTCTCTTCAGTTCGCGCCCTGCGCACTCACCGCTCCTGCTTCCAGCTGCTGCTCCAGCTCTCGGCAGCGGGTCCGGTACTGCAGGACCTGGGCGCAGACACGGCATGAAGATGAGCGACTGCAGCCGGGGACGGACCCGGCTCCTCCGGCACCGGCTTTTCTCTCGCTCTCTGCAGCCCGAGCTCAGCCCGCGCCACGGCGCTGCCGCTCCGACACCGAGTCCCTTCGGGACCGGGAAGCTTCGCTTCCCCCGAGCCCGGCCAAGCCCCGGCGAGCGGCTCGGGGGTGACCGCGGACGGGACGGGACGGGGCGGCTCCCGGGGCCTCCCTCCCTCCCTCCCCCGAGCTCCGGGCTCGGCGCCGTCCCGCCCGCGGCAGCGCAGGGCAGGGCCCGGGCAGGACCCCGCCGGGGCCGCGCCTTCGCCCCCCGAGGGCTCCGCCGCCGAGTCCCGTCCGCGGACGGCGCGGGCACCCCGGCCCGGCCTCGGGGAGCTCCCCCCGGGCAGGCGCCCCCGCTCCTCACCTTCGCCTGCAGCTTCCGCACCAGCACCGCTTGCCGGTGCCGCGCCTCCTGCGAGCTCTGCAGCCGGCGCTGCAGGGAGGCCGGGCCCGGCGCCGCCATGCCCCCGCTCGCCGGCCGGGCTCCGCCGCCTGACGGGCGCCGCCGGGAGCCGCGGGGCGGGAGGGACGGGCTCGCTCGGGGCCGCTCTGCGGCGGCGCTTTCCTGCGGGCTGCGGGGCTGCCGCGGGGGAAGAGGCCGCTCCGGCCGCGGTTCGCTCCGGCCGGCTCCGCTCGGAGACCGTTACCGGCCCCGGCCGACGCTGGGGGCGGGAGCGGGGGGAAACGGTCCCCGCGAGCCGCGTGTCGGGGGGGGCCCGCGACGGCGGGCGAGAGCCGGGGCCGCGGGGACGGGCCGTCGCCCGGGGAAGGCGGCGGCAGCGCCGGAGCCTCTGCCGGAGGCTGCGGCTTCGGCCCGGGCTGCCGCGGGAGCGGGGGGCCCGGCCCGGGGCGAAACGCCGACGTGCCCGGGGGGAGCTCCCGGACCTTGTCCTCCCCGACGGGCGGCGCGAAGGGCCCGGGCCGCCAGCAGGCAACGGGGAAGCCGGGGCGGGAGGGAAAGCTTCCGAGTTCCAGGGCAACGGGCTCCGGGAATAAAGCGCTATTTCATGGGCTCAGGAGGAAACACGACAAACGGGGCTCAGTCCCCTTTGCCCCCCGGCCTCGTCTGTCCTGGGAATAGAGAAAGGCTGCCAAGGGACACCGCAGCGAGAGCACTATCACCACACTCCCGCGACAACGGGAGAAATCCTCGTACCTCCCCATCATTCAGCTCTTGCCTTAGTTTAGCCTTTCAGCTTCAACACCAGAAAGTTACATCCAAGTGATGCAAACCAACAAACTCCCTTTATGCTGACACACAGAATGACACTGTCTCCCAGAAAAGGTAGTCAGGAGATCAAGTTTTGGAAAGGAGAAGTCAGGACAGTATTCCTGTTAGACTGCAACACTGTGCCAGAATCCTCTCTGGTTTGTATCGAAGAACGAGGGTGAGTCAGAACAGGTAGAAAGGGTAGAGGAGAGGGTCACATAGCCAAGGGCCACTTCCTACAACTTGTAAGCGATAAGTCAACTACAATATATTTCTCAGGTCTGCATGAACACACACAAAGTACCTGCAGTAAGGGGCAAGGTTAGGCTTAAAGGCTTGAGTCACCAGAACCTTCCCTGGGGAGAGGCTCTTTCCTCTAACCAGGTCATCCCATTTGTCAGCCTGCTGTGATTTAAAGATACAACCAAAGCCAAGCTTGGCCAGAACAGCTGCTTCCTTTCTAGTCGTCAAAGACCATTAACTTGGGAGCTTTATTCCTGAAATGCATCCATGAGCCCTTGTCATGATTTCAGAGGGACTAGGCAAAGATTTGCCCCGCAAAAGTAGCCGGTATAAAAGCAGTCGGACTGATCTGCACGTTTCATAGACTTGCGTGCCTTAAACGTGTTTAAGGTTCAACCTTAAGGTGTTTCAGTTTCAAACACCTTAAAGGTGTTTAAATGCTCGTCAGCTGTCCCTTGTTCCCGTGAAAGCCAAACCAGGCACACAGTGATGGCAGGACGACCAGAGCATCTGCCCAAGAAAGGCAGAAGAGCGCCTTACCGTGTCTCTCGGCCCCTGGAGTCACGCGATTGCCACCTTTATCCCACCGCTGCTTAAACAGGTTGTGCTCTACCTCCAGCTGCTGCTCTCCTGCTCCCTCCATGGCTTCGATGCTCAAATCTGAAAGCAGTGAGCAAGGGAAGTGGTCTGTAAAGGCACAGTCATTATGGCCTGTGGTGGGCTGAGGAAGCATTCAACCCGTGAAAATACAGACTCTTTCAGCCAGGGGGACAAGAATGTGCCAACGTGAAAGGCTGTGTATGCTTGGGGCCGAGTGTCACCCAGGGAAGAAAACGCACGTTGCAGCAGCCGAAATGCCCCTTCCAAATACGGGGTTGGGTTTGGTGTACAAGAAGGACTGTTTCCAGCTGCCACAGAAAGCGTTACCCTGAAGGGTAATACACTTAAGGCCAAACAAATCCACAAACCAAGCCCCTCCAAGCCCATAACCATCTTCACAAACACCGCTTCAGGAGCACAGCTTAAAACTGGTGGAAAGCTGCCTCCTACCTCAACCCCCCCACCTTCAGCTGTCTGACTCCTTGTGGGAGTGGGGTGTCTCTGAGGGTGCCAGGGATAATTTAGACGTTTCCCGAGAGCGGTTCCCGAAGATTTCCGAAGGGCAAACTTTGGCCTGCTTAGGAGCATGGTTGAGAGTGTCCCTTGGGGGACAGTCCTGAAGGGCAAAGGTGCCCAGGAAGGCTGGTCTCACTTCAAGGAGGAACTCCTAAAAGCTCAGGAGAAGGCCACATCCCCAAGTCCCAGAAAACGAGCAGACAGGGAAGACGACCAGTAAATTATCCACGAGCAAGCAATGTGTCCTTGTCGCCAAGGCGGCCAACGGAATTCTGGGCTGCATAGGGAAGAGTGTGGCCAGCAGGTCCAGGGAGGTCATTCTCCCCCTCTACTCTGCACTGGTGAGGCCACAACTGGAATACTGTGTCCAGTTCTGGGCTCCCCAGTTCAAGAGAGACAGGGAACGGCTGGAGAGAGTCCAGCGGAGGGCAACAAAGACGATGGAGGCATTGGAGCATCTCCCTTATGAGGGAAGGCTGAGAGAGCTGGGACTCTTTAGCCTGGAGAAGAGAAGGCCGAGGGGAGACCTTATTAATGTTGCCAAGTATCTAAAGGGTGGGTTTAAAGAGGATGGAGACAGACTCTTTTCAGTGGTTCCCAGTAACAGGTGATGGGCACAAGGACCCTTGGGGCCTCCCTGTAGGGCTGCCTACACTTTCTGCATTCCTTGTGCAGTGGAAAGGGTCCCCTCCTTGACCTCTCCTGTCAGGGGACACTACACCCAGGAATCAGCAGCTCTCTGCCGTTTGGCAGGACTCGGAGCGAACCCACCTTCTGCAGCCTTAAACCCCTCCCCTGAGCAGCCCGTGGGGGCGAGCAGCCCGTGCAGAGCAGGGTCGGGAGAACTGGACCTGGCGAAGCAAAGCTCCTGCTGCGCTGGTGGATGAGCCTGGGACCCCCGGCTCTGCAGCGCAGTCGGGGCTCTGCCCCTTATCTCAGCCCTTTGCCGGCCAGGGCTGCTGCGGGGGCACCAAAACTCTTCATTCCTGCACCTGTGAGCAAAAAATAAACAAGTCATTTCCCCAGCCAACGGTGAGAGTGCTCATCCCTCCTCCTCCCCCCTCACCTCCTCCTTTCGCCAGTGGGCAGCAACCCCACTCCCGACACCAACCTGGGGGGGATTCTGCATCTCCGGGGCCTCAGCCCAGAGAGAATTTTCATCCCGAGCCAGCCTGTCCCGTGGAGAAGGGGCAATAAAGAGCAGGTCACAGACAACCTCCCATCGGCACGTTTGCTGGCAGAAGAATGCAAGCACCAAATAAAGACATTTTCAAAAAACGAGCAGTACTATGTTTTCCATTCTCCTTGAGCAAAAGAGTTTTGCTGAAGTGTTTTCCCCTTCTGGCAACAACCAAAGTTCCATATTTTGGCTGGGGCAGGCAGCAGGGCTGAGGACCCTCCGCTTGCCTCGGCAGCGGCACTGGCACCTCGTCCCGGCTTGTTGAGACCCCCCCACTGCCGCCACCCCCCGCCCCATCCCGGTTGTCCCCCACCCGCCTCAGCCCTGACACATGCCAGCCAGCGGGGCTGGCACCAAGGAGCGCGTCCCGCAGCCTCCACCCCACCGCTGAGGGCGATGCCTTCCCCTCCCAGCCCACGGGGGGCTCGGCAGCAGCTTGGGAAGCCTGACCCACCGGGCACTCGGCCCCCGCCTTGCCCTGGCACCTTTCCTCCGAGCCAAGGCACCGGGGCTTTCCCTTCATTGCTCCCTGCAGCTCCTTGAAACTCCTTTGCGCTCCCCACAACTCACTGCCGGGCACAAAAAGATGCCCCCAGTCATCCCCGCAAACATTTTATTGCTGACTTCCCACTTGCCCCCCACCTTGCCCCTTCTGCTCGATTGCTCTTTAAGCAGACCTTTCCCCAAACCCGCCCAACACCACCCTCGTTACCCAGCTCATCTGGGATTGTTACAGCTCTGCTGAAGTTAATGCCCTCCCAACACCATCATCTTGGGGCACTCGCTACAAACTCACCAACACCAGGGGTGAGCTCAACTCAAGCCACAAGGAGGAAAGCTCTCGCAGGAAGGGTCTCAGCATGCGGGGGGGAAGGGAGAAGGATGGCTTTGGGCAGCAGGATCCGAGTGGAGACCGGGTGCAGGCTGCTCCCTGCAGCACCTGACCCTGGGACAGCCCGGACACCTGCGAGTCCCTGGCTGAAGCCCCTGTGTCCAGGGGAGCCTTGACAGCCGGGGGGGCACGGACAGCTCGGCTCCGCCAGCCGACACCCACCGGACACACACGCACAGCCCCGACCCAGCCACACGGAGAGAGGGGACCCCGCATCGCCCCCCGACTCCGCACCCCAGGCAGCGGCCCCTCCGCAGCCCGACCCCCGCCCGGGCAGCCTCCCCCAGGGACAGGAGCAGCACGGCGGGGCGCCGCCGCCCGCAACCCCCATGGCCGGCAGCGCTCCCCGACCGCCTCCGCGGGGAGGGCACCACGCCCCGGCCGCCGCTAATGAGGCGCTAATGAGCCGCCGCTAATGAGGGGGCGGGCGGGGCCGCGGCTCCCGAGCGCCCGGCGGCAGCCCCGTGCCCGCAGCCCCGGCCCCCCGCGGCTCCCCGCATCCCGCACCCCCGGCCCGCACGGCATCGCCCCCCCTCGCCACTCTGCCGGCACCCACGGCTCCCCGCACCCCGACACCCTGCGCCCACCGCACCCCTGCACCAGCTCCCTCTCCCCAAAGCCCCCCGCAGCCTGCGCTGCCCCCTCCACGGCTCGCCCCGAGTGGGGACCAGGGCCCGGGGCCGCTGCCGGCAGCAGGAATGCCGGAGGGCAAGGAGGGCTTTGCTCCGGGCTTCGGCTCTGGGCACGGCCCCGGGTAAAGCACGGCAGGACCAGAAGCAAAGACCCGAGCGAGGGGAGGTTCACACCATTAAACATCAGCTCCTGCAGCTCCAAAACCTTCTCCCCTGAGCCTTGTACCAGCCATTCCCAAGGATGTCATGGCCCTCGGCTGATCAGTTTGCATTTTGCAGCTCTACGGCCCCATCCTGGCTTGTGCCCCGTCCCTCCCTTTCCTTTCCCTCCAGCAGCAAGGGCAGCAGCAGGTTTCCTGCCTGCTTTGATGGCATCACAGCAGAGTTGGGTCATGGCAGAGCTCACGCTTGGTTGGGGACCCCTTTGCTGTTGGGGACCCCACTCCCCAGCAGCCCTTGAACCCCGCTGGTGCCCAGGGACGTCCCCTCCATCAGCCACATCCCATCTGTGCACAGGGACCCCCGGGGTGGCCGTGCCACTACCCCCAGCCGCCTCCAGCGCCGCCATCCCCGAGACACTGGAACCACAACTCTGCAAAGGCCGCGGCTCCCAAGAAATGCACACAGAGCTTGGGTGTGAAAAACAGGAACACAACTCTTTATTAACAACAACACAACCACCTACAACTCTTAACAACCAGTAACAACTCTTACAACTCTTAACAACTCTGAACAACTAACAAAAATATTAACAACTAACAAAACTATTAACAAACACCAAAACTATTAACAAACTGTAGACAACTATTTACAACACTTCCTCTTCCTTGATCTGCTCTTGGTCTGGCTTCCGCACGCCTGCTGCCCCTGGAAGAAAAGCCAGCGGCACGGCCGTTTGGCTAACGAGCAGCGCCTCGCCGAGCAGAGCTGGGGCTTCCCGAGCCGGCTCAGCGGCAGCAGCTGCTTCGGGTCGGGCTTCGCCCTGACGGGCATTCGATGGCCACAGCCCTGGGACACGCTGGGGACAGCGGGACTCTGCCGCCGGCGCTGAGACCCACCTGGGCTCGGGCTTACACTTGCCTGTCCCGGCCCTAAGGAATCGCTCCCGGCCCAAAGCGGAGGGGGGCTCAGGGCAGCACGGTGGGGGCGGTTGTGCCGCCAGCACGAGGGCAGCGGGCGCCGTGTCCCTGTAGCGGGGACCACCCAGCCCAGCCCCAGCCCCAGCCCGGTGGCAGGAGACCCTCCCTCCCTGCGGGCAGGGCATGGGGAGCACGTGCCTGTCCTCCTGATGGCGGGTCCACATCCATCGCCTCCTCCTCCTCCACATCCACCTCCATCTCCTCCTCCTCAGCCACATCCACCTCCATCGCCATCTCTTCCTCCGTCCCCACACTCCTGGCAGCCGCCTCTGCAGCCTCCAGCGCAGTCTGGCACATCCTAAGCCGAAAGGCAAGCAGAAAAGGGCATTGGTCCTGCCCTGGCCAGACCAGCGGACCTGTGGGACGGGGGTCTCCACACCCCTGCCCCTCTTGCTGCCCAGGGAGAGCCGTGGGGCCATGGGGCTCCAGCAGGAACTGGCTGGACCTGAGTGGCTCCTTGGCCACCAGCACCCACCAGCACTGACGCCCCAGCGCCTGCAGCTGGAGGCTCCTCTTCTTCCTCTCCTTCAGCAGCTTGGAGTGCGGCACGGTCCTGTGGATCTGGCGGAGCAGAGAGGGCAGGGGTGAGCAGCCCTGCTCCCTGCCCCACGGGGCTCTGGCCACAGTCCCCGGCGCCCCCTGCGTAGACCCCGGCCCCGCGCCTGCCCTGGCGCCCAGAAGCTCCTTACTTGGTGCAGGCAACCTTTGGGCTCGGCACTGCTCCGCTGGCAGGGCTCAGCTCCCACGGCTCCAGCCTGGAAAGGGGCAGCGCAGGCACCGGCTCAGGCTCCGGCCAGCACCCGCCTGCTCCCGCCGAGCATCCCTGCGGCACCAGCCCGGGGCAGCGTGGGCTGTGTGTGGGGACGTGTCCCCCCGCGCAGGGATGCTGCATCCCAGCAGGGCATGAGCAGCCCAGAAGGGCTTCTGCCAGCCCCTGGCCTTGCAGGGGTGGGGGGAGAGGGCGAGACAAGCTCCCGGCCCCCTGAGCACTGGGGGGTGCCCCCCTCCGGGGAGTGGGGCCATACCTCTGCCAGCACAAGCGTCTTCTTTCCCTGGGCTTTCATGATGCCACCGAGATGGCAGCACACAGATGAGGAATGAGGTGTCGGGAGAAGTGCACAGGGGAAGGGCTGGGTTCTGGGTCCGAGGCACCAGGAGCAGGGCAGAAGGGCTGCGTGGGCAGTAGGTGAGCAGGGCTGAGTTGTGCCCGTCGCCGGGCACTGGCAGTTGCAGATGGAACACGGGCCATGGCAACGGGAGCCCCAGTGACAACTGCGCAGTGGGGATGGGGACGAGCCCCCTTAAAGCGGGGGGCAGCTTTATACATACATACGTGCCCCCCAAAGTTAAGAATCCCAACACAGTACACTTCATTCCTGTCTTCAGCAGCTCTTCCTAACCATCCCCTCATGCCTGGCAGTCACCCACGACCCACAGAAAAGTTCCTCTCCAGCTATTTCCTGCAGGAGCTGATGTTCACCTCACATCTCATGGCCATCCCTGGCTGGTCTCTGCTCTCGCTCTGCATCTGTACAGCACGTGGTGCTCACCAGTGCCCAGGGACCTTTCGCCAGTGACCAGCACACCAGTTGAGACCATGGTGTGTGGCAGGGCTCCCCGGGCTGCTTGTGCCCCCTCCAGCTCTAAGGCAGGAAGAGCATTGCCCATCTCTGCCACGGCAGCAGATGGAGTTACGACAGCCCTTGACAGTCCTGGTGGGTTATTGCCAGGGCAGGAATGCTCACGGAAACTTGTGGAAGGCAGTTTGTTGGCTATTTAACAAGTGGGTTTTACCCAAGGCGTTGCAGCCTGCCTGTGGGACGCGGGGGCAAGTGGTGCCCGTCCTTCCCAAAGAGGTCTGGACGGATGGAAATGCCAAGGAAAAACCCAGCCCGTCCTCACGTGCAAGTGCCAGCCCAGGCTCCAGGCAGCGCCCTGCAGGCCTTTGAGCCGCCCACCCCTCACCCTCCTCCATTCCTTACGCTCTCATCGTACAACAGCTCTTACGGGTTTGGAGGTGAGCAGCCATAACATAGACCCAAAGGCAAAGCCCCACAGCAAACCCGGCTACAACTCCGAAAAGCAATCGACAGCTCCCGCTGACACCAAGACGGTCATGGCAGTCTGTGGGCAGGGCTGGAGCCTTTCCTGCTGGTGGCACCTGAGCCAAGGCAGCTCCTCGAGAGCACCCAGCTCTGCTGGGACGGGCCATGCCCTCTGCGTGGGCTCTGACGACGCTGGGACCCTCGGAGGCCGGGCAGCGCGGGGGCAGGTGAGCAGCCCTTGCCCACGGCTGCAGCATCGGGAATTCCCAGGGCCCGGGCAGGTCCCTTCCAGTGCAGCCCAAGGCCGTTTGCGCTGGCACAGCTGGAGGGAGACCCCGGCTCCTGCTTTCCGGGTCGTGTCATATTCCTTCTCATACAGCCAGCTGTCAGAGCCTCTCCTAGTTGTTGGAAATCCCTTGGGTCTTATTGAGCCAAGGGACGACGTTCCAAATTCTGTCCCACCAACGATATTTTCACCAGTCCCAGACCCTTGTTTTCTCTGACTTGGGATCTGAAGCACGCTAGCGTTGATACTCCTGGTAAGGACACAGACCAAACCCTCGGCCCAAGGGGAACCTTGCAACAGTTTTGAGATGTACACTTGTCGTTTCAGTTGGGACGGACAAACGACAAGACTCTCCTTGAAGAGTTAAGTTAAGCTCTCTCTTTATTGTGAACTTGGCTTTCTTATATAGCTAATCTTGTTCACGCTCCGTTCACGCGTTCTTTCTACACTTTCAATTGGTTCGGTTACATAGCACATGCGCTCGTAGCTACAATGCGACTGGTTATTGAAATCCTGTTCACATTGCTCAAAATCCGGCTTTCTCACAGCCTAGTTCCTCCTTGTTCTCTGAAGCAATCTTCTTCTTTCTCCTTTTTCTTCCATTGTCCTTACATGACACAACTCGCGGCCTTCTTATGGGTACACTGCAATCTCTGTCTCTTCTGTCAAGGGGTCTACGGACCCATCGTATCCCCCAGCAACTGTGAGGTTTCTTTGGAAAAATACGAGCCTTGAGAAGCCAAAGGAGAACGTTGCCACCCGCCTTCTGCTCTGGGGAAAGGAGCTGATGGAGGCCCAGACCTGAGCATTGGTCCTTTCAAGAGAAAAACAGAACCAAAATAGAGATTTTTTTTTTTTTTCCCCTCTACTGGACATGAAGATTCAGCAAAAATTAAACAAAGCCATGAAAATGTGGTGGCCCAGAAACAACAACAAAAAAAAAAAAAAATCAGCCTTTTTTATACCGTCGGTAGAGACAAGACGCTTTTCTTTCCATTTCCTCCCTTCAACTAATCAAACTCTCCACGTTCCCTCCCAAATGCCGTGTTAATTTATGCAAATGAGCACCAATTAATAAAATAAACACGCAACGATGGCTTGAAATAGGACCGAGACGCCTCACGGCCACCCAACACCTTTAACCACCCCGATTCTGCTGCCCCGGAACCAGCGCAACGAGTTTTAAAGCCTTTAATGATCGCGCAAAAAGCTGGAGCGGGGCAAGAACTTGAAAACTCACCAACCAAATTTAAGAAGTAAATGAAAATCCACACACGAAAACTAACCTTATCTCTACCACAAGGGCGCTGCAGTCCAGATCTTAAACGCTGCGCACCACCAGCAGGGAAAAACGTTGTTAAATAGGATGACCCTTTTGGGGCCATTTCCCCCATTCCCTCTCTTTTTAGAGCGGGGGCGACCGCGTCTTCTTGAATCCTCAAAGCCCAGCCGCTGCCCGGATGCGGAGAAAAAGCTGGGCGGTTTTCAGAAAAATGGTAAAAACTGGCCTCGGGGTTGGTTTGGTGTCAGTTCCCAGGTGTTATGGGAGGAGGTCAGCGGAATGCGGGGGCTTTTGTGGCTTCGCCACCCTTTAGAAGAGCTCCCGGGGCCCTTTTAAACATCAGCTTTGGGGCGATGGAATCTCATGTGGGCGTTTCTCCCCTGGATCTTCTCAAACACCCTGAAAGTTAGAAAAGAAAGGCAGTTTTAAGTCTTTGGCATTTTTTGTAAATTTGTGAGACCAAGCTCCGTTATTCCTCCTTTTGGGAACTCTTGTGCTTTGCTGCGTGGTACGACAGAGTATCGGACGTCAGTGGTTCAACAGGACAGATCGTGGGCGACTAAAATATTAGAATGAATTGGGCCATCGCTTAAATGAGACTGAACTGAAACGCGAGGCATTTTGCTCGGAGCGAGCGAGCGGAGCGGGGAAGCCTCAGGCCCCAAATCCTCACGGAACATGAGGGTTTTTTGGTCAAAAAGGAGAAGCGCCGGGATTCTTGCGCAAGGGAGGGCCACCGCTCTGAACCTCAGGGCTCGGTGGAGGGTCTCCCTGACTCCGAAAACACACATTTTTGGGGGTTGAAAGTCAATGAAAACCGCCAAGCGGCCCCGGGGCAAGGGGAATCCTCCAGCTGCCCTCCCCCGCTGCCCCCACGGCTGCTTTTTGAGCCCCAAAACAGCCGCTTTTGAGAAGAAAAAGGAAGAGCTGACCTTCCACACTCGCCGCAGGGGAAAAATCCCGGATCTCCGGCGCTGCCGTCCCAGCACCAGGAAGCGCCGGCATTGATGGAGGAGCTGCCGTTGTCGTGGGGCTTCTCTTCCTGACTCCCCACCTTTGGATTTTCCTTTGGGATGACGCGCCGTCTCTTCTTTGCACTGCAAAGAGCCTGTAAATCAGGTAAAAAATAGCTTGAAACAGCTGCGGGTGGCAAAGGAATCGGATTTTCTGCGCCAGAGGTACCGCATTTTATCAGCCCAACCCCGCCCGGGTGGACTCTGAACACTAAATAGTCAAAAAAACCCACTTTAATTCCTCTGGGAGGACCAGACCTTGAAGGAAAACCCGTATTATTTCTTTATTTTTAGCAGAACAGCGCCTTCCGCAACAAAAATCTATCCCAAAGGGTTGAAAACATGGAATTCCGAAGCACCGAAGTGACACCGTCACCCCGTTTCTACCAGAACAAAGCTACAAATATTTCTGTGAACCAAATCCGCTGGTTTTTAAGGAATGTTTTCCCAGATGGCTTCATGGAGGAGCGGAAGCTGGCACAAAAATCCATCCCCCAGCAGCTTTTCTACCTCATCTTTAGCATTTTCCTCCTCCTCCGGGCGTCTCGGGCGCTTCTTCTGCGTCAGGCGAGGCCGAGTGCAGCCGAAACGGGTTTTCTTCTTCCAGGTGTAATAATATTCAACACACTGAGACACGCTTTTAGTCTGGATCTGCCGGGAGGAAAACCAGGAGCCACTTAATAAGGGAAATGCGGCAGTAAAATACCCAAGGGGCAGATCGACCCGGAGTCTCTCCTGCGCTTCTCGCAACGCAATGTCCGGGGGAGCTCGGACAGAAAAGAAACCGTCACCTGCTGAAAAACGCCATCAAGAAGCGATTTCAGGGCAGAATTCTCTGTTTCACAACAAAAACTGTCGCTATTCTTTTAACATCTCTGCTATTTTCTCCCAGAGAGATTAAATAGTCCCTTGCCATCACACATGAGGGCAAAAACTTGTCTCGTACCGGTGGTTTTTTAGCATGAAGAAGGGTCCTAAGAACAGCATTCCAACACGCAACTCAACATACGACTTTCTGGGTTGAAATTGCCCACGCTAACGAGCTGCGCCTCCCTCTAACGGCTTTACCTGCTTCTGTATGAGGTGAAAATTCTTCTTATGCATGTAAAAAGCCTCTTTAAACAATTGCTCCTCCACCGCTGTCCAAGTATCCGAGCCTAGGAATTAACCAGCGACAGCCAAACTATTACAATAGGCATCCCCCGCCTCCAAAAGCCCCGGAAAGGGATTAGAACTACTCTTTTCCCCACCCCAAAGGAACATTTTGAAGACTCAATTCAATCAGAGCAAAGGGAACGGCGGGAGCTGTTCTCCTCCTTTACCTGTGTAATGATAATCAGCCAGGGGATGGGACTCGGGTCTCCGAGGCGGCCCAGCACGGAGCATCTCCGCCGCCTCCTGCCAGATTTCATAGGGAAAAAAGAGTTAAATTCTTCCGGAGGAGGAGCCAAAAGGGAAATTCTCCCTCCTCCTGGCCACGCCCCAGCAGACGCCCAGCCCAGGGGTGTTAAATCCCTTCTTCCAAGAAGAGGGAGCAAAGCAGACCCGCTCGGGGCTCATCGAGGACACACCTCGGGTTTTAGCCAATATCCCTTCATTCGGGAGTAATTCTATTCTCCAAATCCTCCCAGAATCAAAACCAACTCTTAGTGATGCACCAGGAGAGGGCTCGGGAAGCCCACGACACATTAACGCCGTGACAGGCAACATCCAAGAACCTCCTGCGCCTTCGGCAAAGAGACTCCCGCCCGCGCAATAGAAAACTCGGAGCGACTCTCAGCTCAAACCAGGAGCAAAGTCCGTTCTTCATTAGAAATTGCCTCTTCTTACCAGCACGTCGCCTTGAGCCTCGTGCAGACAATGCAGAGCCAGCTCCGCGTTGACCCGGCCCCCCGGCCCGCCCTTGGGAGACGCCAAATGGAGCAGGTTTCTAACTACAAACGCAACAAAAACCCACAAAAAGTCACGTTTTCCTCCAGAAAAGGGGCCATAGGAGAGGGAGGGAAAACAGGACGAGCGCAGCAGAGACCGCAGACGAGGAAAAGGCAGAGAAAGAAGTCCGGTACCCCAAAGAGCTCTGTTTAAAAGCTCGGAGAGAAACCTCCCCTCTCCCGAGGGCGCCGCACATGAGCTGGGAGGGCTCCAAACACCCGTTTTTCATGCAAGACGCTGCCGAGAGTGTCGCCCGTTAGTCTTTAGTCCCTCTCCCACCAAAACCCAGCCGTCTCCTTCCCTCCAACGGGAAGGTGGGCAAGAAAAGGAGGGAGACAAGCCCAAAAAGGTGGCATTTTCAACCCCTCCTATCCCTGGCTGGGGTCAAAGTGGAAGAAAAGAGGTAGGAAAAAAAAAAGCCAAACACCTTTCTCCTGCGTCTCTGGGTTGGTTTCCACGTCGCCCCAGGGCTTCCACACCAGCGACGCTCCCTCTTCCTCCTCTACCAAACGGGCTGGGTCCTGGAGGTCTGGAAGCTCCGCTTGGAATTGGCTTCCAATGTTGATGCGCCTGAAAGCGTGAGGAAGAGGAGGTGAGGAAGGCGAGCGGGGAACAGCTCCGGCAGGAGAAACGCGTGCATACGGGAGGAGCTGTAAGAAAGACGGCCCCTATTTCCCAGGAAAGCGCTAATCGCTCTCCTCTAACAACTTCTCCAGCACCACCACGGTACCGTTCTGCCTCCTGAGTCCTCTTGGGCCCCATCGGGCAAGAAAATTGGGGGTTTCTTCCTCCTCAAAACCTCTCCCAAGTGGTCACGTTCCCTCTGAGAAGAGCAGCGAGCTGCAAGAGCCACCACCGCCGAGCACCAAGTGCTTCGGAATGTTGTGTAGAACGCGGGAGGCCGGCAACTCTCCGTGACAGCGCTCGGCCGGGCATTTCCGCACATTTCTGGCCAACTTGGCCTCAAAAAACGCGCCCTTGAGGACTGGCCGAGCCACCGGCAGAAGCTCAATGGCAACTGCCAGGGCCTGCGCACAACGGGCCTTGCACCAACCACACGCCCACTCCTCAACAGCACTTCCCTCGTCCCCCCTTTTCCCACACTTTGCTCTTCTTCCCACGGCTGGGCGCCCATTTTACTGTTTCATCAGCCAAAACACCCAAACCCCCTTGCAATTCTGCCTGGAAGGCAGGCAAAAAAAAACGCCCGAGAGAAAAATTGTTCCAACAAGACCAGCCTTTAGCCTTCCTCGCCATCCTCCAGTCTTTTGAACTGTGCGTTTTTAATGCTTACCTTCAGTTTTTACCCCAAACTCGCACAATCTAATCAGGTCGCGGCTTTAGGAGGAACTTAAATCACAACTCCAAAGGGATTAACAGGTTACCTGTTTCCCAGAAATTCCACCAACAGGCCCCTGGAACCTTTACCAACTCCGTTACCATTAGCGTTCATTACCACCAAGCCCATTCCTGCCGTCTTAGTCGAATAGAATTGGGGGGATTAGCTGAGCTGCTAAACTGCTGACCAGTGGCTCACAGAAGCCATTCCAGCAAGGGAGTTTTCTCTAAATACACTCAAAAAAAATCACTAAAATCGCCACCCACCTCCTTCCCTGCTGGAAAATTCCTTGTCGTGGACGGTACCAAGAAGGCAATCAGCCGGCAGAGCCACCACGACGTCCCCCTGAAGGCATCTCGGCTTTGGAGGGACGCTTTCCATCTCCTGCGTCCTCCGGCGATGGTTTCTGGGCACCAGCGAGGGACTGGGGTGCATTTTCTGGCCTCCAAGTCCTTCGCATCCCAACTCCAATCCAAATTGTTTCTCTCTGAAAGAAAATAACGAGAACTTCTGTTAAATAACAAGCGCTCAAGGATTCCCTTTCCCTTGACCGGCTGCTCCTTCCTTGCTGTGCGCCATCGCTCCCTGCAAAAACACCCGATGGTGACCCTTTTCGGTATAAAACCACCCGACCGCGGTTACTGGGGGGGGCGGCGGGAAAGCCGAAAAGGGGAGAAAAAAAAAAATGGAGATAAAGGGGTGGAAAATTAACGGGAGGAAGTTGAACTGCTTTTTTGAAGAATAGAATTTCATCACCCTCAGTGTTCGATCTGCCGTTTCGGGCCGGGCTGTGTGGCGGGGAAAGGACTACGGGGCTCGGAGCTGAGCCTGTGCAGGGTGCTGGGGTGGGCACGGGCAGGAAGGCGACGTGCAGCCACACAGAGTGCCGAGGGAAGCCCTTCTCTTCTGCCCTCGTCCCACGGCTGAAGCGGAGCCCTGGCCTGCGCCCGCGGGAAGCCTCAGCACACAGGGCTGCGAGCGCTTGTCCAGGCAACAGCGAGCCACAGCCTGGTGTCTCCTCCTCAGGAAAGGCTTCCGCAACAAAGTTGAAGGTTGCCCCCAAACGACCGGGAGCCATCAACACTTCTTGCCTGGGCGAGCGGCTGCTGCAGCCTCGAAGACCAGCTTGCCCACCCCCACCCAAGAGCTCCCTGAAATCAGGGCGACGCAGAAGAGCGAAAGCAGATCTGGAGGAAGGCCACATCTTCTCCCAATACGAGTGGGGACGGGAAGGTGCCAAGCTGGCCGGGAGGGTCAGTAGCGATGCTGACTCTGAGACACCTTTAGCCAGCACTTTGAGTGTGAGGACCAGGTCACGTTGCACGGTCGACTCTGCGTCGGAGCGGTTCTGTCAATGTGGGCCTGCCCTGTCCCCCGAACTGAGTTTTGGAAGGCGTGTCACAAAAACCACGCGCACCACGAGAGGGAAAGCCGTGCTGTCCCGCTAAGGACGCCCTCCCCTCCATGGGCGCGCAGTGGTCCCGACAGCCCGTCCCTCCAGCAGGTCCCAAGCCCCCTGCCCAGACAGGAGCCCGGCGCAGATCACTGCGTGTAAAGCCTGTCGGAGGCGAGCCCCAGCCGCCCGCCTCAGAAAGGAGGGGGTTCGCGGGAAGGCTTGTGGCCCATGACCTGAGGAGGTGTGCGGCAAGCGAGGTGTAGAGCCCCTGGGCAGCAGACACAGACCTCACCCGCTTGCGTTGCAATAAAGAGTTTACTCCCACGTCTTTGCTTGTGCCTTCCTTCCTTCCAGCCAGGCCATACTGCGTCTGTCTGGGCATCTTCCCTGCAATGATTTCCCTCCTCTTCCTTCCTCCCAATCCCTGGGTCAGGCAAAGACCCAGCTTTTGTCTCCTTTGGGAAGCTTTGTGGCCGGGCTATGGGAGGGGCTGCTCCAGCTCTGTTGAGCCGGGGTTCTGGCGGTCCTTGTGTCGAGATCCTTTCTCCAGGGCTCTTTCTCCTCAGAGCAAGCAGCCCTGCACAAAACCCTTGTTCCCGCCGCTCTGGGGACGGACGCTGGCGTCTCCCCCTGGGGACCGCTCTGCCACCTGTCCTTTGGGTCTCCTCGCTGCGCAGCGGGGAGGCAGGTCTATTGTGGAGGCCCAGAACGGTGCAGCGGAGCAGGTTCGAGCAGCCGGTGCCAGGGCTCACCCAAAGAGAGCTGCAAGCAGGGAATGGGAAAAACCAGGGCGGGAGGAGATGGCCCTAAATCAGGGTTCTTCACCCGCTGGGCAAAAACCAATCAACACACTGAGTCGAGATATTTGGCTTTATTTCAGTTCTGCAGAATCGGGTGCCGGGCGTTTCACAACAGCCAGCACACCACGCGTTTCCGACAGTCCCAGGTTCACAGTGATGAGATACAGCCCATGGGTGAGCTACAGTTCCCTTACCATCCCTCATCAGACACATGCATTCAAGTCCAAGTTTGGAACGGTTTGGGAGATCCCCCTAATTAGGCCAATTAAGGTTTAATTTCAGGAGTTCAGCTCAAGTTCCATCAAAGTTCTACTACAATTCTATACAAAGTGCTCCTGGAACTTTTTAACCATATTCTTTTGACATCCCTACTCTAACATTTTTCTAACCCATGAATGTACCAACCACTCTCTTTTTCCTTCAGAAACAGTACAAAATGGCTTTTATTACAAAAAAGGTATAAACCCCACTCTCTTTTTCCTTCAGAAACAATACAAAATGGCTTTTATTACAAAAACATAAAAACCCCTCGCCCTTTTCCCTTCAGAAATAGTACAAAATGGCTTTTAGTACAAAAACATAAACCCCCACTATCACTATCACATGCTGCAAAATCTAAACAGAACAAATGCACCCCCCCTGCCCACAGGAAAACAAACACAGTCCAGGGAAGGGCCCAAGACGGGAACCCCGCGATGCTGCAGCTGCCCCCTCGGCAGGACAAGGTTCAGCGCAGCTCCCGAGTCTCTGCCACCGGAGCAGCAGCTTTGGCCTTCAAGGTCTTGAAGTTCCTGGCCCGTCTTTGCACAGCACTCAATCCAGTCCCGCTTCTATTTTCCGTCTTGCGCCAGCTGCGTCTGCGGAAGGGACACCTGAAAGAGGCCAAAGGCCGAGCTCAGACAAGCCCACGCTGGTAGGACCAGCCCTAGCTCCACGGTACCGGCTCTCGGGGAAGACGCACCCTCTAACGCCAGCCCCGACAAACACTTGCTCTTCGGGGAATGGAAGTCACAGGCTCCCAGAGTCACCCTGGCCTCACCTCACACTATCAACACGTTGACTTTCTCTCTGGCTTACCATTCACACGTACAACCCCGAGACATCACACGGATATGAGAGAGAGAGGTTCCTACAGGATTAAGTCACCCAACTCTCCTTTCCAAGAGAGAGACTGGGGCTACTGCCACCTTACTGCCACAGGCTTTTTCCTCAGCAGGAGAGTTACTGGTTACACAAGGCACTGAGGAACTCTTCTGCTCTCATCTGCCTTAAAAACGTGACAGCTAGCGCGTGAAAAGGGAAAATGGGAAAGCTCAACAAGACGAGCAAGACTCAAGGGGAACGTCCTTAGACGATTCTCTATTTCCCATCCATTCCGTTTTCTGAGTTTCCTCCAATCCCTCTCCCACCCTGCCTGACCCGATGGCACCACAGAGACCAGACCGCGGTGAACGATGCTGTCTGGCCATGGCCAAGGGACGCGTCTGACTGGGTATTCCCACTGCCTGCCGGCCTCCCTTCCCGATGGCCAAACAAAACTCGGGCCACAGCATCGTGCAGAGCTGTGCCCATCAGCACAGCCACAGCGGCTCTGGATGAGAGCTTTCCTGCTCCTCACCCGGTCTATACTGGGGGGCTGCTGCCATCGTTCCTCCATCTGGCCAGAGCCTCCTCCCACCAAGGAAGATCCTGGTCTCACCTGCTGAGACACCGGCATCTTGTGCTGGTCAGACTCGGAGAGAGAAGATCCGCCTGCATCTGGCAGCGCCCGACCTCTGCAACATCTCCTCAGCCTCCTCCGTTCACGTTCCACCTGCACGTTGGATAGGAGAAAGGGTCACAGAAACCTGCCACCACACAAGGCGCAAAAGGACCTCTGGACATCCTGGCAAGGAGATGGCTGCTCAGAGACTGTGAATTGCACCACAGAACGCTGGGGCCAAAAAGCACTCCAAGTAGCCCACGGAAGAGAGCGAGCAGGAGGAAAGACTTCCTGACACAAGAGTGTCCAGTGGGTGTGTATGGGGACACTGGGGCAAGAAGGCTGGTACCGCAGTGAATGTGCATTTGCGAAGGCAACGGGGTGCCAGAAGAGAGAGAAAAGACAAAAGCGTGTGGCCACAGGGGACAGTGGGAGAGGGAAGGAAACAAGCCGAGGACTCCACAGTGCTGCCTCTGGAAATGCGGTGTCTTCCAGAGGACCGTGATGCTGCGCAGAGGCAGCGAAAGCCTGGTCTACCTCCTCCAGAGTCCTCCTGAGCTCAGCACTGTATTGCTTCAGCTCCGTCTTCTCCTGGTCCAGCCTTGCAACTGCTCGCTGCAGACGTTCCAGCCGCTGCGACAGGAGTCTCTTCTCCGAGAGCCAGGACAGCCGCTGCCCTTCTGCAATCGCCTGCTGGGCATTCAGAGAGCAGATGATGGGAGTGGTGCCACAGAAAGGAGAGAAGGGCCAGAGTCAACACATCGCGGAGAGTGACCATGGAGGAAAGGACAGTGCTACGTCCCTTCTCCTCCTCCTCCCGGCCCACAGCCCAAAACAACACTCTCCCTTCCCAGGGGCCCTCCTCCACATCACCTTGGAGAAATCCCTGCGCCAAAAGAACACCCTGAAAGCGCAATGAAGCCTTCAACCTCACCAGCCAACGGTACCATTTCCATTCTCTCTAATACCCTGGGAAAGCTGGACCTCAGGAGTCTCCATCTCTGAAAGCCTCCTCTAAGCACCATCAGTGTCGCTGCTGTTCAGCCATCCTTACAAAATTCTACTACGTTTAGTGCATTCGCTTGGTCAACTGTGCCCTTTCCAGGCCAAATCCCAACCGCCACACATTGCTTCATCTTGCCTAGATAGGAGAGAACCAACCACCCACGCACAGCTCTTGGACTCGCATTAATTTTAACGGCAAGCTGCGTAGTTCTTTCATTAGTTCTGGGCTTGACGGAAAGCGTTTGAGCAGCTGAATGGTGAATTACTAGCAAACATTTTCTTCTCGGCCCAAGCACAAACACAGGCTGGGCAGAGAATGGATTGAGAGAGCCCTGAGCAGGAGGACTTGGGGGTGATGGTCGATGAGAGCCGGCAACGTGCACTTGCAGCCCAGAAAGCCCCCCGTATCCTGGGCTGCATCCCCAGTAGCGTGGCCAGCAGAGCGAGGGAGGGGATTCTGCCCCTCTGCTCTGCTCTGCTCTGGGGAGAACCCCTGCAGTGCTGCCTCCAGCTCTGGGGCCATGAATATCAGCACACGGACCTGTTGGAGCGGGGACAGAGGAGGCCACAGAGATGCTGCGAGGCCTGGAGCCCCTCTGCTGTGAGGACAGGCTGAGAGAGTTGGGGGGGTTCAGCCTGGAGAAGAGCAGGCCCTGGGGAGACCTTAGAGCCCCTTCCAGTCCCTAAAGGGGCTCAGGGGGAACGGTTTTAGACTGAAAGAAGGGAGACTGAGATGAGATATTAGGAAGAAATTCTTTGCTGTGCGAGCGGTGAGACGCTGGCCCAGGTTGCCCAGAGAAGCTGTGGCTGCCCCATCCCTGGAGGGGTTCAAGGCCAGGTTGGACGGGGCTTGGAGCAGCCTGGGCTGGTGGGAGGTGTCCCACTGGCATGGGGGTAGGAACTAGAAGATCTTTAAGGTCTCTTCCAACCCAAACCATTCAGTCATTTCATGAAGTCTCAGCCAAGCTCCTCAGAACAGCGTAGGCTCACAGCCTCCATTTTCACAGCTCGGCTCCCTTTTCGTCAAGGAAAAGGTGCAGACGGACTGCAGGGCCAGAAAGGGACCAGACCCTCGTGCCCTCCTCACAAGACAGGCCACGAACTCCCGTACCAGGAACAAGGGGCCTGTTCCGTCTGCTCCAACACCTCTGTCAGCCGCCAAAGGACAGAAAGGAAGGAACAAAGTTCCCCCGCCTGCAGCTGGCAGCAGCGTTAGGAGTCTACTCCATGGCGGGCGGGAGGCTGGGAAGATCACAGCCCTTTGCTGCCATGCTTTGGCTGGGGACCACCCAACCTTCTGTTGAACTCCTCTTACGCCCACACGCAACCCGTGCCTGCATTTACTGTCCCACCAGAGTCCTGGGGGTCTCCACGCTCCTTCCAGGACGAGCCACTGGCTCTGCTGCCTGGCCCGGCACCGTGTCGCCCGGGACAGACCATTGCTGCCATTTCACACGCTCAGGCTGTTCTTCTCCTCAAGCCAGCCCACAAAGCTTGCTTGAAGCATTCAGAAGCATAGTGTTTCCTACCACGTCTTGCAGGAGCTTGTTTATCTCCCCTTGGTGGTCGGCCTCCCGAACTTTGAGGGTGTCGGTATGCTGCTCTTCTTTCTGCAGGAGCTCTTGCGCCATGTTTTGCCGTTCCCGCTTCAGGAGAGACCTCTCCGCTTCCAGCTCCCACTGAAGGCACTTCACTTCCCCTGCAAACACGACAAATGGCAAGAGTCAGAGTCTGCACAAACAGCGGCTCTGACTTTACTGACCTTATGCCCTTTGAGTTTCCGTGGAGGAGGGGTCTGTCTCCAGCTCCTTCACTCCTCAGAAGCACTGCGGACAGAGAGCTGCTTTCATACCACCTTCCCCAGGCACGGGGTCACCAGAAACGGGAGGCTCTCACCTTGGATCACCTCCTTGGCCTGCGCCACCGCGTGAAGCTGGGTTTCAAGATGACTCCTGCTGATCTCCAGCTCAGACAAGTGCTGCTGAGCCTCCAACAGGCTGCATTCCAGGGTCTCCTTCCCTGACCTGCAAAGCGTGAATACAGAGAGAAAGGAGCTGCTTGCTCCTGACACCCACAGGGAGTTGTTCCAGGAAGAAGCGGTGCAAGATCCCTACCCCTGCCTACGGAAAAAGGCTCGCCTGGAAACTCCTACACAGAGAGCCTATTTCTGCCCTTCAAAATAGCAATGCGGGCCCCTGCGAGGGGATGGCCAGGCTTCCCTTGTCACCTGGCAGCACACAGAAAGCCCAGCCGAATTGGACTGCAATAGCCAAATCTTCACTTGCTGGGGTCTGATCCACGACACACGGGTAGCTGCGCCCACCAAGCCTGTGCCAGCAAGCAAAACTTGGATGGACAACGGAGGACGTATCTTCAAGAAGGAGAACAAGCACACAGTTCCGATTACCCCAGTCTCTGGCAGGCCAAAGTAACTATGTCCATTTTAACAGACATCAGTGACGGGCAGGAACCCCTGAAGGCTGGCGAGAATTCAAGAGAGGGTTCCCTGCGGCTGGTGTCACCAGCTCTAGCTCCTGCACCACACTAACACCAGTTAGCTTAGAAACAGAAGGCCCTCCACATTTTCTGCAGGAGCCTCTGGCTTCTCCCAAAGGGCAGCGTCCTGCTCACAACCTCCATAAGCAATAGCCGTCAATTCTGAAGATCCCACCTCAAACTACGTGACAAGGAAAGATCAATGTTCAAATGCACAGAACAAGAATCCAAGACCCGAGAGAAACTTCACGTTCTGGGAAACGTCTGCGTGGTTTAATTATGGCTCCGTTCAGAGCCCACTCGGCTTGCCGTGGACGTCACAGAGGAACACGTAAGGGGGCATAAACATGAGCCCAACGCTCAGGAGAGCTTTGCCAGCTTCAGCTGTCAGAAAAATAACCTTCAAATCAAGGTAGACTTTGGTTTTTTTGCTTGAAATTCTTCCATTTTCTGTCCATGGAAGCGAAAACATGTGAAAAGCACACAGGATGCAATCAGTCCCCGTGTAACCACCGTCACCTTTACCATTACAGACATTAAAGAACGTCCTGCCCAGGGTCTCCTCCCTGCCCTTACCTGGCCTCTGCCAGCTGCTCCGAAAGGCCTTGTCTCTCCCGCTCCAGGGCTGCCAGTCGCACCTCCAGGGCAGCCTTCTCCCGCACCAGCAACTCCTTCTCTGCGCACACCTCGGCCAGCGCGTGCCCTTGGCGAGAGGACTCCTGGCGCAACTGCTCCAGGCCACTGCGAGACGACTCTTGCTGGCGGGAAACCTGGAAGCGGGACAAAATGCAGTGAGAGTCCTTGCGTGCAGCCCTGGCTTTTGCCCCAGACAAAGGCTCCAGAGCTACACAGTTTGCTGCTTTTGCCACATGGGAGAACAGTAGAGTCGTGGATGCAGTCCTCTCTCTGCAACTTACCAGAAGCCAAACAGGAGGCCAACACGGACAGCTTCACCCAGCCAAGCAGCCACATGCCCACCCAGAAGCACCAGGTCTTTGGTCTCACCTCAAGGAGTTTCTCTTGGGCTTCTTCCTTCTCCTCTGCCAGGACCCCCAGCTCTACCCGCAGCTCCTCTTGTTGCTCCTCTGCTTTCTTCAGCAGCTGCTCCAGGTGGGCTTTCTCTGCACAGAGCTCGCTCTTTGTTCTTTCACACAAGCTCAGCTTCTCCTGGGCAGAGATCTTTGCTCTCTCCATCTCATCCACTTTACACAACAGAGCCTCATTCTCTTGCTCCAGCTGCAATCACAGAAGCACAGAGGAAATCAAATACAGCAAGACTTACTCTGAAGAAGAGGAGAGCAGCAACTCCACATCCCCTGCGTCTCGCTGACATACTCCCAGGTCAGCGCTCCCAATAAGCACGTGCCCACAAACTACCCCAAGGAGCCTGCGTGGTCTCATCACCATTTCCCAAGAAGAAGAAGGACGCTGCATTTAAACAACAGTAGGAGAATGGAAAGGGAGCAACACGGTGTTCAAAAGACGGGTAGACGTGGTGCTCAGGGACATGGGTTAGTGGGGTTTTGGCAGTGTTAGGTTCGTGTTTGGACTCAATGATTTTAAAGGTCCCTTCCAACCTAGACAATTCTACGAGTCTATGATTGTCCCTGTCTTCCCCTGCCAGAAACAGCATCTGTGGCGCTCTTGCTAGACTTCCTATGAAGGTTGGGCTTGGACAGAAAAAGGAACAGTTCCATATTCAGTCAGTCACACTGTCAGAAGGCAAGAAGTCTGAGAAGAAGCAGCAGCTGGAGACAAACACCTGCCAAGACCTGTGGCAACTCTGCTCACCTGCAGCACACGTTGGTTCAGTTGCACTTTGTCCAACGCAAGAGCTTCATTGATACAGCTCATGTTTGCTGTTGCAACACGTAGATCGGCAAGTTCAGCACTCAGCTCACGCTGAGCCCCCGTCAGCTCTGCCACCGACTGCTCGGCCTGAAGAGACAAAAGAACAACATGACAATAAGGGCAGGGAAATCCCTGCCTTCGAGCAGCAACTCCACATCCCCTGTGTCTCGCTGACATACTCCCAGGTCAGCGCTCCCAATAAGCACGTGCCCACAAACTACCCCAAGGAGCCTGCGTGGTCTCATCACCATTTCCCAAGGAGGAGAACAGCACGTTCCCTGGCCTCTACTGACACGAAAAAAGCATCTGTGCTGGTCTTGCTATCACAAGGTGGCCATACCTTCTCCAGGGCCACTCTAAGCTCATGCTTCTCTTCCTTCAGCACATCCCTCTCAAGGTGCGATTCCTCCAGCGCCTCTCTCGCAACTACCAACTCATGCTGTAACACGCAGTGTTTGTCTTCGAGTGCCACTAAGTCCTTCAGTCTGTGAGAAGGGGAAAGACAAACAAGTTGTCAATGTAAAAACATTCTCCTTTCCAAAACCAGGAGCACATACTGTGTCCCAGATATGGCAGTTGGAAGGATTTCCAACGGCTTTGGACCTACACCTAAACACCACCGGCATTTCCTGACTAGAGCTGCGTCACTCTTTGTCATGGATGAAACGTTCGTCAGTGAGAAAGTAAATCAAGCTTCCAGAAATCACAGAACGTTTCCAAAACGTTCAGGTACCGGCAACAGCTTCCTGCCTCTTAGTTCTCTCTCTCCTCTTTCATACGTTGGATACAAGCCTTGCACAAGTTCTTCTTGGGCTAAAACAGACTTTGAAAGTCCAGACTACGACTCCCACAACTACTTTTGCCTTCTGCAGTGAATGAATCCAAGGCCCTGCAAGCTGTCTGGGGAGACGGCTACGAATGTCCAATCCAATAACCATGGGATCACAGGAGGGTCCCGGTTAATACGCTGCATGTTGCAAAATGGCCCTTCTTGCCCCAAAGGCCTTCTGCACTCAGTCTCGCAAGGAACTGTCAGCACAGAGGTGCTACAGTGCTTAGGATGGTGCTGGGCAAATTCCTGCCAACTCCTCTAGCACCGCCCCGGGGAGCAAAAGGGCTGTACCAGAGACAGAGCTCTCTTTAGGCTGCTCTCGCTTGCTCACCAAGAACCAGTTCACAGCAAAAGCACTGGAATACGCCACCTCTTTGCCAGTCTGGTCTTACCCAGAGGAGCTTCTGGCAGTCAGACGATTTTTGCCGTCCTTTCTGTTGAAGGCAACCGTTTGACTCGGGACAGAAACAAGGCCGTGCAGAACGGGTGTGTTTGCAATGTGAACACAGCCCATCTATGAATGCAAGAGGCAGCCCCAGAAGAGAACGGTGCTAACAGCAAAGTCTAAAACACCTTTACCTGTCCTGAAGCTCCTTCTTCTCCAGCTCCCCCTTCGCTTGGAAGGACATCACGCTGGAGTTTAGACGGGAGCAGTTTGCCATTACAGACCCAGAAAGCCTCGTTTGCTCTGCCTTCAGCTCTGACAAATCTCTGCAGAAGAACAAAGGAAGGGCCAACGTTCACACCACCAGCTCTATCAGCTGACTCGCTTCTCACGCACGTAATCGCGCAAAGAGGAAAAGCTGCCAGGAAAGATGACATCTCGGCTGGGGACAAATCATTCCTCGACACTCTGGGGTCAGGACACACCTTGGCGAGCGACTGCTCAGACACTCACGACAACAGCCACATAATAAACTTTTCAGGAAGGCGGAGGAAGAATAAGCCTAAAACGGCGTAACGAAAAAGCACAAAGAACACAAGAACCAAGGCACGCTCAACGCATTAAGGAAGGTTCATCATCCCGGAAGATAAATGGCTGACAGTAACCCAGAGTTTGAAGTCGCCTGCTGACACCAGCAGCAGACACTCTCACGGCTACGCTGCTCTTGTTTGTGTAGAAGGCAACTGTGAGAAAGGAACCTCAGAGAGGTGTGAAGGGAAGGTACATCTTTTCTGCCAGAGATCGGGCCTCAACTTCTACTCACCGGTTCGTGGCAGTCTTCATTTCCAGGAAATGACGGCGGAAGGTGACCATCTGATGCCACAGCCCGAGCAGACGGTCACGGTCACCCCTGAAGTAGTTCTCATAGAGCTACAGATGCAAAGACAAAAAGAAATGCCAGTTCAGCCTCCGCCATCACTGTACGAGTCTTTCCGCTGGCAGAGAGCACAACCACCATCGCCAGCTCTCCTTGAATAACTATTCCGACAGGGCACCAAGGACTGAGGAGGCACCGCAGAAGCAGCCCCAGCAGACCTGCCACCTGCCTTCAAAGAAGGCAACATCCACCCTTCTCCTGCGGGAGGGGACATCAGCAAAGCAAGCTGACCCCGAGTCAGCACCTCGCCTTGCAGAGCTGTCTCACACTCTTGGTGGAGGAAGACAAAGACATGCCCCTCCAAGACCACCGTCCCATTTGCTAGCGGTGACGGAGGCCTGTCTTCTTCTTCCCTTGGCTGCTCTGAATCTCAAAACACACAGACCTCTCTGCTCTCACGGCTCTAGACGGAGATTTAAGAACCATCAAAAAGATGAGCGCTCCCGTGTCGCTGCCCTACAGCGTCCAGCAGCAGCAAGCATTTGCCTTCAGGACCCAGCAGCGCGGCCACAGCAGGTGGGCCTCTTCCGTCACCACAATTTGCTGACACTCCCCCAGCACCCTCTTAAAACTGTCACGTCTACTATCGACTTGGTCAAATCATTGGTTTATATCAATAAATATATTGCTGCTTCTCTCTTAGGAGTGAAGTCTATTGCTGCATCCGCGACAACCCCTCTCTTCTGCTCATCAACACCAACACATCCTCAACAGAGCCACAACCTTCTCACAGCAAGTTCTCTGGGCCAGAAACAAAACGCGTTCTCATGCCACGCTGGCACCACCTCTGACATTCCCGCAGCTGAGCCTCACCTCACGTTCCTGGCGCCACTCGCGCTCCTTCGCTTCCAGCTCCTCCCGCGCCCTCATCCAATCCGCCGTCAGCTTTCCAACATCTTCTTTGAGGGCTGAATTCACCTCTTTCGCTTTCTCCAGGTGCTCCCGCAGCAGACTGTTCGCTTCAGCCAGATCCTCGCACCTTGCAAAGGGAGGAACAGCCATGAGGTCACTGAACAACCCCGATCCACAAGCGGCATCCCCGGGATTTCCCGGCTCCCCCAACACTGACTTTGTTCTCAAACTGAGAGGCAGGAAAAGCGCTTTCTAGGATGAACTAAGATCTCTGGGTGATGGCCACCTCATGTGCTTCTCCTTGCTTTAAGCCTTCAGTTTCCACCTACAGGTTGGGTTTCCCCTTCCTCTGCAACTCGGACGATGCCCACAGTTGACGGCTGCCTCCCCTTCGTGCTGCCTCATCACTGGACGCATCACCTTTCTCTAGCGTTGCCCCCAGTCCCTCACCTACTGCACCAGGGCAGCGTTTAGGCTGGAAAGGGACCCTTGGAGCTCACCCGCAGGAACGCCCCGCTCCAAACAGAAGCGGTCAGCACACACCACTATTACTGCCCCACACAACAGGTTGGGCACCTCTCTCCTTTCCAAAGGGCTTGCCCCAACACTTCCCTTGCGGAGACTGCCTACCACTGACAGGTTTTCCCTCCCTGCCGTGAGCATCCAGGATACCGAGTAGGAGGGAACGCTTCTTCCTTGTACCTTTGCTGCTCCTCTTTCACCTGAAGCAGGGCTTTCTCCAGGGCCTCCGTGCCTTCCCACCTGCCTGGGAGGCATCCCTGAAGAAGAAAGCGAATGGTTGGTCCAATTCTTCCACCTGAAGCCCAGGAATGCTCTCCTACGCTCCCGCCCTTTCTTTCCTAGATCTGCTTTAGCCGGCAAGCAGAACGAAAAGCACAGAGCCAGCTCTCTCTGGCCGACGCCAGCGTTCTCGCCTTCCAAAACACTGTCTGTCCACCCATTCTATTTCAGAGACAGCCCCAGAACAGGCAGCAAAGCCCTCTCCCGAGACCCAGGACGAAACGCTCCCCGGCAAGAAAGCACCCCTGCACACAACTCAAATCCTGCATTTCTGGGACTGCTGGCTGCTCTGAGAGCGGCAACTGGGCAGAACAGGGGCGGGCAAACTCGCAGCGCTTCTTGAAACCCTCCGGGGGCACAATCTTGCTTTCCCCTGTCATGGCCCGGGGAGCTTTTTCGCTCCCGAACGCTACGGCCGCTCTCTTCAGTTCGCGCCCTGCGCACTCACCGCTCCTGCTTCCAGCTGCTGCTCCAGCTCTCGGCAGCGGGTCCGGTACTGCAGGACCTGGGCGCAGACACGGCATGAAGATGAGCGAGTGCAGCCGGGGACGGACCCGGCTTCTCCGGCACCGGCTTTTCTCTCGCTCTCTGCAGCCCGAGCTCAGCCCGCGCCACGGCGCTGCCGCTCCGACACCGAGTCCCTTCGGGACCGGGAAGCTTCGCTTCCCCCGAGCCCGGCCAAGCCCCGGCGAGCGGCTCGGGGGTGACCGCGGACGGGACGGGACGGGACGGGACGGGACGGGGCGGCTCCCGGGGCCTCCCTCCCTCCCTCCCCCGAGCTCCGGGCTCGGCGCCGTCCCGCCCGCGGCAGCGCAGGGCAGGGCCCGGGCAGGACCCCGCCGGGGCCGCGCCTTCGCCCCCCGAGGGCTCCGCCGCCGAGTCCCGTCCGCGGACGGCGCGGGCACCCCGGCCCGGCCTCGGGGAGCTCCCCCCGGGCAGGCGCCCCCGCTCCTCACCTTCGCCTGCAGCTTCCGCACCAGCACCGCTTGCCGGTGCCGCGCCTCCTGCGAGCTCTGCAGCCGGCGCTGCAGGGAGGCCGGGCCCGGCGCCGCCATGCCCCCCGCTCGCCGGCCGGGCTCCGCCGCCTGACGGGCGCCGCCGGGAGCCGCGGGGCGGGAGGGACGGGCTCGCTCGGGGCCGCTCTGCGGCGGCGCTTTCCTGCGGGCTGCGGGGCTGCCGCGGGGGAAGAGGCCGCTCCGGCCGCGGTTCGCTCCGGCCGGCTCCGCTCGGAGACCGTTACCGGCCCCGGCCGACGCTGGGGGCGGGAGCGGGGGGAAACGGTCCCCGCGAGCCGCGTGTCGGGGGGGGCCCGCGACGGCGGGCGAGAGCCGGGGCCGCGGGGACGGGCCGTCGCCCGGGGAAGGCGGCGGCAGCGCCGGAGCCTCTGCCGGAGGCTGCGGCTTCGGCCCGGGCTGCCGCGGGAGCGGGGGGCCCGGCCCGGGGCGAAACGCCGACGTGCCCGGGGGGAGCTCCCGGACCTTGTCCTCCCCGACGGGCGGCGCGAAGGGCCCGGGCCGCCAGCAGGGAACGGGGAAGCCGGGGCGGGAGGGAAAGCTTCCGAGTTCCAGGGCAAGGGACCCCGGGAATAAAGCGCTATTTCATGGGCTCAGGAGGAAACACGACAAACGGGGCTCAGTCCCCTTTGCCCCCCGGCCTCGTCTGTCCTGGGAGTAGAGAAAGGCTGCCAAGGGACACCGCAGCGAGAGCACTATCACCACACTCCCGCGGCAACGGGAGAAATCCTCGTACCTCCCCATCATTCAGCTCTTGCCTTAGTTTAGCCTTTCAGCTTCAACACCAGAAAGTTACATCCAAGTGATGGAAACCAACAAATTCCCTTTATGCTGACACACAGAACGACGCTGTCTCCCAGAAAAGGTAGTCAGGAGATCAAGTTTTGGAAAGGAGAAGTCAGGACAGTATTCCTGTTAGACTGCAACACTGTGCCAGAATCCTCTCTGGTTTGTATCGAAGAACGAGGGTGAGTCAGAACAGGTAGAAAGGGTAGAGGAGAGGGTCACGTAGCCAAGGGCCACTTCCTACAACTTGTAACCGATAAGTCAACTACAATATATTTCTCAGGTCTGCATGAACACACACAAAGTACCTGCAGTAAGGGGCAAGGTTAGGCTTCAAGGCTTGAGTCGCCAGAACCTTCCCTGGGGAGAGGCTCTTTCCTCTAACCAGGTCATCCCATTTGTCAGCCTGCTGTGATTTAAAGATACAACCAAAGCCAAGCTTGGCCAGAACAGCTGCTTCCTTTCTAGTCGTCAAAGACCATTAACTTGGGAGCTTTATTCCTGAAATGCATCCATGAGCCCTTGTCATAATGTCAGAGGGACTAGGCAAAGATTTGCCCCGCAAAAGTAGCCGGTATAAAAGCAGTCGGACTGATCTGCACGTTTCATAGACTTGCGTGCCTTAAACGTGTTTAAGGTTCAACCTTAAGGTGTTTCAGTTTTAAACACCTTAAAGGTGTTTAAATGCTCGTCAGCTGTCCCTTGTTCCCGTGAAAGCCAAACCAGGCACACAGTGATGGCAGGACGACCAGAGCATCTGCCCAAGAAAGGCAGAAGAGCGCCTTACCGTGTCTCTCGGCCCCTGGAGTCACGCGATTGCCACCTTTATCCCACCGCTGCTTAAACAGGTTGTGCTCTACCTCCAGCTGCTGCTCTCCTGCTCCCTCCATGGCTTCGATGCTCAAATCTGAAAGCAGTGAGCAAGGGAAGTGGTCTGTAAAGGCACAGTCATTATGGCCTGTGGTGGGCTGAGGAAGCATTCAACCCGTGAAAATACAGACTCTTTCAGCCAGGGGGACAAGAATGTGCCAACGTGAAAGGCTGTGTATGCTTGGGGCCGAGTGTCACCCAGGGAAGAAAACGCACGTTGCAGCAGCCGAAATGCCCCTTCCAAATACGGGGTTGGGTTTGGTGTACAAGAAGGACTGTTTCCAGCTGCCAGAGAAAGCGTTACCCTGAAGGGTAATACACTTAAGGCCAAACAAATCCACAAACCAAGCCCCTCCAAGCCCATAACCATCTTCACAAACACCGCTTCAGGAGCACAGCTTAAAACTGGTGGAAAGCTGCCTCCTACCTCAACCCCCCCACCTTCAGCTGTCTGACTCCTTGTGGGAGTGGGGTGTCTCTGAGGGTGCCAGGGATAATTTAGACGTTTCCCGAGAGCGGTTCCCGAAGATTTCCGAAGGGCAAACTTTGGCCTGCTTAGGAGCATGGTTGAGAGTGTCCCTTGGGGGACAGTCCTGAAGGGCAAAGGTGCCCAGGAAGGCTGGTCTTACTTCAAGGAGGAACTCCTAAAAGCTCAGGAGAAGGCCACATCCCCAAGTCCCAGAAAACGAGCAGACAGGGAAGACGACCAGTAAATTATCCACGAGCAAGCAATGTGTCCTTGTCGCCAAGGCGGCCAACGGAATTCTGGGCTGCATAGGGAAGAGTGTGGCCAGCAGGTCCAGGGAGGTCATTCTCCCCCTCTGCTCTGCACTGGTGAGGCCACAACTGGAATACTGTGTCCAGTTCTGGGCTCCCCAGTTCAAGAGAGACAGGGAACGGCTGGAGAGAGTCCAGCGGAGGGCAACAAAGACGATGGAGGCATTGGAGCATCTCCCTTATGAGGGAAGGCTGAGAGAGCTGGGACTCTTTAGCCTGGAGAAGAGAAGGCTGAGGGGAGACCTTATTAATGTTGCCAAGTATCTAAAGGGTGGGTTTAAAGAGGATGGAGACAGACTCTTTTCAGTGGTTCCCAGTAACAGGTGATGGGCACAAGGACCCTTGGGGCCTCCCTGTAGGGCTGCCTACACTTTCTGCATTCCTTGTGCAGTGGAAAGGGTCCCCTTCTTGACCTCTCCTGTCAGGGGACACTACACCCAGGAATCAGCAGCTCTCTGCCGTTTGGCAGGACTCGGAGCGAACCCACCTTCTGCAGCCTTAAACCCCTCCCCTGAGCAGCCCGTGGGGGCGAGCAGCCCGTGCAGAGCAGGGTCGGGAGAACTGGACCTGGCGAAGCAAAGCTCCTGCTGCGCTGGTGGATGAGCCTGGGACCCCCGGCTCTGCAGCGCAGTCGGGGCTCTGCCCCTTATCTCAGCCCTTTGCCGGCCAGGGCTGCTGCGGGGGCACCAAAACTCTTCATTCCTGCACCTGTGAGCAAAAAATAAACAAGTCATTTCCCCAGCCAACGGTGAGAGTGCTCATCCCTCCTCCTCCCCCCTCACCTCCTCCTTTCGCCAGTGGGCAGCAACCCCACTCCCGACACCAACCTGGGGGGGATTCTGCATCTCCGGGGCCTCAGCCCAGAGAGAATTTTCATCCCGAGCCAGCCTGTCCCGTGGAGAAGGGGCAATAAAGAGCAGGTCACAGACAACCTCCCATCGGCATTTTGCTGGCAGAAGAATGCAAGCACCAAATAAAGACATTTTCAAAAAACGAGCAGTACTATGTTTTCCATTCTCCTTGAGCAAAAGGGTTTTGCTGAAGTGTTTTCCCCTTCTGGCAACAACCAAAGTTCCATATTTTGGCTGGGGCAGGCAGCAGGGCTGAGGACCCTCCGCTTGCCTCGGAAGCGGCACTGGCACCTCGTCCCGGCTTGTTGAGACCCCCCCCTGCCGCCACCCCCCGCCCCATCCCGGTTGTCCCCCGCCCGCCTCAGCCCTGACACATGCCAGCCAGCGGGGCTGGCACCAAGGAGCGCGTCCCGCAGCCTCCACCCCACCGCTGAGGGCGATGCCTTCCCCTCCCAGCCCACGGGGGGCTCGGCAGCGGCTTGGGAAGCCTGACCCACCGGGCACTCGGCCCCCGCCTTGCCCTGGCACCTTTCCTCCGAGCCAAGGCACCGGGGCTTTCCCTTCATTGCTCCCTGCAGCTCCTTGTAAATCCTTTGCGCTCCCCGCAACTCACTGCCGGGCACAAAAAGATGCCCCCAGTCATCCCCGCAAACATTTTATTGCTGACTTCCCACTTGCCCCCCACCTTGCCCCTTCTGCTCGATTGCTCTTTAAGCAGACCTTTCCCCAAACCCGCCCAACACCACCCTCGTTACCCAGCTCATCTGGGATTGTTACAGCTCTGCTGAAGTTAATGCCCTCCCAACACCATCATCTTGGGGCACTCGCTACAAACTCACCAACACCAGGGGTGAGCTCAACTCAAGCCACAAGGAGGAAAGCTCTCGCAGGAAGGGTCTCAGCATGCGGGGGGGAAGGGAGAAGGATGGCTTTGGGCAGCAGGATCCGAGTGGAGACCGGGTGCAGGCTGCTCCCTGCAGCGCCTGACCCTGGGACAGCCCGGACACCTGCGAGTCCCTGGCTGAAGCCCCTGTGTCCAGGGGAGCCTTGACAGCCGGGGGGGCACGGACAGCTCGGCTCCGCCAGCCGACACCCACCGGACACACACACACAGCCCCGACCCAGCCACACGGAGAGAGGGGACCCCGCATCGCCCCCCGACTCCGCACCCCAGGCAGCGGCCCCTCCGCAGCCCGGCCCCCACAGCCCGACCCCCGCCCGGGCAGCCTCCCCCAGGGACAGGAGCAGCACGGCGGGGCGCCGCCGCCCGCAACCCCCATGGCCGGCAGCGCTCCCCGACCGCCTCCGCGGGGAGGGCACCACGCCCCGGCCGCCGCTAATGAGGCGCTAATGAGCCGCGGCTAATGAGGGGGCGGGCGGGGCCGCGGCTCCCGAGCGCCCGGCGGCAGCCCCGTGCCCGCAGCCCCGGCCCCCCGCGGCTCCCCGCATCCCGCACCCCCGGCCCGCACGGCATCGCCCCCCGTCGCCACTCTGCCGGCACCCACGGCTCCCCGCACCCCGACACCCTGCGCCCACCGCACCCCTGCACCATCTCCCTCTCCCCAAAGCCCCCCGCAGCCTGCGCTGCCCCCTCCACGGCTCGCCCCGAGTGGGGACCAGGGGCCGAGGCCGCTGCCGGCAGCAGGAATGCCGGAGGGCAAGGAGGGCTTTGCTCCGGGCTTCGGCTCTGGGCACGGCCCCGGGTAAAGCACGGCAGGACCAGAAGCAAAGACCCGAGCGTGGGGAGGTTCGCACCATTAAACATCAGCCCCTGCAGCTCCAAAACCTTCTCCCCTCATCCGTGTACCAGCCATTCCCAAGGATGCCATGGCCCTCGGCTGATCAGTTTGCATTTTGCAGCTCTACGGCCCCATCCTGGCTTGTGCCCCGTCCCTCCCTTTCCTTTCCCTCCAGCAGCAAGGCAGCAGCAGGTTTCCTGCCTGCTTTGATGGCATCACGGCAGAGTTGGGTCATGGCAGAGCTCACGCTTGGTTGGGGACCCCTTTGCTGTTGGGGACACCACTCCCCAGCAGCCCATGAACCCCGCTGGTGCCCAGGGACGTCCCCTCCATCAGCCACATCCCATCTGTGCACAGGGACCCCCGGGGTGGCCGTGCCACTACCCCCAGCCGCCTCCAGCGCCGCCATCCCCGAGACACTGGAACCACAACTCTGCAAACGCCGCGGCTCCCAAGAAATGCACACAGAGCTTGGGTGTGAAAAACAGGAACACAACTCTTTATTAACAACAACACAACTACCTACAACTCTTAACAACCAGTAACAACTCTTACAACTCTTAACAACTCTGAACAACTAACAAAAATATTAACAACTAACAAAACTATTAACAAACACCAAAACTATTAACAAACTGTAGACAACTATTTACAACACTTCCTCTTCCTTGATCTGCTCTTGGTCTGGCCTCCGCACGCCTGCTGCCCCTGGAAGAAAAGCCAGCGGCACGGCCGTTTGGCTAATGAGCAGCGCCTCGCCGAGCAGAGCTGGGGCTTCCCGAGCCGGCTCAGCGGCAGCAGCTGCTTCGGGTCGGGCTTTTCCCCGACGGGCGTTCCAAGGCCACAGCCCTGGGACACGCTGGGGACAGCGGGACTCTGCCGCCAGCGCTGAGCCCCACCTGGGCTCGGGCTTACACTTGCCTGTCCCGGCCCTAAGGAATCGCTCCCGGCCCAAAGCGGACGGGGGCTCAGGGCAGCACGGTGGGGGCGGTTGTGCCGCCAGCACGAGGGCAGCGGGCGCCGTGTCCCTGCAGCGGGGACCACCCACACCAACCCCAGCCCCAGCCCCAGCCCGGTGGCAGGAGACCCTCCCTCCCTGCGGGCAGGGCATGGGGAGCACGTGCCTGTCCTCCTGATGGCGGGTCCACATCCATCGCCTCCTCCTCCTCCACATCCACCTCCATCTCCTCCTCCTCAGCCACATCCACCTCCATCGCCATCTCTTCCTCCGTCCCCACACTCCTGGCAGCCGCCTCTGCAGCCTCCAGCGCAGTCTGGCACATCCTAAGCCGAAAGGCAAGCAGAAAAGTGCATTGGTCCTGCCCTGGCCAGCCCAGTGGACCTGTGGGACGGGGGTCTCCACACCCCTGCCCCTCTTGCTGCCCGGGGAGAGCCGTGGGGCCATGGGGCTCCAGCAGGAACTGGCTGGACCTGAGTGGCTCCTTGGCCACCAGCACCCACCAGCACTGACGCCCCAGTGCCTGCAGCTGGAGGCTCCTCTTCTTCCTCTCCTTCAGCAGCTTGGAGTGCGGCACGGTCCTGTGGATCTGGCGGAGCAGAGAGGGCAGGGGTGAGCAGCCCTGCTCCCTGCCCCACGGGGCTCTGGCCACAGTCCCCGGCGCCCCCTGCGTAGACCCCGGCCCCGCGCCTGCCCTGGCGCCCAGAAGCTCCTTACTTGGTGCAGGCAACCTTTGGGCTCGGCGCTGCTCCGCTGGCAGGGCTCAGCTCCCACGGCTCCAGCCTGGAAAGGGGCAGCGCAGGCACCGGCTCAGGCTCCGGCCAGCACCCGCCTGCTCCCGCCGAGCATCCCTGCGGCACCAGCCCGGGGCAGCCTGGGCTGTGTGTGGGGACGTGTCCCCCCACGCAGGGATGCTGCATCCCAGCAGGGCATGAGCAGCCCAGAAGGGCTTCTGCCAGCCCCTGGCCTTGCAGGGGTGGGGGGAGAGGGCGAGACAAGCTCCCGGCCCCCTGAGCACTGGGGGGTGCCCCCCTCCGGGGAGTGGGGCCATACCTCTGCCAGCACAAGCGTCTTCTTTCCCTGGGCTTTCATGATGCCACCGAGATGGCAGCACACAGATGAGGAATGAGGTGTCGGGAGAAGTGCACAGGGGAAGGGCTGGGTTCTGGGTCCGAGGCACCAGGAGCAGGGCAGAAGGGCTGCGTGGGCAGTAGGTGAGCAGGGCTGAGTTGTGCCCGTCGCCGGGCACTGGCAGTTGCAGATGGAACACGGGCCATGGCAACGGGAGCCCCAGTGACAACTGCGCAGTGGGGATGGGGACGAGCCCCCTTAAAGCGGGGGGCAGCTTTATACATACATACGTGCCCCCCAAAGTTAAGAATCCCAACACAGTACACTTCATTCCTGTCTTCAGCAGCTCTTCCTAACCATCCCCTCATGCCTGGCAGTCACCCACGACCCACAGAAAAGTTCCTCTCCAGCTATTTCCTGCAGGAGCTGATGTTCACCTCACATCTCATGGCCATCCCTGTCTGGTCTCTGCTCTCGCTCTGCATCTGTACAGCACGCGGTGCTCACCAGTGCCCAGGGACCTTTCGCCAGTGACCAGCACACCAGTTGAGACCATGGTGTGTGGCAGGGCTACCCGGGATGCTTGTGCCCCCTCCAGCTCTACGGCAGGAAGAGCATTGCCCATCTCTGCCACGGCAGCAGATGGAGTTACGACAGCCCTTGACAGTCCTGGTGGGTTATTGCCAGGGCAGGAATGCTCACGGAAACTTGTGGAAGGCAGTTTGTTGGCTATTTAACAAGTGGGTTTTACCCAAGGCGTTGCAGCCTGCCTGTGGGACGCGGGGGCAAGTGGTGCCCGTCCTTCCCAAAGAGGTCTGGACGGATGGAAATGCCAAGGAAAAACCCAGCCCGTCCTCACGTGCAAGTGCCAGCCCAGGCTCCAGGCAGCGCCCTGCAGGCCTTTGAGCCGCCCACCCCTCACCCTCCTCCATTCCTTACGCTCTCATCGTACAACAGCTCTTACGGGTTTGGAGGTGAGCAGCCATAACATAGACCCAAAGGCAAAGCCCCACAGCAAACCCGGCTACAACTCCGAAAAGCAATCGACAGCTCCCGCTGACACCAAGAGGGTCATGGCAGTCTGTGGGCAGGGCTGGAGCCTTTCCTGCTGGTGGCACCTGAGCCAAGGCAGCTCCTCGAGAGCACCCAGCTCTGCTGGGACGGGCCATGCCCTCTGCGTGGGCTCTGACGACGCTGGGACCCTCGGAGGCCGGGCAGCGCGGGGGCAGGTGAGCAGCCCTTGCCCACGGCTGCAGCATCGGGAATTCCCAGGGCCTGGGCAGGTCCCTTCCAGCGCAGCCCAAGGCCGTTTGCGCTGGCACAGCTGGAGGGAGACCCCGGCTCCTGCTTTCCGGGTCATGTCATATTCCTTCTCATACAGCCAGCTGTCAGAGTCCCTCCTAGTTGTTGGAAATCCCTTGGGTCTTATTGAGCCAAGGGACGACGTTCCAAATTCTGTCCCACCAACGATATTTTCACCAGTCCCAGACCCTTGTTTTCTCTGACTTGGGATCTGAAGCACGCTAGCGTTGATACTCCTGGTAAGGACACAGACCAAACCCTCGGCTTCCCCTTGCAACAGTTTTGAGATGTACGCTCTCCGACATTGACAAAGGACCGCAGGGGTCTAGAAGTCCTCCAAAAGGTCCTGAGGAGCTCTTCATCTTGTCAAACCCCACCAACCCACCCAGCAGCAGTTTTTAGAGCGGGCAATCCTGGGCATTCTTTTCAAAAAATTCTGCTTATGTTTAGGCCTTTCTTATCTGCTGTAATGCCCGGCTCCGGATCAATGGTGTGTATATAGTGTACGGGACTGGGGTATTTCTGCAGCACCAAGCTTTGTGAAAAGGCAGACAGTAGAGTTTACAGTGGCTCTTACAGGCTCCTTCTACCTGGAAGTGGGTGTAATACAGCTGCAGAGAGCCTTGGGAAAGAGAGGGAAAAGGCAGTTTGTAGAAAAATCCATCAGTAGCAAGATTTGCCTTGATTTCTTCTCAGCGCTGCTCTCGCTGCAGCTGACGCTGTTACCAAGAGCCTGCCAAGACCTCAGAGCTGTGTTTGGAGCGAGTCTTTTCTTTCAGGTGGTGCCACCTCCGCTGTTCCGTGAACATCAGTCGGGTGTCTGCTCGGGACAGGGCTCTGGCACCAGAAGTGAAACTTTTGCAGATTGGTTTTGAGGATCCTGGGGGTGGCCCGAAGACCTTACGTAGTGTTGTGCTGTCCTCGTGGTTTTCTTCTTTTGCAGATCCACTTGATAAGGCACAACCGTGTCTTTTCAGACCAGGAGTGCACTAAGTGGAGACCTGGGGGCAATGGCCAAGCACCCTCCGCAGTACCAGGGGCGCTCACCCCCTCCACCAGACTTGTCCTGTAATCTGTTCAAAGGCTGGAAGACAACAGGGAACACTTTGCATCCCCTCTTCCCCCTCTTTTTCCACTAAAATCCCTTCCGACTTGGAAGGTATTGAGTTTGAAAAGTCCGTCACACGTGCTCACAGGGAAGGGGCCGTTCAGGCTGTGCGGAGCACAGTTCCCTCACTCATCCCGGCACGGCAGATGTTCCCCTGGCCCAGCAGCTCTGGCTAACTGTTGCCACGTCAGTTGCAATAGTGTGGCCAGCAGGACCAGGGCAGCGATGGTCCCGCTGTACTCGGCACTGGCGAGGCCGCTGTGTGAGCCCATGCAGACAGGACACAGGAACAACCACAAAACCACGGATGAAAGGCAAAGAACAAATTTAATCTTGATACCTCCCGGATAGGGGAATCTCCGCAGCAGCACCCGGGCAGAGGCACGCAAGCAGGGGACACAGGTACCGCAGAGCGAGAGAGTCCTCATTAGCGAGACAGGCCTTGTTAGCAAGAGAGCGAGAAAGCGAGAGCGCTCCGACTCCCTGTTCTTGCCCGTACGTCAAGGGTCCAAGCAGGCATAACGTCCCCACTGTGCTTTGACCTTCTTAAACAGGGCAGGATTCTCAAGCAGCCGGGTAAGGTGGGATAGAGTGTGACATATGTGTTTCCCAGCACCCCAGGTGCGAGTCACTGGAGTGTATTTACAATCCTCCTCGCCGATCTGCCATTACTGTCCCACAGCCCAACTCAAACACTGTGGCCAGTTTTGGGCCCCTCACGACAGGAAAGACATTGAGGTGTTGGAGTGCACCCAAGGAAGAGCACCAAGCTGGTGAGGGCTCTGGAGCACCAGTCTCATGAGGAGCGGCTGAGGGAGCTGGGGGTGTTCAGCCTGGAGAAACGGAGGCTAAGGGGAGACCTTCTCGCTCCCCACAACTCCCTGAAAGGAGGGGGTAGCCAGGGGGGATCAGTCTCTTCTCACAAGTAACAAGCCATAGGATGAGAGGAAATGAAATGGCCTCAAATTGCACCAGGGCAGGTTTAGATTGGATATTAGGAAAAATTTCTTCACCAAAAGGGTTATCGCGCTTTGGAACAGGCTGCCTGGGGAAGCGATTGAGTCACCATCCCTGGAGGTGTTTACAAGATGTGGAGATGTGGTGCTGAGAGACACGGTTTAGCGGTAACTTGGCAGAGTTAGACTGATGGTCGGACTCGATGATCTTAAAGGTCCCTTCCCACCTGGACGATTCTATGATTCTAAGGAGAGAAGGGCTCCCCAGAGAGCAGCCAGGAAGAGCAGCAACTGGATTTTCAGGTGAGCGTCCCCTCCGCTGCGGCAGGGGGTTCTCAACGCTTCTCCAGTATAACAACTGCATGCTTCTCAGGATCTTCTCAAATGGCCTATTAGCCACTACTCTTATGATGCTACTCAGAACACGCATTTGTCAGAGGGAGGTGCAGCTCGCTGATCAGCTAGAAGAGGACCCAGACTTCTAGAGCCCTGGGAAGAACACAGGCAACCAAGGCATCAGGACATGCTCTCTGCTCTAACTCCTGGACTTTACTTCCACAAACGGCTGACAAGCGCAGGTGTCCAGGTTTGCAGGCACCTCGCCCTTCTCTTTCCACTAGACACTTAGTCCACAAACTGCAGAAGCAACCAAATATCCAGGACACAAGGAACTTCCTCCCTGCCAGCTAGAGGAGGACCCAGGCGCTGAGGACTCCTTCAACCTCACACTTTCCTCTTACCCATGGGAGGACAAAGGCATGCAGGATCAAAGCACCCTCTTCCTGCTCTAACTTCAAGGTTCCCACCCAGCTGGCAGGAGAACCCAAAGCCCAGGGCACGGGTACCCACAGAGGTATCCTGTGATGGACCCTGTGGAGAACCCCAGCTTCCATGTTCCCACACCAAACTCAATGGGAAGCCGCAGCCTTAACGTCTGTCCTGCTTATAGAATCCTGGTGCCCCTGGGGCAGAGGGCCCCATGGAACGGCAGCACTGCATCTTCCTAATTTGAGCCACCCCTCATTTCTAGGGTCCCCACAAGTTCACAGACATGTTGCCCACTGCTGTCACGTCTGACCTCCACTTCTGCTTGCACCCCACACTCCCCATAAGGGAGAGCCACAGACAAGAGAAACAGGAATTATGGTCTCAGTCTTTCTAGCCTTGAAGGCACGTAAGCCTCCTCCTTTTACAACTGCGCAAGAGTCAGGGTGCCTGACAGGGAGCCTTCGGCACTGAGTGATGGCATCCTGGTTGTGTAGTCTTGGCCCAACTAGAGGATCTGGTCTCCCCAGGAACTGCCCTTTGACCTCATGGCAGGGACCACTCAACACCGGGAGACGATGCCATGGCAGCTTGGCAACCCCTGTGATCCCTAACATGATGTTTCACGTCAAAATACCAACACAATCAAACTTTGGCTTTGGCGATGGCCTCCGGGCCTATGGCAATGATTCCAGCCTGTCGGAACTTTGGGCTCCTCTTGCTACTTCACCTGCCTCTTGAGTGCCCCGTGCTCCCCTTGACATCACCTCGTCATCCTTGTATTTGGCTTCTGTGGCAATGTTTTGGTAGCGGCAGGGCTGCTCACAGAAGGAGTGGCTTCTGTGAGAAGACACCAGAAGCTGCCCCCATGTTGGCTGGAGACAGTTGCAGCTGGCTTCAAGATGGATCTGCCGCTGGCCAAAGCTGACCCGATCAGCAATGTCGGTAGCACCTCTGTGATATTGTTTAAGAAGGGGTAAAAACTGTTGTGCAACAGCAGCTGGGAGGGAGGGGTGAGAATATGTGAGAGGAACAACTCTGCAGACACCAAGGCCAGTGAAGAAGGGAGGGGAGGAGGTGCTCCAGGTGGTGGAGCACAGATTCCCCTGTAGTGCCTGGTGAAGACCATGGTGACACAGGTTGCTGCCCTGTAGCCCATGTAGGACCCCCCACCACAGCAGCTGGAGAAGCCCTGAAGGGAGCTGCAGGCCATGAAAAGCCCACACTGAAGCAGGCTCCTGGCAGGGGCTGCAGCCTGTGGAGAGAAGTCCACGCAGGATCAGGTTTTCTGTCAGGACCTGTGGCCCCGTGGGGGGGCCCACGCTGGAGCAGTCGTGTTCCTGAAGGAACGCACCCCGTGTGAAGGACCCATGCTGGAGCAGCTCTTGAAGAACTGGAGCCCATGGGAAGGACCCAGACTGGAGAAGTTAGTGCCGGACTGTCTCCCATGGGAGGGACCCCACTCTGGAGCCGGGGAACAGCATGAGGAGGAAGGAGCTGCAGAGATAAAGTGCCATGAGCTGACCTCAACCCACATTCTCCATCCCCCTACGCTGCTCGGGGAGAGGACGTAGAAGAGTCGTGTGTGAAGTTGAGCCGAGGAAGAAAGGAGGGGTGGGGGCAGGTGGTTTTAGCTTTGTTCTTATTTCTACTCTGTTTAATTGGCAATAAATTAAGTTAATTTCCCCAAGCCGAGTCTGTTTTGCCTGTGACAGTAATAGGTGAGTGATCTCCCTGTCCTTACTATGACCCATGAGATTTTCATCCTGTTTTCTCCCCCTGTCCTGTCAAAGAGGGGCAGTGATAGAGTGGCTTGCTGGGCACCTGCTGGCTAGCCAAGGTCAACCCACCGGAGTCCTCTAAATCCCATCATCGCCACCTTCACATGCCACACATCCCCACTCGCCCACGACTTCTCCGTGTCCCCTGACCACACTGTTAGTGAAAGGTCTACCAGCACCGCAACATTTATTATTATGGTACTTTATTTCCCCTGCTCTCAAGGCATGTCAATGGTAGATGCTACTCCACGACTTTCAGTGGCCTAGGGCCCCTATCTGGACCCAAAACCTTCCTGCCTTAGTCCAGCCCGGCTGCAGGGCTGGACAGTTTGAAATTGCCTGTGGCAGGTCTATGGCAAGTCCACGGTGAGGTCAGACAGGTCCACGGTGGGTCTCTGGCGGGTCCATGGTGGTGCCGTGGCTCAGCTGCCAGTGCCTCCTCTCTGGGGACATCCTCACATTCTGTCCACATAGTCCTGCAGCCTCCCCAGCACTTCTTGCACCCGCTTCAGTAGCTCCTCCTCATCCACGTTGTGGAAGGCCTCACTGGGGATGACGGGGAAGGGGTGGTGACTTGGGTACTGTGTGGCCTTGCCATCCACGCCACAGCCGTGCAACGCCTCCACCTCCTCTGCCAGGCCTCTCAGCTTTGGCTCCACCGCCTCCAGCCATTGGGCCAGCCCCACCAGCTCCATTGGAGCCTCAAAGGCCTCATCATGGCAAAGTACGGCAGCCACCAGCGCCTTCTCCAGGGCCTGATGCACTTTGAAGAGGACCCAGTTGGGACAGCAGCATCTGATATCATTGTGGGCTGCCTGCAGGTCACTCTTGGCCTGCCGCAGCCACCGCTGCGCCTCTGGGATGGATGGAGTCAGGGTCATGGCCTCCTCATTGCACAAACAGGAGCCATGGCCTTCCTGTCCCCAGCAGTGGTGCTGGGCGGTGCTCGCAGTGTCGTGCTGCAGGTAGAGGCACCGCTTTGGCCGCTCGACAGCACACAGCTGCCCCAGGGTTGCCGGGCTGTTGCCATTCACCCCTGGCACCAGGCTGTGGCAGTCCTTCCCCGGCTTGCCCTTTGCCACAGCCTCCTCCTGCAGCCTCTTCTCCAGCTTTGGCTCCAGCACCGGTGCCATGACCTCCTCTGTCTCTGGTGCATCACCCACCAGTGGCACATTGTTCTCCTCCAGAACAAAGGCCAGGTCCTGTGCCTTCTGGCAGACCAGCATTTCACGCAGCACTGACAAGGCGGGAGCCTCCAGCTGTCCACCCAGGATGACATTGATCTCCTGCGCTAGCGTCTCCAGGACCCTCAGCTGGTGCCGGTTCAGCACCGTATCTGCATGCCGCATGTAGAGGAGTCGCTGGGCACCACCAGCGAGGCACACGTGGATGACCCGTGGCTGGGAGCTGCCCTCCACCCTTGCACCACGGTGGACCAGCACAGTGCGGATGACCTCACAGCACTGCACTTGCAGCTGCTCCCCTGTAAAGCCACAATCCCCCTCCATTCTCATCATAGACCTGTGGCTCTGCCACTGGAGCAGGGCCTCCAGCCCCATCCTAAACCACGGTGATACCAGAAGGGTCTGCAGACGCCTCTGCATGGGGCAGCGAGAGCCATAGCGACATGGTCGCAGACTGCCCTCCTCCAGCTGCTGCTCTGTCACCTCTGAGAGGGCCTGAGGCCGCAGGTGCTGCGGTAGCCTTTGCAGCAGCCACCAGGTGTTACACCTGGACTCCGGCAGCTCAGCCATAAACACAAAGGTCTTCTCCAAGGCCCTAGAGGTACTTGAAGACACGCAGTCATTGAAGTACAGCCTGTGGGATGGCTCTAGGCGGTCAGCAGTGCTCAGCAAGTACAGCTCAGACACAGCGGAGAAGTCAGGGGGCTCCGTGGCATCCCGCAGCAGCCGAAAGAAATGCCGTGTGGCCAGCAGGGCTGTCTTCTTCTGGGTAGGATTGAGGGTCCCGCTGACATGGCTCTCCTGGTGGATTTGGGCCAGGACGTAGCTGTAGTGACTCGGTGTGGGGAGCAGGACCACCCCAAGGTGTCGCAGGAGACCTGCATAGGCAGTTACGCAGGGGTGAGGCTTGAGGAGATAGGGGTAAAAGTCATCCTCGTCCGGCAGCAATAGCACCACTTGCCGTGGCACGGTCATTTTCCCTGACTTGGCCAGCACCACAGGCAGCTTAGCGAGGTGCCCTGTGTCCACCTCCTTCAGATGGGACTGCAAGAAGTTGTACACCTTCTGGAGCACGCTGGCCCGTGTCTTCACCTGCTGTTGCGTCTGGCAGGCTGCCCTGCACACCTGCACCAGGTTGGCCACCACCAGGGCGGTGGGGATCTCTACAAGGACTCCTATGGCCTTCAGGAGGTTCTTCTTGAGTGCCAAGGACTCCGGCAGGATGGTGGCTGTTGTCCACAGGAGCTCAGCCACATCTTCTTGGCAGTAGTAAACACTGCCCTTCAGGGCTACGGGCTTAGTGCAGGCTGCGAAAGGGGGGTGGAGTTTCATCAAATCTGGGGGAATGTCCAGTGGAGGCAGGAAGCGGATTGAGGCAATTTGCTGCAGGAAATTCTCTGACAAGGGAAGTGTGTCACCCAACAGTGTCTGCAGCATCTCCTGCTGTCGCACCAGCAGATCTGCAGCGTGGCACCTGGCCTGAGTGGCTTCATGATCTATCTCCTGGGCCAGTGCCACAAAATCCTCCACAGAGAGGCTGGTGCGGACACCTACCTCATGCAGGAAGTCCATAACAGCTTTCTGCTTGCAATGTAGCTCCACAAAGAAAGACTCGGGCACAAAGCGGTGTTGGAGCCGCAGAGTGCGGAAGGAGGTTGTGTTGTTGTAGAAGTAGGAGGCCAGGCGCAGCACGCCACTGGCATCGGGTATAAAGGCCACAGTCTTAAAAGCTGCCACAACATCTTCTGTGAACTCATCGTCATGGATGGTCTGCAGGGCAAAGAACAAGCGCAGAGCTTCCATATGCTGTTGCGCTGTGAGCTGGGACAGCCGAGGCAGCACCAGAGTCTTGAAGAGCTGCCAGTCATCTGTGATCTTCCAATGGAAATCCTTGGCCAGGTCCTGGTGGATCTCATCTGCTGTGAGCAGCAATATGTCCTTCTCCAGGCTGTACAGGGCTTGTGCACCCTGGGTCAGTTTTGGGCACTGGCTTCTGAGCAACAGCACGTCGTGGTAGGGTGCCACAGCCACATAGTCCCCACCATACTTCTGAAAGAGAGGCAGGAGCCGGAGCTGATCCAGTCCCACCGAATCCAGTTTTCCCTGCACAAAGCGCAGCAGGCAAGTCACATCCTGCTTTGTTAAGTCCTTCCAGTGGAGACAATCTCTGGTGTCCGCCAGCTGAGCGAGAACAGCCCTGGGCTCTGTGGCCTGCAATGTCCTTGTCTTCAGGCGGAATGGGGCAAAGCTAGAAGGCAGCAGGGACTGCTGGAGCACAGGGATGCCCAGTTTGTGCAGTACCTTGTCCACATCCGTCCCACACTGAAAAAGAACTTTGGGGAGGAAGGAGAGTGGCAGTAAAGGCTTCAAGTCTGTCTTACCACCCTGAACAGGCAGCACTGCCATATGCTGGAAACGATCTATGAATGACTTCACGTTCACCTCCAAATCCTCTTCGGTCTTTGCATCTGTGCCGACCACAGTGCTGAAGAACTGCCACAGGTCCTTGAGCCACTTCTCCCCTTCTGGGGTCCAGTTCAGCTGGCCCAGTTCCTCCCGGATGAACGGTTCGGCCTCCAGGAGGCTGAGCTTCTTCACAAAGCAAGGCAGGGTCAAATAAGAAAGGAACTTGTGGGCAAAGCGGTGGCAGTGGCGGGGGAAGAGGTGGGCAAAGGTGTTCTGAAAGACTGGGTGGTGGATGCTGAGGGCATTCAGGCGGCCATCTTCTGTGGCCAGCAAGGGCAGGCCTTCCAGTTCTTCCTTGGCTACATCTCTGGGCTCCAGGCAGTGTTTCAACAGGACGTAGCAGCTCTCTGGGGTCCACAGGGGTGTCTCAGCCAGCACACAGGGCACGGGGAGTGCCAGGGCCTTGAGGAAGCGCCGGAGAGAGGGCGGCTGAAAGGCTACAGCTCCCACCTGGGCTGCAATGAACTCCTCATAGATCTCCTGCAGGTTGGTGAATGCTGGCACCAGGTTCATGTTCAGGCGCTGCAGCACCTCCTGGAGCTTTAACTCAGGCTTCGCTGTGAGGAAGTATGGCTCTGTTAGCACATCCTTTCCACCTGGAGATGCCCAGGTGATCGTCACCGTGCTGCCAGGGGGCTGCACATGGTACTGCACACGGTACACAGGCACCAGGGGCAGGCGTGAGTGAGTGAGGCGCCTATAGACACCCCTCACCATGTCCTGAAAGGCAGGTGTCACAGCGCCCTTTCCCACAGCAGGGAAGAAACGGAGGTAGCGAGAGACCAGGTGCAGCTGGCAGTCCTCCAGGCACTTGAACTGGAGTCCTTCAGGCCCCAGGGCTTCCCACTGCCTCGTGAGAAAGGCACAGTACAGCGGAGTCACTAAGTGTCGGAGCAAGAAGCAATTCCAGGCTGCCTCTGTGCTGCCTTCGTCCTGGCGGAGATTGCGTCTGGCCGCATCCACAGAGAAGTTGGCGTTGATGTGTACAGGCAGCCCTGTGGTCAGCGGCAGTGGGAGGGTGCAGAAAGCTTTGCCCATGACTTTGTGTAAGCTCAATGGCTTCAGGCAGCCAGCCACAGCCCCATAGGGCAGCCGCCCACGCACTGGAGACTCCTCAGCCCCCTCCTGAACGCCAATTTGGGAGACCACCCTCCACACGGTACTGTCCCTGGCCTTGCTGGTTTTGACTGTCACGATATAGGAGACAGAGATGGGGCTGTTCCCATCCGTGCCTTGGCTCAATCTCGCTTGAAAATCCCGTCTCAGCTCTGCATCGCCATCTGACAGCTCTGTGGTCACCCGCAGCTTCTCCAACAGCTGCTTCCCGTGTGGGGGGATCTCAGAGAAAACCACGGTGCGGAGGTGCCGGAGGAAGAGCACCAAGTCCTCACCTTTCTCAGCCAGTTCTGTCTCCATGTCCCTGATGTCTTGGTCCCGCACGACCAGGTCAGACACCCTGGAGGTGGCAGCCCCAGTTGCAGTGCGCAGGGGCAGCCGGAAAAGGACACCCTGGTTCAGGTTGAAGAGGGAGGGCAGGAAGGTGCCATAAATGTCCGGAAAGTTCCTCTTGAATTCAGGGTTGACAGCGAACATCCCACCAGGCCTTTCCGTTGTGGCTACGGGCACGTAGCATTGATGGGGATCAAAGACACACAGGGCACTGTCTCCAGTAAGGAAGGCTGGGCAGTCAGTAAAGTGGAAGACAGTGTTGAAGCCAAGGCCATATTTGCCTGTCACATCCTGCCGGCCTTGCTTGCCACCCACCCCCAGACGCTGAATGCCTTCAATGTCCTGCTGCTGGAAGGGGCTGTCACTGTAGATGCAGAGGGCAGGGCCCTGCAGGTTGTTCCAGTTCTCACTGAAAGTGGTACGCACTGGGTGCTGCCGGCGGTCCCACACAAAGTGTACAAGCTGCGCACCAGCATCGTCCGCATTCTGGAGCAACTCTGTCACCATATCACGAGCGCATGCTGGGTACTCAGCCAATATGTTCTTCAGACGTGTAGGCAAGTCTTCATGGGCACCAAACGGCTGTGCCCAGAGGCTGAGATCTGCAGTGGGCAGCTGGATCCTCTCCAGTGCCCAGTGACGTGTGGTAGGCACCCCACAGCGCAGGGCCGTGTGTCGGGACAGCTTTTCATGGCACAGCAGGACATCTCTGTCCAATGGCACCCACGGCGTATCGTTGAAGTGGAGCTTGTCTTGTGGACGCAAAACGCCCTCCTGGTCAGGCAGAAAGAGTTGCTGGGCCTGGTAGGCATCCGGCTCTTTGTCATCTGCCATCAAGCCACAAGACACCAGCCGCAAGGCCAGAGCCAGCTCCGTGGCAGGCAGTGGCTCTCCAGCATGCATCTTCGCCAGGTTGCAGAGCGCTTGGGCATAATCATCCCATGTGAATGTGTGGCGCAGACCCACACACTCCCAGAGATGGCTGTAGGACCGGTACTGCTCTGGGAGCTGGTGAAGATACGGGGCAGCCTCAAACGACAACTTCTCAGCCACAGCCATGACCGGCAGAAAGCGGGAGCCCACCAAGATGAAGGGCTCCCCTTGGGATGCTGCAGAAGCCACCTCACCCCAGATGGAGCGATCTCCCTGGAGCAGCACGTCCAGGTACATGTAGCAGCGGTCGGTGCTGGTCTGCAGGTTCTCCAAAGGGAGAGCGTTGGAACTGCAGCTCAGTGCATGCAGCTGCTCAAGGACTGTAGCTGCTGGCGGCTGACGGTCCAGCCCCAAGAAGGATGCAACGTCCTTGGGGAGGCTGAAGTTTTTTCCCAGCGCTTGAGGAGCCAAAATAGGGTGGATGAGTCCCACTAGAGGGGCATTGAGGTGATGGTAGAGCTGGGCAGCTGGCAAGAGCACATGTTCACCAGTGGGCAGTGTACCAGGGAGGAAGGGCACAGTCTGGAAAGCTGCCTGCATGGTGTTGTTCACCCTCTCCTCCACTGCATCCCGAAGCAGATGAAGGATGCAAGCAGCCCTCCAGCAGCCCTGGGCATGGTCCTCGGTCCAGAGAAGCTGCACTGTCTTTGCCCGCTCCAGCAGCTCTGGCAGGGTCATTGTGTCCTTAGCCATGCCCAGCCTCTCCAGTTGGCTTAGTCTTTCTGGGGAAAGGAAGGCATCCCCAGTGGGGAAGCGCCCATCCTTAGGGTCATAGAGAGAGGCAGCGCGGCCTCTGGGATGCACCAGGTAACTGATGAGCTGCAGCTGGCCATGAGGGGTGGCAGGAATGCAGGGCACTGTCTGCAGCACTTTGTTCACATCATCGTGGGACATATCCAACGCATGGAGAAGCAGTGCATCCCGGTCAACAACAGAGAGGTCTTTCAAGTTGGGAAGCACAAGCTCGCAGTAAAAGCAGGGCCAGTCATAGGTGCCAGCATCCACTGCCTTCCCCAGGCCCCTCCGCACCTGCTCTGGCAATGCCACAGGTAACAGGGGATGGGGCAGGGTGGTGGCAAAGACACGCCTCGCTATGGCACCCAGAGTGGGGTGTCTGATCACAGCCTGGTGCAGGAAGCGGGCGTCCTGCAGTGAGCACCATGAGCAGCCATCCGAAAAGAGCCTGGGGCCATTCCTGGCTGCCAAAGCCTGGTAGAAACCAGTCACAGCCTCCGTAAAGGGGTAACGGGCGGTGTTAATGTCCGGCCAGAAGACATGATATTCATAGCTCTCCAACTCACCTGCCTCATGCATGGTGCGGAGGTGGTCCAGCGCCCGGATCCAGGCAGCTGGCACGGCACTGCGGAGCAGCACCCGGTTCCACTCACCCTGCTCCGCTGTGTCCCACAGCCCCTTGCGGTTTGAGAGGATGCTGAAGGCTCCATGCACGTGGACTGGCAGCCCTGAGGCAATTGGCATGGGAAGGTGGCAGAAGACTTGCCCCTCCTCAGCATCCGGATGTGGCATCCACTTGCCATCTGCAGTTCGGGCAAGGGGAAGGGCCACACCAGCCATGGGAGGCAGAGGGTGGAGCCCTGCCTGTGTGTTCCGGTGAAACAGTTCCAGCAACTCCCCATCATCCTGGCACACCAAAACTAGGTAGCGCCATGTGGTCTTGGATGTCTCCTCACAGGCTGTGAGCTGCTCGAGGGCTGCCCAGCTTGAGGGGTCCCCAGGGGCTCCCAAGTCTCGGATCTCCTTTCGCCGCAGCATGGCCAGAGGCACAGTCTCCTCCACAGAGGTGGCCGTGTCTGGCAGCACCTCCAGGGACATCTCCCTCACCTTCCGCAGGAAGAGCAGCAGGAGCCGGTTAGAGCCAAGGAAGCCGGTGCCAAGGGACTTGATGCGCTCTGTACCAAAGGCCTCTGAGCAAATCTGTGATGTCACAGCTTCCTCTTCAGTGCGGAAAGGCAGGCGGAAAAGGCTCCCTGGGAAGGGTCCTGGCTCAGGCAGGCGGCACCCAAAGATACCGTGGTAAGGCCAGAACTGCTCAGCAAAGGCACGGAGGATGCGTGGTCGTCTGGAAAAGTCCAGGCGGATGCCAGGGCTGCCAGCCCTGGGCATGTGCTTGCTCAGATGGGTGCCATTGGGATCAAAGATGAGCAGTGTCTCCCCACTCAGCACTGCTGGCACATCTGTGACACGGTAGACAGAGCTGAAGCCCAGCCCAAAGCGTCCAATCTGGCCTGCCTGGCCCTCCTTTGTAGCAGCCCCAACCCGTGTGATGTTATGGAAGTCATCCTCTGTGAACAAGGCATTGTTGTAGGCCCAGAGAGCTGGGCCATGGCAGGCAGCCATGCCGGGGTCTAGCAGCCCAGAGTTGGCCTTTCTGCAGCGTCGGAGGTCCAGGAGGAAGCGGCACACAGTGGCTCCAGCATCCTCTGCATTCTGGACGATCTCTGTGAAGATGTCACCTTCCTCACCATACTCCCGGAGAATGTTGCGAAGCCGTAAGGTGATGGGCTCTGAGGGGCCGCAGGCTGTGAATGGCTCCGGCCCCAGCACCCGCGTACTGAGCAGCTCCGTGCCGAGGAATATGGCCGTGGTGGATGGCACTGCCTCATGCACCACCTCCTGAACATCCTCCTCTGCCTCCAGCTCCATGTCCAGGTACACAGTAGAAGCTGCTGGACGGAGGGCAAATCCCGAGCCTTCCGGGACCCTCACGGGAACTGGCACCGTGCCCTCGCCCTGGTGCCCCCGGCTCTTAAGCCACTCCAGGACAGCTACAGCCACCTGTAGCTCTGCTGCAGTGCCAGCTCTGGAGCTGCGTGCATCTATGTCCTGCCCCAGGCAGCGCAGGGCTGCAACCGCCCTCTCCTCACTCACCCTCGCCTCCACTCCCCAGGCCCTGAAGAGGCAGCTGTAGGGCAGAAAGTCAGGGGGCACCTGGGGCACCAGTGTCCCCAGCTCCAGCTCCTCAGGACAGCCCAGCACAGCATCACACGGCAGGGCAAACCCATTCCCGGTCCACACCACAGCATCATCTGGGGCAGCCCCAAAGGTCTTCAGGTTTTCCTGCATGTGCCGGTAGACAGGCTGGAGTGCGGGACCTACCTCACCCATGTCCCTGCATCCTGCCAGCTGTCTCAGCTGCTCCCACACTCTCTCGGGTGGCGGGGTCTGGCTCAGTCCCAGTTTCTTCTCTGCCTCTGGCACAAAGGCGTCAGTCAGGTGCATGGCCAGCCCCACAAGCGGCTGGTACTGGGCAGACCGCAGCTCCTTGGGGGGCAGGAAGGGCCGGTCTGGCTTTCCAGTGCACTTGGAATGAGGTACCCATGGTAGGGCCTGGAGCTGGCTAAGCTCTGCACTGCTGAAGCCAGCCAGTGTCTTGGGGCAGTTGCAGACCTTGATCAGTGCCTGTGCCCTGTCCAGAGCCGCTGCGTCACCCTGACTGACACTTGCTGCAGCCTCTAGGATGTCCAAAGGCAACAGGCACCCCTCGCCGTGCCGCAAGCCCAGGGCTCTCAAGGCACGGAGGACAGGTGGACTGCAGAAGGCGGCAGGAGGAAAGTGCTCAGGGCCCAGCAGTGCCTGCAAGGTGCTCTCACAGGGGTCGTAGAGGTCCCGCGGACACCTAGGGCCCTTGGGGGTCTCCAGGAAGGCCAGCGTGCTGCAGGCTTGGAGGAGCGGGGGACTCTGTGCAAAGAGGATGTCTCCGTGCTGCAGCACCCAGAGCAGCAGAGCCTCTGTCTCCGCCGCTCGCCCTGCATAGGCACCACAGGCCACGGCTCTGATGGCCTCCAGCGCCACGTGGGCTGCACCGATGAAGGACCTCTGGAGCCTCTCCAGGAGCCGCCGGTCAACTTCATCCCGGCACTGCAACATGGCCTTTGGCAGCACCACCTCTCTGGGCAGCTCCAGCTGTGGCTCCAGCGCCGGGGTGTCACCAGCCGGTACCAGTTCCGTGGGCTGCGGGGTGGCCAAGCAGGGCAGTGGGCTGAAGAGGGGCAGCGCAGCCAGCGTGGCCCTATCCTGCTCTGTCAGGGATGGGATGTCTGCCACATAGAGCCGGAGGGTGTCCACATCCGCAGCAGGCAGTGTGGCCAGGCGGGAGGCCACAACTGCAGTCTCCTGCCTGCCAAGGGCCCGCAAGGCATTGAGGGGGGATGGAGGCAGGACATAGCGGGACAGGCAGCGGTGCCACATGCCTGGTGGCACCACTGGGCAACCCAGGGCTTCCAGGACAGAGGTCACAGCAGGTGGCAGGCACTGGTCCTCCCATGCCTGGAAGATAAGTCCAGACTGGGGTATCAGTGGAGCCAGACGGATGCTAGGGGCATCCAGTGCGGACAGAGGGATGAGAGGGAGCCCCTCCAGAGGGCCCAGGTCTTCCACGTGGTGAGCCAGGAATTGCCACAGGGCTGAGAACCAGGAGGCTGGGGGCTGCGGGGGGCCTTCAGCTGGGTACCAGGTCACTGGGGTTGAAGATTGGGACGTCCAGGTGGAGGGCAGAGCCAAGCGTAGGGTCTGGGCAGTCACGGCTGGGTCCAGCACAACCAGGTTGGGGAAGAGACCTGTGTACGAGAGGCAGAGGCTGGATGAGGAGTATGTGGGACCCGGGACCTGGCAGGGGATCCCAGGATCTGGGGGAAAGAACCTGAGATCTGCAGGGGGGTGGGAGGACCTGGGCTCTGGAGGGACAGTGGATAGCCTGAATAGGAGGAACAGAGGAACCCCGCATTGGTGGGGACAGAGGAGATCTGGAAGGGAAAGAGGTGTTGGGGGGGACCGGTATTAGGGGGCACAGAGGTCCTCAGATGGGGAACACAGGGAGACCCAGGATCCAAGGGAGCACGGAGGGAATAAGGGAACGTGGGAAAAACAGCAAGGACAGGGGAGTCCCCAGAGACACGGGAAGATGCAGGGTAGGAGAGGTGGCCCTGAGCTCAGACAACGCACCCCAAACCGGAGAGAGACAGTGAGACTTGGGATCTACAGTGCTGTTGAACGGATGGGGGCAGCCCAGAGGGGGGCATCAGACAGGGACCAGGGACCCCAGGTGTGTACAGGGAGTATCAGCCTGGTACAGGGGCACATTGGGGCTGCAGAGGAGCCCAAGGATGTACAAGGGGGCCTAGGGCTGTTGGGGTTGAGGGAGATTAGGGGACCCAAAGGTGGCCCAGGCACCCCTGTCTCTTACCTGCCTTGGCGATGCCTCGCAGGAGGCTGTCCAAGCCTGGCTCCAGGTCCGAGGGCAGGAAGGACCCGGCCAGGCCAGGCAGGAGCTCCCTGTGGGAACAAATGGAGGTGCTGGGGGACTAGAGAGGTAACGGGGGGCAGGCAGCTTCCTGGCTCAGCTCCCACTCGGTGAAACCAGGGGAGAGGAGGAGGGCGGTGAGGTGCCCGCATGTCCAGGTTCAACCCTGGACACCCTTTCAGCCCAAGAGCAGGAGCTGTGCCATGGGCAGCCGGCTCACCTGCCCAGTCCCACAGGGAATGGGGTCACCTGGGGCCGCGGACTCACCTGGGGCAGTCGGACGTGTCCACGTAGACAATGTCTGACGCAGTCCCAAAGGCCACGAAGGTCCCATTGGCGCGAGGCAGGAGGGGGAGACCCTGCAGGTCAGCATGGCACCCATCCCCGGCCACGTAGCGCAGCAGGGAGAGCCGGTCGGCAGCCGGGAGGCCTGCGTCCCCATGGCGCCGCAGCACCTCCCGCACGTGGCCGGCTGTGGCCTCCCGCATGCCCTCCGCCATCCCCAAAGCCAGCGCCCTCCGGACATGGGCTGGGACCTCAACCACCGGCTCCCCAGCTGCCACCAGCAAGGCCCGGAGCACCCGCTGTGTGGCCATGTCCCCCGCGGCCTCCGGCAGCAGCAGGGCCTCAGGGGCCCGCAGCCACCTTGTGACACTCTCTGTGGCTGGCGCCAGGGTGCAGGCAGCTGCCAGCTCCTGGCAGACATGGGTCACCAAAGTGCGGATGCGGCCAGAGCTCGGCGTGCGCTCAGGGTCTGGCCAGATGCTGTAGGCGTCTGCCCCAGGCAGAGCCGTGGCCACGGCAGCCATGTGCCTGTAGACCCGCGGCAGGAGGCCAAGGAGCAGCAGGGCGTTCCAGCGGGCACCCTTCTCGCCTTCCTCACCCTCCTCAGGCCAGCGGAGGTGGCGGCGGTCGTCGGAGAGGGCGAAGGGGGCGCTGGCATGGAGGGGCAGCTCTGTGACCGTCTCGTCTGTGGCTGGCAGGGGTAGGAAGCAGCACAGCCGGCCTCGGCAGGGCCCACGGAGGGGGTGCGCCAGGCTTAGCTCGGGGCAGCACCCCAGCCCTGCGCCCAGCGCCACTGCCGGCCCCTCCGTGGCTCTGCCTGTGGCCACCAGCCACTCACTCCCGTCCCGCCCCCCATCCCTGTGCAGGGCCATCAGGCACCACGCCAGACTCAGCCCCTCATCCCCTGATGGACCTGGGATAGGGAGAGGCTGAGGGGATGCCACAAGGGTCCCCATGAGGGTCTGGACCCCATCAGGGGCCACGCGGTGCAGGGCCACACGGCGGACATGGCGAAGGAAGAGGAGGGCAAGAGGGGCCTCGGTGAGGAAGGCCTGGAGGAGGCTACGGAGGCGCTCAGGATCGGAGACCCCTGCAGCGATTCCTGAGGGGTGCCGGCGGAGGGGGAAGCGGAAGAGGGTGCCCTGGGCAGAGCCACGGTGCTGTCCCACAGCTTCCAGCCCAGCCCAGAAGGGCTCGAAAAGACCAGGAAAGTCCTGGGCTGCAGAGATGTCCCAGCGGCCACCGGCATCTGACAGCACCTGGCATTCGGGGTCCAGCACTCCCAAGGATGGGGGGCTCAGCACGCCTGGCAGGTCTGGGGACATGGGAACCATGAGGCCACAGGGATGGCATGGCCACCACTGCCTCCTCAGACCATCTGAACCCACCAGTGGCCCAAGTGCCCACCCAGTACCCTCAAATTCAGCTCCCCAGTGCCTCCCGTGATCCCAAGCTTAATTGTTATTCATCAGTCCTTCCTCAGTTTACCCCTGCAGCCCTGCCCTCCTTTGCCCCCCAGCCTCCCGGTGCTCCAGTTTTCCTCGCTTCAGTCACAGCCCTCCACTTATCACCCCCTCAGTGCCCCCCAGTACTCCCCAGCACCTGTAGTTCAGTGCCTCCAGTACAAACCACGTCCCCAATTCAATCCCAGTGGAGGCCCCCAGTGCTTCCTTACCGGTCAGGTGATAGACAGAGGTGAAGCCCAGGCCGAAGCGTCCCACAGTGCTGGGGTCCTCCCGCTTGTGCGACACCCCTGGGCGCATGAGCCCTGTCCAGTCCCGGGGGGACATTGGGGCGTCATTGTAGGCCAGGAGGGCTGGGCCTAGGGGATCCAGACCGTGGGTTAAGGGAGACTTGGGATATGGAGGGGGGGGTTTGCCACCCGCACTCAGCCCCTCATCCCCTGATGGACCTGGGGATGGACCCCACCCTCTCAGTCCCCCCTCCAGTCCCACAAAACCCCCCTCAGTGCCCCCAATACCACTGAGTCCTCCCAGTACCATCAGTGCCACCGACACACCCCAGAACACCTCATTGGTTTCAGTTTTCCCAGTCCACTCTCATCCCTCTGCAATTCTTCACCAGTACCCCCCAATCCCTCCCAGTATCTGCCAGTGCCACCCCTGCGCTTTGCCCAGTCTTTCCCAGTGCCCGCAGCGCCTCTCACCCTGAGTGCCCTTCAGTCCCCCTCTGGTGACGTCGAACTCCCGCTCATCGGACACGAGCACGACCTCGTTAGCACCAGCATCGTCCGCATTCTGCACCAGCTCCTGCATTCAGGGATCAGCGCCTGGACACCTGGGTCCCCCCCAGCCCCCAGAGAAAACCACCAACCCGCTCTCCCATCAAGGTCCAGAGGCTGGTGCTGGGCAAGGACCACCACCCTCCCCAGCTGCCTGCAGCCTGTCTGCCCAGCTGGGCAAGAGAGCCCAGGCGGCTGGGTTCCCCGGGGTCTCACCTTGAAGATCTGCCCCCCGTCGGGGTACTTCTGCAGGACGTTGTGCAGGTAGTCAAGGAAGGTGGGTGCTCGCTGGCAGAAGGCCTCCCTGCAAAGCAGAGAGAAGGGTCAGGGGGGCCTGGTCTCCATGGGTAACCGGGACCCCCATGTCCTCCTCAAATCCCCCAGGATGTCCCCCTCCTTCTGGGGTCCAGAACGTTATCTCCTCCCGGGACCCACTGAAACAACCACCTCCAAGGACCGCCCCCCACCTCCCCAAGACCCCCATACCTTCCTGGGACCTTCCAGCAGCCCTGAAACTTCCCCATACACCCCCCTGCAAGCCCTGAGCCCCCCCCATAATCCCCACCTCCCTCAGTAACCCTTCGGGTCTCCCCAGTAACCCCTGAGCCCCCAGTGAACCCTGGAACCCCCCATGTCCCTCCATAAAACCCCAATAACATCCTAGTGCCCCCTCCCCACTCACACATTGGGCTGCTTGAGGGCCATGACGGACACTGCAGGGGGGGACACCTGGGTCCCTGGTGAGGAGCTGCTGCGCCGACACCCACCCGGGTCCTCTTCAACAGCGCGGGGGCCCTGGCCCCGCCCCCGTGAGCCGGCAGTTTCGTTTCTCGGCTGCACACGCCTCAGCCTCTCAGCTCTTTTTTTTAACCCAAAAAAGAGTGTAAGACCATGGCAGTGGGATGGGGTCCCTTGGGGTATGGCTGTGGTGCAGGTGGCCACGGCGATGGGTTGGGAGCCGTAGGTATACGGCTATGGGGTGACGGAGATACACGGGACGTAGCTATGGGGTGGGATCCCCACGAGCAGGGGCACATCACTACGGCGTACGGGGACATGGAGACGTAGCTGTGGGGTGGGATCGCTATGGGTCAGGGAGACGCTGGGATGTGCTAGATGGAGGGGGTGCAGAGGACATGGCAGCGGAGTGGGGAGAACATGGAGACAGGGAAATGAAGCAGGGAGGATGTGGAGCATGTATATGGGGTGGTGGGTACATGTGGGACATAGCCATGGAGTAGGGGGGGACTCTGGGACATGTCCATGGGATGGGATTGCTGTGGGGTGGGATGTATATGGGAACACGGCCATGGGTTGAAGGGCTGTGGTGGGATTGATGAGAGGGAAGGCTTAGCAGGTCTCTTCCAACTCCCCATGCCCCTGGTCAAAAGGAGATTCTGGGTGACCATGGGCCCACCTGACTCCTTCAAAAAGGTCAGTGCCTAGAAGCATGTCCCTGCCTGGTGGATCCGGTAGATCGTACGTGGCATGTCACCATGGACAGGCAGCTGAGGACATCCCCTGTCACAAGAACTGTGTGGGAACAGAGGGAATGGGAGGATACGAGGACCTGGAGGACACTGAGAAAGGCGTCTCCAGGGACATAGGCACTGGGGAAAAAAGGACATGGGCTGTCCCTGTCTTGAGCCTGGGGGTGGTTAAGGACAGAAGGCCTGGTGAGGTATGGGGCCAGCAAGGATCCATGTTGTGAACTCAGCTGGGCACTGAGATGGGCCTATGGCCGTCCATAGCGGTTTCCGAGGTGAGGTAGGACCAGGTGTCACGGGCAGAGTGATTCGCTTCGCTCATAAGAAAGAAGTGGCGAAATATTTATCAATATAAAACCCTGATTTAACAAAGTTAGCAGTGAATGCGACAGTGTTTTACAAGATTCGATGGCAAGGTGGTACGCTTGGTTATTTACTGCCCAGAGGCCAGGGTCAGAGAGAGCTGTCAGGGAGACCCTCCCGTTGAATCAAGGTTCAGAAAGGACCCCTGGCTTTCTCAACTCCTTCTCCAAGAGGAGTCTGGGTGCGGCTGGACCCAACCCTAGTCCCAGACTTGGTCAACAGTTTGTGCACAGTCAATCCCTATATCCCTTAGCTAAGATTTCAAAGTTTAGCATGCTACTAGTCACTTACCGAGGATCTGTTGCGGCAAGGAATCTCTCAGCCTCGAGGAGAAGAGCCTTAAGCGAGTGTCCCTGCTCACGGGGAGATGCTGGCGCGCTGCCGTGCGGGAGAGCTCAAAGGGCTCCTGGGCTGCCCACTATTTATGGAGTAAGAGAATTGACCTACAGTCGTATTCGCAGGGGAGCGAAATAGTCAGGTCCCCACTGCAGACAGGGTTTTGTCTGTGTTGCCAGCCCGCCCCCAAAGTCCGGGTGCAACTCATCACACCTCCCACTGATGGCTTGAGCAGCAGCCGGGGGGGGGGGGGGGGGAAGGGGGAAAAGGGTGAAAAGGGGAGAGCACACTGCCACACCAGGCATGTGTCCAGGTGGGGAATGTGGGATAAAACATGTGTCAAGGGTGGGGAGGGAAGAAGACGTATGTGGGGCAACAGGTGGGAGCCAGACATGAGTCCAGGATGACATGGGACCAGGATGTACGTTTGCGGAGGGCAACTATCTCGGACTAGGGCCTCACAGACCCTTTTCCTTCCCTCCCTCCCTCCCTCCATCCATCCATCCATCCCTCTGTCTCTTTACCATCTCACTACAGGGCGCTGGCTGCTCAGGCAGGGCAGCACCCCCGTGAGTGTCCATGGATTCCTTGGGGAGACATTACAGGGGAACATCAATGCTAAGGGCAAGGCTGGGAGGGACAGGGAACCCGGGGGGGTAGCGTGCAGGTCAGTGCTTCATGGCTTCACTCTATCTCCATGCAGAGCCACTCTTTCCTGAGCTCTTCATCCCCATGAGCCTCAGAGCTGTGGTGAGACTGGGGACAGCCATGAGCATCTCCTACATGTGCCAGTGCTGGGATGTGACGTTCCTCCTGTGCAGGGATGGAGATGGGTGCCCCCAGGACTGCCAGGATCCGCTGGCCAGCCAGGTGGATAGTGGGTCACGAGCCTGCTGCTGCGCCAGAAGGATGGAGCCGGGTGTCCCGTTGGGAATCCAATGGCCCCTGGAACTGGCTATTACTCTATGCGATACAAAGCTCATCTGCAGGCACGTGGAGCACAGAGAAACCAAATTGTGTACTGTGAGGGTGGTGAGCCCCTGGCCCAGGCTGCCCAGAGAAGCTGTGGCTGCCCCATCCCTGGAGGGGTTCAAGGCCAGGTTGGATGGGGCTTGGAGCAACCTGGGCTGGTGGGAGGTGTCCCTGCCCAGGGCAGGGGGGTGGAATGAGATGATCTTTAAGGTCCCTTCCCACCCAAACTATTCTGTGATTCCATGATTCTATGACAGGTGTAACTGCTCAGCAACGGTAACTTGTGACCAAGGGATGATCTGGCACGGAAGGTGAGGATGCCCAGCTGCAGAAAGGGTTAAACTGGTTGGGAGCAGGAATGCGGGGATTTTGACTCCTGCCGGGGAAACGAAACTTCCCTCGCTGATGAGGTAGAAAGCCGGCAGACTTGTCTTCTAGCCAACGTGTGACGCACTCGCTGAGGGGCCACCATTGGTCAGCGGAGCTGGCGCCCGGGGATGAACCCGCGCTCGCAGGATCGGTGCTTCGGGGCCGGTGCAATGCATGGTCACACACACACACACACACACACACACACACACACACACACACACACACACACACTCGCTCCCGGGCGCTTCCTCCTCCTTCAGGCTGAACCCTCGGTTTCCCGCAGCAGAGTCTCAGGCGTTGGATTTCATAAAACAATTAATTTAATTGGAAGGTACGGCAGCAAGAAGAGCCCGGGCTGGGTGCTTCCGAAAAGAGGGACCCCGAACAAAGGAATCCCTGGGCACTGGTGCCCTTGTGACCCACACGGCCGTGCCACACTCGCCCTTCACACGCTATCCACGCGTCTTCTAGTCCAATGGGGATTTTTGGTCTGGGCTCTTCTAACACCTAATTGGATCCTTTTCCCGTGTCCAGGGAAAGACACAGGTTGATCTGCAGTTTACGGCAAGGGCTGCAGCCTCTGTGTCTTCTGGTCCGTACTCCTTGTGCAGCTGCACTCCCTGGCAGAACACGGGGAACTGAAGAGTCCTGGACTCGGGAAAAACATCACCAAAACATCAGCGTGATATCAAAACACTTTCCCATGCTGAAAGACTAAACCCAGCACTGTACCAGCTGCTAGGAAAATTACTAAGAAAAATACCTCTGTTGGTGCTTCAGCAAATCCAGCTGCTCCTGCTCCGTAAAGCTAAGAAAACAGCCCAAATCACACTGCATTATAATCCTAAGTAATTTATTCTAATTAAAACTTGCTTATTTAGGCTAAACAACAGATAGCCCTCAAGATGAGCTCAAAATCGCCTCAGGGGGTAAAATAAGGAGTACATCATGATCAGGCAGTGGGGGGGGGGGCAAGTGCTGTTTGTGGGAGTGCTCCAGACCGATCTGCGGGGCTGGATGTGCCCATGTGCCCGTACCTGTGTCCTATGGGCACATCTGCCTGCTGGAAACACGCCGTCGGCTCCACAGCTGGGTGGACCTGGGGGTCTGGAGCTGGGGCGGCCTCGCCTCTCTCCTCTCCGGCCGCTGGATGCAACAACCCCTAACAGTGGTGACGGAGGGCAAAGCTCTTCCCGTGGTCCCGTGCCCTGGGCTTGCCCCCCGGAGGCAGGTCTCCAGTTGGGGGATGTGAGAAAAGGCTCTGCAGAGGGGGGGGGCCAGGAGTCCAACGTGCCCATGGAGGAGCCCCGTGGCAGTGCCGCCAGCTCTGTCCCGGACTGCGTTAGCCAGGCGGTAGTCAGCAAGGTCAGCCGGGGGGGGTTCTTCTCCCCTGGGCGCTGGTGAGGCCGGAGCAGCTTGGTGTCCCTCAGCCCAGTGTGGAGAGCGGGGGCTGTTGGGATGAATGGGCCCGAAGGGGGATTGTCCAAGGAGATGCCAAGAACTGGGGGAGGCAAAGGGAGGTTAAGGCAGGAGACGGGGCCAGAAGAGGTGCCCCACCAAAGGAGAAGGCACCCTGCTGCAAAACTTCTACCCCGTGACGTCTCCAAGGGAGCCCAAAAAGGCTGAAGAGGGAAGAAAGAAAAGGGTAGGGAGGGTCTAGGGGGGACCACATGGGGCAGCTGAGAGCCCTGCAGGAGTCCAGTGGCCGCTTCCCCTTTTTCCCCTGGAATCCAGCCACATAAACACCCTCTGCATCGCCCGGAGCGCTGCCGTTTTGTCCCTGCGGGGGCCAGTCGCGGCAGGGGCTGAGCAGAGCCACAAGAGGGCAGGAGGCGCCCGCCTGCAGCTTGCGGGAGGGCGGGGGGCTGGAGACAGACCCATAGAATCGTAGAATGGGTTGGGTTGGAAGGGACCTCTAAAGGCCATCTAGTCCAACCCCCCTGCACTCAGCAGGGACATCTTCAACTCGATCAGGTTGCTCAGAGCCTCATCCAGCCTGGCCTTGGATGTCTCCAGGGATGGGGCCTCCACCCCCTCTCTGAGCAACCTGGGCCAGTGTCTCACCACCCTCAGTGTAAAGAACTTCTTCCTAATGTCTGATCTAACCCTGCCCTGCTCGAGTTTAAACCATTGTCCCTCGTCCTGTCGCTACACGCCCTTGCCAACAGCCCCTCCCCAGCTTTCTTGTAGCCCCTTCAGGTACTGGAAGACCGCTATAAGGTCTCCCCGGAGCCTTCTCTCCTCCAGGCTGAACCCCCCCAACTCTCTCAGCCTGTCCTCACAGCAGAGGGGCTCCAGCCCTCGGATCATCTTCATGGCCCTCCTCTGGCCCCCCTCCAACAGGTCCACGTCCCTCTTGAGCTGAGGGCTCCAGAGCTGGACACAGCACTGCAGGTGGGGTCTCACCAGAGCAGAGGAGAGGGGCAGAATCCCCTCTCTGGACCTGCTGGCCACGCTTCTTTTGATGCAGCCCAGGATGCGATTGGCCTTCTGGGCTGCAAATGCGCATTGTTGGCTCATGTCCAGCTTTTCATCCACCAGGACCCCCAAGTCCTCAGCCTTCAGCCATGTGAGATCCCTGGACAAGCTGCCACCTCTCCTACACAGTTCCAGTCCCACAACCCATCTTTTCCCTGCTCTCCTCGCTCCTGCATCACCCAAAGGTGCAAGCGACTTCCCCTGTTTAATTAACCCTTCGTTATTGCCAAAGGGAGCTCTGTCTACACCACCCAGACTAGATGGCAGCTGAGGAGGTTGGAGGCCAGGCCCCAGGTGTGGTGGAAGCGAGCAGTTATGTGGGGTGAGGACCTCGCCGTTGCTCCAGCACGGGAGTGGGGAGGCTTGGATGGATGAGGAATGGGGCCAGCCCTGTGGGGTGGATCCAGACCTGCACGCAGGAGATGTTGCTCCTCCAGTGAAAGACACTACTGGTCAGGTGGGATGAAACAGTCCCTGAGGAGGACAAAAGGGACACCAAGTTACTTCCCTCCTATGCCACTCTGTGGAGCTGCCAAACCTGCCCCACAGCCGTGGGGAAGAGGCAGCCTGGACATCGCCTGTGCCCGGACTCAGTGTCCTCCACCAGCTGCTCTGCGCTGCGGCGGGGGCACCATGCAGTGTTTCTGGGCGGGACGAGGGGGCACGACACAGTGCAGAGGTCTTCCTGGACCTCGGTGAGGAAGGCCTGACAACAAATGGAGTAGTGAAATGTCTGCTTTAATGGCACGGAATAAAAAAGAGGAAGTAAATCTTACGTCCCTTCGGATGCTGGGCACATCTCCACAGATGGGATTTGCGCAGCCGGGATTTCCCCTCCGTGCCGCTGGAAAATCTATGCGGGGTCCCTCGGTGCTGCCAGGGAAGTGGGGTGCCCAGCCTCCGAAGGGATGGAAGATTTACTTGCTATCTATAGTCCCCCTTTTATCCTGTCTTATTAACGCAGCTAGTTTATGATACCACTTGTTGCAGTTTTCTCACCAAGATTCGAGAGGAACCTTGTGCTGTCCCTTCTCCCCACCCCAGCTGCAGAACGTCACCCTGTTTCGCAAGGGCTCAGAGGAAGCCATTTCCCCATCAAGTGACCAGAGGCGAGGAAGAGAAACAAAAAGCCTCGATAGCTCCTCTCCTAAGGTCCGTGGGATCCTAAGACCTGGTCATCATGGTGACCTGGGCAGGTGACTGGGACATTCTGGTTCCAGTTCAACCATCCCAGGCCTGTAATTGTGTCTGCAGAATCCCAGGCCGTGGGACAGAAGGTGGCTTTTGTCAACGAGGCAACCCACAGGAAGCCACACGGCTGCTCAGCGCCTCCGGCCAACGCCTTCCTCTGAAGAAACCCTGCTTGAGCCGAGGACGGAGAGAGCCAAGAGGCAGATGATGCTGCCCGTGACCCAGGTGCTGGCCTTTGGTGAGTGCCAGAGGCTGTATGGGCTCCTGGAGGGGGGACATGAGGCGTCTGGAGACTCCACAGAAACGCTACATGGCTGTTTCTCCTGCAGGTGCTTGGCTGGTGGCACAGAGCAAGGCTACACTGAGTGAGTATTATGAGGCGGTGGATGGGGAGTTTGGACACATCTCTGGGCCCCCATCCATCTCCCAGGGTTCTTCCCCAGCCCCACAGAACAAAACCTGCCCTTGTGTGGAGGTGGCAAACCCAGGGCAGCCGGGCGCTGGGGCCTCCCCGTCTGGCAGCATCTCTCTCCCTGCGCAGGTGCCCCCACCATCTCCATCTTCCAGAAGCCGGCTGGGGTGATCCCACCAGGAGGCTCCACCACCATCTGCTGCAGTTGCCAGTGTGACGAAGGGGAATTTGATCTGTACAAGGGTGGCCGCTGGGTCCGTACCTTGGAGCTGCGCGACAGCAGGGCTGAGTTCTCCATCTCCAATGCCACCCAAAAGGACGCAGGTGGCTACAGCTGCCAGTACCGGGATGGAGGTGCTGTGCTGGCTCACAGCGAAACCGTGGAAATCCGGGTGCAAGGTGAGGGATATGCTGTTACCTCTTCACGTGGGGTCAGACGCCACATGGGCACACCGGGAGGCACGTAGCCACTTGGCTTCCCCGTCCACAGGGTGGGCAGGGTTTTTCCCCTCTTCCCTGGCTTGGAGAGGTGGGGACCGTCTTCATCTCTGCTTGACCCAGGTGGTGGGATCACGGAGATCCCAGTGGCTGCTGGCACCGTGTCAAAGCCCTGCACACCTCCTCATGCCCTCTCCTCTCCCCACAGAGTTCCGTCTCCCCGAACCTGTCCTCTCTGTCCTGCCTGGGCACAATGTGGCTGCAGGAGCGGATGTGGTTTTCCGTTGCACCATCGCACACCCCAACGCTGGCTGTTTCCTCTACCTGGAGGGCTGGGTCAAAGAATTCAAATTTATCCCCAAGGACGAAGATTGCAAACTCTCCCACGTGCATAAAGGCAACGAGGGCCGCTACAGCTGCCAGTGTTTCGCCAGGAATGTTTCGTTCGAATGGTCTGCTGTCAGCAAGACCCTGGATTTGGTGGTAAGAGGTGAGATGTCCCCCCACCCACATCCTACTCTTCTCTTCCTCCCTGGCATCTGTCATGTCCTGAGAGAGCTAGGCAGGAGGATGTGGTGAAAGAAAGCGGCTGTAATTGGGGGCCAAGCAGAGGGTTACAGTTTCCTCCAGATGCGTTTGAGCCTTGCCAGCTCCTCAGAGCCCCTACAGATGCCCTATAGACCCAGGGCTGCTAGGCTACCCGCGGGGGGCCAAGGGTGAGGGGACACCCGCCAGCCCCAGGACAGTTGTACGTCGCATTGCAGCCCAGCGGCAGGGGCTGGCTGGCAGTGGCAGATGAGGGCCAGCTCCATGTTCCTGTCCTCCTCCCTGGCTTTGGTGCCACTGCGTGGGGTGACGGGTCAGAGACTGTGGGTAGGGGGTGTCCCAGGGGCCTGGGACGTGGGAGGTAGATCCAGCAGGAGCCCCTGGGGCTCCCTTTGAACTTCCCTTTATCCCTCCTTAGCCCAGGAGCTCCCCAGCGTGTCCCCTTCCCCACGTGTCTGTTTGCCCTGGGACTCCCACGTCCCCTTGGGTCCCCTGTTGCCCCCATGGGACTCTTTTGGTCCGTCCGGGAGCTCTGGGGGGCTCCTCCCAGGGCCCCCCCTCGGTGACTGTCCTTTCCTGTCCCCTGCAGATTACACCTGGAACAACGTGGTGCGCCTGGTGCTGGGGGCCGGGGTCCTGCTGCTGCTGGGGCTCATCGTGGCCGAGGCCATGTGCACCCCCTGCCGCACAACGGGGCCCCGCTAGGAGGGGGCGCAGAGCCCCCCCTTCCTCCTCGGCCTGTGTCCCGTTCCCCCCACCCGTGTCCGTGTCCTTCTGTCCCCAGCAGGGACAAGCACCCATCCCCGGGGGAGGCAGCGGGGCTGAATAACCAGTCTCCAGCCGCAGCCTTCCATTGCTCACATTCGTTTATTATTTTAAAACACTGACGAAACACATCACACCGTGACCTATATATATAAATTTACTTTTATGCAGGTATAAATTTATATATACAGGACCTTTAAACCTCTGTATACTCAGGACACAAAGTTCCAGAATAGCTTCACCGGCTACAACAAAAGTATTCTTGTTATGAAAACACAAAGAGGAGGTGCGAATATCAAAAAACGCAGAATAAAGAAATTAAAAACGAGTGCAAAATGAATGAAAGTGCAAAAAAGCTTTTGTTATCGTAACGCTCCTTCCAAAACACGCCCCCTCCCCCCCCCCCGTCCTTTTCTGCCCGCCGAGGCCGGGCGAGCCTCAGGCCCCAGGTGAAGGGGGGGATTGGAGGAAGGGAGCCCGGCTGCAGCACCCAGGTCGTTCCCCCTCCTCTGCACCGCGGGGTCCCCTCCGGAGGGCACGGAGTGAGGAACGGAAGCGGCCGAGTCACATCGTCCTCACGCTGCCTCCTCTTCTCCAACGCCCCTCATTGCACTCGCGTCCCCAGATCTGCCTCCGCAGGCAGCAGCTGCCCCCAGCTCTCCTAGACAATTCGGAGGGTTTTTCTTTCCTAAAAGTGCTTGTGATGGACGCGGGAATCACCGGAGGATGGCAGCGGCAGGCAGCTGCGCTCCGGCGAGGCAGGCATGGCCGTCCTCCTCGCTGAGCTCCAGGCTGGCTGCTCTCACAGAAATGGAGACTTCGACCTTGCGCACACCACCTCCTGTTTTCCACGAGGAGGGAGAAACACCTTCCTGAGAGGCTCCGGCTGCTCCCACGCCCCCAGAGTCACCTGCGGACCAGCCGCCCCAGAAGACACTCCACGCCCGAGGCTGGAGCGCGTGGTGGGACATCTCCCACAGCTCCCGCTAAGCCCTGCCAACACCATCTGCAGCAGCAGGGGCAGGAACGACACCTGCGCAGGCTTGGGGGCCCCCACTCCAAAAAAACATTTGACTTGAAAAATTCTTCATTGACTTTGAAATTTTGGCTGCAGTCACGTCTCTCAGAAAGACCCCAGAGAGGAACCTGTGGGCCAGACACAGCCCCATTGTCCTCTCCAGCTTCCTAGTGACACAGCGGTGAACAACCCCGGGACGAGTTTGGTCAGGCAACAGGGAAAGGATGAAAAACTTTGGTGCTTCTGCCTTGGTCACAGCTGCCCTTGATGCTCCCTGAGGGGGGACTCCCAAACAATACTCTGTGGAGACGGAGGACCTGCAAGGTCAAGGGTGCAGCAATCCTTCCTTCTCCTGGTTTCCCTGCTGGGACCAGAGACAACTTCTGCTTGCAGAGGACACAGCACCCGAGACCCTGCCTGGGACTAGAACCTGCCGCCTCCACAGCCACAGAAACCACCACATTAAAACAGCGACACACCAACAGTAGAGGAAATAGGCGCTGTGGTATTTCCACAAACACCCATCCACACGTACACACACAATGCTTTGGGTTGGGTTTGGTTCGAAAGGAAAACAAGAAGAAGGTTAGAAGTTTTAACAGTAAATAGCCCTTGACCACCTGCAAACCCCGTAACTCTCTCAACCCAGATGAATCCAGAAGCTTTGTACCCCAGCGGCTGAGTCAGCCCGAGAGGCTGAGGAACCGATGCTCACGGAACCACTAAGTGTGTGTGACAGAGACCCTCGTGTCTCCCATCACCCTTCCAGTGGGGCTGGTTTTCCTGCACCCAGCAGAGACCCAGGCTCCAGCCCCGCGCCACAGCCAAGGGGGAGCACCTTGGCAGTCCTGCCCTCTGCTCTCCTGGCAGTCGAAAGAGCCCAGAGGAGGAGTAGCCCGTGGGCACAGCTTCCCGCTGCTGCCCGTGGCTGGCACAGTCTGAATCATGCCCCTCTGCCCATTTTGCTGGTGCCCAGGCAGAGCACGGCTTGACTGCACCCAACTGCAGAGCAAGAGCCGATGGTGCTGGCCGTACCCAGGCCTGTGGGCCAGCCATAGCTCCTCTTCCCCTTCAGCAGGGATCTTCTGAGCTCACCACCACCGCCGCTCTCACAAGGCTCTCCGTCCTTCACGCTAGTTTCAGATCTGACCCCTGGGTGACAACTCCTCTCCCGGCAGCCGGGGCAGTGCTCGGTCCCCTGCCCAAGAGGAGGAATGACTTAGCACGAGGGAATGGAGCAGACAAGAACAGAACGCCTTCGTTAAGATGTTTCCTCACAAGCTCAATAACCATGTCCCGTGCAAGGGTATCAAGAGTCACAGAGGAGCCGTTCCATTCTAGATCACGCCTGGAGAGGTCTCAGCACCGGTCGCGCAGAGTCTCACAGCTGAAGGTCCCAGGGCTCCTCTTCTCCCCCAGCACACCGTGGCCCCGAAGAGACTCCCCATCAACTGAAGAGGCCAACTTCAGGACCATTCACTGCGGATCAAGGGTGACCCGGAGAGTGGCTGTGGGACCCAGGGACGTGGCGTTCCTACCCACTGCCCCTCTCTCCACAGCTGCCCACGTTGCAGTGCTTGAAGAGACAGAAGAAAATAAAAACAGGAAAGGAGACGGAGAGCTGCCTAAATCAAACCCAAGCACTGAGAAAACAAATACACGGACTAATTTCAAGTCCTGCGTGAAGAGCAAGCAGCAGACGTTTCAAGAGCGGGTCAAATGTGACCCCAAATATTCAATAAGAAAGAGTCAAAATGCTACATTTCCATGGGAAGCCTAGAACAGATTGACTCAGGTGTGACAGCGGCTCCCAAGGCAGTGCTGCTCCAAGACGTGTTGCTGGTGCACTCGCTAAGATCCCTTCATCCCTGTCTTTGGGCACTGGGAAAGGGGGAAAAATTGTTTTGCTACCGATATGTCATTCTTGGGAACGGGAAAGAAAGCGGACCTGGGACTCAGATCACATCGCTGCGGACGGTGGAGAGCCCTGGGGGCAGGTGGCCGCCCTCCAGCCCTGCACTGCCACACCGCTGCTCCAACGGCAGGCGGCACGGGACGGGGACACACCACGGCGAGGGGAGCACGGGTGCTGCCAGGGGACACAGGGACTCTCAGAAGCTGCCAGGGACTCTGCCAGCAGCCCCCAGGCATGTTGGCGTGTCCTAGCCTACTCGGCCTCTCCTCCGTTACAGGGGACAGCGTTACATGGGCATTCCCGAAGTGCCTGCACCCTTGTTGAAAAGGTGCTCTGTTACTAAAAGGACAGAAAAAAACCTCCAAAACAGTTAACTGCTGAATTTCCTTTAGCTCTGCAGGTAAGGAATCCAGGGACAACGAAAGATCCTGCTCTTCTGGCAGCAAAACCTGGGGGACTCGCCAGGGCAAAAAAGGGGGAGAAGGCGGCTTGGCAGGATCGAGTCAGCCAACTCCGGAACGCCTTCGGAAGCGAGCTGTGAATCCGCCTGCAGAGGAATGGATGTTTCTTGTCCTTGGAAGCTGTCTCCGCTCTAGAAAGGGCCTTCCTCCTAATATGTGGACCAAAGAGGGTCTGACTCTCCTTTGCAGAGGATTTTTTAATTGCTGCAAGGGGAAGAAGTTAACCAAGCATCCTTCCTCCCAGAGGAAGAGGAAATGGAGCTTGTTCTGCATCCACCCAGCCCTGGCCCCGCGGGGCCCTGGGGCCGCTGCAGATAAAGCGCAGATGCTGGTCGTGGGCAGAGCAGCAGCCAGGACACATTGGTCCCTGGAAGGGACAAGAGGTCGGCCACTGGTTCCCAGTGCGGTGAAGGGGCAAAGCAAAGTCATCATCTGGCCTTAAAAGGGAAAGTCAAAGGAACTCAGAGAAAAAGGCAAAGCGAGCAGAAGCTCCTTGAGGAGCATCCCTTGGAAACGATGTTAACACAAGCCCCCCCCAGAGGAACACATCACAGGAAAAAAAAATAAAAAAAAATAAAAAAAAAATAGATCTCTCTCAGCTGCTGAGCAAAGCCAAGACCAGCCTTTAAACGGGTGCAAGCACGTGCGCAGGCAGCCAGTCCCTTCCCTTATCTGGGTGAATTGAGTAGTGGTGTCAGCCCCCAGCCGCCACACTGCTCCCCTGGCCCTCAACACAACCCCCGCAGCAGTGCGGTCACAGCAGGACATGGGGGACAGCTGTCACGTGAAGACAGGCTGGTCCCACGTCCACCCTCTGTCCCTGCAGCCACCCCCGAGGCTTGGGGTCAGCCTGTAGCCAGCGCCGGAGGAGAAGGGCAGTGTGGAGGGGAGCGGAGAGGATGGGAGATGGACTGGTGGGAGGGAGGAGATGCGGCACCCGAGGGGACATGAGCAGGACATGACAAGCTGCGGTCGGTCGGGGGGAATCTCTGTCCTGACCAGACAGTTTGGCAGCACCGGTGCTGAGGGAGGGTCCCGATCGGGCCAAGAAAAGTCACTTTAAGGTGTCATCAGCATTCTTGAACATGAGGATGGCATTGTAGATCTTGAGTGCTGGGCCCAGCTTGACACTCATAATCTTGACGATGTCAGCCTGCGTCAGCAAGAGGAACGCCTCGCCATCGATCATCTGGAGAGGAGAGCAGGGACAAAGGAAGTCACCGAAAACCCAGGCTGTGGCTTCCTAGGGACAGCCAGCACGGCCAGAACCTGGGGACATGCACCATCGCCTTCACCCTCAGCCAGGGACCACAGATGATCCCAGTCAGGGGCACCCACAGCACTCCCATGCTGTCCCAGATAAACCAGAGCTGGGAGCTGGCGTGCCCAGGAACAGGGTAGAGAAGGGGAAAGGCCCTTCCCAGGGCTGCCCCACGAGCTCGCACTGCAGCTGGCCCGGGCTTCTGTGCCAGAGCACAACGGGCACAGCACACGGCCAGCGGGCAACCCGCTCTGGGCAAACACCTGCCCATTCCCAGCTCCAGGTCCCGGCACACGTGGAAGCTGACCCCAGCTCAGCTTCGCCTGCCTGAGCACCCTTAAAGCGCAGGGGTCATTTACTAACAGGCTGGGACGCTCGCCGTCCCCAGCATCAGCCTGCCCCGGGCGTACCCCCCATGCTGGAAAGCAGCCCCTCCGCGCGTCTGCCCACAGAGCAGTCTAAAAACAATGAACCTGGCTGACAGACAGCAACGCCATCGAACCGCTGTGCCGGTGAGAGGATGCAGGTGGGGACGGACGAACGGGTGAGGAGCAAGCTGCTTCCCTCAGGAGGTGATGGCGCTATTAAGGCTGCAGTATCATCCTCCCCCTGGCTCCCCGCTCCCGGCCTCCGCAGAGGGGCCCTCACTCACCCGCGCCGGGAGAAGGGGGCAGCACAGCTCCCTGGGGGTCGGCATCTCCCCTCCTGCTGCCGTATCTGCACGGGCAGACACTCGAATGCAGTGGGGCTGCTGCCCCCAGGGCTGCAGGTTGGGATCGCTGCCAGGTGCTGGACATGCTCTCCGCATTCAGCAGCAAGCCGCTGCAGGAAGGCCACTAGCCCATTCCTCCCTACCCTGTTGGCAAACAGCTGTCCTTGGCCAGCTGCACTCAACCCTCCAGCCCTTCTCACCTCATCCTTGAAGAGCTTGGCTTGGTCCTCGCAACCCGTCAGAGTCTGAACAAAGCTAAAGACCTTGGAACAAACAGAGAAAAATGTCAAGACAGAAGCAAGGAGACCTCCCGTGAGCCCACATCCTCGCTTCCAGAGACGCACTTTGCACCCTGTAAGGTAACGGCGTGGCTGTCAGGGCACAGGCTGAAGTTGCAGCACCCTCCCATGCCTAGAGACCACCCTCGGACCAGGGCACAGGCGCTGGCCTCCTCCAGCCCCACAGCAGCAAATGCTACAGCAGCTTCCTCTCCAACAAGCCACCTCCAGCACAGCGAGATGCTTCCCAGTGAGGGGTGGGGGCAGGAGAGGGGCTCACAGGAGGGTAATGGGGAGATCAGGCAGGGCTGGCTGCTGGGGCTGGTGCCAGAGGTCCAGCTACCCAGGCCTTAAGAGGGGCCATCACAGATGCTCAAGAAAGTGAATGAAGGTGACGATGAAGAATTTGAGGTAAAAATTTCTTTTTTTAAAGAAACAGTGGAGTGAGTTCTTATCTGCAGAGTCTACGGTTTAATTTTTTTTTAACATGGCAAAGACAAAACTGATTTCTTTGGAAAACTGGAACATGCTAAATGAAGATTCTGCTGTTTGCCTTCACCTGCCTGCCCTGGGCTAGTGCCACATTCAAGCCAAGCAAGAACCTGGTAGTTCTGCACGTACTTCCCAGAAGCTGCCATCAGGGCTCATGTCTGGCAGTTGTCCCCAGAGGGCCTTACAAGCGTGTCCAGCAGACTGCCTTCTCACTAGCCCAGGGAAGTCGCCACTGGAATACCTCCGTGCCTGGTGCATGTACCATGGTGCTGCACAGCCAGGAAGAGTGCTCCCAGCCATGCCAGTGGGTTAGGAGCCAGCACACGGCCTTCAAAACCATCTTACCTCATCAATGGTCCACTTGGCCACCGTAGTTGCTGTGATGCCAGCCACCCCCGGCAGGAGTTTGCAGTGCTGCTCCCAGCAGAGCGACAGGGAGCGGTCGGGGTGGGCAGACAGGGCAGACATGAAGAGCGACTGGTGCATATTGTCTGAAGAAATAGCTGGCAATAAAAAAGCAAGATGCGATACAAGGTAGAAGGATGAGAACATCCCATCCCATCCCATCCCATCCTACAAGTCTTGGGGAGGGCCCAGGACTGGCAGCAGATGGTCTCATGGGTCCAGGAATCCAGAGCTAGTTGTTGTCCCTTGAATTAATAGGACATAAGTGTATCCAAGTGTTCAGTTTGGTGGGATTGGGGATGACGGGGGAAGATGTTTAGAGACAAGCTTGGTTTTGCCTTGTTCTCACCACCTTCAGTCTTTCATTTTCCGTACTGAAATAGATTTCAATGTCAAATTTCACACCAGAATGCCATCCCATGGCACATCATTCCATTCATTTCACATTTTTAACCAAGCTTTTCCCTTGCTCGCTGCTCCAAGTAGTCAAGGATGGCTCCCAAGAAGAGATCCTCATCATTCACCCCCAGCGCTGGGGTAGGCAGCAGGACCCGCCCACGGTAAAACAGATACTGGCTGAAATAAATGTCAGTCTTCGTCTTACGTCAGTCATCAAAACTAAATGCCAAGGAAACTCTGGGCTGCAGCAATAATTTGGCACTTCACAACCACACTGATGTTTCGGGGTACGGCAGCCACAGGATGAAGGCACAGCACCCCTGCCTGAAGAGGACAAAGTGCCAGGGAAAACACACTGCCACAGAGAGGGGATCCGAATTCTCTGCCCTAACGCACTCAAGGATTCACAGACATAAACCAAGAGACATGACGAGGGTCCTAGCAGAGCTCTGGGAAGAGGCAGGGACGTTCTTCGCAACTTTGGTAGTCGACCACAAGCTCCTCACTGGTGCTCACCTGCGTGAGGTCTGACTGAGTGAGCCAAGGGAGACCTGCCTCAAGCAGCCACCACCCCAGTTCCTCCAGCCTTGCCCCTGGGATGACACCGCGGCAGAGGATGGCACTTACTCTGGAAGTCTTCCTGCTGGATCTTCCGGTACTTTGGAGGTCGCCCTCTAAAGAGACAAGAAGACTAATTTCCAACTGGGTTGGGACTGGCCCGAGGGCAATGCCTTGGCAGCGGGAGCAAGGATTACCTCTCGGACCCTGACCCAAAGGGTTGACAGCTAGAGATATAAAACATGGTAAGAAGAACCAAGAGAGGTGCCCAACAGAGCCGGAAGGACAAACGCCAGCTGCCAGCAACTGTGCTCCCCCGTGGTCAAGGAGCCTCTCTGGCTTGGCCATCCCTCACAGGGACAGAAGTCATGGCACAGGGGCCCTGCGCTGCTGCACGGGGCTCACGGGGTTTGTCCCTACCTCCCATGGTGCCGAGATTTCTTTCGCTGAGGGAAGCCAATCAGGTTCCTCTTGCGAGTTGAGGCCTCGGTGTCAGACAAGTCCGCCTTAAGCCTGCCCTGGTTCTTCTCTGCCAGCGGGCACCCTGAGAGGCAGTAATGGGCCGTGAATCTCCCAGTCACGTGTCCTGACCCGTCGCAACCCGGTGTGGGGCACTTCCTAGAGAACAGAGGGGAGGCAAGCGTCGGACCCAGCTCAGAGCAGCACGGGAGGCGAGCCAGCAGGCCCGCCCTTCCGTTCCTGAGCACGGGAAGCCATAGCCTTGGCCACGAAAAGCACAGTAAAGATGTGCTGAACAAATTCCAGGGGTGAGGACGCTGGGTGCACGGGCAGGGCACACCCAGGTATAGATATCCTCCAGGTATAGAATAGAATCATAGAATCGTTTTGGTTGGAAGAGACCTTTAAGATCATCAAGTCCAACCGTTAACCCAGCACTGCCATGTTACTACTCACCCATGTCCCTCAGCACCGCGACTACCCATCTTCTAAATACCTCCAGGGATGGCGACTCAACCACTTCCCCATGCAACCATTCCAAACCTTGATTAGCTTTTTGGCGAAGAAATTTTTTCCTAATATCCAATCTAAACCTCCCCTGGTGCAACTTGAGGCCGTTTCCTCTTGTCCTATTGCCCGCTACTTGGGAGAAGAGACTGACCCCCCCTCATTACACTCTCCTTTCAGGGAGTTGGAGAGAGCGAGAAGGTCTCCCCTCAGCCTCCATTTCTCCAGGCTGAACACCCCCAGCTCCCTCAGCCGCTCCTCATGAGACTTGCGCTCCAGACCCCTCACCAGCTCCATTGCCCTTCTCTGGACACGCTCCAGCCCCTCAATATCTTTCCTGTAATGAGGGGCCCAAAACTGGACACAGCACTCAAGGTGGGGCCTCACCAGTGCCCAGTACAGGGGGACCATCACTCCCCTAGTCCTGCTGGCCACACTATTTCTACAAACACCCATCCCACCTCTGCTGCTGTCACAGCGACACTGTGCAAGTCACCAGAGCAGTGCTGATGAAGCACATCACGGGTTCACAGAGTCTCCATCTTCCCTTCCTTGCCCTCGCAGGCATCCAGACTAGCCTCAGAGCGAGGAGGAAGCAAGTGTGACAAGTGTGGCCAGCAGAGAAACCCCTGGGAGCCAGACCTGCCTTCCCCATCCTCACAGATGCTCCACCATACTCGCTTCTCTTGATGCCAGCCTGCCGTGCTGGGGTCGGCACTACACCGTGCCCGGTTTCTGCTGGAAAAGCTGACGCAAGTGACTGACTGAGCTGGGGGAGACGCACTGTTCCTTCTCGGGCCTTCCCAGCTCACAACCTCACAGTGAAGGGTATCCATGAGGGGCAGGAGGAACATTGCCCTCGAAGCCGGTATCAGTGAACAGCAACTTAGAGGCACTGTCCCCTACACAGCCCACATGTCCCCACAGGTAGATGAGCACGTAGGGCACCCCCAGGGGCTCTGGGTGCTGCAGGACAGGTGCAGGGTAGGAACTCACAGGAGTTACACTAGCCGCAGGCTCTGGGCCACCTTGGGGCCTGGCCTGGGGAGAGCAAGGGCTGCACCGAAGCAGGGGGCAGAGCCAGGCGTGGGGTGGGTGCAGGGAAGAGCTGGCTGCTGGTGGGGGTGGCGGGTGTGGAGGAGCGGAGGAAGGGCCAGAGCGAAGCTGTGCCCCTCTGAGCTGTGCTGGGAGCTCACCTGTGGTGAAAGCTGTACTTGGAGCTCTTGGTGTGAGGGATGCTCTTGCAGCCCAGGGTTGGGCAGCCCCCATGAGCGGAGGAGGCTGGTTCCTTTGGCCCTAGACAAGGAGGAGAAACAGGAGAGAGACTGTCACGGCTGTAGCCCCAGGCAGAGTCAGGGCTCTAGGGTCCCTGCCTGCACCAAACACGGACACCTTTTCCAACTGATAACTCCACAGAAAAGCCCTTCCTCCCTGCCCATCCTCAGCCAGCACATGCCTTCCCATTTCTGCGCATGGGCAGGTGATGGTGGCAGTAGGGACCTGGCATGTTTTGCCCCTGGTATGAGGGACTGACCCAGGCGCAGGACTTACTGAGAGGAGGCTGCAGTGGGTGTCCAGTTTTTGAGCACCAGCCTATGGGGTGGATGTCTGGATGATCCACATCAATCCAGAAATCATAGACGTGGCTCCAGCCATCAAAATGGATCTAGGGAGACAAGTAGAGAGGTCACACTTCAAGCCTCAGGGCACCTCCCTGAGGAGCTCTGGAGCCCTCCAAGCAGCAGGGTAGAGATGAACTGCAGCACAAGGATCTGGTCCACTCCGGGAACCTGGCACTGGGACCTGCCATCCTCCACATGGTGTGCTTCCACAGACCTCCACACACTTTGCCTCTACAACTGGCAGTGAGCTGGGAAGTGCAGAAGCAAGCCAGCACAGTGCCTGGACACAGGCTCAGCACCGAGACTTCAGCACTCACCTTTATCCTGTGATCTTCCACGTCCTCCACACTGGCCACTCGGATGAAGGAAGGAGTCCTCCTGTCCACTGCTTCCAGCTTCATGTTGACCAGGAAGCCATGGGGTGGGCGCTGGGGCCAGGAAGAACGCAGGTTAGCACAGAACAGGGACGTGCTTCGGGCTCCTGTGCCACTCGGCAGCTTTCCCAGCAGCGTGTGCTCCTGAAGCCCAGCTCCCAGCCCCGGCCTGTCTGGGTAAGAGCCATCCCAGCTCACAGTGGCAGCAGGAGAGAGTGGGGACAGGCCTCCCAGATGTGAGCCGTTTTAACAAGATGGGAAAGCGGTGCCCAAGGGAAGAAAGTCGCTAAGAGACATATTCTGGGGATCCATATTGCAGCCAGGCTTGGCTGGACACAGCTGATGTTATTGCAGTTGGAAACGACAACTATCAAGTAAGCCTAAACAAGTCCCCATCATCCAGCTCCTGTCTAGCTGAGGGGATGGTCATACTTCCCATTTTTCCCAGTTTTGAACTATTTGCCCAGGATAGCCCTGACTTCTGAACCTTGAGTGTAGATCCGAACCCCGGGCCTGTGGCCGGAACATACTGAACATCAATTGACTTTTCATAAAAGCAAAGACCTGACAACAGAGAAAACCTGAATTCCTGCCCAGGCACAGTGGAGCAGATGATGTGGCACTCACCACTTTAAAGGCCCAAGCCGGGACAGCAGATGCTCCGGTTTCCTTTAAGTACTTTTCCCAGGTGAAGTTGTCAGGATCAGGATAATCTAAAAAGGGCAAGATGCAGAAGGTGAGACCCCCTTGCAGGAAGATGGCAAGTACCCTAGAATGTCCTACTGCCTTGAAGGACCGAGCAAGTCTGCGCCACGCACACAGGAGCCTAAGAGACCTCAAGGAGTACTACTATTTTCTCATGGACCTTGAAATCCAGGGTACAGGAAGCAGAAAGATCTGGGCCTGCACAGACAGCTTGGGTCCTCCTCGTGTCTCCACTTGGCCCGACACAACCACTATGATGCACCTGAACACATGTACAGGAGCCTTGTCAGGAGCGTGCTGCCTCCCTGGCTGTGGCCTTGCTGAAGGAAACCACCTGGGCTTGCAGACAAGCAAAGGCCATGGGGTTTGTGCCCCCTGAATCCCCATGCCACTTTGGGAAGCCTGTCCCCAAGGGGACTTGCCAGCGAAGGCTGTGCTCCCGGGCCACTGACTCACCTTGAGGAGGTGTGAGGGGTTTGCCGTGCTCCTGACACCATCCAACTGGGTGGATGTATGGACTGCTGGGGTCACACCTGGAAAACACACCCGAACTCTTACACAGGGCTGAGACACCCGGCTCATCACCACCAGGCAGCGCAGGCTGAGGGGGCCCAGGGCAAAAGCCCCTGCAGAAGCCAAGTTCTTCTACAGCACTCCTGTCCCTGAGTGACCCAGGGAACCACGGGCCCTGGCAAGGGAAGGGCTAGAGCAGGGGAACTCCAGCTCAGAGGGGCAGGACACGAACGCGCCCCCCGTGCAAGCCCTTCCGCAGAGGTGCCCAGGGGAACAGCAATCCTTTGCCGCGAGCGGGGAGACAGGCTGTGCCTTTCAGAGCTCCGAGAGGTGAGACCTGAGCAATCCGGGGGGGCTCATGTCCTGGTCACAGCTTCCAGAAGGTCACAGCACACTCAGGTGCTGCTGCTTCACAGCTCTGCCCTGGGACAGAGCAGGCAGCTGCCCAGCACCAGTGAGACAGGAGCAGTTGGGGACAGAAACCACTGCAGCCCCATAGCTCCTCAGGGCAAGAAGTAAGAGAAGGTCAGAGGGTTCCAGCCACAAAGAAAACAGAATTGCTCTCAGGACCCTGATTGTGCTAACTGGCCATTTTAATTGGCTTTAACTAGCTTTAACTGGGACACCTCCCCACCCCGGCCACAATCCCCTGCGACAGACCCAGGAGCTACTTTTAAGATCAGGCCTTCAGTCTCTGCATCGCAGGTGGCCCTGTCCCCTAGGTGGGTTTCAGGGTGATCACATCTGTCTCTGCCCCACATTAACTATAGGGCCACGGCAATTTCCCAGAAGGTGACATGGAACAGGTAAAGGTTTGTCCCCCAGCACAGGGAGGCGACCCTCTGCCCCACGGGACCACTGGTGGCCTGTCTGCAGCAGCGTGCTGGGATCATCCCACACTTTCGCGAGCACCCCGTCACTCTTGCTGAGGCACCAGCAGGGTGTCTCCCCAGCACTGGCACCCCAGGAGCCTCTGTGCACTCACCAGTAGTCGTAAGTATCATCCCAGTTGTCAAAGTGCACCAAAAAGCGATTGTCGACCACGTCAGTCACTGTGGCAACACAGATGAGGGAAGGGTTCATGCGGTCCACAGCTTCGAGCTTCATTCCCACCTCGAAGCCTGGGGAAGCCTCGTGCTGGGAGGAGAGAGGGGCAGGTTTCTTTCGGAGCCGCGGGCCCAGCACCCTCCTCACCACTTCCCTTGCTGCAAGGAGGCACCTGCCCAAACCCTCCCAAAACCAGATCCTCCCTGGCCTCCAGGCAGGCCCAGGACCACTTAAGATCCCAGAAGGGCAGTGCCCTGCTGTGCATGTAAGAAAAGAGGCAGAGGGCACGTAACCCAGCTTGGCCATGCAAAGAAAGAGGAAAAGAAATCTTCAGACCCTCAGGACCTTCTATAAGTAGTAACCCCCAAGAGAAAAACAGCCTCCAACCTACACTGATTCACATTTTGCCACAAAACACTTCTTCGCGGTCACGCTCCTCCAGTATTAGCAGCTAACAAAGCCCTAGGCTTGGGAGGAGGAGCTGGGATGGGGCTCTTCATCCTACCTTGCCTTGATTTCTTGGACACAAAATCTGTGCAAAAGGCTGGGTCACAACACTCGTGGGATTGTTGCAGCAATGAACAGGAGGGTTTAGACACAATAAATAACTCAGAGAGGCTGATTTATCAGTAGGTTGAGTTTCCTCTGCAGCTGACAAGGAAACCATCAGCATTTTGCGCTCCGCTGTATTCCCACTTTCTGTACCCAAGCTGCCGTATGAAAAATAAAGGCAGAGGCAGAAACAATGAGGATACAAAACAGAGACAAAAGACTTATATTTAAGAATCATTAACTGAGAGGTTTTGGCAAAATAACTGAGAGTAGCGGTTACTTCTCCTCACCAGTACTTTTGCAATATATTTAACTGTCCATGAGACTGACCTGGATGAAACAGTGAATCAGACCAACCTCAATTTTTGGGCACACCAAACTAATGTCCTGGCTACAGATCCTCAGCGGCAAAGCATGCCACGTCTCATCATTCTGCACTGTGACTTGAGAAGCATGGGGTAGACAGAAAAAAGCTCAGCCCTGATGGAGGCATTCTGCTCAGCTGGGGGGGAAGAAGTCACACCTGAAACTGGCTTGGATGGGTGTACGCGTCGCTGGGTAAAAAAAATGGCTGGAGGGCTACGAATGGAGTTAAATCCAGTTGGCAGTTGTTACAAGTGGTGTTCCCCAGGGCTCAGTATTGGGCCCAGTTCTCTTTAATATCTTTATCAACAATCTGGATGAGGAGACCCTCAGTAAGTTCCCAGACGACAAGAAGTTGGGTGGGAGCGTTGATCTGATTGAGGGCAGGATGGCTCTGCAGGGGGATCTGGACAGGCTGGACCGATGGGCTGAGGCCAATGGTGTGAAGTTCAACGAGGCCAAGTACTGGGTCCTGCACTTGGGTCACAACAACCCCATGGATGCTACAGGCTGGGGGCAGAGCGGCTGGAGAGCTGCCTGGCAGAAAAGGACCTGGGGGTGTTGGTTGAGTGCTGGCTGAATATGAGCCAGCGGTGTGCCCAGGTGGCCGAGAAGGCCAACAGCATCCTGGCCTGTGTCAGCAATAGTGTGGCCAGCAGGACTAGGGAAGTGATCGTCCCCCCCACCACTGGTGAGACCCCACCTTGAGTGCTGTGTCCAGTTTTGGGCCCTTCACCACAAGAAAGACATTGAGGTGCTGGAGCGTGTCCAGAGAAGGGCAACGGAGCTGGTGAGGGGTCTGGAGCACAAGTCTTGTGAGGGGCGGCTGAGGGAGCTGGGGGTGTTCAACCTGGAGGCTGAGGGGAGACCTTCTCGCTCTCTACAACCCCCTGAAAGGAGGGGGTAATGAGGGGGGTCGGTCTCTTTTCCCAGGTAACGAGCGATACCTTGAGAACCTATGGGACATGATTTAGTGATAACTTGGCAGTGCTAGGTTAATAGTTGGACTTGATCATCTTAAAGGTCTCTTCCAACCAAAACGATTCTATGATTGTACGAACCTGCAGGCTCTGGCAGGAAGGACAAGCTGCTACTCACAGTGTTTCGGACCATGAAGAGGTGCTTAGGAGCTGCCTGAGCCTTTGTTATCTTCAGGTAGTTTGTCCAGCTGAATTCTTCTTCCTTATAACCTACAACCCCTCAGGAAGAGAAATGAGAGCAGCGAGTTCACAGAGAGGAACCAGGAGGTTGTGAGACCGAGCCCGGCCATCCCCGATCAGCCCTCAGCCTGCCAGGCACATCCTGCACGGGCGGATGGGGTCCACAGCAGCCCTGGGAAACCCAAAGCCCATGGCTCAGGCCCAACAGCTGATTTTGAAGTGGTGCTAGGAAACGTTAGCAGTGGAGTGGAAATCCAGAGCTCAGCTCCTCCCTGGCGAGCATCAGCCTCACCTGCCCTGGGGCAGAGCTGCTGGCTTCCGCCTGGCACGGGGACATCCAGGCTGTCAGGGCTTTGCCCCAAAATGGGAGCGAGCAGAGACCTTTAGCGTGATGGGTGCCTGAAAGGTTGTCCTGCAGAACCTCCCCCAGCACGGCAGCATCCTCTCCTGGGCCTCATGGAGCCACCCTGTCCCCATCTCCAGCTCTACATTTGGGGGCCCACTACTCGTCCCCCTCCTTCAACCCACTAACTGAGACTCGCTAACTCCTTACCTTTTGGTGGCTGGAGTTTGTGCCCCGTCTCCTCAAACCAGCCAGCGGGGTGGATGTCGGGGGAGTCAGCATTCAGCCAGAAATCATGGCACTCAGAGTAGCCATCAAAGTGGAGGCGCATCCGGTAACCGCACACCTACCAGAGGGAAGGCAGGAAAAGGAAAGGACCATGGAAACCTCCTCCTGTCCCTGGCTGAGCATCGTACGCACCTCCCCTCCCGCACGCAATCTCAGAGTACCACTTAGGGCAGCCAAGGGTCAATCATAGGTCAGTGCCCAAATCGGAAGGCACACGCCAGTCTCAGAAGATGTCCAGCATGGAACAAGGTAAGTGCAAGGCCACGACAAGCCAGCCCTGAGAAGGGAGGTTCAGGGTGGTACATGAGATGCCACGGTGGGGCACCTTGCTGGGTCCAGCAAGACCAAGGATTCCTTTTTCTGCACCCAGAGGAGATGCTGGCACAGGGATTTTGGCTGAATGCCATTCTCCTTTGGTGAAATCTCTCCAGCAGCAAGAAGAGCAGCCACTGTTGTATGGCTGATCTCCTTGGCTGCCTGAGGAGCACTGTGAGGAGCTGGGGAGATGGTTCGGCTGCCACATGGCTGAGCGGAGAGCTCCACAGACAGAGGGCCTCCACAGACACAAGGAAGAGCAATGGTATGCCTCCACACCCTCCACCTCAAGGGCTCAGACCTGTCTGAGGGGCATCAGCTCAAAGATAAGAAGCTGTTGCCGTCACCACAGTCTCTCCCCCCATGGCTCTGCTGTGTCAGGGGGAGGGAGAGACCAACTAGGCTGAGGCATGACGGCTGCTCCACAGCAGTCTCCTGCCCCTACGAACTGGAAGGAAACCCCCCATTTGCTTGATTGAGGTCATCTCATGCAGTGACATGCAGGCGAGGGCCCAAAGCCCATCTCCTCCACGGGCCAGCTGGCAGCACCTCCCCTCCCATGGAGCCTCCCAACTGCGCAGACGCAAGGAGAAACCAAGGAACATGGGAACCGGAGCCGCCTTACCTCAGCCACTGTCAGGATAAAGTACATAGATGGGTGCTGCGGATCGATCCCCTCCAGCTTCATCCCCACTTTAAAGCCATTCTTGTGCTGGGAAGCTACTTGGTACTGGAAACAAAAAATAAACTACAATGTAAAAAAACGACACGGGTAGTTGGGTCCAGAAGCATCCCAAGGAGCAACCATCAGGCAATGGGAGCTGCTGGGACCAGGAGATTGTGGGCCACAGGTTATTCTGTCCAAATGTTAATTCTTTTCCCATAGGAAAACACATTCTTCCACCTCCTTGTGGGTTTGCGTCTCTTGCTACTGGTAGGGCAGGGTGTCCCCGGGCTAACAGCTGCAGCCGGGGAGAGTGGGGCATGGGCCTGGCTCCTCTTGCGCTCCGGCAGTCAGAGGCCTGGGAGCAGGGGTGCAGCGCAGCAAGGTGGCCTCAGGAGATCCCACACCTGGCTTTGAGGAAAGGCTGGAAAGGCTCCAGCACCCTGCCAGAGCCACAGGAGTGTCCTAGGCAAATGTGGGGCGCTTGGGAGTGGGGACAGCACCCCGCTGGGGACTCGGGGCAAATCAAAACTGGAGGCTGACTGATCTTCACCTCCAGGTGAAGACGGGAGCTTGCTTATTGCTCAGAGCCCCGCAACATAGGGAAGCAAGGAAGAGAGGCGAAGGAGGAGGGGTGGGAAAAAAAAGGGAAAGAAAAGAGAAGATGGAAGAGGGAAAAAGACAGGAAAATCCCAACTCACATCCTGGAAGAGATCTAAAGGGGCAGCGACAGCTTTCTGCTCCTCCAAGTAGGACGCCCAAGACCAGCCTTCTTTCTTCTCCTCACTGGCACCTGAGCGCAGCACAAACGCACACACAAGAGGCGCTGCTGAGGGTCCGCTCCAGCCTCCGTCCCTGCCTGCCTCGGGGCAGTGTGGAGGGCAGGCGAGTGCATGGGTCCCGCTGGGGCTGCATCCTGCTCTCACGCACAGTCCTGCATCCCTGCAAAGCTCAGCACCATCCTACCAGAGCCCCTTCTCCAGCAAACCTGGCTGGCTGTCTGAGGAGGGACAGAGCCAAGAGGGCCCCTCTCACACAGGTCCCCATGACCTAGATGTCCTCTGTTGCTGTACAACGCCCTAGTAAGGCACCCAAGGAGCCTGAGGGACAAGCCATCCTGTGCAAAGCATCAGGACACCTCTTGCAACCAGTCCTCCTCCAGCCAGTACATCTGAAAAGGCCACACCACTGATGGATTTCGGACAGCGAGCAGGAGCCATCCAGATGTCTGGGAATCACTCCCAGCTGCAAGGGACTCCCGGCCAGTCAAACCAGCAGTGGGCTCACCTCCCACCGCCACTCCAGAGGCACCAGCTCTGCTATGCTCTGCTCCAAGACAACCACATTATCTCCCCATGGCGCACCAGGGCCACCCTGATGCCCTACAGATGATGCATTTACCCCTGTGGTATTCACAAAAAGAAGATAGTGTGGTCTCTTCATAGGCAGGGAGGTGATCCTTCATGCCTTCGACACCTTTGGGACAGCCACAAAGGCCTTGTCCGAGGCACATGAGAAACAACCCAAGCCTCTTGCTCTCCAGCCACTTTCTCTCCCTGCTTCGTAGTGCCTGAAGGGACTCCAGGAATGCTGTGCCTAATCCAGCACCGAGTAATTCACAGCTACAGGTCAGCCATGGCAGAGAGCCTTGGGTAGGGCAGGCCAGAAATGCAGGGGAAAAACAGACCAACTCCTTCCTCCCATGGGCTTAGGGGAAGTGAAGATGGAAAAAATACGAACTTACAGACGAAATTAAGCTGAGCTTCAATGAGCAAGGTTACTAACCTAGATGCTTTGCTCACACTTAAGAGTGATGAACACCTTTATTATTCTTTAGGACATAGAAAAAAAGGGGAAGGCATGTTTGGGGAATCCATTAAGTACAAGCTCCGCACTTCTGGAGAATGACAAATACACCTGGAGATAGAGCATACATCGACTCTGCTGCATTGAAGCATCCAGCTGTGCATTTTGTTTGATGATGTACTTCTACAGTAAGAGGAAATAAAATGCCGAAATAACAAGGCTCAACACTGCTTACTTGTATGCAACAGGGAAGGTTACATGCTCAGGACTCATATTGTAGAGAAAAGGACCTGGCAAGTGAGTATGAGATCCCTTTTTAATAGTGGTTAACTCAGTGTAACATCAGGGGTTAACACCTGGCCCCTGTTACTGTCCCTACATTTGGCTATGGAGAGGAGTATGAAGCTGGAACAGTTTCATTTAAAAATTACCTTGAGTATGACCATTCACTATTCAAAGACAAAAGATTTCCCGTAAGTGTTTATTTGCAGTATTTTCCCATGATCTCCTTCCCCCTCGCCCCCATCGCACTGCAGGGAAAAAAAAAACCAAACAAGCAAACACTGCACCCCTCAGCTTGTCTCCTTGCCCTCTTGCGTCGACAGCTCTGCATTTGAGATCTCCTCTCATATGGCCCAGGAACAGATTCCCAAGAGATGAGACAACCCCAAATCACCCGGCTTCAGTGGCACTAGACCTACAGGAGCAGCTCCCAAACTTGTGAGCTCCCGATCACCTGAGGGGAGTTCCCCATAAGACTGTCCAAAGGCGGGGGCAAAGCCAGATGCGGCGCAGAACCACGTTATTGCTCAGGACAGTGCCTCTTGGAACAAACACAGTATCCACGAGCATGTAATAAAATCAGCTCCCAAGGGGAGGGACCAGAAAGCACTGTACAGTACGGCCCAATGCCTGAAGAAGACACAGCCGTATCTGTAAGGGTGCCCCGTCCCATGGAGAGAAAGAGAGGAAAGGAGAGAAATGGAAAGAGACAGAGAGAGCAGGATCAAGCAAGCAGAGGAGCTTACAAGCCTTCAAGGAACATGTACCAGTGCATTGCACTGGGTGTTTGACTCTGCTGGAGCACCAAAATGCTGGCCCAGCCCCGCAGCACTGCAGTGGGACCCCACAGTCGTGGCAGGAGTGCCCACCCCACCACCCACCCGGCCCCTACATACCGTGCTGGCTCCCATTCCACGCGTTGGCCTCTGGATTGCTGATGGCAGCGTCTCCTGCAGAGCTTTTCCTCTCTTCCTGCTTTTCCTCCTAGTCATGAGAGCAGACAAAACAGAAACCCATCATGTTGGAGGTCTGCACAGAGGTTTATGCTGTGTTGTACCCTCACACTGGTGCCAAGGGCCACACCGTGCCTCCGCAACATCCAGGATTTGACTGATGCTTGGCCCAGAAATGGCTGGGCAAGAGGATCTGATGGTGGGAGCCCAAGGGGGATTTTGGTGCTGAGTGGTAGCAATCACACCTGGAGTGGATCGGCTACAATCAGGGCTGGCAAGCAGAGCTTCCTTGCCTTGTCAAAGTCACTCTTCCTTCCCCAGGATACACATCACACAGACACTCTCTTACTTCAACACTTACTTTGGTGGTCTAGACTCAAGAGAGCAGTTGAGAGCGTTAGATACCTGCAGCCCAATCAGGATGTGTCTAGCACTGCCGAATCCAAGGCGCTCGGCATGCCAAACAGCCAGCCAAGCGGCTAGAAGCCCTGACGCTCCACACATTCAAGTCTTTTTGGCATTAACAGCCAACAGGTTACCCCTTTGACGTATAGCTGACATAGCACTGAGAAGAACTGCGCACACCCGCAGTGCATACAGGGGTGGCCCATGGCCCACCCTTGACATTGGCACGCGCACGCACGGGCCCTCCCTGCCCTCTTCCTACCATTTGCTCAGATTCATATTCTTCCTCTGAAGGGCTCTGGTAGTCCTTCCTCTTTCGTTTCTTCACTGGCTTGAGGATTTCAGTGGCATTGGTGCTGCTGGCAGAGTTTTCCACAATGACAGACCTGCACAGAGGAAGGAAGAGTAAACCACTACGGCACGTGGCAATGGCTGGGGTGTCAGCAAGGGAGTAGGTGGGTGCTGGAGAATCACTGTCACCCCATTCTTACTCACACATGCTCCCATACCCCACGACTAACGTATGCACTCCTCTCAGCGCACAAGTTGGCAAGAGATTAGAACCAGGGTACAGACCAGAATCACCCTCACACGCTCGGGTGTCAGAAACCTGAACCCAGGGATGGATCAAAAGCGATCTAGTTTCGTAGCAGGCCTCTAAGCTGCATCAGAGTCACACAGAGATGCTGGAAAACGAGTCCCAGGAGTCACACATTAGTAAGCAGAGGGGCTAGACATGCCCTCATGACCCACGCCTCCCAGTGCTGCTCAGCCCGGAAGCACCCACTGCAGCAACCTCCCGCTGCAGCCCTGCTCCAGCAGATATGTGTTTATGAGGCCACAAATCGGGCACGAGAGAGTCTGGCTCCCGTGCTTCCTGCTCTCCCTTGGGATAAGTCTTCACCCCGCGCCTCTGCAGATAGGGCTCCCTGCCCACAGGAAGGAGGGAAACAAGTGGGGTCCCCAGCACCTGCCAGAGACAGATGCACTTGCATCCCTTGCTGGAGCACGCGGACGAGGGGAGGGAGGGCAGATGGATGGATGGAGATGGCTCTGCATGGAGCAGACTCCCCTTCCTTTACCTTTCTTTGAACTGCTGGTGACAGTGCTCGCTGCAGAAGCCCCTGCCTTCCCGGGCTCCGTCCGACACATGCCTCCGGCCACAGGTATCACAGTGGCACATGCTTTCTGCTGGTGGCAGCTTGGTCTGTTCTGGCACATCTGAGTCAGAGAGGAGAAGAGCAGTGAGGCACAAGGTGCAGCAAAGGAAGGGGAGCAGGATGCAGGAGACATTTGCTTTGGATGATGGTACCCACCCCAAAAGTGCCACCATGGTGCCCTTACCCTGAGCCACAGTAGGATTGTCCCTGCTGGTGGGTGCCACCTCTGACTCCCCATCTTTCTCTGTGGGACCCTCCTTTATAGCTTCCACTGGAGGCACCTTATCAGCACTCACCACCTTCAGCGTTCCGTACTCATTTATTCGAAACTATGTTATTGAACAAAAAAACCAAGGAAAAATAGTTAACAAGGCGGATAGAAATTTAACTTGATAGCTAGTGGGTACATGTGAGCTCTGAAAATGAGAGGGACATTGTCTGGTCGTTAGTGCATCCAACAAGAGGACAGTGCTTTCGATGACAGAGGCAAGCACTGCCCCAAAGTCACCTGTCCTGCTGCCCCTCACAGAATCACAGAATAGTAGGCGTTGGAAAGGACCTCTGGAGATCATCTAGTCCAACCCCCCTGCCCGGGCAGGGTCACCCAGAGCAGGCTGCACAGGGATGCATCCAGGCAGGTTTGGAATGTCTCCAGAGATGGAGACTCCACCACCTCTCTGGGCATCCCTCTGCGTCCCTGTGCAGGGCAGATGTGCTGCAGCCCCTCGGGGCACCATGTGTGTGCTCTCTCTGCTGAGTTCACAAGACGGGAGGGACACAGGGACACAGGATGGGGCACAAGGAGAGCCTCGCAGAGCTGGAACAGCTGAGGGATCCTCCAGCTGGGGTGTGGGTACTGCCAGGGGCCATGTCACATCCTGGTGGTCCCTGCCTGCCACAGGCTGGGGGACTGCCACTTACAAGGACAAGTGGCTTTGGGGAGTGGCAAGGTTGGGGAGGAAACACAGTGGCCCAGGGCTACACTTACCCGCAGGTTACTCCCAGGCAAAGTAGCCACCCCGTCTTTCCACTCCAGCACACGGACCGTGCTGCAGGTCTGCACCCCGCTGATCTGGGGAATGACAGTAGCTGTGATGGGCTCGCTCCCCGCTCCCCTCTCTGGCCTCTCGGCCCCTGTGCTCCTCTGTGGCTCCCGAGGGAATCGCTGAATTTCTAAGGTGCTCGTGGGAAGATTGATGGTAGTGGCATTTGCTTGAGAAGGGAAGAAAGGAAACAAACAACGAGAGGCATACACAGAACACTTAACTGATGCAAACAATGCTCAAAGGCAGCACAAAATGACAGAGAGGATGGTTTCCCAGCCAAGAGCTCAGTGCTGTGGGCTAAAGCACCCACAGGCAGGCAGCGTGACCCAACAAGATCTGCAGCCAGCAATGGCTTGTGCTGGAGGGTGGCACCAACAATATCCTCATTCAAGGGTTCCTACTTCAGTCTGACCTCAGACTGTTCCCATGACCAGGATGCCCTGATGTGGCAAGATTGTGATGGTGAGCTCCTGGACTGCATCTTCTAGTTACATTTCAAAGGAACACGCTGTGCAGCCCAGGGCTTCTCCACAATGGGAACGAAGGCACCGGGAGCAGGAAAAATTGGGAGACTTTCTGCTAAAGAACGCCCCTGATCTCACCTAACATATATCCACGCTTTGCTCACACACCTCCTGAAAGACACTGGTCAGTGGGGCTGAAAATTGTTCTCCCAATTTTCAAGGACAATTTTCAAGAACAATTTTCAAGAAGGACGACCCTGGTAGTTATAGGCCTGTCAGTCTCACTTCAGTGCCTGGTAAAATCACGCAGAAGGTTATTCTGGGAGTTACTGAAAAACACTTGAGAGACAATGCAGTCGTTGGTCATGGCCAACATGGGTTCATGAGGGGAAAGTCCTGCTTAACTAACTTAATTTCCTTTTATGAAAAGGTCACCCATCGAGCTGACCAAGGGAAGCCAGCAGATGTGGGGGTGTGGGATTTTAACAAAGCTTTTCATACTGTCTCTCACAGTAGCCTTCTGGACAAAACATCCAGCATACAGCTGGATAAGTCCCTGGCACGCTGGGTGAACAATGGGCTGATGGGTTGGACTCAAAGACTTACAGTAAACAGGGGCACATCAGGCTGGCGGCCAGTCACCAGTGGGGTTCCCCAAGGCTCAATTTCAGGGACACTGCTCTTTAATGTTTTTATAAATGATCTGGATGCAGGAGTTGAATGTCCATTAAGTAAGTTTGATGATGATACTAAATTAGGAGGAGCTGCGGACTCCCTCGAGGGTAAAGAGGCCTTACAGAGAGATCTGGATAAGCTAGAGAGCTGGGCAATCACCAGCTGTATGATATTTAACAAGAGCAAGTGATGGATTCTGCACCTGGGATGGGGTTATCCTGGTTATTCAGACAAACTAGGGGATCAGAGGCTGGAGAGCAGCCCCGCAGAAAGATGTGAGGGTTTGGGTTGATGGAAGCTGAGCAGGAGTCAGCAGCGTGCCAGCTGGGCAAGGGAGGCGACTGTCCCGCTCTGCACCACACTGGAGCGGCCCCACCGCCAGCTTGGAGCACAGTTTGGGGCACCTCAATAGAAGAAGGACATCGAACTATTGGAGTGTGTCCAGAGGAGGGTGACCAAGACGGTGAAAGGTCTCGAGGGCAAGACTTAGGAGGAGCCACTGAGGTCGCTCGGCACGCTCGGCCTGGAGAAGAGCAGGCTGAGGGGTGTCCCCATGGCAGCCTGCGCCTTCCTCGAGGGGGACAGCGGAGGGGAGGCGCCGATCTCTTCTCTCTGGTGACCAGCGACGGGGCACGAGGGAATGGAATGAAGCTGCGTCAGGGGAAGTCCAGGTTGGACATGAGGAAAAGGTTCTTCTGGTCGATCTGTAGAACAGGCACCCCAGGGAGCGGTACCAAGCCTGTCAGGGTTCAGGAAGACTCTGGACAATGCTCTTAGTCACATGCTTTAGTTTTAGGTAGTCCTGCGAGGAGCAGGGAGTTGGGCTCAATGATCCTTTTGGGTCCCTTCCAACTCGAGATATCCTACGGTACTATGATAATGCAGCAACCCAGGAGCCCACGTGCCCTGCAAAGCAGGCACCCAGTACACTGTGCTGCCAAGGTTTTGGAGGAGCACAGATATACAAGGATTGTGAGGTGTCAATGTGGGGGAGAAGGCATACCACCATGCATACCTGGTATGATGAAGGCAGTCGTTGGCAGGTGGGTGCTCTGCACAGTGCTCTCGGTGGTGACCACATGGACGCTGACCTCCCCAGCGGCATTCCCCTTCGTGCTTCTCACAACCTCCATCTCTGCTCTGCTGTCCATCCCCTTGCCTGGACACAGAGCGAGACACTGGAAGACAGCAAGAAAGAAATCGAATTGGGTACAAGTACAAACATGACAAAAGAGTGAGAAAGAGACTGTGGAAGATGGTCCCTCCCTTTCCACCATCTCCCAGTAGAAACCCCTGTAAGACGTACTAAAGGCCCATTGAACCCAAGAGAGAACTGCATGAAGGTCACAGCTGGTACCAACATGACCTAGCAAAGCCCCTGTTGCGAGATCCCAGCTCAGTCTTGCAAACGCCAAGGGTTTTTTCTTACCTGGCCCCACCATAAGATGGTCTGAGCACAGGAGGTTCCCCACAAGCGATGGCTGCTCTTGGCTCCTACTGGGGCCTACGCCACTCTGATGCAGACTATGACTGAGGGTTGTCAAATCCTACCCTGGAGAAGATGGAGGTCCCTGATCTTCTAAGTGGCTGTAAGAGAGAATTTCACAAGTTAACCGGGGTGGTAGTGGTGGGGAACATGAAGTCCACTGCATGCAGCTGAGTCTCTCACAGAACTGGTGATGTTCAACCCATTTAGCCACGAATTTCAAGGAGCAGGCAAAGTGTCAGGGCCCTGAGGGCACTACTGGGCCTTAGTGGCCCTGACCAGCCTCCTCTGGGACCCACGGGCCCAGGGGCCCCACGTCAGCCGACCCTCAACCTGTCCACACCGTGCTGCAGCAGTGCTGGTGTCCAGCTGCTGTCTGGCAGCAGCAGGACCTGAGTGGCCAGCTTGTCCTGGCTTGATCTCAGACCTTGTCTGGTGACCTGAGCTCCTAGCTGGACCTGGCCACAGTGGCCCTGCCGGCTGTCTTCCTCGGTTCCCTGTCCCTAGGGCAGCAGCTGGCCCTTGCCGTGCCCCAGCAGGCAGGATGGTGCCTACACCAGCATGTCCCCAGACCAGGGCCTGCCTGCAAGCCGGGAGGAAGACCAGAGTTGCCTCCCGGTGCCCAGGGTGCCTCGGCGAGGGAGGGCGCTCGGTGCCGCTCCTGCCCTCATGAAAAACGCAATGGACACACAGAGCTAAGCAGGAAACCAGCAGTTTTTCACTGTAAGGGTGGTGAGACACTGGTTACCCTGAGAAGCTGTGGATGCCCCATCCCCAGAGGTGTTCAACGCCAGGTTGGACGGGGCTTTGAGGTGTCCCTACCCAGGGCATGGGGGTGGAAATAGATGATCTTCAAGGTCCCTTCCAGCCTAAACCATTCTATGATTCAGTATAATCGGATGCACTCAGGGAAGGCAGATTTCTCCATGCCCACTGAAAATGATGGTCTGAGTGTCCCAGAGACTGCTGGAGTCTGAGGACACTGGGCTGGGGAAGGATTTTGGACCTGCCCTGTTTCCCACACCCTCTTCAAAGCACTTGCCACCAGGATGGAGGCAGGGCCGCTATGGGGCTAAGCAGGGGACCGCGCTCACGTCTTGGGTGCTTTTGATGCGATGTGAATTTGAAAGAGAAGACAGCCATGTGGGAAACGGGATAACCGTTTCAGTGAAGCACGGTTAAATAAGAATTTGGCTACAAAAGGTAAAGTCTGGAATTTTAAAACCTGACACATTAATATCAAGGTGTTACAACCAACGGGTAAAGAGTGGGACAGTGTGCTCTACTTCTTCCTCTCTCTTACAGTGCTGCCAGGTTTCTGATCAGAAATACCTGATGTTCAACTGACAAATCGTACGGAACTTTAAGGCCCTCCAGGTGCAACGTCAGAAACACACTGTTAATTGTCAGGAGAACTGAAGGAAATGAGTAACTCAGCTGCACACCAGACTCCAACTGAAAGCCAAAACGAATTGGGCAAGCCAACCTGTCTCGCTGCTTCCTAATACCACCTAGGAACCTATCTGCTTTCTTAGGCACTTAAATCTGATATTTATCCTTGACTCCTCACTCGGGTCAAATGTTTCAAGTACAACTCCTCATCTTGTGGGAGCTGTCGGCTTTTTTTTTATTTTTTTATTTTTTATTTAAAGAGAACTTGGGACTGGAAGTGCCTAGAAAGGAAGAGGAATAACTAGATCCAGTGCCAAAGCTGGGTGATGCTCAAACTCATCTCTGTACAGCAGCCTATGACATAAATACAATAGTAAATAATTGCACAGGAAATAACCAGCAGTAATTATCACGCGTCAAACACTCTCCCAAGCCTTGTGGGGCTGCCTGACGATGCTGTTGAGACTGGTTCTCCTGGGCCTTGTGAGTTCAGGCTGAACAGAATGAATTTGGACTATAGATTGCGGCGCTATTCCTTAAACTAGAAGAACTAAAGCAAAACTTTCAAGTTGGGAAACCAAGGACCTGCACAGAGAACGGGGTCCCCGCATCACCCCTCACCTTGCAGGGGAGGGCACAGGTTGAACCTCCCGAGCACCAGACCGCGGCTGGGGACAGCTGATCCACACACATATTCACACGTGCAGAGGCAACTGGACGCGAAACACACAACTTAAGGCAGCCGGGCTTCACTGGTTCTGCTGCTCGCAAAGTTTCTAGTTCATCAAACAAGAAACGTTGGGTGTTGGCACACCAGTGCTTCGGACCAGCGGCACAGGGGCTTGGAAAGCAAGCATTTCTACAATTGCCATACACACAAGCCTCAAACTCTGCCACAGTTTCACACCCGCCCCCTCGCAAAACCATGGCAAAGCCAGGGAATGATCCTCTGTTTGGAAAGAGGAGGGATATGCTGTGTGCAACAGGCCATAGAGGAGCACGGAGAAAAGCAGCTCCCAGCACAGAGATGCTGTACAGCCCCATCAGCACGTTAGAAAGCACAGTCTGGTCAAAATGTGTTTCTTTTCATCAAAAAATTGGCTGCAAATAACTGTATTTCAAACAATATTAACATGTTTATTGACTTTGTGGCTTCTCAGATTTCTAAATATTCCTGAAATCTGCACTGGGATATGCTGGAGGCCACCCAGCTGGAAAGATAAAGCTTGATGGAAAAGGCCCTGGGGGTCCTGGTGCCACCAGGTTGACCAGGAGCCAGCAAAGGCGGCAAAGGGTGTCCCGGGCTGCCTTAGGAGCAGTGTCCCAGCTGGTGGAGGGAGATGATCCTTCCCCTCCGCTCAGCACCGCTGAGGCCACCCCTGAAGTGCTGGGTCGGGCGCTGCGCTCCCCAGTACGAGAGAGACAGGGACAGACTGGAGAGAGTCCAGCGAAGGTGATGAAGGGACTGGAGCGTCTCTGCTACGAGGAGAGGCTGAGAGAGCTGGGGCTGTTCAGCCTGGAGCAGAGCAGGCTCCGGGGGAGCTCGTCCCCTGGAGGGGGGGTGCAGAGAGGACGGAGCCAGGCTTTTCCCGGTGGTACCCAGGGACAGGACCAGAGGCCATGGGCACAAACCGAGGGTCCCTCTGAACACCAGGGAACGCTTCTCCGCTGTCAGGGTGACGGAGCACTGGCACAGGGTGCACAGGGAGGTGGTGGAGGCTCCATCCGTGGAGATACTCAAAAGGCTCCTGGACACGGTGCTGGGCAGCTGGCTCTGGGCGGCCCTGATGGAGCGGGGGGTTGGACGAGGTGATCACCAGAGGTGCCTCCAACCTCAACCACCCTGTGATTCTGCAAATTATTTTTGCAGGAATTTCCTCAGCTATAACAGAGAACTTCCCCATCCTTAACAACAGCTGAGGTATGGATTATTAATTACCTCCAGCGGCAAAATTGAGCCTTTAAGAAAAAGCACCAACAGGGATCATGCTAAAACTGCAAGTGGTACACCAGAGCACTGCAGAGACACGATGGACTGCGAGCTGCTCCCTTGGATCTTCCCATCTTCTGGCATTGCCCAGGGCAGGCTATCGGCACAGCAGAAAGTATTTGCTCCACATACACACAGGAGCACACTCAGTAACACCCATTGCACAGGTAGGTGGCCCAGCAGAGAAAGGCAAGCACACACACCTCTGCCCTTCCAACTCTGACTGTTGCTTTAAACCCAGGAGGCAATGCCGCCTCTGGAATAAATCAGGAGCCACAAAGCCCTCCTAGGTTCTGCTGCAGCGTGGGGTGAGGTTTGGAATGGACCACAGGATTTATCAATATCTCAAAACAGGATGAAACATCCTTCCATGCAGTAAGAAGCTGTTCGTGTTGCACGTTTCAAAATAGCAAATAGATTCCATGAAGATGGAGATCGGTGAGAGAAGGGCAAGACAGCAGCAAGCTGCCTTCAGCTTTAGGTTCAGACACAGCTATCAAAGCTGAGACATTCAGGCTGGGTGTCACCTACCTCCCCCAGGAGCATCACTGACACCGGGACTTGCTCTTGGGCCTGTGGATCTGCTGAGACCCGCACGTGGGGAGAATGAGCAGTTACCGGTGATCCATGTGCCACCCCAAATGGCTCAAGGTGACACCACCGAAGTTCAAGGCTGAAGCCAGAAGGCAGCCTGAAGCCTGGGCAGCTCCGACAGAGCGCAGACCCCCAGCCACCACTGAGAGGGGCAACAAGGGGGACACCCGCATCCCACCTTCCGCTCTGCTGCTGTAAGCCACTGCCTCTCGGGAGCGCCAGCCCTGCTGCAGCACCCAGCCCCGCACAGAGTTAGGGCATAACACAGGGTATTTTTCCACAAGTACAAGTTACACTTATAAGCAGGCAGAAACATCCAAAGAGGATTAATACATGACTCCGAAATATTTCAAAATGCCCGGTCTTTAACAACTAATGAAGAAATAAATCCAGAACCTGTCCTAGATCACATGGAGCATCCTCTCCGTAGCCTGGGCTGTGTGTTGCATGTCCTACTAAGCTGGACTAATGCCCGCCATGCTGCAGGACCCTTGCAAGGACGGCAGCGGTGTCATTGTCAGCCTCCAGGACAGCATGTGCTCACGCGGTGTTTGAGAAACACCAGAAGGAAGGTCAGGTGGCCACCCTGGAAGGGGCTTCCAACCTCTGTGTCCCCCAGAGAGGATCCCTTGGGAAAGCTAGGGAAGAACAGTCCCGTTCCCTGTCTCTGCTGGACACTGCTGGGTCACGCCTGGGCAGTGCCTCGTGCCACACACACGGAGCTGGGACCAGCCAGCCCAGCGGGACCTGCAGCCACACCAGTACAGAACATATCACAGAGCGGTTTGGGTGGGAAGGGACCTTAAAGATCATCTCGTTCCACCCCCCTGCCCTGGGCAGGGACACCTCCCACCAGCCCAGGTTGCTCCAAGCCCCGTCCAACCTGGCCTTGAACCCCTCCAAGGAGGGACTACTCCAAAGAAGATACACACCTGCACCTCCATTTCTTTTTGTTTTTATTTTTTTTTTCTTTTTTAGTAAGCTATCTTCCCACTTTGGGGCATAGCGGTTGCCTTGAGAGGAAAAAAAAAAAAAACCAAACAAACACAAACCACTTTGCTGCACATCAGCGTTCCATCCCTAAATGGACCCGGACCCGCAGCCGCCCCGCCGCCCCCCGCGGGGCACCGGGCGGGCAGCCCTCGGCCCGCTCCGCTCCCGGCCGCCCCCCGGCACCCCGCCGGGCCCGGGCCGCCCTGCCCCAGCCCGAGCTGGCTTTCGATAAAAGGCGGCGATGGCGGAGCGTCCCTCCCCCACCGGGCCCGGGGCCGCCCCGACTGCAGGGGGCGGCGCGGAGCGGCCACCCCACCCCGGCAAGGCCGCGGCCCCGCTCACCCGTCCCGGGCCTCGCCTCCGAGGCGGGGAGGCGGCCCCCGGAGCCGGGGCAGCGCCCGCCCGGCCGCGCTCCTTACCTGAGCGGCGGGGCCCGGCGGCGGGGGCCCGGCCGGGGCGCTGTCTGTGAGGCGCAGCGGGGGCGGCCCGGCCCGGCCCGGCCTGCGCTGCGCGGAGCCCCGCGGTACGGCTGGGCCGCGGCGGCGCCCGCACGGCCCGGCCCGGCCCGGCCCGGGGCTGGCGGGGGAGGGAGCGGGGCCGCGCCGGGCGGGGCGCGGGTGTGTGCGGGGAGGGGGGGGCGGGCGGTAATTGGGCAGGGTGAAAATGCAATGCACTTAATGAGCGCCGTCGCCATGGCAACCCGCGGGTGCCTCCACGCCGCAGTGGCGGTGGTTTAATCCCGCCGCAGGATTTCGGGGAGCTGCCTGGCGGGGATTGGGGGGGGTCGCCATGGCGACGCCGCGGACACTACCACCACCACCACCCCCCCACGCCCCCCAGGCCGGGCCCCCGGGGCCGCCCCCCACACACACACACTCCTCGCCCCGGCCTGGGCTTGTCCCCGCCGCGCTGAGGAGCCCCCGGTGGCACCGGTCACCCCGGGACAGGCCGGGCTGCGGGGTGCCAGTGTCCTCCCTGCCCACACTGGCTGAAACACCCTTTTCCACTGCTTTTTTCTCTCTGGGGTTAGATGGGATGGGGATGTGTGTGTGTGGGGATTGAAAGCCAGAAGCTGCTTTTTCTCTAAAATCACTGATATTAACCTAATCCCCCTCGGAGGGTAGTCGGGGGGATGACGACGTGTCCTCCTCTCCTCAGCAGCCTAAACTGGCTCCCCGGAGACCACACCGTCTCTCCGGGCCCTCTCCGACAGGGACAGGCACAGGCTGACCCGGCGAAGGTGGAGGAGCCTCTCAGGCTCAAGGAACAACCAGAGAACACGGACACGACTCCCCAGGATCTGCGGGAAGCGAGAGGATCGCTCCAACTAGTCCTCTGGAGGAAAGGCAGGACTTGCTCCTGCACTGTGCTTCAAAACCTGGGGCAGCTTTACCTGCCACCCAGTTGGTATTTTTATGGCCACACGAGGAACGTGCCTTTTAGACGCTTCCGCAATGTCTGTCCCACTTACCTGCGGAAGGTGGGAGTGGAAGGAGCCAAGGCTGGAAGCACAAGGAACAAAAAGCAGCTGAGAACCGCACTCGGTGCCTGTCGGGCGGCCGGGGAGAGGCGAGGGGCCGCTCGCCCCATGGCCAGCTCGGGACCCTGCCGGAGCCAGCCCAGGGCCAGGGCCACTCTTGCTTCGGGGAGGGCAGTTTTGTGTTTCTAGTGTAAGGACCTGCCAGTTTTTTATCCCCTTGAGTTTTGTACTCCCAACAATTTTTAATACGTGAAAAAAAGTTGAAGTCGACTCTGATGAAGCAATTAGTTCCTGAAAGTCAGGAAGTAACTAACAGGAATTTCCTTTGCTGCTGCCGCCGCCTTCACGCTTTTCAAATAAACCTTCGGTGGCACAGTATGGGAAAAGGCCTTCCCGTATAAACCCTTTTATGCTGTAGTGGGGGCTTCAGATAGGTTTGAATCAGGAGCAGAGTGAAACTCGGATACCTGAAAAGCAACCCGGGATTCACCTTCTCCCATCGGTTCCCTGTTCCCGGCTATGTTTGCCATAAAAAAAATTATGAATTCAGAATCAGGAATTTCTGGGGAATGGCAAAGAAGAGGTGGCATCTGTGGCTTCTGAGCAAGCCCTCTGGCTGATGTGATACCAGACCATTTCTCCCTCCTGTGCCTTAACTTCCATTTCCGCGATCTCTGTTGTAATGCATCTTAATTTACACATACAAACCGGGGGACGAGACGCTGGAGAGCATCGCCAGCCGGGCGAGGGAAGCGACTGTCCCGCTCTGCACCACACTGGAGCGGCCCCACCGCCAGCTCGGAGCGCGGTTTGGGGCACCTCAATAGAAGAAGGACATCGAACTATTGGAGTGTGTCCAGAGGAGGGTGACCGAGACGGTGAAAGGTCTCGAGGGCAGGACTTAGGAGGAGCCGCTGAGGTCGCTTGGCACGCTCGGCCTGGAGAAGAGCAGGCTGAGGGGTGTCCCCATGGCAGCCTGCGCCTTCCTCGAGGGGGACAGCGGAGGGGAGGCGCCGATCTCCTCTCTCTGGTGACCAGCGACGGGGCACAAGGGAATGGAATGAAGCTGCCTCAGGGGAAGTCCAGGTTGGACATGAGGAAAAGGTTCTTCACTGAGAGGGTGGTCAGTCCCTGGAACAGGCTCCCCAGGGAAGGGGTCGCAGCACCGATCCTGTCAGAGCTCAGGGAGCGTCTGGACGATGCTCTCAGTCGTAGGGTTTGGTTTCAGGTAGTCCTGTGAGGAGCAGGGAGCTGGGCTCGATGATCCTTTCGGGTCCCTTCCAACTTGAGATCTTTTGTGATTCTATGAACTTTTGTTTATTTAAACTTCACTCTTAGTAGTGCTTTCATTATTTAATTTATTCTGACTCCGCTCTGCCACGAATACCACTAGACCTTACCAGCGCGGGCTGCAGCAGGGCTGTGCTCTCCGAGAGATGCTCTGGCACGCGTCGGGCCAGGGTTCCTCCCCGCGCATTCTGCTGTTCACAGGGTGGCTGTGCCCGCCGTTCCTGTCCTCCCCCACAGTCACGTCCCACGCTCATTTGACCTGAAAGAGACCTTACAAAACATGAAGCAAGAGGACTAAGCTCGAAGTACAAAGCGGCATCCCTAGCTTTTATTCCCACTGGGCAAGTGACTGCAATTCCGTGCCTCCCTTTCCTGCTCTCTAGGGGGTTTTCGTGTACGGGGAATGACCAAACAGTTCTGCTCTGGGTAGTCAAACACACATAGGTGACACCTGAATTATGGCAGTGGTGGGTTACCCTTTCAGCTCAAAGAGCAATGATTTTTAGTTGTCAGCAAACAGAACCGGACGAGGCAAATGGAGAGGCTCTTTCCAAATGTTTTCTCCTGTCTCCCCAGATAGCCAGCGCTTGCTCCCGGCTGGGTGGCACGTCCGTGACGGAGAGCTGAGCAGAAGAGGAGGTGCCGCCCCAGGGCAGCTGCCGCACCCCGCCGTTGCCCCCCCCTCCCCGTTCATTGTACAGCATCACTGGGCACCACTGGCACCGCGAGAGACGATCTGCTGTATTTTCCTCTGCTGCTGACACCGAGCAGAACCAGGAAGAAACGTTGCGCAGGGGAAAGCTTTTTGCACTTCACCCATTTCTAGGAGAAACGTTGCTCTTCGGCCGGGTGCAACTGTACGTCGTGATTACACCAGGCAGGTGAGATGTGATCTGTTTTACACCGACTGACTTAACGGCACTAACTTTTCTTATTCACGTTTACAGGATAACCCTGTTCCTGGGAGCTGCACGCACCGGCAATAAATTTCCCCAAGTTCATTCCTCCCACAGCTCCATCCACAAGAGAGCACAGGCTGCGTCTTCCCGGCACCCCCAACCCCGCCGTCACCCGCAGAGCTCTCCCTCTGCTGTTTGCAGTATTTTGGACTGAACTCACCCAGTTCTTCCCCAAAGGCAAAACACTGCAGCAAAACTTAAGCTTTTGCTTTGAAAAGGAGTAAAAATACTGATTTTTAAGAACGAGTAATTGAGAGATTCGAAACTGAAGCAGACCATCCCGCAGAAGTCAGTCTCTGTGAACAAAAGGAGGAGGATGTAGCCCTTGAGTTGGAGAATCACAGAGAAGCAGTCAGAGTCATGCCCAAAACTTAAAAGTATTAGTAGGATCGGTTGTGGAGTACATCCCGAAGCACGCGCTGGCTGCAGACACCTTCCCGATGCCACTACTTTGTCAGCGGAGCGGATCATACCAACTGCTGCGATCCATTCCCTCTTACAGAGGAGAGCACCTACGTTCACCCAACCGACTTAGACACGTTCTTGACAGATGTAGCTAAAGGGGTCGGAGTTTATGAGCCACTTCAGAGCAGTTTATTTCCATTTTTTATTGGATTATGAAACAGCTGCAACTTCCCTTCTGCCATCCGCATCCACATTTAGCAAAAATAATAATGCGTGAAGAAGCTGTGAGAGTTAAGAGCCATTTGATTCTTTCCACCTAACCACAAAACCAAACATGGGGGGAAAAGGGCCCAGCGCAACGTTAACAGATACCGTTATGAAACCAAGAACAGAGAGTTAAAATTCTTGAACCGTTAATAGCTGCCACTACGCAAAGCAACATTTCTGGTAGTTGTGCTTCTCACCTTTCCAAGTAATGCATTCCTATTCCCATTAAATAGACAGCTACAAAGCGCACGAGAAACGCGGCAAAGACCTGCCAATTTTGTCGCGGGAACTTTACCTTCTGATGAACGTTTGCACTACGCATCTTTCAAACGACCACAGCATTTTGCATCATCTCTCAAGGACGTACCGAATGGCAGCTCAGCTAAATTTTGGGGATTTCCAGGCTCCTGAGCCAAATTCCTACTTTTGCTCTTTGATTTAGGTCATTGCGCCGCGGCTGTTACAATCCCAGCCTGAGCCAGGTGCGAGCACGAACTGGAAACAGTTCAAGCTACTCCATGTGTGAAGAATAAACCCAAAAATCATGCTTTAAATGCCCCTCCCTGTCGCTCATACAAAGAGGGTTACAAATCCTGTTTGGGACAGAGTAATCTCCCCGTTGTAAATGGGCTTGAAAACCGCAACATTTAAGAGGTAGAAATGTTATAGTAGAAACAAGGAGTGTTGTCTATTCTACCCCCTCACAGCTTTGCCCCAAGCATAGCAATATCGCTAGGTGAGACACGTGTTTTGGCGCGCATCAAACACAAAAGTTGCGCTCTTCCTTACAGCGAACCGACATGCTGTACCCGCTTTCCCTTCGTGACGCAACGGCAATGGCCCTTTCAAAAGGCCTGTCTTGTGACAGCACATTTTAAATCCTCCTCTTAGTCCACCTCCTGCTCTTTTTTAAGCAGCGATTTCCCTACGCTCGGCCTGAAACAGGCCTGTCCACCTGCCTATTGGAGCGTGCTGTTCTTCACAGCGGCACAGGGACTCGCTGACGCAGAACCACTTGCAGGGGCTCGAATAGCGGTGTTACCGGCTTCCAAAAACCCCGCGCTGCGGAGGCAAAAGCTAAAGCAAGCGTTTCTGGGCCGCGGCATCGGAGGAGGTAACCATCTCTCTTCATCTGCCCCCCTCACTGGCTCTGTGGGCTGGCAAATTGCCATCCTCGCCAGCCAGATGCTCACGGTAGCCCCCAGGCCCCAAAGCACTGCCCGTGTCACGCTTCAGGGCTGGAGCCAGTCACCCACCTAGGTCAGGAACAATCCCGTTTTGCAGCTTGCTTCCTCACCAGACCAGCGGCATTAGGGATTCGGCTCTTCCCCCTCAAAGCGCTGGGCTAGAAGCCACAGCATGGAAGAAAACACCTTTTTGAGCTGAGAAAAAGAATTCTCTTTTATGACCTCCTGGCAGGGGCAGTCAAGGAGATTAAGTTCCAAGCGCACAAATGACGGGTCACGCAGAAATTCTGAGCAAGAGTGAACTTTGGTTCATCCCAGCTTTCCCCATTTGGGTGTGACAGCCAGTGCCACTGCTGTCCAAGGAAGACTCCAATTTGCTTCCAAGGCTCCAGGCGGCTTCAGGAAAAGCACCCTGGACTCGCCACCCCAGCGATGCAGAAACACTCGCCCACTGTCTGCCGGGGTTGAAGTGAGACACGCTAAAGGCGAAAAGGTGTTTGCACCATCTAACTTTAAAGCAGGTATTTTACCTCACAGGCATCACTGATTTAAGGACAGAACTTGCATTTCTGTCGAACACCAACGTACAGGGAGGGATGCTTTTTTAAATACAGGAAAAGGCTGGGAACAGACTCCAAACACAGCCCCGGATTCTAAGTTTTGCTTTTTTTTAAATGTTACTGTTGATTTCTCCTTCACAATTTGCTATGGGACACTAACATTTTAAGTCAATCCTGCACTCCACATTTGACGAGAAGGCGTATTTCTTTCTTTGTCTTTTTAAGAACAAATGTATATTTTCCATACCAAATGCAGAAAAGGAGAGTCGGGATGCCTAATACTAAAGCACATCTCTGAAAAGATGGCTCCACAGTTAGGTTAAAAACTTGAGATGATGGCAACGCCAGACGGTTTTGCCACCGACTATTGCTACTGCTGCGGGCCAGCGCAAAGCCCACGCAAGAGCTGCAAAGCGCAGCGCCCACGCAAGCCGTCCGCGGGCTTTCACTCTTCTACGGAGCTCAAGACACCCATCCAAGCCGCGCTTTCCTAACACCTACAAGAGACCTCAGAAATAATCCCATTTGTGATCACAAATCCACACCAGACTGAGAGTCTTTCACTCATTTAAAAAAAAAAAAAAAAAAAAGCACTGCCAGAACCAGAGGGCTGACGGTGTTTGGGTTTTGTTGGCGAGTTCTTTATAAAGAGTTATCGCAAGCCGCGCGCTGAGCTGCACTGGCTCGGTAGCTGGCACTACTGAAATCCCACTCGCTTTCCAGGGCAAACAAATCCAGAAGGATGCAAGCCATGCCAAGGAATTCCTGCTTCATTCACACAGGCAAGGGCCGTTTCTCTCTTGCGGAGCAGCCAAGGGAGACACTGCATGTGGCGCCAGAAACAGAAAAAGAAATCTTCGATATTTAAAGGAGTTACAGGCAAATTGATTAAATCCCATCTAAGCCCTCCCTGTAAGTAATTCATGAATAAAGATGACTTCAAACATAACCATTAAGAGCCTCGTATCAGGAAGCTGAGAATATAGATGGCAAAAGCCATGGTTACGCATTGCTAACCAAGACTGGGGGGCTACCGGCTGCTGTAAGGCCAAGCCATTCTCATCCTGGCACTGAGAACTGGTTTTAGAAACCAGCTATTACTGATATCTACAAGCACGTGCAAAATAATAAAGGTTAACCGAGCCACCAGCTCAATTCCTGTTTCGAGGAGCGCAACATATTTTACTGGCAAGCCCTGGAGGCTCATCAAGGAAGAGCAGTTCTCCACGAAGTCTTGACCTACTCCATCATCTGCGTAAATAAAGTCAAGGGGGCATAAATGCCTTTGTGTCAAGTTTAAGGCAGGCGAGTATTTCCACAAGGGCTGTAAACCTGAATTAAACTATTCTCGCGCAGTCTGACTTCTGCAGAAAGCGCCCAGCACTCCCCCACCTTCGCAATCCGATGCAGGGAAGGTGCTGCCTGCAGCGATCGGAACTACAGCATGTGGTTTTTTTACTAGTCATTACGCTAATACACACCTTAAAACAGCTTCTTTTTTTTTAAATTACTTATCACGAATTAACTAAACACAGGAGTCTACCTCATTCCAGGTGCAAAGAATAAAACTTTAGTTCGAAGTGCACCCCGCGGAACTGTGGATTTAGTCATGCCAGAAGCATCCGTGAGGCTCCGCAGTTATACAATCACTGGGAAGCCTGGCTCGGCAGCTCAAACACAGCCGCTTTTCCATGCTCGGGGTAGAAACAGCATGGAGAAGCGCGCAATATAAAAGCAACAGTAATGCGATCTGATGGCAACACGCACCACGTAACCACTTCCACTCAGGTCCCATCAGGAATGTGAGCTCATCAGGCTCAACTTCACTCCTCCTGGGATCCCTTCTTGTACTAGCACAGCTACTCGCATGCAACAGGCAACCAGCTTTCTAGATATGATCAGAAAATGGTAAGAGACCAAATAATAATTTTCAAGAGAACTCTTTAGATCATAAAACAATTCCAGGAATGAGAAGTTGGCATTAGGTTCCATTTGATCATGCACTTGACGTGCTCCTTGTGCCTGATGCAATTCAGCTGAACAGCTGGGTTAAATTCTGACCAGAGGCGCTGCTGCACATCCAAGCCACGCTGGAAGAAAGGACAAGGTGCCGGGACACTCGGTGCTCGGCTGGCTAGCTGGGCTCAAGGGCTCCCCACGTCTCTTACTAAACCAAAGAAGTTACTTCAGCAAAAGAGGTTAAGTAGGATAAATTGTGATTTCCCCAGCATGAGAGGCAGAAAACCAATCCCATTACACTGCAATAAACACAAGAGTTTGAGTCACCAATTTAATTTTATACAAGTCAAACTACACGTTGTATAAAGAGTACAAGGCAGTTCTAATGTTTGCTATTGCATGTTACAAAAATCAATTTAGCTATAAAGGGGAATTTTTGGGATGAGTCCTATTCCACAATTTTAAGTGAATTGGCAACTGTGGTTTAGCAAAGCCTTTGTTAAGACTAGAACTCTAGCTCCAAGAGATTACATTTCCAATAAAGGTCAGACTTACACACAATAGGATTATAGTTCTCCTAGTCTGAAGCAAAACGTTAACATAAACGAGTCAAAAGGGAGGGAAGACAAGTTGTTGGTTTTTTTTACCTACTTTTCATATCCAATAGGTATTTAGAGGCTGACAAACCATACAACATACTAGTGACTTGGACCACATCCAAGAGACACGTTAGTGTCCGACAACTGAGTGACACTTGATATTCAAGCAAAAAAAAAAAAAAAAAGGTCGGAAAGCTTTCATTCTTTCAAGTTTGAAACGTAGGATTTTTCAGCAATACTGTATGATACAGGTTCCCGAGTACCCTTATTACCTTTAATACAGTCACAGTATGGGGGGGCAGAGGGGGAATGTTCTTTTGGCAAGTTAAGATACAACACAAATGCTCCAACTTGAGTTTATTGCTGGTCTAAAATCTTTCTAGTATTGTTACCGGTTTATATAGTTTGCAGCCTGCTTCCACAAATTAAGATGAACCAGAGAGTTATGTGACCTGCCCAGCAAGGCAATCCTGCCTTTGGTAGCAAGCTGTAACCTATTAAGCTAATGATACCCATAGTTCTAAATCCATGAAAAAAAAATAGGAAAAAATGATACTTTCAAAAAAGCCCAGATTTAAGCCTGTTTATATTCAGTTTATTTTTAATATAAAAACCACTTTGCACTTAAGAGTAGTTAAGTTACTCCTGCGGAAATGCTATAAAATCAAACTTTTAGCTGAATTTCTACAAAAGGGGGACTTTTCCTGCTTTGTACCACCATCCGATCTCATGTTTTCAAATTTGGGATACAAATTAAACCCTTATGCCTCAGTTAGGCCATTCACTCCTGCAAGAGAGAAAACCAACTTCTGAAGTACTAACATAACACTAATGGCCTGACAAGTAGGAAAATGTTCCGTAATAGTGTGCAATGTAAGAGGAGAGTTCTAGTCTTAATCTCTTGAACTAGATCTTGATCGTGAGCGAGATTTTGAGCGAGATCTGGAGCGGGACCTCGATGCAGCTCTTTTGGGTGGTGACTCTGAGCGAGCCTTGGCAGATGGCTGCTGCTGCGGAGAATTGGAACGGGACCTGCTCCTTGACCTGGACTTAGACTTAGCATCTCCTTTACCATTTTCTTTGGGAGATCGAGACCTGGACCTGGATCTGGACCGAGACTTCTCAGACTTCTCCTTGGATCTGCTGTGCGAGCGGGAACCCCTGTCAGACTTCGGTTTCGATTTGCTCTTTGATCTAGACTTCCTGCTTTTAGATCTGGAACGTGAGCGGTCTTTGCTTCGTGACCTGGATTTGGATCTTTCAAAAAGAGACAGAGTTTATTCTGCATGAACTGAACTGTACTTATAGCAGTTGTAAAGATCTATCAATTAATAAGTAGCAATTCCTGTACTAACAGAAAACAACGTATCACTTACCGGGAACGGCTTTTGGAGACGCTACGGGACCTGCTGCGGCTGCTCCTACTCCTACGACTTCTGCTTCTAGACCGTCTTCTAGACCGTGACCTAGAAGCAGTAAAAATGTAATTTGTCGCTTATTCTTTGTCTGGTGTGCTCTCCTATGCTATGTAACAGAGAAAAGCTGCTAAAGAACTCCTCAAAAACAAGTATGGCCACATGAAGACATATTCTTAATCCACTCAGGTTCGATATACCATTGAATTACCTCTGACATCTCACACATGAAAAACTCTCAAACCTGGCTTTGCTGTATGACATAAAAGAATTCCGTTTACATTCCCAGGCATCCTCCTATTCCTAAGTATCAACTGAAGATAACCACTGCAGGTATCCCCATTCTTAGTGTAAGTAGTCTTCACACAGAGACCGACGTGTCCCAAACGTTACCTTGACCTGCTGCCAGAGTACGATCGCCTATGGCTCGACCGCGGCTTGTCTTCAACCAGCCTGATCTTCCTGCCATTTATCTCTGTGCCATCCAGTTTGTCCAGGGCACGCTTCATGTCCGAGTAAGATCGGAACTCAATTACTCCTTCGTTTGTACGTTCTTTGTGAGCATCTGCGTAAGTTACCTCACCAGCTTGCCTCATGAAATCCTTGAGGGAGTAGATGAAGAATAACGTAAGCATTCCACGTGCTTATGCTCTGCAAGAACATTCACTTAAGACAAGTCTGAGCAAATGCAAGAAGCATTAATTGCATATAAGCATTCACGCACAAATACTTCTCAATTACTTCCACCTAAATCAAAGTGAACATTGATATTAAAGGAAGTTATTGCTTCCCGCTAGTCACAACAGGCTCTGTGATAGAACATTAATACATACTTTCAAATCCTGCCAACTACAGCGACTGGAAAGGTTTTCAACAATCAGTCTGTACTCTGTACGAACAGGCGGTCCGTATTTATCTCTTCCAGATTGTCTCCGACTGCTATATCCGCCACCACCCCCACCTTGATTGTACAAAGAAATAAAGTTAGATGGTCTCCTAGCATGAAGGAAACTAAATGTTCTGAAAAAGTTAGTTAAACAGTTATATTTACTGGAGTAGGACTTTATTTCTCTAAGCCTCCAATAAACTTTGCAATTTTGCCATAATCTATATTAATGGCAAATCAAACAGACTAAAATCCTACAAGTCTGTGCTCCTAAGATCTGTTAGAGAGTGACTGCTCCTTATTAGATTCACCTTGCTAAGTTTTATTTTACAGAACATTGTAAAATATAAAACTTAACTGATTACATGCATTTCTACATTTTACAAAAACGTTTACTAGTTACACTAAGTACTTACATCACAGTATGAGGTTTTTGGTGGTGGTTTGGCCACAAAACACGCAAGGTAACAGTCACCTAGTTCAGTTTAACCAGTTTTGTCTAACCCTTGGAATCCTCACCATCACCCTGCGTCTAATGGCAAAAGGCTGCTGTCGTCATGGCTTCCGGTAAGGTCAGCCAAAGGGTCATAGGGCAAGGGTCACACAATGTATGGAAAAGCCATGGCCAATCAGGAAAGGCAGTCATCTTAGCCTCAGTGGACACAGCCTCAGCCCCACTGGTCACTTTTAAATTGAAACATCAAGGACTTGTTAAAAAGTTTGAATTGAACATGCAACAATTTTAAACAACATACATTTGATTTTTTTCAAGACAGATACCCACCCCCCCCAAACACCAAGCTTCCACCGATTACTCAAAAGATGAACCTTAGTACTTTTAGTTACAGTACTAGGCCCGTGAAGCTCTATATAGTTCAGCTTAAGAGGCTATACGAGTTAGCTGAACATAGAAATATTTACAGTATCCCCCACTTAGTACAACCGATTCCATCTTGAAAACCTCCCCCCACCCCTTCTATATATTCAACTGAAACCATTCACATGAAAGTTTACAGCTGAGCGCTTCTACCCCAATTATGCAACGGTATTTATTCATTAACATTAGTGATGCAACATCACTGTTTCATCGAAATGCTCCCAAGAACACTGGAGCCCTTAAATTAGTAGAGCATATCGTTTCTAATTAACCAGAAACCCCTTCTAGAAGGCCACAGATTTGCAGCCGGAATCGCTTCACATTTTTTGCCCTCCTAAGTTTCTTAGGGGATACCCGAGCGCAACGCCGGTGCCAGGAAAAAAGGCCCGCGGCACCGAAGCCGGCAGACAGCCTGCTCCCGGCGATGCACCGGGCATCCCCCACCCCCAGGGACAGCGACACCCCCCCGCGCCCCCCCCCCAGCCCCAGGGGACTCGGTCCCGTCCCCTCCATCACCCCGGCACGGCCTCGCCTCCTGCCCCTCGCCCGCAGCACCCCGGTAACCCCGCAGGAAGACGGGCCCGTACTCACTGCGACTACTGTAGCTGTACCCGTCCCTGTCGCGGCGGGGCCCGCGGGCGTGCTCCACGATCACCCGCTCCCCGCACAGATCCTTGCCGTTCAGCTCGTAAACGGCATCGTCGGCGTCTCGGGAGTCCTCGAACTCCACGAAGCCGTAACTGGGGCGGGGTGGGGGGGGTTGAAACGGACACACGGGACAAAAAGAGAGGCCCCGTCAGCCGCGGCGGGACAATGGGCGCCGTCCCCGCCGCAGCGCCCCCGCTCCCCCCGCGCCGCCGCCATCTTGAGCCGGGCGCCACGCGGCAGCGGCAGACAACATGGGGGAGGGAGAGAGGGAGGGAGGGAGAGAGGAAGGGAAAGAAGGGGGGAGGGAGGGGGCGGCGGGCGCGGCCCGGGGGCGGTGGGGGAAAGGGGGCGGCGGGGCAGCCCGCGGGCCCCGTGCCGGCGCTCACCCGTTTTTGAGGTCGACCTCGAGCAGGCGGCCATAGCCGCTGAAGAAGCGCTGGATGTCCTTCTCCCGGACGTGGTAGCTCAGGCGGCCGATGTAGACGCGCGGCATGTCCGCGGCGGGAGGGGGGAAAGGGGGAGGGAGAGGAGAAGAAAGAGAAAGGGGGAGAGAGAGAAGGAGGGAGAGAGAGGAAAAAAAGAGAGAGGCGGCGAGAAAGGAGCGATGCTGCAAGGCCCGGACGCTGCCACCGCCGCGGCCTGCTCCGCAGCACAATGGCGCCCGCCGCCCGCCGCCGCTTTTATAGCGGGGGGCGGGGCCGGTGGCGGACGTTACGGCACGAACGTCAGCACGCACGGGCGAGCGGGCGAGGGCGAGGCGGGCAGGGTGCCTGCGCGCAGGCGCGGGGCCTGGCGGGCTGCGCGGCGCATGCGCAGTGGCGCCGGGCGTGGGCGGGGGGACTCGCCTCATGGCGGCCGAGGGGGCGCCGCCGGCGCTGCCGCCGTCGGCCTCGTGGCTACAGGCCCAGGGCGGGCCCTTGGCCGCAGTCCGGCGGCTGGCGGACCGGCTTTGTCAGTCAGCCCCCACCGGGCACGCCTCACCCAGGCCTGCAGGAGCGGGCTCTGAGAGGGAAGGCGAGCGGCCTGGCCGGTGGCAGCCCCTCTGCCATCAGCCGGGGTCAGTCAGAGCAAAGCCCTGGGGTGGGAGAGCTCCTCGCAGGCCGGGACGGCCAGGGAACTCTGCGGAGCCGCTTTCCAGGCACGGTTGCACGGGAGCAATCCCTAAAGCCAGCCCAAAGTCACCCGAGTTCTGTGGCCTGGTTTCCCTCTAATATCTGTTCTGAACTGCAAAAGTCCTCCTGGTGTATCTGTAAAACCGCTGTTTCGATCTGCTGGGCTTCAAGTTGTGACACTACATAATGTATGCCACGATTTGTATATTTGACATAAACTATAAATGTACATTTTACATATACAAATGTATTTATTTTATATATATAAAATACATTCTAATACTTACAACATTTTTTATATTGTATACTATATAATTCAAATATTTAAGGTGAAAAAGCCACATCTGCTCCTGGATTTTTCCCAGCAGCCGGTGTTGGCCTCGTGCTGCAGTCCTGTGAGCATCGATGATGGTAACGTGACCCACCGAAGACACCATCGCTGCCTTCAGTTTTGCCCTGAGTTAATCTGTAACGAAGCAACTGCTGAGCTTTGAGTTGAAGAAGCGGGGGAAATCTCTGGAGTCTCTTTTTTTTTTTCTCATTTAATACAAGCTTGATTCATATAATACAGCAGACAGTGAGTGACCTCTTTCTCTTCCATTATTGTGGGCAGTCCTTGGGAGATTTCATGAGTTCATTCAGTGTTTTCTGTCTGCTTTAGAAAGACTTATGCAGGTAAGTCAGTAACTTACAGGCCTGCTGTAGTTTTTTCATACAATATCACCAGGAGATATTTTGACTTGTGAGTAAATTTAAGCATTAGCCAGGCTGTGGTGTTCGTCAGCTCTGTGTAGAGAATTCAAAAGGGTTCTTTTTAGACTGAATCGTCCGGCACAGAGGGGAACAGCACAAGATACGCTGTACCTTGCCCTGAGCCTGCTGAAATCAAAGCTCTCCTGAAAGAGTTGGGATGTGTCTCACACTCATGATCTTCAGCTTCGAGGTGTTTAGAGAGCAAGCTCTGAAGCACCAATGATTTCTCAGAAACAGGTAATTGGGAAAAGTATTATAGCTATTTATTGCTAAAATGTAATAGTACCTCTGAGCCTCTCCCATGGGCAGCAATAACATTGCATTGAGTGTTGTAGACAGAATTAAAGGATGGCTTCTCCTACCAAAACCTTACAATACAAAAAAATCCAATTATTTAAGTAATTTGTATCTTCTTTGAGATAACTGCAGGTTATAAGATCTGATCATAAAGGTCCTCTCCCCACTACATCTATATTCTGTTATTTTCCACTCTCCTTCTCATAAGAGGATAACGATTCCCTGTCCCAAATTTTAAGAACCTTGTGTATGAGCATTCATCTGAAATTGTCAGTGCTGGCACCTCTGGAGTAGGAGAGCTGCATGCTAAGACTCGCTGGAAACAACCCAATTAGATAGTGCTTGCTAAAACATCCTGTGCTCGGTGAAGATAGTGCGTAAGCCTGTGCTGAAGTTCGAGGATAAGAAGGAAAGCCGAGCCTGTTCTTAAGGGCTTCCCTGCAATTGGGTGCTCTTCAGGATCAGAGCCTTAAATAACTGCCTTTCCGGAAAGATTTGCACTTCTGTACTTCCCTCACAGCCCGTAAAAGCTGCTCTCTCGTAGGTGATGGCACTCATTTCAACATCTCTGCCTCTTAGTGTAAGGAATTTCTTTCCCCTTTCCACCAGGGAAAAATAAATTCTTCATGACGAAAGCGCTGTCCATGCATCCTCTGAGCTCTGAGGCCTCAGCTGGTGTTTATATCGCTGCCTTTGCTGGGGAGAATATCGCCGCACGATGCCCTAGAAATGGATGAAAACCAGCCTGTTCAGCTCAGGGCCGTACGGAGCATGAACAAGCACGGGCAGTCCCTGCGCTTGCTGGCCTGTTTTCATGCGTGCAAAGAACGGAGCCTGGGACCGACCCATCCTGAGCACCGGGGAGTCGAGCAGCAGCAAACAAAAGCAAACGAGTGAGTTGGTCCTCCTGTAGTCAGACAATGAGACAAACCCACTCCCAAAAGCAACATCGGGTTGGAAAAAATCCCCAAACGAGTAAGCAACAAAGCAGCGCCGAGGAGAGAGGGGTCGGGAAGGGGACAAATGGCACCAGGAATGCATTCGCTGGGTCAAGGTTGTGTCTAGGAAGGGAAAGGAGAGGCGGTTGCCTGATTCCGTCTGTGCTTGGTCTGGCTCGTTACCGGCAACAGTACGTCCTGCTGATGCGGTGAGCAGAGCCGCCTGCGCCCAAGGTATTGGGGACCTCCCCAGTTCAGGACCAGTACAGCATCCGTGCAGAGCAGCTCTCCATTGTACGCGTGCTGAGCACATCCAGTGACAGAGAAGCCATGCGGGTATCTGCACATGCGCAGTGCCCCTTTCTCCAAAGAAATATCGTGTGCTTGCGCCTCATATGCTTTCTAGAAGTACGCAGAGGATGTGACCATACAGGATATGAAGTCCCATGTTCCGTGGGATACTGATACACCAGCGCTGTCTGGTGTGTCTTTCAGGCTTCCAAGGGCCCCCATTATATGATGGCCCTCTCTGAGAGCTCTTGGCAATCTCAAAGCTCTTGGCAAGTGTCAACAGAGAGAGATTTGCTCAGGCCACATGGAAAGTGAGGGAGGATTCACATTAGGATCTCACATCCTTGTTTTCTTTTTCTGCTCCTATACTTGAGGAGGGATAAAGGTTCTTCAAGGTGCCTCCTCACTGGGTGCCATGCTCCGAGTTCTCCTCCAGTGCCCCCTCAAGCCATTTTCAAATCCTTGATTCTCATACCCCTGCGCTTCGTTCACTGTTTGCCTCCCATGATCAGTTGCCTATTTTTCACGTTGTTTCTATTTCCTCTAGCCTCTTCTCCCACCTTGGGGGATTGATGGCTCCCCCTATTCCAAGGGACCTACTTGACCGGCCTTGGCTGTAACTAGAACGGCCTTAGCCCTGTCCTGTCTTACTCCTTCTCTTATGGTCTGTTGGTAATCCTTGAAGGCAAGAAGTGGCTGTAAAACAGCGACACAGTGACCAGAGATGAACTTCACCTCTTAAGAGTCCAGGCAGGCTGGTGGATGTTGCTCAAAGGAGATGCAGATAAGATCCAATTATCTTCTTCATCCTTCTGGATCAGTGGTCCCAGGCTATTTCCCTGACCTGTCTCTGTCGTGTCCTATTATTTCTATGCCCGTGACCTAACAGTCCTATTCCTGACGTACGTGAGCGCACGCGCAGCGGCAGGTTCAGCCTGAATCAATAGCCTTTCTCGCGCACAGAGGGACGTGTGTTCCTGACCCCTGGAAACCTGGGATAAACATCTCAAATGCATTAGTTTTATGGCCCAATCTGCCAAATCAACTGGTGCTGCAGAACTGGAAATCGCAACTCTGTAGTTCAAACCTTTGGTGCTTTTTCCTGGGCACTGAAGACAAAGAGAGAAATGGAGAAAGGCAAGTATTGCAGTCTTTCCGTAACCACTTCCACAGTGGAAGGTGGGAGGAGCGTCATAAAAAGAAATTACAATTCATCTTTTTTCCTCCTAAGGGCGCAAGGCTCTAATCTCTCGGTACAAAGGCCTGAAGTCTGTAATTAATCATAATCTGTGAGATATGAAGCAGAGCTCTGGTAACCTTTTACAGGTCTTTTATTGTTTGTCCAATAAAAAGTATCACATGTAATTTGTCTGTCTTGTTGAGGGCTAATATTTGGCTAGTGATTATTTCTTATAATCTGTTGTCAGAGGAGCCCTCGGTGTGAAATTCATGTTCTTTCTCCAGTCTTGCCAGTAGCGGGTATGGCCATATGTGAGTGTCTCGTGAAAACAGTATAAAATATGCATATTATGAATTTATTATGCACCAGCTGTTTATTGTAAGACTGGAGCCTCAGGATGCTGCTGCCAAGTGTCTGACTGTTTCTCTTACACTTCCCTCTCCCATCACCTTGTCCTCGTCACATCTCTCCGATGGAGAAGCCAGTCCTGAACTCGGGTGCTGCTCAAGAGGGAAAATGGACAGGTTGGCTGGTTTTCTCCCTTTTTCCCACAGCTGCTTTGTGTGCACCCCATGGGCACTGACACTGGAGGGCACGTCTGGATTCACGTGCCAAACCTGGGCAAATTCCGTTCAGGGCTTTGGCAGGTGTATCTGGGTACTGTGATCATTGGGTATTCCGCTGCTGTGATCACACCTGTGTTATGGATTGAGAAACCTGTAACAATTTATTGTCGTTTAGACAATTCTTCTATCACCCCATGACTCCTCCCCACCCAGGAAGGGGAATCGGGGAAAACAAGGGAACCCGAGGGTTGACGTATAAACAGATTTAATAGAATAAGACTACATAATTAACACTGATAATACCAAAGAACTGCTATTGATCCCAATACCAATATAAAATACACAAGGACTATGCTCAGCCCGTTCCACCAGCAGAAGCCGTGCACTCCCCGCAGGGGACTCCCAGCAAATGTGGGACACTGCGAGCGCTGCGGCTTCAGGAGGAAGGGAAGGACTCAGGGCTCCGGCACCGGGGCAAGGAGTTCTCTGGATCACAGCCATCAAGGGAGAGAGAGAAACTACGCAGCAAACTTTCTAATTTATATTGCATGTGGCGTTCATGGTATGAACTAATCCTGTTGGCAGCCTGGGTCGAGTGCCCGGGTCTCGCTCCTCCTCATCCCCGCACCTGGCGAGGCTCGAAAACACTGAGGCCTTGAAACCCGCATCCCATAGCTGGCTGCAAAGTAGATATTTTTGCAAATTCAGGCTCTAGAGTCTTCTGAAAGTGCAGTTTTCCCAAGCATTATAAATTAGTCCTGTGTCGCTCAAAGCAGGACAACCCGTCCTCATTGGGTATTTCGCTGCGGCCATACCTGCATCTTCACCTTGACTGTGGGGAACGGAGGCTGAGGGAGACCAGAGGGCGTGATGCCTCCCCGTGGCTCTCTGGCAGGCCCTGCCTACAAGGGTCCCTTCTTCTTGCACGTGCCTCCTCCTCCCCAAAATTCGGGGTCAAGGAGCGTTGCAGGGGATAAAGTTCTCTTCCATAGGATGGAGGGAAGAAAGAAAACTGACAAAGAAGTGCTGTCTCAGAGACAGCCACTGCAAATCACCATGCTTTAAATGGATTATTTCCAGTGGAATTTTAGTCCTCCAGCTGCACCAACCTGTTAAAACAGGAGAGCTCTGAAAGCCGTCGTCGTCCCGTCGCAGCACAAGCTAACCAATATCTATGTGAGCTGAGGCACGGGAGACGCTAACAGCTCCCAGGAGCTGCTGTTCAAGCAGCTCTTTCATCTCCTGTGCCTTAGCAGGTCCTTCAGAGCCGCCACGCTGTGTCAGGCCAGCCACTGACTCACGAGCAGCAGTCTGGGCTTTGGACCAAAATTTGGACCATACGTAGAGAACTGCTGAACTGACCATGACTGGTTTTGTGTTGTAGGCTAGGATGTGACTTTTTCCTCCCGCTTTTTTTTTTTTTTGCAATATGAGTAAATGTCCTTAGATGCCTTGTGGGCCCCCTTTGCACATACATAGCCTTTGAAGCGCCCAGTTCAGGACAGCGGCCGAGCAGGGACACACCTGGGCTTTAGTGGCTTTCACTCTCTTGCCGTCTATTCTGCACATGGGTTTCATTCCCCCATGGACCCTCCATCTGAGCAGGGGCACACAGCACGGGTCTACCCGGGTGTTTGTACGGCTCGGACTTACACATGCGGGCAGAACTGGATATCCTTGGGCTGTGAAAGTGTTTGCTCTTCTCCTCAGTTATGTGGACTATTGCGTGTCCTACACGGTCACGGACTCCAGCAAAAATTCCCTCTCCGCTCTGGGTGGAGGTCCTGCCTGCCCCTGAGGAAGGTTGCAGGAGGACCATCCATTCTGTGCCCAGACAAAGCACTAATTACACTTTGAACCCAAATTTCTTGTATTATTCAATTTGGAGACTGTCTATAAAGGCCCGTCATTTCAGTTGATCCTATGTATACTTTTATAAAATCAATTGATCTATCTATATGAGTGCCTACATATAGCTGGCACACTGCTGGGTTAATAACATGTGCTGGTTTTGGCTGGGAGGGAGTTAATTTTCTCCATAGCAGCTAGTATGGGGCTGTGTTCTGGATTTGTGCTGAAAACAGTGTTGATAACACGGGGATATTTTCGTTACCACCGAGCGGGGCTTGCACAGAGCCAAGGCCTTTTCTGCTCCTCACCCCACCCCGCCAGCAATGGGCTGGAGGGACACAAGGAGCTGGGAGAGGACACGGCTGGGACAGCTGACCTCAACCGACCAAAGGGATGTTCCACGCCATGTGGCGTCACGCTCGGTATATAAAGCTGGGGGAAGAAGACGGAAGGGGGGGATATATGGAGTGATGTCATTTGTCTTCCCAAGTCACCGTTACGTGCGATGGAGCCCTGCTGTCCTGGAGATGACTGAACACCCGCCTGCCCGTGGGAAGCGGTGAATGGATTCCTTGGTTTGCTTTGCTTGCGTGAACGGCTTTTGCTCCACCTATTAAACTGCCTTTATCTCAGCCCACAAGTTTTCCCACTTTTACCCTTCTGATTCTCTCCCCCATCCTGCCATGGGCTGCATGGGGTTTAGTTGCCAACTGGGATCACTCCGTGACGCACGTGTCACAGAATGTTTGTGAAACCTTTGACTGAGCTTAGACTAAAAAACCTGTGACCTGGGATGTTTCTAAGCCTGAATCCCCAACCTGTGCTGCCGTACGGGAATATAAAAGATGAGTGAGTTGCGTTTTTTTTATATGTCTCCTATCCAGCTCTTCTAGATGTCCAGATATCTAGAAGATCAGGGTAAGGATTCCCAGCTTATTTTTCTTTCAGTGATTCTCCTGATGAAAATCCGATTTGATCCTGTCCCCCCCAGGCAGACCAGGGCTGGGGGATGTTAGCACACACTCCAGTTTGGCTGGCCGTAGGGCTGGGGCAGATCTTTCACCCAGGGAAATTTGGATGAAGTTATTTTTCTTTCACTGGCATTTTCATTTTAAAAACCTGTTGGGTGTTTTTCCCTTTCCTGCCAGCTCTTGTTCCTGCCCGCTGCTGTGATTCTCTGCCATGTTATTCAGCAATTGTGCTGCCTGCCCAGCAGAGGAGTGTAGAAACCAATATAAAGACGGCAAACTTGCTCCCATTTCCTGGGTTTTCCCATCCTGCTCTCTGGCAGGCAGTTCCGGCCCTCATTTCAGCGTCCTGAGCCATGGCAGCCGCAGGGCTGAGGACCTTCTACTCCGCTCTGGGGAGACCCCCCTGCAGTGGTGCCTCCAGCTCTGGTGCCACCAGCAGCAGAAGGACACGGAGCTGTTGGAGCGGGGCCAGAGGAGGCCCCGGAGATGCTGGGAGGGCTGGAGCCCCTCTGCTGTGGGGACAGGCTGGGAGAGCTGGGGGGGGTTCAGCCTGGAGAAGTGAAGGCTCCGGGGAGACCTTGGACCCCCTTCCAGTCCCTAAAGGGGACATATAGGAGAGATGTGGGGGGACTCCTTATGAGGGAGCGTAGTGATAGGACGGGGGGGAAACTGAAAAGGGAGATTTAAACCGAAAGGGGAGATTTAGACTAGAAACAAGGAAGAAATTCTTCACTCTGAGGGTGGTAAGACCCTGGCCCAGGTTGCCCAGAGAAGCTGTGGCTGCCCCATCCCTGGAGGGGTTCAAGGCCAGGTTGGATGGGGCTTGGAGCAACCTGGGCTGGTGGGAGGTGTCCGTGCTCATTGCGGGGATTGGACTAGATGGCCTTTTAATGTCCCTTCCAACCCAAACCATTCTATGATTCGATGATTCTATGACCACGGAGTGGCAGGACCCCGCGGGATGCCTCTGCCGAGCCATGGGTCTGGAGCTGGCCCTGCTGCCTGCAGACAGCCATGGGGCCAGTGTGAGGGTGTCAGGGGAAGAGAGGAGGCAGGGAGGGGAGGGATTGGAGGAGACGAGAAGAAGCCTGCCAAGCCACCCAGGAGCTTGTGGTGCTGTGGCCCTGTACCACTGACCTGCTCCGGGCGCAGCGCTGGGGATGTGCCTCTCCTGTCGCTTCCGTGCCGCAGGTAGTGCACGGACAAGACACCAGCCTGGCCGAGAGCGTGAGGTGAAGGAAACCCCCGGGAGTGCTCTGCTGGTGCCTGGGGTCAAGGCAGGCTGTTTCAGGGCTGAGGGATGTCCCAGCCTTTCCTGGCTCGGTTTGCTTTGGAGCGGTGTGGGCTGGATACCTTAAAGAGCTGAGAAAAGCCACCAATTCTGTCCACACCTGGGCAGGCAGCAAGCTTGAGGCAAGGTGTGTGGTATCTCTCGGGAGCTCTGGCTGTCCTTCAACCCCACCGGTGACTTGCTCGTGAGTTGTAGCAGTGCTTTGCCTCCTGTTGCCTCCGCTCCACCTTTGCATTCATGGCTGGCTGCGGGCTGCTCCGCTGCTCAGACAGCTGCCCGTGAGGTGTGTTTTCTTAACGAGACTCTTCGGGGCCTTCAAGTTATGTCCAAATTTTCTTCTCTCCGTCTGCTTTCCAGCCTCTGTCCACGTGCTCTCCATTCGTGTCAGGCCTGGCTGACATTTGTCACCGTGGGATGGCTCTTTGGAGGCGCAGTGCAAGGAGCCCACTGGGACGCCCTGATAAGCACTTCCCTGCCCATCCCCGACGCTGCCGGTGCCGCTGCCAGCCCCGTGGCCCGTATGGGTATCACCGCCTGGCCACCGCCGCGCACACCCAGCCCTGCCTGTCCCCGCAGGCGGCCCCCGTGTCCCCATGCTTGAGAGGCGGGCAGCCCCGCAGCCCCGTGGCAGGGCTCATGCCCGGCTCTCCCAGCCCTCCCCGTAGGCGGCAGAGACAATGACGTTGGGTCTCGGGGCGAGGGGTTGGGAAGAGCCTGGTGTAGGCACAGGTTGGGAGGTGGGCGTGGATGGAGCTCCAAAACCTCAAGTCTGGTGTGAGAGTGGTGATTTGCTGAGTCCCTCTGCATGCCATCCTGGGGGGGTTTTGTCCCCTTCTCCAGTTATTCTCCTTCCCCCTGGGGTTCAGCGCCTCTTTTCTGAATAAAACGCAGGAATTCTCTGGACTCCAGGAGCTGAATGAGGGGAGGGACTTTGCAGCACCGTGGCAGAAGTGTTGACTCATTAAACTGACGTCACAGAAAATGCTCTTTGCATTAAGGAGATTAATCACAGCTCTTTTTTTCAAAAAAAAAAAAATAAACCTCTTAAACTTCTATGAATCCTTCCTGTGAATCCTTCTCTATGCTGCCCATGATACTTGGCCTCCTTGGCTCAGGCTGAAACTTATTTAGCATTAAAAATCCCACTCCCAACAGTATTAATAAAATCTAAATCCTTATGGGCTGGAAATTCAAAGAGATGATCTCCCTAGGAGAAGCAACCTGTCAGAGCTCCTTCCAAACCCCAGGGAAGGAGCAGGGTTTGCGGCAGAGGGAGGATGAATAAAAATGTTTCTGGAAGGAAGCGGAGGGTTGAGGCTTGGCAGCAAAACGCCTGACCTGCTGGTGGGGCTGCCATGGAACTGGTGGCACGTGGAGGTTGAACATGCGCTCTTTGGTCTGCCCAACTGTGCTGGCCTGATGGGTGGGAGGCTCTTCTCTCCTTGTGATGCCGGCAGGGATTTCAGCTGGAGCACCATCATGAAGCCAAAGAGGAGAGGGAGGACCCTGCTGTTGGAGGCTCTGGAGAAGTACGGAGGAGCCCCAGCTCCAGGAGATCTGGGGAGCAGAGCAGAGGTGTTGGGGAAGAGCAGGCAGGAAACACGGTGGTGGTGGTGGATGAGGTGATGCCACCCACCCGGGGCAGGGCTGGCGGGCAAACGGAGGCATCCTGGCACACAGGAGCAGGGCTGGGCTCGGCAGTGGCTTTTAGACAGTGGCCCTTACTGTCCAGGGAGGGGAAGAGTAATTCATTCACTCTGTAGGACCTCAGAGCACTTCTATCGAGTCAAGAGACTGGCAGCCGGTGCTCATCTGCTCATCCTGAAAGCCAAACATCTAATGAATAAGACTTTCACACGTGTTGCAAGGATAAACATTATCAAATACTTTATTCTTACATCTTTATACATGAGCAGAGATAGAGATTTATTCTCAGCAGTGCAAAGTGCTTTCCATGAAGGTTTTATCTATTGGCTTTGAATTAAGATGTCTTAAGTTTATTTTTCTCTGCCACAGCGTTACGTGATCAGACTTCAGAATTAACCTGGTAAATCCAGCAAAACAACTCTGGGCTGTGCCATGTGTGTGTGTGAGAGAGATTTAATGCCACACGTAACTAAATGGAAGAATGACTCTGGGAGGGACAGGTAACCGCTTGCACAATTGGGCGATCGTTTGTGTTGCGCTTACGGAGCCTGGGATGGAAGGTGCTAGTGAAACGAGAACATTGTTGTACCTTTTAAATAACGCAGCGTACGAGATCAGCGTGTTTGTGGATTTTTTTCAAGAAAGGGTAACCTCTGTAAGCATAGTTCATTAATTTGCCTCTCCCCGGATTTTATTGAGTTGATGGTTTTTTAGTTTATTTCCCTTTTGAAGGCATTACAGATTTTCATATCAAAATGGATTTGCATTCATGGCTTAATTTTACCCTTTTCCCACGACTTGCTGCCTTGCTGACAAGGCTGTTTATAGGCGTGGTTTGGTTTTCACTGAGTACAAACCTAGGTAGGAGATTGTTTGGGAGTCATTTAATAAGCCTTTTTTTTTTCATTTCAGTAAAACCTAAAATGCATCCATTGTTCCAGAAAAATAAAAAAACCCTGGGTTATCAACAGTACCTGTAGCATTTGCCACGTGGTGTGAAGACGCTGGAGCTGGCTGCGCTCCCGGCACCATGGTGGTGCTGGTGTAGAGTGGCCAGAGAACTTGCCCAGGCTCCTCGGCGCCATGGCCAGCAGATCCGTGGCTTTCAGCTGAACCCAGGGGTGAATCTGAGATTTTCCACGAGGAGGCACAGAAGACCTTGAAAGGCTTTTGCTACCTCTATGGTGACCTCGCCGCGCATTATATCTATGGTAGTGTGGGTGTGCAGGGGTTTTCCCACTGCATCCAGCATCCGATCCTGCTCCAACAGGAGCTGTCATAAGCCGGGCTGAGCCCTGGAGCCAGATTTCCCACGGTTCTCTCAACAGGGGCGTTGCGTTGGTGATCACCATGAGAGTCCTGGGAAAGGCCTGATTACCACGGGCAGAGACACAACCTTTTTAAAGAAGCCGGTAACTTTATCGGGGAATTGACCCACCACCCACTTCTGAAAGCCTCTCAAATGACTTGTTTTCCACCAGTTGTCCTTGGGAATGAAGCCTTGAGCAGCTAGTAAGAGACTTAGGTGCAACTTGGCCAGATGAATCTGAGCCTTCAAGTCCTTACAGCAAGTCCGACCTCCCAGGATGCCCTTAAAGCCGCCCCAGGCCAGCCCTTAATGCAGCCCTGGCTGATGGTCCCTGTATGAAACAGGCTGCACGGGTGGAAACAGCCAGGCAGACACAGGGACGTAAGGAGAAAAGGCGAGTGCGCAGGGTGAGACGCGGTGGCATCAGAGCTGAAGGCACATGAAGGTGTCTGTTGGGACGGCGGGAAAGGAAGGCCGAATTTGTTGAGGCGATGTGGGTGCTGGAGTGGAGCGGCTGCGTTCAGCCCCACGCTCCCGCCCCTGGGCAGGTCTGGCCTGGACCCCGCACGTGCCCTCTCCGGGATAAGTTACCCTTGAAGTCTACATAAGGGTAAAGTTCATCCCGGAGGGTGACACTTCAAAAGGAAAACGCCTCACTCGGCAGAATGGAAAAGCAATCAGTCTGTCTGGCATGTGCTTACCAGCGACCTTCCCTCGCAGCTCCTCTGCTCTTGTTTATCAATCTGGAAGCATCAGCACCTTCTAATAATGCTGGAGTTGCCGGGAGGGGATGGAAAACAGATTGTTTGACCTGACACTGCCCCATTTGCAAGCATTTAGCCTCCTGCTCTGAGTCCTCCCGCGGGCGCCAGGGGAGCTGGGCCGGCAGTGACCGCAATCTGTGCTGCTCCTGGCACGTTGGGCTGCCTCCCGGCAGCAGCCCAGGTTGCAGGGCTGGCCCACTTTGACACAGGCACTAGTGCAAAAGAATTCACACTTGCGGATCTTGTCCGCGCTCCTTCTGGGTTCCCTGGATGCCGGCAGCATGCTGGAAGAGCAGGCATGGGCTGGGACTTCGTAGCCCACAGTTCTACACAACCTCAGGACAAAAAGATGTTTGCTGTGGAAGGTAAGTAGGAGAAACCTGATGGTCAGCTGGCAAATGTGAGCTCTCTCCTCCCATAGCGCTGCTCCTGACCTTCAGAAATGTCAGTATCACTTCCCTGCTGCAGTGACTTGCCAAACGGAGAAAGCAGGAAGAATTAATTGCTGTGTTGTTATTTGAGCTGCAGTAAATTTTCCCTGTGTAGGGACAAAGAGGAGAAATAAACCAGCCGCTCAGTCTGTCCTGTCCCAATGACACATTCAGTCCCTGCTGTCGTTGCCTACAGATCCAGTCTCTCAAAGGCCGATCGCAATCCAGGGGATTTCCCTGGGTTTATTCTTCTGGATGGATCACTGGAGGTGTCAGCTTCTTCAGGAGTGGTTTGGGATCAGGTTAGTTTCTCTGGTCTGCTTTTTTGCCCGTTCCTTTCCACGCCAAAGAGCTTGCCTGGTTGCTAATATTAGCCTGGCTCTGCGTAATGCGCTCTCACCAGAGACCCAGAGGTGCTCATCTGACATCCCGCCTCCATCCATGGCTGTCCCCTGCGAGCATCCTCAGATCAGCTACTCCTCCTCGGGCAGAGGCACGAGGACGTGCCCTGCTCAGACTCCCCTTTGCCTCCCACCCCGGGATCCGTCTCAACCTGCTTCCACAAATCTGGCTCACGCGCTTCCTGCCAGTTATGACTTGAAGAGCCCATAATAATTTATTGTCATTTAGACAATTATTCTATCCCCCGATGACCCCTCCCCACCCGGGACGGGGGATTGTGAAAAAACAAGGAAGCCCAAGGGTTGAAATATAAATAGATTTAATAGGATAAGACAACATAATTAACATTAATGATACTAAAGACCCACTATTGATCCCAACACCAATATAAAATGCACAAGGATTATACCCAGCCCGTTCCATCAGCAGAAGCCGTGCACTCCCGGCAGGGGACAGCAAATATGGGACACTGCGAGCGCTGCGGCTTCGGGAGGAAGGGAAGGGCTCAGGGCTCCGGCACCGGGGCAAGGAGTTCTCTGGATCAAGGGAGAGAGAGAAACTACGCAGCAAACTTTCTGATTTATATTGCATGTGGCGTTCATGGTATGAACTAATCTTGTTGGCAGCCTGGGTCGAGTGCCCGGGTCTCGCTTCTCCTCATCCCCGCACCTGGTGAGGCTCGATAACACTGAGACCTTGAAACCCGCACACCGGAGCTGGCTTTGAGGAAATATTTTCACAAATTCAGGCTCTAGAGTCTTCTGAAAGTGCAGTTTCCCCAAGCGTTAGAAGTGACCTTACTGCAAAGTAAAATTACTGAGAGGGAAATTAACTCCGTGTCGCTCAAACCAGGATGACGCCAAACGAGTCACCTGTACCGCGCCGTCAGACCCGCTGCGGAGGTGGGCGTGTGTGGGGTGTCTTTATGCTCCTGCCGCAGGTTCCCAAGCGCGATGTCCACCGCGGAGTCCCCGTACCCCAAGGCTGGGGCTCCACCAGGCCTTTGCTGGTCGGTTCAGGCACCGACGCTGTGAGGTGCTGGGTGCTCCCTACGCCCGGCTGATGTCCCCTGGCCCTCCTGCGCCGAGGGACTGGGTGGCGGTCGGTGCTCCAGCGTCCGCCCGTTTCTTTGCTTCATGCCAAGTTAGCACAAACTGATCAAAGCAGCCAGTCAAAACTCTTTATTTTTCCCTACAGATTGGTGGCGGCAGGGGTTTTGATCACTTTCAAGGGAAGAGCTAATTAGCGACTAACTGAATTAAGTAGAAGGTGCAGCATACGAACTGACTTTTTGCTGCTTTTGTGGCTGTCGTGAAGATTACTCATACCAATGAAATAAATGTTTCCATAGCAACTAATGTACTTAGTAGGGGGAGAATTGGAGGCACAAATAACAAAGACAAAGGCCAAATCTATAATGCTGAGAGGCATACACAAACAGAACAAACCACCGCGCAGCGCACCGCGATGGCTTCAGCGTGTGCCGCCTCCGAGGCTGCATGGGATGGCGCAAGGGGAATTCCACAGGCGGAGGAGCTGGGGAAGAAACCGGGCACAGCGAGGGGCTGCGTGGCTGGGGGCGAGGGCCGTGATCTCTCCCAGGGAGTTCAGGCAGTGGTTACTGCAGGATTTCACGCTCAGCAACTGCCACAGCTCCCCTTAAAAGCGCGGGGGTTTTAAGGCTTGTCCGGCACGTGCAGAAAGAGCAGAGCATTTGGAAGATAAGCAGGACTTAAACCTTCCCTTCACCTCTGCTGTGGGATCACACCTGACTTTACCCAGGCGAGCGACCCACCGGTCGTTTGCCTTGTTCTGGCTGCGAGTCCTGCTTCTGTAGCCCCGAAATTCAGCGAGCCCGTCCATCCGCAGGAGCAAACTGCCTCCGCCTGCCAGCGCCGCCCGCCCTGTTGTTCACCCAATGGTGGGGACCGCAGGAGGAATGCGGCCCCGCACAGCCTGGCCCGGCCGCCAGCGCCCGGCTCATAACCCTCTGCTGTTACTGCCGCTTCGAAATAGCTTTTCTCTCTCCACCTGCCAAAGGGCTTGTGGAATCCATTAACTACAGGGGTCTGAAGAACAGGTTGAACCAGCAGCCAGGAAGGCTGGCCTAGATATATTTATCCTTTGTCAGTGCGCGGGTGGATGCTCTGACCTCTAAGGTGTCCACGCTCCTGTAACAACCTGTGATGCAGCCAAGGAGAAGTCCTCCTTTTCTGCACTGCGTTTCTGTCTTTCTCTCTGTACCAGGAGCAGAGTAAATCCGGTCAGGGAAGAAGAGTTCCCCGCGCGGCAGTCCGGCACAAGGTCTTATTTAGTTGTCGACTTCTTTTTGAAACGCATGAGCACGAGGTCTCAGCTCAGCGAGAGCCCGGTTTGCTGTTGTGATGTGGTCCCGGCGCCGGGGTGTCACCGTGGAAGGAGACAAAGCAAAGGAGAGCTAGGCAGGCATCTTTGCAACCCCTCGGTACACAGGCAGAACCAGGCACAGAAGGATTGCGAGTCCGGTTTCCAAAGCTCCCAGCATCGCTCAGCATCTCCCTGGTGAGAATCCTGGGCCAGCCTGATGCCAAAGTGTCTGGAATTCCTGCTGGACTGGAATTCCTGCTGGTTTGGCTGGAATAAGGCCAGACAAGAGGCCTACACGCATGAAACTGAGACTGATCCCAGGTGACCTAAGTGCTGGAACCTATAAACGTCCTATAACCAATATAACCAGTCCTATAAGCAGGAAATACTCCTGCTCTGCCACCCGCAGACCTGAAGCCCTAGGACGTACCTAGAGCTTCTTCCAGGCTTTCTGTACCAGAGTCAACTGAAACACGGCAAAGATTTGATACTAGTTGTTTAATAAACCAGCCAGGTCAGAGAGCTGTTTGCCTGAAGTCCCACAGCCAGAGCTGCGGACGCGTTCATGGTTAGCACGAATGCTACAGGGTTCCTCTTGCTGGGAAGGTGCCTCTAAGCCGGCAGCCGGGAGCGTGCGAGGAGTTTGGTGTCAGGGATGGCACAGGGAAGGGACAGGAAAGGAGATGCTGCGCTGAATCAAAATGAGCAAACAAGCAGGGTTTGGTGCTGACGATTCCCTTCTGGCTCTGGACCCAAAGCACCACGAGCTGTGGAGAGAAGGTCCTGCCAGGTGTCAGACCCCGAGGTCTCAGGGCTCTGTGCTCTCAGTCCCAGGCTTTCCCCTTTCAGAGGCGGTCTGCTGAAGCACAAGCTGGCAAGGAGAATGCCATCCCTTGTTCTTTGCTCTTTTCTCTGGGGAAAAGGACCTCAAAGTGCCATCACAGCTCTGGGACTGTAGTGCTTGCTCATCCTTCGCGGCATCCCCAGCCTGCCTGCCCGAGCGCACGCCGTCACCAAACACACCTCCTGCACGCTCAGATGCCTTCGCCTGTTGCAAATCCCCCGGAGGTCTCTCGCGTAAGCCAGCGCTGGTTTGCTGAGGCAGAACAACATTTGCAAGAAATATGAGAAACAGCATCGCGTCTTCCCAAGGTAAACCCAAACCCCAGCTTTTTGGGCAGGAGGAAGAAGGAGGGGCAGATTAGGACTGATGAGTCTTAATGATGAGCCCCCTGCCAGAGGTCCGACCCAGAGCTACCCCATCCTCCTTCTCCTAGCCCATACCTCCTGCTCCCCCGGCCCTCCAGACTCCCCCCACAGCCCTGCTCCTGACTTCCCTTGCCGGCCTCGGCGGGTCTGGCTCTGTTGGGTCCCAGGAGACAGGGCTGTGGTTGCCCACAGCTGGATGAGGCTGATGCTCCTCCACCTGCAGGCCGTGCTGGGGCTTGTGCAGGAGGAGCTGGGGCCAAGCTGGCTGAGGTCTTGCCGGGGTGGGCTTCCTATGGGCAGATGGTCACGCAGGAGCGAGAAGCCAGCGGAGGTCCCTCGCTGTCAGCCCTTGTTGAAGAGCATCTCGGCCGAGATGCCACACCAAAGCAGCCGCCAAGATGATGCCTCTCCAACAGCCATCCCCCACATCAGAGTACCGCAGCTAACAGTGACCCACCAAGCAAGATGCTGAGCTGGAGCCAGAGTGTTAGAGGGACTCAGAGAGTGATGACCACAGCCTGGCTGGCTGCTCGCTGTTATCCTCACTTCTTTTTTATTTTTTTTTAAATTGGATGTATTGCTTTCCTCTGTAGAAAAAGCCTCTTCAAGAGAAAAATATATACTGTTTCTCGTGGGCACCCCTCCTACCCTCCATCTTTCACTTGGGACAACCCCAGGCGTAAGGGGGACATGTGAGCTGGAGCTCAGCTCCTTCATGTGCTTGTCTCAGTGATCCTTCTCCAGGCCATCGTGCAGAGCATCTGCCTTCTGCTGAGGACTGAGGGCAAACACACCACAGCACGTGATTTTGGGGAAGACAGATGGTTCGGACATGATTCCTCTCAAATCTTGCTTACCTTTGGCCACCTCAGAGGTATCTGAGGTATCTGATTTTCAAAAGCGGCCACTGACGCAAGGTAGCTGGACATTTAAATCATCTCCTATGAGATGGCACCTGTGAGACTCGGGGGGCTGTAAAGTGAGAGTGGGTGCTGCCAGGGTCCCACAGCTGGAGATGCCAGCCTCCCGCGTGCTCCCCTGTCCCCTCTGCGGGGGACATTGCCGCTGCCCTGAAATGGAGTTGGGTCTTTGTGGAGTCAAGGGAAGCAACGCCCTCCTACAGAGCAGCAGAGTAATTTTGTGTTTACAAATGGAACGAGTGATCATCACGGCACAGGGGGCTGGTGGTGGTGGCTGTAACATGCACAGAGGAGTTTATAGCTTATTGGGCTGGCTAACTGGGCAATTAGTGGTCAGGATTTATTGACGTTAAAAGCCTGATGGTCTTTTCTACAGGAGCCGAACACGCCTGCTGACAGGACAGGCTCTGGGCCCCGCAGCAGTGGCACCGGATGGGTCTTTTAGCTCATGTGACCGGTGTGGCAGCGTGCACGGGGACCTCCCCGGCCACCTGATGGACACAGCAACCTTGGAAGGGCATCCACTGGTGCACGCTGGCTGTGTTTGCCAGCACGTTGCAAAACAGGGACTTCAAGGTTGGGTAATGCCATCGTCCCACCTCTTGTGATGCTGCTTTTACCGCTGAAAAATCTTTAATCGCAGGGTAACGATTTCCCCCTCACTATTTCTGGGGATTGGGACACATTCAAGCAATTACTTTCTTGTAGAAACCTGTGGGGATTTGTCTACGAAAGGTGAGATCGTTACGGCCTGCCCTGGAGCAAAGGGTGCTTTGGCAGCACTGCAGCCATGGGTGTGGGCTCCCTGTGGGGCTTCAGCGCTGGAGCTATGGAATGGGTAGGATATGGTATGGGTATGGTATGGTATGGTATGATATGGTATGGTATGGTATGGTATATAAAAAAAAGCCAACCGCGTCCTGGGCTGCATCAAAAGAAGCGTGGCCAGCAGGTCCAGAGAGGGGATTCTGCCCCTCTCCTCTGCTCTGGTGAGACCCCACCTGCAGTACTGTGTCCAGCTCTGGAGCCCTCAGCACAAGGAGGACATGGACCTGTTGGAGCGGGTCCAGCGGAGGGCCATGAAGATGATCCGAGGGCTGGAGCCCCTCTGCTGTGAGGACAGGCTGAGAGAGTTGGGGGGGTTCAGCCTGGAGAAGAGAAGGCTCCAGGGAGACCTTATAGCGGCCTTCCAGTCCCTAAAGGGGGTCTACAGGAGCAATGGGGAGGGACTCTTGATCAGGGAGTGTAGTGATAGGACAAGGGGCAATGGTTTCGTACTGAAGGAGGGTAAATTTAGATTGAATATTAGGAAGAAGTTCTTTCCTGTGAGGGTGGTGAGGCATTGGAACAGGTTGCCCAGAGAAGCTCTGGTTGCCCCATCCGTGGAAGCGCTCAAGGCCAGGCTGGATGAGGCTTTGAGCAGCCTGGTCTAGTGGGAGGTGTCCCTGCCCATGGCAGGGGAGTTGAAACTGGGTGATCTTTAAGGTCCCTTCCAACCTGAACCCGAATTCTATGATTCTATGAGTCTATGGTATGGTATGGTATGTAGTGTCCTGCACTGGGACACATCTCTGTGCCAGGCACCGAGAGCAGCACCGTGGTGCCAGGAGGTCAGTATCTAGGCAGTTTAGTCCCCAGCCCTGCACCACGTTTTTGCCTGAGTTTGGTGCTCCCAATGCAGCCAGCTCTGCAGGGGCCTGCTGGATTTGACTTGAAGCAGGATCTGGTCCCCCATAACCACTGGCCATGCCCAAGAGCAACATGTGTGGTGCTGGGCACAAGCTCCAGCCGTTCCTCATCTGAGTGCAGAATGATGAGGCCGTGCCTTGACTCCTGGGCAGAGTCTGTCTCTGCTGGGTTGGTGGCCTCAGGTTGCGTCTTCAACACAGTGCCGGACCAGACCTTCCATCCGCTTGGTCAAGTGCAACACAAAGCTGTGCTTACAAAGCCTGATGACAAAAGGCTTTTGACTTTCGCATCTCCCAGCGCCTCTGAATTTGCTAGTGATGCGGCAGTCCCTGGGGACTCTTCGTGAAGCATGAAGAGTGAACGACCTCCAGCCGATATCGCAGGGCACACTCAGACATCAACTTGTTGCCATGTCGTTTCCATTTTCTTTGATTTCCTCAAGTTGATGGTCTCTCCCTTCCCGATCCCCTCTGATAAAACAAAGAAATGAACTATTGATTCACATGCGGCACTCGGCGTTTCAGAGAGAGAGCGCCCTCCTGTCCTTTGCTGCAAGTGGGAATAATCAGGCTTAAATGTGGTGGCTGGTGCTGCATCTGGGGCCGGTTTGGACCAGAGCGGAGGATTTAGCCCAGAGGGCTGGTTCCTAGTAGCACAGCTCATGGCTACGCAGCACCGGGAGCCCTTCCTGCACCCAGCTCCTCGCGTGGGCTCTGCCAGGCCCTCCGGGGCTGTGGGAGCCACGTCCATGGGTGCAATGGAAGAGGTGACTGAGCCAGAGCAGCTTGTGCAAAAAGCTCCTACCTGCCTGTGCCGTGGGCTGCTTTGGCCACTGGGAAACACTACCTCTTGCCCAGGTGTCTCCTCTGTGTCCTGCTCTCCTGGTTCCTGGCTGTGCAAGTGAAGTCCAGGGCCTTGGGACGACAGTGAGTCTTCTCTTCAGTGGGGTTGAGTTGGGTCTTGGACCACACTTTGGTGAGGAGACACCCTTTACTGTCGTGTACCATGCCCCCTTCCCACGTCCTGACACCCTGTACTTGAGGCAAGGACCTCCTGGCACAGGGAGCTCTGCAGGTTAACTGTCCTCTGGGTAAGGAAACATCCATTTGACTGTCTCCATCTTTCCTGATGGTCATCTCCAGGCAGCCCCCAGGAGCACGGGCCTTGCTATTCCAATGCGGACCTTGAGATCTTCAACGTAACCGTAACCTACTTTCCTCCTCCTGTTTTTTCCCCACCTCCTTTCTCCCCCACTCATTATCCTAGGAACAAAATGTGGGTTTTGTTTTTTTTTTCCTTTTCCCTGGCAGTGCTTCAGGCCTACCACCTCTCTCAGAGACGGACCGCTCAGCTCACTTCACATGGGCCACCAAGTAGCCCTGGGCTTGGGACGAGGTGATCGGCAGGGCTCGGTTTCTCATCTGGACTCTCCGTCACTGGGGACCCTTTGCCTGGACAAGAACCCGGCCTTTGCCCACCCCACAGAGAGCCTGTAGCGCCCATCCCTGGGGAAGCTCTCCTCTCGGAGGAGCCCTTGCGTGGTCTCTCGCCCCGCGGAGCCTGCCAGCTGGGGTTCAGACAGAAAGAGGAGGGGGGAGAAGTGCATTTTGCCCCGCGTGGCGCCTGCACTCGAGGGCTGCTGGCCTCGGTGGGCGAGTGTCTCATTCTGCTGCTCAGCAATGTGTTTCCCACCTCCCCTCTGCCAGAGACAGCCCATCATTTTGACCCGTAGGACTTCTCTGGAGTATTGTGGAGCTTCTGTTCCCCAGGATGCACGAGGTGCCTGGAGTGCCTGAGGAGGAGGGTACTTGAGGAGCAGCCGATCAGCTCAATATAATAAGTCTTCAAATACTTTCCTTGTCATCCCCCTCTTATAGCTGTTGCCTGCGTGGCTGTGCTCCGGCATGTGTTCAGGTTCCTATAGGCATTCGCTCCCGTTTCTTTGCTTGTGTGATTACTTATAATTCCTGTTTAAATTCTTCTCATTTTCACAGTGTAATTAGGCAGAGGAGTGGCTTTTGTTCTGCCGTCAAAAAGCAATTAGCTGTGCTTTTTGCTTCATGGTTGTTTTTTAATTAGGACTTTGTTGACGGCTTTTGTCCTCGGCACAAAATAAGGGCTGAGGCTTTTGGGGGCTGCAGCTGCTGCCCAGGGAGTAAGGGGCTGCCCTGCCTGCCTGCTGCCTGCTGCCCTGCCTGCTGCCCTGCCTGCCTGCTGCCCTGCCTGCCCGCTGCCTGCCTGCTGCCTGCCTGGCGAGGTGCAGGACCTGTGGAGGTGGCCCAGGGACACTCCCTTTGCTCCCCAACCTCAGCCCACTGTAACCAGGGGCCTTTCACCTGCTCGGAGGGGTGAGGTAACTTGCAAAAGTTTTACGTAGGTCAGGGTTTGCCCAGTTTTCCTGCTTCAGGATGCCAGTATTTGACTATTCACTATTCCCTGGCCCTTCCCGACGGGCCTGAGACATCTGTGCCATCAAGCAGCGAGCCCTGTCCCTTACTCCCAGCCGCTGTACACTCCTGCCAGCTACCCAGCTCCTGTCCCAGGGTGGTTGCGCACAGGTTTGCATCATGCCGTCGGTGCCAGCGGGGCCGAGGATGGAGACCCATGTAGGAATGCACGCTGGTGTTAGCCAGCTCCCTAGGACTGAGAAGATAACGCTGTGAAATCCAATGGCTTCCAAAGCCGCTTGTTATTCTGTAAGTGATGGCAACATCCACGTGGGGCTGGGAAGGAAATGAGTACGGGCCCGGCACTTAAATCCCCCAGACCAAGACACACGGAGCCGCTCTGCCCTTTGCAGTTCAGGGAAAGCCAGGTGCCCTGCACCCTGTAAAGAGACAGCTTCAGGGGAAGGATTCATTTCAAATGAGGAATAGTAAAAGGCTCCCCACCTGTGGCTGGGATAACGCAGCCGGGGTGATGCCCTGGGGAGGAGAGAAGCATCTCCAGGCAGCGGGTTCGGGCAGCACCGCACCGCGGCGAGCTCGTCTCTCCTCCTCTGCTGAGTTTCCAGGAAGGGATGGATGCAAAGAAGTGGGGCTTGTCTCCGTCTGGCTGCCCTGAGAAACACCTCTCTGGAAGGCGTAGCCTGGGTATCTTTAGGATCTTGATTTTGCTTGAATGAACCTTTTTAATGAGCACACCAGGGCCCTGCTGACGAGGGGACCAAGACAGAGCAGAGAGGCTGAACTCCTGAGCAAGTGGCAGGGCAGAGCTGTGCTGAGCGCTCTGGGCACGGCGCGTGCCTGCAGGTCACTCCTGCACACGCTGCTGATGGCACTTTGCACGATGCTCATGTGGTGGGGACGGTGATGTCCCACCTGCGCTGCTCCATGGCACCTCCTCTCCTCGCCTGCCCCAGCTCTCCTGGCCATCTCTCACTTGACAGCTGCTGAGCAGAAGCCTTCCCCAGGAGAGCTCCAGAGTTTTCCAGGCTTAAAGCTTCTGCGTGCAGCCAGGGGGATGCTGTGGCAGGGAGAGATGCTGTGGGAGGGGGGATGCTGTGGCAGGGAGAGATGCTGTGGGAGGGGGGATGCTGTGGGAGGGGGGATGCTGTGGCAGGGGGGGATGCTGTGGCAGGGGGAGATGCTGTGGCAGGGGGGGATGCTGTGGGAGGGGGGATGCTGTGGGAGGGGGGATGCTGTGGCAGGGGGATGCTGTGGGAGGGGGGATGCTGTGGGAGGGGGGATGCTGTGGCAGGGGGATGTTGTGGGAGGGGGGATGCTGTGGCAGGGGGATGCTGTGGGAGGGGGGATGCTGTGGGAGGGGGGATGCTGTGGCAGGGGGATGCTCTGGGAGGGGGAGATGCTGTGGCAGGGGGATGCTGTGGGAGGGGGGATGCTGTGGCAGAGGGGGATGCTGTGGCAGGGGGGGATGCTGTGGCAGGGGGATGCTGCAGCCAAGGGGATGCTGTGGCAGGGAGATGCTGCGGCGGGGGGATGCTGCAGTGGGGGGTTGCTGCAGTGAGGGGATGCTGTGCAGGGAGCAGGGGGCTCAGCTCACTCCACATCCCAGAGCGGGGTCCTGGGCTGCTTCCAACACCTGGGGACCACTTTCTGGGGAGAGCACCCATCTCCTTCCTTGGGAGGCTGCGGTCTGCCCTGCAGCTGGGCTGCTGATGTCCAGAGATCAGAGGGAGCAAGTTATATCCAGGATGAGAGTGGGAGCAGGCTGTGCCGGCTGATGGCTGGTCCCCAGGGCACCAGTGCCGAGTCTGCCTCTGCCACTGTCCCCGTACCAGGGCAGAGCTGAGGCTGCCTCAGGGCGCCCAGCAGTGGAAGGGGGTGTTTGTAGCGTAGGTACGAGCACCCAGAGAGTGTTTTGCAGCTGTATCTCAAGGTGTTTGGTGAAAAAAAATAGAGGGTGCCCAGCACCCCCCGTGGGAACCACAGTGGGTGCCGGCGGTGTGTCCCAGCAATGCGTGAGGCCGCCCGGCGCGTCTCCCCACTCGAGCCCTGGCACGCTCCTCACCAGCCCTGGCACACGTGCCTGGCTCTGCCCGCACCCGCGCTCACTTTGTCACCGGCACGGCCGGCGGCGAGGGTCGGCGTTGCCTTTCCACAAGTCAGCGGGACTGCGGGAGCTGCCCCCACCTGCCAACAGCGGCAGGACCCTCCTGCTAAACCTGCCCTCCCTGGGTGCCTGCTGGGACTCACTGGATATTTCCCCTTAAGGAGCACTGTCAGCGCTGTTAGGCGGGACGAAAAATCTGAGGTGTCATGCCTACATTGATTTGTTTACCGCAGGCTGAATGCTAAGTCAGGCGCTTTGGGGGCTGATTCTGTTGGAAGATACGAAGATAATGACACGTTTAAAATCCTTTCAGGGGAGCTTGGCACGAGGCGGCTGTCACGGCGGGGAGGGAAGACAGCCCAGCAAGCCCGGCGGGTGCGGACGGGGCTGACGCAGCACGGGGACAAGGTGGGACAGTCGCTTTTGTGGCTGGGCTCCGGGGGTCTCGGCGATGGCCTCGGCACACCCCCCCTGCCCGTGCTGCCGGCAGAGGCTGGGAGGTGACAGCCGAGGCCAGGCAGGGGTGCTTCCATGACATCCTCCTGCCCTCTGGCCTTTTTATATTATTATTATTATTATTATTATTATTATTATTATTATTATTGTCTTCTTTTTAAGGTCTGCCAGGTAATGGATGCAATTGGCTGAATGTTAGATTCAACGTTAGGAGCGGCGGGTACTTTCAGATGAAGATTATTTGCATGTAATAACGCAAAGACCCATCCGCCGACGGGCTCTCCTGGAGAATAATGACAGCCTTTGCGGCGCGGGGAGCCAGGACAAAGCCCGCTCCCTGGTTGTAATCCCCTGGAAGCCACTAAATAGCACTTGAGCAGGGTGTAAGCGGGGCAGGGCTGCGCGCCAGCCCTCTCCCTGCAGCGGAGGACGTTGTCCCAGATGCATTATTCAACAAAAGGTGTCAGTCCAGCTTTTTGCACTAGCTGAAAGCAAAATCACAGCCATTTGAAGCAGGCTCTTTGGAAACTAAAATTATCTTCACATCGTCTTCCTTCTCCAGTAATGCCAGCATTAAATTTTCTCAAATTCTGAGTCAGACGTCAGGAAAAAGAGTAAAAATGTAATTGGCTTGAATATCATAAAATTTAGAGAAGGATCACAGTGTCAGGCTGTTTTTCTCCTTTCTGCTGTCTCTAAGCCTTTAAGACACTCCGGTGCCGTGGTTTTGCGTGTGGCTTTGCAAGGAGCTGTGGAAATTTCCTGTTCCTTGATGTTTTTGAAGGCCAGCACTGACCTGCTTCGGCACCGCCGGTCATCGTCTGGCCGGCGGAGCCCTTGCCAACTCTGCCACGCAGCCGTGCCAGGGGTGTGCGCCCGAAACCCCTTCGTTCCCCATTTCTTAATGTGTTTCCTCTAACGACCTATAAGAGCCACCAGCCCTTAGCATTATAATTAGCAGCTGAATGGGAAATAAAGGGAAACAAACCTGCCCGTGCCCTGACACTGGTGAGAGAAGAGCTGGTGAGAGCTTCTCCTCCTGGGGCTTTTCTCCGTGCTGGGGAGCAGCACATTGTCCTCTTGCTCCTCTGGGTGCTGGGCAGCGGGTGCCGTTGGTGCTGGCTGTGGTGGGGATGGGGACGTGGCAGAGAGGAGGCCCCTTCCCCACTGCCGCCTCCTGCCTCCCCCCTGCCCACAGCCAGGACCGCTGCAGCCACCCTGCCCTCAGCTTGCCAGGGGAACCGGCTCCTCGCGCTCGGCATCTTCTCGCGGAGACATCTGACCACCTGCCAGCTCCTCTGTGCTGCTCCCACCTCGTACGGGAGCTCCCCAACCTCTGCCACCAGCCCTGATGGATGAGGCGGCGCGTGTCCACCTTGGGCATCTCTCCTGGCACGGTGCTCTTGCCCACGGGAAGGTTTCTCTTTGCCCAGCACACAATTTCCTGCCTTTCTTAGGTCAGCTGTCTTCCAAAATGCTGCTCTTCTTGGGGACCTAATCCAGCCTCTGCCAAAATCAATGGGAATGCTGTCCAATGGAGCCAGTGCGCTTTGGACCGGTGTCCTTCCCTGTGTTTTTGTGGTCTCTAGCACAGCAGGGGTCGAGAGGATGAGTGGTCCCATGCTGCTGCCTCATCTGGCGTCAGGAACACTTTGAGAAGTGGGTGCCCTCGCAATGCCGTGAGGGAAAAATGAGTTTGCTTTTCCACCAGCCCCAGGTTTTGGAGCTCACAGAAGATCAAACCTGCTTCTTTTCGCAATGACACGACAGAAATTGTAACATCACTGTCTTTTCCGGAGCTGATGCTCTGAACGTACCATCAACTTGGGAAGCTCATGTAGGGCAGTCACTCGCCCCATGTATGCTGCAAGAGCAACGCAGCTCTGCTATTTATAAGACATAATATCAGCTCCAGCAGTTGTGGATGAAACCATATCTGGCTCGACTTGCAAATGATAAGTCATGTTGAGGTGCTTTTTGGGGTTAGGGTTTTGTTCTTTTTTTTTTTCCCCTGTTATAAATGAAAAGGAAGATGATGTGATTGGAAACGTCAGGCTTCGTGTGGCGTGGGCGGGATGCCTGTAATTTCTCAGCCAGAGTAAAACTGTGTTATTGAGAAGCTCTCTAAAGGCAGACAAGCTGAAAACACGTTTTTTTCAAACAACACACAAGAGGTTTACAATCTGTCATATGCATCTAATTGGCTTTTATTATACGTGCATGCTGATAGCCTCCAAATGTGTGCCCAATCATCCATCCCCTGCCGCTGTGCCTACTGCGTCCCTCCTGCTGCCGCCGGCCCATGAGCGCTGCTGCTGCCTCTCCTCATCGCTCCCCCTTGGAAATGGAGACCCTTCCCTCTGGCGTTTAGCGTATCGCAGTAAGACCCCTCACGTCCTGTGCAGAGAGAGAAATCATAGAATTACAGAATGGTTTGGGTTGGAAGGGACCTTAAAGATCACCAAGTTCCAACCCCCCCGCCCTGGGCAGGGACACCTCCCACCAGACCAGGTTGCTCCAAGCCCCGTCCAACCTGGCCTTGAACCCCTCCAGGGATGGGGCAGCCGCAGCTTCTCTGGGCAACCTGGGCCAGGGGCTCACCACCCTCACAGCAAAGAATTTCTTCCTAATATCCAATCTAAATCTCCCCTCTTTCAGTTTGAAACCGTTCCCCTTCATCCCATGGCTCCCCTCCCTGATCCAGAGTCCCTCCCCGTCTCTCCTGTAGCCCCCTTTAGGGACTGGAAGGCCGCTCTGAGGTCTCCCCGGAGCCTTCTCTTCTCCAGGCTGAACAATCCCAGCTCTCCCAGCCTGACCTCACAGCAGAGGGGCTCCAGCCCTCGGATCATCTTCGTGGCCCTCCGCTGGACCCATTCCAACAGGTCCATGTCCTTCTTGTGCTGAGGGCTCCAGAGCTGGACACAGCACTGCAGGTGGGGTCTCCCCAGAGCAGAGCAGAGGGGCAGAATCCCCTCCCTCGCCCTGCTGGCCATGCTTCTTTTGATGCAGCCCAGGATGCGGTTGGCTTTCTGGGCTGTGAGCGCACATTGCCGGCTCATGTTGAGCTTCTCGTCCACCAGCACCCCCAAGTCCTTCTCCTCAGGGCTGCTCTCAAGCCATTCTCTGCCCAACCTGTATTTGTGCCTGGGATTGCTGTGACCCAGGTGCAGGACCTTGTTTCTGGAAGAACAGTGATATTGGGAAAAATTAACGAATGGCCAGAGAAGCACTGGGAAGTCGTCAGCTGCTGGTTGATGGATGTGTCACTATGCCAAGGGACAAGTGCCAGAGAGCACCTCTGAGCCAGCAGCACCCAGAGGAACCCCTTCTGCGGCTGTAACCTCCGTTGCTTGCCCACATTCGCAGGCCACAGCCGCAGAAAGCAAGGTGCGGCCCCCCTCCCACCTAACCTCGGCCAGGGCCAGAAAAGCCACGTAATGCTCTGGGAAAACCCAGCTCACACGAGAGCCAGGTGAATATTTTCCTCCACGACATTTCTCTGGGAGCTGTTTCACTGAAATCAGACTTCCTGTATGAATAGTCAATGTCAGTGACTTCTGGTTTTGAAAGAAACCTTCCTTTGAAGCACCTTTTTATTCCAAGAGCATATTTTATATTGTGAATTATATTACAAGGCAACATTTTAAAGTATCAGAAGGAAATGTACCAACTTTGTTGAAATATAACCCTTCCAAAATGATTTTTGGCACAAAAATATGAGTGTGACTTTTTTTGCTTTTGCCTGCCTGCCTCAGGAGCAATTTCAAAATGTCAGAATTTCCTGGAAAACGGTGGTCCTGCTTCCTTGGCTCCTGCGGCTTCAAGTGAGAAATCTCCGAGCTCCTCCTCGTGTGGGCTCTCTCGGTGTTGAAGGCAGCTGCACCCGTGTCAGAGGCCGAATCCGGATCCCTGGGCGCAGGCTGCACGTCATCGTGTTTATTCTTTGGGGGCGACACAAGATCACTGCCACGGGTGACAGGCCACCTCCTTTGGGTATTTCATAGGATCATAGACTCATAGAATGATCAGATTTGGAAAGGACCTTAAAGACCACCCAGTTCCAACCCCTTGCCCCAGGCAGGGACACCTCCCACCAGCCCAGGCTGCTCCCAGCCCCGTCCAACCTGGCCTTGAACCCCTCCAGGGATGGGGCAGCCACAGCTTCTCTGGGCAACCTGGGCCAGGGGCTCACCACCCTCAGAGTGAAACCAGATTTCAACAAGACCCTTGGCAGGTGCTCTCTGCAGCTCATGATCCTCATCGGCAGCGTCTTCCTCCGACGTCTGTCACTTCCAAAGGCGGCAGCCATGGGGACAGAGGTGGTGAGGGCTGAAGGAGCACACCCTTGGGTGCCAGGGCAGGTCCCTGCTTCTGGGGAAAAGCATCCAGCCACTCCGGGGCTTTTCCCATTATTCACTGCTGCCTCCCTTATGCTGGAGGAGGAAACGGGAGGTATGATACTGGTTTTCCAGCCCTTCCTGTGCCTGTCTGGTTTTCCTGGCCCCCTTTGACTCTGTGTTTGCATCTCTCCTAAATGGTGAGATTATCATATCAAAGGGAGCCCGAGCTCCCTCCACACTCCTGGTGCCGCCTGGGGACTTTGCTTGAGAAGGGTGAGTAATTCCTGCTCTCCCTCCCTCACTAGACACGGCAATTAAATCTTTCATTAGCTACTTTCCACCCTCCAGGACAAAGGTGTTTATCCTTTGATACGAGACATAAGAAGAACGTGAAGAACTATGTGTCGGTCTCCCAATCCCTGCTCACCTTGACAAGAGCCCAGACTAAAGGAAGAAAAGGAAGGGGATCTGTGCTGCTCTTGGAGAGAGGTCACCACGCAGCTGCTAACCCGGAGAGGCGTTTGAAACTCTGGGAGCATCTCACCTGTAGCACCAAGCAGGGAGTAAAGGTCCCCTCTGAGGAGCAGATGTCACAGGTTCACTTCGCGCAGTGTAAACCTTGATTCGGGTTCCTAAATCAGAGCTATTCACCCCGCTTTACGGGTGAAATTCATCTTTTCCTGCCTGGGCAGGGAGAGGAAGCCTCCATCCTCCAAGCTGCTGGGCATGCAGTCCACATGGGCATATTCGGCCGCATCATCGCATCCCTCATTTGGACTCCCTCCGGCAGGTGGAGAAAAAAAAGAAAAAGAATAAGAAGAATAAAAGAAAATATCATCATGGTTTAAAATTCCCCGGTTTGGGCTGGAAGACACGAGTGTTTCCCCTTCTGCAGCAGAAGTGAACGAAAGCCAGCCGATCCTCAGTGAGAGCCTTTCCCGTGACCTGCGGCCTGAGGCAGGGCTGAAGCGCAGCAGATCCTGGGGTGGGGGCGTGGAGAATTAATACCGCTACTGAAGAGGCAGAAGAGTCCCAATTCGTATCAAATGGATTCTCACTAGCAAAGTCTCCAGGCTGGGAGGTTTAAGACAGAGAGCCAGGTCAGCCTCTTGCAGAGCTGAAATGGATGTGGGAAGTGTCTCTGGGCTTCCCTGAGGGCGGGGGGGTTTCGTCTCAGAAGTGCTCCCCCAGCAAAACCTTCCCCCCCGCTGCCCGTGAGAGCTGCCCGTGCGGAGCGGAGCAGAGCAGCCAGCGCAGTGCAGAGCTCCTTCTGCTCCCAGCCTGGCCCCCGCCGGCCGCTCGCCCATGCGGAGCATCCCGGGCAGCCGCAGCCTCGTCCCCTGGGCATGGAGGCTTGATCCTGCCCGGTGCAGGCAACTAGGAAGCGTAGTCACCTGTCTCAGAGCAGCTATGCTGGAATTCACCATGGGGTTGGTGCGGCAGCGCGTGGCAGCCTGGGGGTTGACGGCAGACATGCAGTTAGAGGTTTTGCTTCTATCTGGACAAGTGACCCCCCAGGCGAGACCACGCGGGACCGCAGGACCGGCAGCTTGAGGAGGCTGTGCTGGGGTTCAGTGTGCTCGGTGCAGGGGACCACATGTGCAAAGGCGTTTCGGTGCCTGGAGGAGCCCCGGTGGGGCTGAAGCCTTCCCAAGCATCTGCCTCCGTCCCAGCCAGCGGCCCAGGCTCACCTCGGGCATCTCGCTGCGTCCGCAAACAGCTCAGTGAAAGTCTCCCCGTGGGTGTTTCAGTGCAGGTACCCAGAACTAGAGGCATCCACAGATTCAGGCCTTACTTAAAACGTGGGCCTGTGGCTTCCTCCCTGCAAAACAGGGACAATGAGTCTTGCCTTCATTGGCAGCCAAGGTGCAGGTCAGGGAGAGCAGGGAAATCCCTGGAAGCCTCTGGAGAAGCCCCAGGGACAGAGGCAGAGCATGCCCTGGGTGCCATGCTCAGGCTGCTCTGAGTGGACCAGCTGTGATTTATATTAATATTGTCTTCACTGGAAATCTTACACAGCCGCTTAGGGCTGCAGGACGCCGGGAAGGATGGACGCTGTTGAAGGAAAGGAAAGCCTGAACTTACGCACACAGGGGTGTGCGTGAGGCTGACTTTGCTCCTGGCAGCCTTCAGCCCTGAAGGTGGGCAGAGAGAGCCCAAAAGAACGTTTAGACTAACACCTAATTTCCCAGGAAGGTGTTTGGATGGCTCCACAGCCGAGGGCAGGGATTGTTGGCCTTGCTTTGGTATTGGCAAGAGCCCCCCAGCATGGGCGTTATCCTCACTGTGCAGCTGGAGAGAGGAAGGGGTGGAGGGGTACAGACGTAGGCAGAGACAACATCAATCTCTGCCTCCCGTCCCTAAGACCCACCACCCCCGCCTCTGTCCCTGCTCATGGTTCCCTGTGCCTCTCCCTCCCACATGCCTTTGTGCGGCCGGAGCCGCCTCTTCCCCTCCCTGATGAGCTGGCGGAGCCCAGCACACCGCCAACAGTGACGCTCCCGCTCTTCAAAGCGGCAAGTTGGAAGATGAAGAAACAGAAAAGGAGCCTTTGGTCCCCTGTTCTGACACATTTAACTTGAATAAAAAAGCTCCAGCTGTCCTCTCTCGCCCTGCGCATGAAGACACGACAGCCGCAGGCATTTGGCCCCTTGGTTTGGTGCTCCAAAAAAGACAGACAGCCTCGCCGGTCTGGGTTTAAAAGCAGCAGCAGCAGAGCTGGTCTGAGGAGGACGAGTTACCCGTGGCTCCCATCTGCTCCTCTGCACCCTGGCCTTGTGTGAGCGCTGGTCTCAACTCCAACTAGTGTGACACCCTAGCCCCAGCCCTGCCTGGAGCTTGGCCCCCTGCGGCCAGTGGCTGGGGTCCAACGGGGTGATTGCACGGCCGTCTTGTGCCAGTCCCTGCAGCCCCACAGCGCTCCTGGTCCCTGCTGGAGCTCCACATTCCGGAGGCTGGTGAAGAGCTCGGCTTTCACCCAAAAGCAAAGCATTTCCCCTCCTTGCCACAGCAGAGGCAGGCTAAAAATAGAGTCATAGAATCATAGAATGGGTTGGGTTGGAAGGGACCTCTAAAGGCCATCTAGTCCAACCCCCCTGCACTCAGCAGGGACATCTTCAACTCGATCAGGTTGCTCAGAGCCTCATCCAGCCTGGCCTTGGATGTCTCCAGGGATGGGGCCTCCACCCCCTCTCTGGGCAACCTGGGCCAGTGTCTCACCACCCTCAGTGTAAAGAACTTCTTCCTAATGTCTGATCTAACCCTGCCCTGCTCGAGTTTAAACCATTGTCCCTCGTCCTGTCGCTGCATGCCCTTGCCAACAGCCCCTCCACAGCTTTCCTGTAGCCCCTTCAGGTACTGGAAGGCTGCTATAAGGTCTCCCCGGAGCCTTCTCTTCTCCAGGCTGAACCCCCCCAACTCTCTCAGCCTGTCCTCACAGCAGAGGGGCTCCAGCCCTCGGATCATCTTCATGGCCCTCTGCTGGACCCGCTCCAACAGCTCCATGTCCTTCTTGTGCTGAGGGCTCCAGAGCTGGACACAGCACTGCAGGTGGGGTCTCACCAGAGCAGAGGAGAGGGGCAGAATCCCCTCTCTGGACCTGCTGGCCACGCTTCTTTTGATGCAGCCCAGGATGCGATTGGCCTTCTGGGCTGCAAGTGCACATTGTTGGCTCATGTCCAGCTTTTCATCCACCAGCACCCCCAAGTCCTTTTCCACAGGGCTGCTCTCTATCCCGTCATCCCCCAGCCTGTATTGATAACGAGGGTTGTCCCGACCCCAGTGTAGGACCTTGCACTTGGCCTTGTTGAACTTCATAAGGTTTGCTCGGGCCACCTCTCTAGCTCATCCAGGTCCCTCTGGATGACATCCCATCCCTCTGGCACCACTCAGCTTGGCGTCATCGGCAAACTTGCTGAGGGTGCACTTGATCCCACTGTCCTTGTCATTGATGAAGATGTTGAACAGCACCGGTCCCAGTACAGATCCCTGAGGGACACCACTTGTCATCCCTCTCCATCTGGACATGGAGCCATTGAGCACCACCCTCTGGATGTGACCATACAGCCAGTTCCTTATCCACTGAGCAGTCCACCCATCAAATCCATATCTCTCCAATTTAGAGAGAAGAATGTTGTGGGGGACCATGTCAAAGGCCTTGCAGAAGTCCAGATAGATGAAATCCATTGCTCTTGGGCTGATGAGAGCCCAGAGAGCCAAGTCCCTGGCAAAAGAGCCCCTTTTATGAGCTCAGAACAAAACGTGCATGTTCTGAGAGCCCAAACCGCGTGGTCTCGGTGCTCGGGGTCGCGTTTTGCTCCATCTCCACATCTGCATGCCCAGGGAGGGCACGGCTGCCCAGCCATTGTGTCCTGCAGGCGCATTGCAAGCTGGTGCAATGTCCCCCTGGGTGCCAGGGACAGGGACCATGCCGGGCCCTTCTCTCTGCTTGGCAGAGCCTGGCAGACTTTGAAGAGCTGTATAAATATCAACCCGCTGGCAGCGCTCCCAGGTAAGATGGGGACACGGCTGTCGGGGCCCGGCAGCGCTGCTGATGGAAAGTCATTCTTCGTGCAAGAAGAGCTTCCAGAGCAGCTTCTTCTCTGACCCTCCTTTTTTTGGGAGGGTACTGCAGAGAGATACCCACACCTTCAGAAATGGTCTCGGCTGGAAGTTAACTCGACAAAGCAAAGCAAAGCAAAGCTGCTGGAAGTGCCTTGGCAGGTCTCTTATCTGGCTGGTGCTAATCCCTCCAGATTGAGAGAGAAGGAAAACGAAGCAAAACCTCATATCTTAATGACCAGAATTTGCTTATCATGTTTGCTTCTTTCCAGGGCTCCCACTGATTTCTGTCCCCCTCACCTGTCAGGAGAGACAGCACTAACGCAGTGCCGAAGCGGGCAGAGCGGGGCTTGCCTGCGCCGCCTGCTTTGCTGCGGAGCGAGCGTGGCTAATGCTTAGAGTCAGACATCGTGTTTCGGTGCCAGAAAGGAGGAAAAAAAAATCAGGTGGACAAAACCCGATGTGAGGCTCAAGGCATGTCCTACCTCCTCTCTCACCTTGGGCAAGTCACTTCAATTCTGCCTCAGTTTCCCCTCTGGGGTGAGTTCACACCAGCTGCTTTCCCAGCTCGAACTGGGGGCTGGGAGAGCTCTTAATCTGCTGCTGCCGGCAGCGCTGCCGGGGGGGCGCTGGGGTGATGAGGGGTGAGTCTGGAGCACAGGGCAAACCCTGCCCCCCCTGCCCCCATCACACCCTCCCCAGCGGGAGGGAAGGCTGCTGGATAACCCCTGTTTTTCCCCAGGCGCGTTTTCCCCGCGCGGTGCCGGCGAGGCTGTGCAGCGCGAGCAGCTCTCTGCCCGTTAATGCATCTGTGGTGAAAATTGCCTGCCAGACGCCAAGGCAGGGGGCACAGAAACGTGCTGGAGAGCAGCCTGGGGACAGGAAAATGGAGCGTTGTTTTAACCCTGCTGCCTTTTGCAAGGGCCTCTTTCAAACGGGATGGAGAGCAGCCCCGAGGAGAGGGACTTGGTGGGTGAAAAGCTGGCCGTGAGCCGGCAACGTGTGCTGGCAGAAAACCCCCCGCACCTTGGGCTGCGTCCCCAGCAGCGCAGGCAGCAGAGAGAGAGGGGATTCTGCCCCTCTGCTCCGCTTGGGGGAGACCCCCCTGCAGTGCTGCCTCCAGCTCTGGTGCCACCAGCAGCAGAAGGACACGGAGCTGTTGGAGCGGGGCCAGAGGAGGCCACGGAGATGCTGGGAGGGCTGGAGCCCCTCTGCTGTGAGGACAGGCTGGGAGAGTTGGGGGGGTTCAGCCTGGAGAAGAGAAGGCTCCGGGGAGACCTTATAGCCCCTTCCAGTCCCTAAAGGGGCTCCAGGAGAGATGGGGAGGGACTCTGGATCAGGGAGGGGAGCCATAGGACGAGGGGGAACGGTTTGAAACTGAAAGCGGGAGATTTAGATGAGGTATCAGGAAGAAATTGTTTGCTGTGAGGGTGGTGAGCCCCTGGCCCAGGTTGCCCAGAGAAGCTGTGGCTGCCCCATCCCTGGAGGGGTTCAAGGCCAGGCTGGACGGGGCTTGGAGCAGCCTGGGCTGGTGGGAGGTGTCCCTGCCCAGGGCAGGGGATTGGACTAGATGGCCTTTTAATGTCCCTTCCAACCCAAACCATTCTGTGATTCTGTGATTCTAAATGGGAATGCCAGCTCCTCTGTGCCCGTGCCCATCATTCTCAGGCTGATGTCAGACAAACCCCCTTCTCCCCAGGGAGGTGAGGGGGTGCTGGCACCAGTGGAGGCAGGGGAGGAGGCAGCTGCCTGCACTGCACAGCACCAGGCACTGCTCCCCAGGCTTCCTGCCCTGCGGTGGGGGGATTGCCGGGGGTTTGCTGTGAGGAAGGGCACTAACGAAGCTCCCCAATGTCTGAGCACAAATGTGGTTTCTGGCTCTGGAGACCCCATAACGTGATGCTGGCACTGGCCATCATCCGGAGGAAGCTGTTGGCATCCCAGATTAGCTGATGGGAAACTTCTGCATCCAGCCTTAGGTCTCCTCTTGAGCTGTGAGCATCACAGGGATCAGTCACTAGAGGAAAAGCACAAACACAATTGCAGATGGCAACCCTATTGCCAGGGAAGGGGGAGGGAGTAAAAAAAACACTTAGCTTCTAAGAGCAATTAATACTTTCAAACACTTTAATGAACACCACCTCATTAATCCAACCCTCTCAACAAGCAGTTACGCTCACTGCAATTTTGTGCAATGCCTTCAACATTGCGAAATTTACTCCACCTCACCGCCACACTAACATCCCAATCTTCTAGCGTTTTACTCAGTTGCTGATATAGGATAGAATGCAACCAAAAAAAAAAAAAAAAAAGGCAAAACAAATTTGGGCCTTCCTTCCTCTTCATCGTTCCTCTTAGAGCAGAGGGCAGGCGGCGTTCGAGCGCCCAGCCCTGAGCACATCTGCCCAAGCAGAGCGCAGCGGCGGGCTCTGCAGAGCTGCCGCGGCCCCTTCGCGGAGCATTGCCACCCTGTGCCCACCCAGGGTCACCATCCCCCCCAGGGCACCACTAGCCTCACCCTACAGCATGGACAGCCCTTGGGGACCATTTGCTGACCTGGTGTTGGTTTAAAAGTTTCCCTGCACGTGGGTTATCGTTCTTAGTGCGCCATGAATTGTCCATGTCTCACATGGGGGGGTCCCTTCGATGCGGAGAGATGTACCTGTTTCCTCCTGAGCTTGAGAGCCCCAAGGATGCAAAACCCAGCGATTCCAGGCTGTTGGTTGTTGAGTTTGACATTGGAGCTGTTTCTGTGCACAACACACGCTCTTCTTCCACATCAAAACCTACACTTCAACTGGCTGAGTGATTCACAATCGTCCTCAATGGAGGCAATTAGCAAGCAAACTGTGATCTGTTATTTTGATTGATGGGATACTGTCAAAATGAGTTAGCCTTCCAACTTGACCTGCTTGACCGCGCTGATCAGCTGTCCTCTCTTGGAGTGCAGTTGCGCGGGGCTCTTGGTGGCACCAGCTCAGCTGCTGGTGGCCTTGCACAGGAAAGGTGGTTTGTCACCGCGTCACCTCTCAAAACCAGGGCTGGGTCAAGTGGCTTCGGCTGTGAATGCAGATGAAACTCCAGGCAAGTGAGAAACAAGAGCCACATTTCCAGCTGGTGATGTCTGTTGTTTTTTTCCCAGGATTGTGCTGCTGGCATGGAGAACGCAACTTCACCTTGGGGGTTTTTCCTTAGAAAAAGCCACTCCAGCTCTTGTGGTCTTGAACTTTCAAGGTGATTGAAAACTGCAGGCTTAGAAAAGCGAAGAAGAATAAAAAAGTCCCCAAACCACTCAGTTCAAAATAACTCCTGTTTTTGAAGGCCTGGACCCTGACTTGGGAACCCTTGGAAGCTGGGAGCGCGGCGAGCAGTCTCATCTGGCTGTAAAAGTGGGTGGTTTTGCCGGAACTGGCTGAAAGCTCAGCCTGAGCTCAGGTGGACAGAAACGTGCTCTCCTCGGGGTGCGGGGAGACCAGCCTCGCCTTTAGCTCAGCCAACATTGACGGCTGGCAGTCGCTGGGTGCCCCTGGCTGGGACCAGCCCGTTGGAGGACTTCGCTCGGGATGTCACCGAAAGCCGCCTGGGATGGGGAGGTGCCATAGCTTCCAAAACATCACCTGGGGCCACAACGCCACAGCCTCCAGGCTGCTGTGGAAGCTCCACGTGGGCTGTGTCTGGGGTGGCACAGGGGACGCTGCTGGCCCTGGGTGCTGCCGCGAATATTTCCCCACTGTGTCGCAGCTGGGGAGACCTGAAAGCCAACCCAAGTGAGGGCACCTGGGTGCAAGGAGGGCATGCTCTCCCTGGCACGAAGCTGGGGTTAAGGCCCTGCCATGTTGTCATGCTTCCAGCTGGGATGGAGTTAACTTTCTTGCTAGCAGCTGGTGTAATGCCACGTTTTGGATTTGGGATGGGCATAGGGCGATAGCGCACCGATGTTTTTGGTTGTTGCTGAGCTCTCAAGGCCATTCTGCTCCTCACCCCACGCCGACAGCGATGGGCTGAGGGGGCACAAGACGTTGGGAGGGGACACGGCTGGGACAGCTGACCCCAACCGCCCAAAGGGATGTTCCACGCCATGTGGCGTCACGCTCGGTATATAAAGCTGGGGGAAGAAGACAGAAGGGGGGGATGTTGGGGGTGATGGCGTTTTTATTCCCAAGTCACCGTTACGCGCGATGGAGCCCTGCTGTCCTGGGGATGGCTGAACACCCGCCTGCCCGTGGGAAGCGGTGAATGGATTCCTTGGTTTGTTTTGCTTGCGCGAACGGCTTTTGCTCCACTATTAAACTGCCTTCGTCTCAACCCATGAGTTTTTCCTCGCTTTTGCTCTTCCGATTCTTTCCTCCACCGCAGCTGAGAGGACCGAGCAAGCGGTTGTGTGGTCCTAGTTGCTGGCTAGGGGGTTAAACCACGCCATGGGCATGCTCGGGGCTGTGCAACCCCAAAGCCATGCAGTGCTCCTCTGGAGAGAGGCGTCCGGAAAAGCAACAGCCCAGAAAACTCCACAAGGATGTTAAAAACATGAATGTATGGTCTGGTTCCTCGATCTCCAGTGTCACAGCTGAACACTGGTTGTATTTGTGTCTCCAAACCGTTGTGCTCAGGGCAATAGGAGTGTGGGATCTCCCCAGCCTTAGGCTGGGAGAAGCTGCAGCGTGGTGGCCCTTGGCTGCGCAGGAGGGACCTTGGCAGGGTGCAGGGCTCTGCAGAGAAGGATCATCTAAATCATCCTAAAGAGGTGGGAGGAGACGGGCAGGCATTCCCTGCCCTCCTTCCCTGATGGAGCTGGGACGGCTGGTGGTCACTGGGCTGCTCCAGTCACCGTGCTGTCCTCTTTGCCGTCTGGGCCGTACCTCAGTGGGAGAGGAAGAAATCAAGTGTTAAGGGAAATGCTTGTACCAAACCCCTGAGCACCAGGACCTCGCAGACGGGCTTGTTTGCAGGAGATGGAGAACGACCCCTGTTTGTACCCGCACGATTGCAAAGCGTGCAGAGCCCCTCGCTGTGCCTCAGTTTCCCTGTGTGCTCTATGGCTGCCCTGTTGTTGGTACACATCGCCGTTGTGCTCCGGGATGATGGGTGAGCAGATCTCATCTACGCGTCATGATTAAAACTCCTGTATTAGCAGAAATGAGATCAAAACAGGCCAAAGTTCCCCGGTTTTCTCATCAGTATTCCTGTTAATGACTGCAGTTAACCCCCTTTGCCCTCACTTAAGACGGATCTGACTTTTTTGGATGTTCTTTTATAGGCCTTAATTACCCACACATTTCCTCTTCCTCCAGCCTGGAGGTCTGGCACGTCTGAGCAGGCTTGACTCTCTGTGGTGGTTCTTCACTCCCATCCACGCTGTCTTTGCTGCGTCAGCCCAAGCATCGGCCAGCCTGACGCCGAGGGCTGGAGGGGGGGATCCCCGAGGCTCCCCCTGAAGCACAGAGCCGTTCCCGGGGCTGGCCCCTGCCTCAGCCCGGCAGCCCGGAGGCATCTGCGCCCCTTTCCCTCCTTGCCAGCACTTGCCCCTATTTCTCAGCTGACCCGTTTTTCTGAGAACAAAACCCGCTCCCTTCCCCACGCCCAGCTGCACTCGTGATGCAGTTCAACACTTTTGCCGTTTAATTTAATTTATCACGAGTTGCTGATATTTGAGCTGGGCTCCCTCCGCACCCCTTGAGCCTTACTGGGGTAGTTTGGGGGTATTTCCAACCCAATCCCTGGAGCAGGGAGAGAAAAACCAAACAATTCCAGAGCTGCTCAGCTGACGGCAGCCTAAAACCTTGCAATAAGCCTTTAGAAATGCCGCTGTCGCTTGCTCAGAAGCCGTCAGAGCGGCGGGCGCAGGGAGGCTCCGCTGCGGCAGGAGTAGCCCTGCTGGAAAGACGCGTCCTTCTGCGGGTGTTGACAACGTGGCCGAGCCGTGGGCTGTGCTGGTGGCGGGACCCGTGCGCACCTCTCCGGGGGAGGCTGAAGGTGGGATCCTGCACACTGCAGCCCGGTGTCGGCAGAGCTGAAGGAAGGGAGTCCGCAGCTGAGGACGCCATCAGAAAAGTACGGTCTTTTCCCATGTCACGGACGATCTGACAGCCCTTTCTTTACACATCTGGTGACGTTAAACAAATTACTTGACTCCACAGGAGTGCTGAGGTTGGAGGGCAGTGCTGGAGGTGCCTCATTCAACCCCCTGCTCAAAGGACAGTCAAGGGGAGCGGGTTGGTCAGGGCCATGTCCAGTTGGGCTTTGAGTAGCTCCAGTGGTGGAGACTCTGCAACCTCTCTGGGCAACCTCCTCCTGTGTTCAACCACCCTCACGGTATAACAGCTTTTTCTTACGTTTGAGTAGAATTTTCTGTATTTCAGTTTGTTGCTTTTTGTCCTGGCGCTGGGCACCACTGGAAAGAGCTTGGCTCTCTCCTCTTTGCACCCAACTTCGGTTATTTATATACCTCAAGATCCCTCATGAGCCTTCTCTTACCCAGGCTGAACAGCCCCAGCTCTCTCTGCCTTTCCTCATAGGAGAGATGCTCCAGTCCCCTTATCACCTTGGTGGATACTGCTGTACCTGTAGAAGCCTTTCTTGTTGCCCATCGTGTCCCTTGCCAGACTCATCTCTAGCTGGACTTCGGCTTTCCTGACCCCATCCCAGCACACCTGAGTCTTTGTGTTCCCCCTGCATTGTCCTCCCTGCTCTCCACCTCTCACACACTTCCTCTTTATGCCTGGGTTTTGTCGAGAGAGCCTTGTTCCAGCCCCCTTGTTGCCTTTGCTTGATTCCCTACTTGTCAGGGTGGACTGGAGGAGCTGATCTTTGAAAATGAATCATCTCCTGGACACCTTTTCTCTCCAGGGCTGCACCCCATGGGGCTCTTCCAAGCAGATCCCTCAAGTGGCCAGTCTGCTCTCCTGAGTCCAGGTTTGTGATCCTGTTTTTTGCTCTGCTCCCTTCTCTGAGGACTCTCAACTCCACCATGTCATGCTCTCTGCAGCCAAGGCTGCCCTCATCCTTTGCATCCCTGACCAGTTCTTTCTTGTTTATAGGTATCAGATCCATCAGAGTGCCTTCCTTCCTTGGTTCCTCGATTGCTTGCATTAGGAAGTTGTTGCCAGAGCACTCCAGAAACCTCCTAGACTGCGTGCTCCCTGCTGTGCTGTCCCTCCAGCAGATAGCGCAGGGGTTAAAGTCTCCCGTGAGGACCATGGCCTGCAAACATCAGGCTTCTTCCAGCTGTCTGAAGAAGGCCTCATCTTCTGCTTCCTGATCAGGCGGTCTGTAGCAGACACCCACCACTATGTCACCCACGTCAGTTTGCCTTCCAACCCAGACACTGGCTCACGATCCACCCCAGGGTGGAACTCCATGCATTCCTGCTGCTCCCTCACACAAAGGGCAGCCCCCTTCTCCTTGGGTTCTTCTTGGCGACAAGACACCAGGGGAGTCCTCCTCATCCACGGAAGGAGGCAGGGATCCATGGGAAAAAAGTTCATGAGTATCACTAAAAACAGGGCAAAGTGCCTCAGGAACCAATGGAGATGGCTAAGCGTCAGCCTGGCACGTCCCAGCTCCAGCACTGGTCCTTGCTGCCTTTCCAGTGATCTCCATTTGGGCAGGCAGCTGCATTTCACGTTGCAAAGGAATCAACTCTGACAGCTGACGTCTGGCGCTCAGCTTCTCTCCCGTCTCCCTCTGTTTTCTCTCTTTCTCTGGACTCTCGTTCATGTCTTATATTTAACTCTTCCCTTGTTCTCTGACAGTTTCGGTAGCTGCTCCAATACGGCCATATTCCAAACGTCATGTCTGCTCCTGCAATGCCTGTGTTTGCCTGCCAGATTTTGCCTTCTCTCAGTCGGACGCAGCTTTACGCAGAGGGTGCTGCGCTGCTCTGCTTCCAGCTGGGGAGGTGACCGTTGCCCGGGCTGCCCTTCCCAGGCACGCACAGACCCGCCTTGGGCGACTGCCGGGGAAGGGAAAGGACCATATGTTTTTCCCCCCTCTCAGGATACGGCCCGTCAGCTTTCAACGTTTACACAGCTCGGACCAGGTGTTTTCCATTGGTGTTTTAAAAGGAAGGCAGAGTTATGTCTCATGTTCTGTTTTACTGGTGGAGAGAACCAACGTGCAGACCAGGGAAGCCATTTGGCAAAGCCACCCACCAGGTCAGAGGCTGCCAGCCCCACGCAGGCCCCGTTAGAGCCTTGGTTTTATAACGAGTAGATGCTACAGCAGGAAGACTCTTGGCTGTAATACAACGACCTCCGTGCAGCCAGACTCTTCAGAGTGGCTGGGGACCTAAGAACAAATGTAATGAACGTGGTTTGGGGGCAGCTGCTCCTGACTGGAGACCATTCCTCTTTGCCCACCCAGACATGACTGGTGCAGGGACCTGCACCTCCCGCTCTGCTCCGCTCTCCCAAGGGTTCAGCTTCCTATCAGCTTTCCATGGCCAGATTGTGTGTTTTGTTGTTTTCCTCATGCCATCTGCGCCGCTCTCTCTTCCCTCGCTCTAATTGTGGCACACGCGCTGGTAATGAGTGATGGCTGGGAAGGCTCCGGCCAGGCCCCTGGACTTTCAAAAAAGGAGGGACAGACAGTCAGGTACGCAGGGACCCCTGGCTCCTAGGCACATGATTCCCTACAGTGTGGGCAGAAATGCAGTCTTACGGGCAGGGTGGGTTTGCATACCCATGGGCAGGGTGGGTTTGCATGCCTCCGGACAGTGATGGAAGGGCAGAAGAAGTCAGGCTGAGGTGCCTTGGGCTGGACAGTGGAGCTCAGAAAGGCACCCAGGCAGATACCCCTTATTGCACCCGGGACACATAGAATCATAGAATGGTTTGGGTTGGAAGGGACCTTAAAGATCATCTAGTTCCACTCCCCTGCCCTGGGCAGGGACACCTCCCACTACACCAGGATGCTCCAAGCCCTGTCCAACCTGGCCTTGAACCCCTCCAGGGATGGGGCAGCCACAGCCTCCCTGGGCAACCTGTTCCACCACCTCACCACCCTCACAGGAAAGAATTTCTTCCTAATATCCAATCTAAATCTCCTCTCTTTCAGTTTGAAACCATTACCCCTCATCCTATCATTACACTCCCTGATCCAGAGTCCCTCCCTGTCCTTCCTGTAGCCCCCTTCAGGTACTGGAAGGGGCTCTAAGCTCTCCCCGGAGCCTTCTCTCCTCCAGGCTAAACAATCCCAACTCTCTCAGCCTGTCCTCACAGCAGAGGGGCTCCAGCCCTCCGATCATCTTCGTGGCCCTCCTCTGGCCCCCCCTCCAACAGGTCCACGTCCCTCTTGAGCTGAGGGCTCCAGAGCTGGACACAGTACTGCAGGTGGGGTCTCACCAGGGCAGAGGAGAGGGGCAGAATCCCCTCTCTGGACCTGCTGGCCACGCTTCTTTTGATGCAGCCCAGGATGCGATTGGCCTCCTGGGCTGCAAGTGCACATTGTTGGCTCATGTCCAGCTTTTCATCCACCAGGACCCACAAGTCCTTTTCCGCAGGGCTGCTCTCTATCCTGTCATCCCCCAGCCTGTATTGATAAGGAGGGTTGTCCCGACCCCAGTGTAGGACCTTGCACTTGGCCTTGTTGAACTTCATGAGGTTTGCTCGGGCCACCTCTCTAGCTTGTTCAGGTCCCTCTGGATGACATCCCAGATGACCACGCACTGCTCAGACCTGTGGGATCTGCTGGGATACATTATGTGAAGTAACAGTGACAGGCTGCTGTTTCCTGGGAGTTCTTACAAGCTCTCCTTCTGCTGCTTGTCTGAGGGGCAGATGGAGAGAGCAGGGTGGTCTGTGGGGCTGCAGCCCCTCTCCATCCTTGCCATTAGCCAGGGGCACGGGACACCCCAGGCCATGGAAAGTTTCTTGCATTGACCTGACAGCTTAGGGTGAGAAATTCATCCCTGGAGATAAAAGCAGAATCTCCTTCTGCCATGGGCTGCGAAGGAGAAAACTGGAACCAGCCTCAAGGCAGGGAGAGAGTGAGCGACGCTGAGGCCAGCCTGGGCTCCCAGCAGATGCACATTGGGCTACCCCCACAATAAAGGTCACCAGATGTCAAACTGAGGGACTATGTCCGCCTTGTCCCTGTTAATAAGCATCCTCCAGGGACAAGCGGATGTTCAAGATGATTCATCCACCAGCGCTGTGCTGCTGCAGCACACCAGGGACCACAGATCAGAGACTTTCAGTGATGTGCCACCCACTCTGCAGGCCGGGCACCCACAAGCCTGGGCTCCATGGGCTGCCTGACGCCCTGTGTGACCGCTGGCGCACCCTCCCCTCTGTCCCTGCCTGCCAGTAATGTCTCCCTGGCTCACAGGAGATGGAAACGGCTTAACGAGTGCTAATGAGGTGCTTCGCAGTGCCTGGGTGGCACCTGCTCTGCGTGTGGGGCTGGTGACCCAGGCTGGGCACCACCAAATCACTGGTGAAACTGGAGGTGGTCACAGCCTGCATTTCCACCACACAGTGAAAGGGGCCATGAGACATTGCTTTGGGCTTCGGATGGCCCCTCTTTGGTCCTCCTTCCCCCACCTGCCCTCAGCATCGATGAGCGATAGAGTATCATGGTGGTAGAGCTCTGGGGTTTCTACACGAGCTGTGGTTTTCCTTAGCCCCATGGAGGTGTCCCACGCCTTAGTTTCCATCTTCCTCCCGTCTCAGCCTGGTGCTGAGGTTGGAGGGTCCATCCAAGGCACAGCAGAGCGAGATCCAACCAAAAAGGAGAAAGAACTGTATTTCTCATGAGCTTTGTCGGGGGATGTCAAGACGAGCTGCTTTTGGGTGTTCCTCATCTGCCACCATCCCAATACTTTTCTTGCTCTTTCTTACTGGTCAGGGTATCTCAAATGAGTTCTCAAGCAAGCCAGAGCAATCACACCTTGCAGACCCTGCTTCACTCCTCAAATCTGGTCGGTATTTAGCCCAGCTTTTGCTGGGCTTTATAAAAGGCTCCTGCAGGTTTCTACCCTCGCATACCATGACCTGTGTGACTCAGGAAAGCCTTGATTTCCTACAAGCAGGGTCCGCTAGTGCTGCTGCAGGGCCCGGGGTAAGAAGAGAAGGTGATGGTGAGAGGGAGGAGGTGGTTCCTTCTTTCACAGGAGGAACCGTGGAGACAAGCTCCTGCGCCTGGGTCTGGAAAGGGACCTGAAGGTGGGAATGGGCCACACAGAGTGGGGAGCAGAGGACCCTTGGGGTGCTGGTATTTCCAATTACCCGCCGTTCTCAGTACCTGTGGTCCAGAAAGGGCTCCTGGGGCTGCAGGTCCTCAGTCTCGCAGTGCTGGTGGGTGCTGAGCTCAGCCCCTGGAGCTGAGATCCCCAGGGCCTGGGGGGTTGCTGGTTGCAGCAGTGGGAGCAGGAGCCAGCAAGGGGTTTGGGGACCTCGGTGGCTGTGGCTCAGGAAGGACACCGGGAGCCAACACTGCCTGGGGGTATCACAGCAAGGAGGAAGGATCCAGATTTCTAAGAGAAATTGCCTTTGTTTGCTCTTAGAGTTTTAGAAAAACCTGCTTTGATGCAAGAACAAGGCTGGTATTTACCTTTTTTTTCTCAGCCCCCAGCTACCAGCTCAGGCCAAAACTGGTGAAAACCAGAAAACCAGGGAGGAAAGGGATGAGCAGGAGCCTGAGGCTGGAACAAGAGAACAGGCAATGAGGAGAGAGATGCTGGAGGATGGCAAAAAAGGAAATCAAAATAAAAACAGAGCATGGAGGCCTCCAGCCAAGGCACTCAGCACTCCTCTCAGCCTGTCTTTCATGAATCGTAGTGTTTGGGTTTCTCTAAAGCCAGAAAATTCCCACATAGAGAATTTTTTATCTTATCACCAAGACTGCTAACTACAACCCCAAACTAAGAGACACTACATAAGAACAAATGCTTAAACATTAAACCCACAGAAATCGCAAGCAAATGCTGCATTTGTTATTTCTATATCAACCCCGGGAGCTCTGGTGAAGACTGGAGGTAGCAGTGGGAGAGGAACCAGCAGAAATCAAGACGAACCTGGTAAACTTGGGAAGAAGCCAGGAAGCAGAGCACCCACCGCGTGGGTACAGGACTCACAAGCAAAGCAGACTCAGGTTCCTATAAGCGGAATCCTACATCACCAGAGAGACGTGGACTTGCCAGCACTCACATAACCTGAATTCTGACTCCGCATCCCATTTACTGATTTCATTTCAATCTAGGAACAGCTTTCTGTTTTTTCTAGCCTTAAAAGTTCAGTGTCGTTTTGTCGTTTGTCGTGCGCTCAGTGGAATCCCCAGCATTCACGGCTTTACTCCACCGCAAGCTCTCTGCATTTCTTCATGAGCGGCGTTTAGATACCTGCAAAATCTGGGTTTGTACCATGGATTTATTTTGCCAAGTGGGGAAGCGTTGCTATTTGAAAGACATCTGGGCAACCGCCGTCCTGAAGGTTAGCACCCCAGCTGACGGGCAGAGGCGCCAGCTCCAGGGCTGGGCTTTGCAGGGGCTGTAATTTGCCACTGGCTTCGCAGTCCCAAACTGGGAGGAGCGGAGCATTCCGGAAAATCTGGTCTCTCTTACAGGCACTGAGCCCTTGGCCGTGACCTTTTAGAAAGTTTCACCCAAGGTATCTCACCCTGAGCATTTGAACTTTGCAGCAGACAATCTTTTGGCCAGGTTCTGTCATCTTTACCCGTTTTCATAGCACTTCTCAGCCTGGCAGTTGGCAGAGCTCCTTGGCAAGGCTCTGCTGTGGCATATCTCCTGTTCCAGATCCTGCTGAGCCAGATGTGATGCACAGCAGATGATGTGTCACCAGCCTGACCAGGCTGCCACATCCACCCGTGGGAGCTGCAGCGACAGCGTGGGGACACAGCCCCTGCATCCCGGGAGCTGGCGGCAAAGTGGGGAGGTGAAGGACGAGGGTTGACAGCAAAGGGGTGAGCTGGGGAGGTCTGACATGTGTCTTAACATCCGTCATCCTGGCCATACCTGCCTTGTCACCTCCCTCCGGATGTCTCAGCTACCCTGACGCCTGTCCCTGCTCCTTGCGCCCTGGATGTCACAGCTGCCTGCAGTGGATCTGGAGAGGAGCCTGCAGAAGGAATGACTCATCAGACATCCAACCGCAGAGCTAATTGCTTCCTCTCCTGACTCACTCGGCCGGGAAGCGGGCTGGAGCTGCACAGCTCAGGTGCGCACTCAGCCTCCAGCATCCCTACAACTCGAGAGCCGAGACCCGAAGATGTGCGGCCCAGGCTGGACCAGTGACCACCTTTCTGGCATCGCTTGCCTGCCGCAGCCTTCCTGACGGCCTGATGGGACCAGTGCCCTTCCCCACTTCCTAGGGGAGACCTTTCCGCTGCCCCTCTGTCGGCGCCTCCACTTCTGTTGGCCATCCACGGTACATGGCAAAGCTTAGCCCTCCAGAGAGCAGCAATGAGGGATGAGACCCGCACTTTGCAGCCTGCAGGAGCCCAGCTGATGAGTGACAGAGTAGGAATGGGCTTCCTGCTGCTGCCCCATATCCCCCCCCCCGCCCCCATTTCATTTAATGAGGAGCGGGAAATACGTCCCACTCCGTTTGGGCAGCATCCCCCACTGTGCCCAGGTGCCAGAAGGTTTGGCCATGGGAGATCAGCCCTCAGCGCTGCGTTGCTGGGCTGGTGCCATGAGCGGAGCAGCCTCTCCCCGCCTGCCTGACAAACAGCAAGGCTGCTCTGGGGCCTCGCAGCCACCTTTTCCCCCAGTTGCTGGAGCTCATGTGTGCTGTGGTGCCTCGGGATGCCTCGATGGCACAGGGGAGTTTAGCAGCACTGAGGAAGCTCCTCTGTGCTGGGTTATTGCAGCACAGCCAGGCACACGGACCAGGTCCTGAGGCCATCTCAGCCATCGGGACCTGGGCTGTGCAGTGCCACCGGGGAGCAGCAAGAAGAAGAGAGAAGGATGAGGGGCTGAAAGAGTTGGAGTAATAATCATAGAATCATAGAATGGGTTGGGCTGGAAGGGACCTCTAAAGGCCATCTAGTCCAACCCCCCTGCACTCAGCAGGGACATCTTCAACTCGATCAGGTTGCTCAGAGCCTCATCCAGCCTGGCCTTGAATGTCTCCAGGGATGGGGCCTCCACCCCCTCTCTGGGCAACCTGGGCCAGTCTCTCACCACCCTCAGTGCAAAGAACTTCTTCCTAATGTCTGATCTAACCCTGCCCTGCTCGAGTTTAAACCATTGTCCCTCGTCCTGTCACTACATGCCCTTGCCAACAGCCCCTCCCCAGCTTTCTTGTAGCCCCTTCAGGTACTGGAAGACCGCTATAAGGTCTCCCCGGAGCCTTCTCTCCTCCAGGCTGAACCCCCCCAACTCTCTCAGCCTGTCCTCACAGCAGAGGGGCTCCACCCCTCAGAGCATCTTTGTGGTCTCCTCTGGCCCCGCTCCAACAGCTCCATGTCCTTCTTGAGCTGAGGGCTCCAGAGCTGGACACAGCACTGCAGGTGGGGTCTCACCAGAGCATAATATAATAATATAGTCCTTTCTCTGGGTGTCAAGGACAAAAGGACCTGTAGAAACCTTGTGCTGGGAGCACAGAGACCACGTGGCCCAGCAAGGGCAGGCGCCGCAGGGACGGGGCGTTGCGGGGTTGGGGGTGGCAGGCAGAGTGCAGCACTTCCAGGGATTCCTCCCGAGCATCATGCTCCTCTCCCTGCAGCCTAAACCCATCTGCAATGAGGGGGTGGAGAGCCTGAAGCACAAGCAGGAAGCACTGTCAAAAAAAAAAAGCCTCTTCAGTGTTGGTATGCCGGTACAATCATGTCAAAAAAACAAAAAGGCATCGCCACCTGCAAAAGAGCAGGCGCTAACTCCGACAGCCTTGGAGCTCCCACCCACAGTGCCAGCCCTCCAAGAGACAGGCACGGAGCTCAGCTCGTTCCTCAGGTCCCCGCGCTCTGCGCCACCCAGTCTCGAGCCCTGGGGACGGCGGGACCCTCCTTGGCTGACACAGCAGCTCAGGGTCTCCTCCACGCACCCACCCCACAGCACGGCACCAGCTCCCCAGGCCCCGAGCCACCGATGCAGCCTCTGGTCCTGTCACTCGCCTTGGCCCCAGCATGAACCCATTCCCAGCGCCACCAGAGACACAGCCAGGGAAAAGATACGCCTCCTGCTCCACTGGCTGAACCAGGGTGGAACATCGACTCGGGCTCAAGTCCTTCCCCACGAGCCGGCCTCGCAGCTTCAAACTGGGCAGAGCCAAGCGCTGTAGCCCAGGGGGAGGGTTTCTGGATGTGCCAGCTGCCTCTTGAGAACGTCACTACTTGATGCTATCTGCTCTCTGCCTTCCCTGCCTGCATATCTCTACAAGCTCCTGCTGGTGTCTACAAGCTCCTGCTGGTGCCTTGGAGAAATGAAGGGCCACACTGAGCAGTCTCATCCCGCTGCCGAGTGATCCAAGCGGGCTGCGGGCAGCATGTTGGCATATGGGGGCTCCAAGATCAGATCCACGAACAATAATCAGTGGTCCTTCCTCCACAGCATCAGAGAGAAACACAAGCGTGACAATGAACATCCTAGGGACTCGGTGGCACAACACAGGCTGAGTACACCATTATGGAGGGCAGAACCCAGGAGAAGGGAACAGTGCGGCATTACTGTACATCAGAGGTGTACGTATAAAGATGAATGTAGAGGAAAACACAAACACAGAGAGATTAAATCAAGCGGACTACGGCAGAAAACGCGTTCGGGCTAGATGTGTAAGCCTAGAAAAAAATATCCGTGTGTCCAGGAAAGACTAGATTAACTAATCGGGACAGATAAGCGTATATCAGATTATATGTGAGATGGCTAAACTGTTCTATATCTTTTATGCTTTAAATATTTACAGAAGAGTTGACTGTGACCAGATTACTATTAGCAACAAGAGGCTAGGAACAAGAACAGAATAACAATGTTGAAGAAGATAGCATGAGAATATTCAAATTGTCAAGGCCTGATAAAATTTTCCCTGGAGCACATAAGGAACTGGCCACTGTAATTTCTTACCCATTAGCAATTATCTCAGAAAACATATGGAGCCTGGGTGAGGTGCTTATGGACTGGAGCAGGACAAAACATAGCACGTGGCATTAAAAATGGAGAAAGGAAAATACACTAGTCAGCCTGACTTTGAAGCCTTGAAAAGATACAGAACGGAATTATTACACAATCCCATGTCGAGCATCTCGATGATAACTTGTGGTAAGGAGCAGAGGCTGATACACGGTAACGTGCGACAAGGAGCAACAAGGATTCGCCAAGAATACAACATGTTGAACCGATCTAATTTCCATCAATGACGCAGTAGCCTGGCTGATAACGGGAGGCGGTAGACTCGGTTTGTCTTGACTTACATGGGGTTTTTGATGCTGTCCCATGGGACAGGCTCTTCAGGAAACCCGGGCGATGGAGCGCAATTGAAACGTCGTTGAAATGGGTGCCCAACTGGTTGGAAAACACCGAGAGTGGGGGCTGCTTCGCCGGTGTCAAACTCCTGTGGGGTCTGTCCTGGGTCAGGGCCTGGTCAATATTTTCGCTAGCCGCCAGGCTGATGATTATGCTTATAAAATGCTGAAATAATAACAGAGAGCAAAGGGCTGCAACTGTTTTGAAGGAGATGATCAGAATTTAAGATAAAACCCGGTCACATCGAGATTGCTTGGAATTGATAAAACGCAGTTCCGTGAAGGCAAAAACAAAGCGGGCAAGCTGCAATGCACAAACACCACGCGGAAGCTGCGGCTGGAGAGCCGTACTGCTGGTGGGGAGATGTGGTGGGTGACTGCTTGCTTCGGTGGGAGCCTTCTGCTGCTGTGGGCCAGGCGAGGTGGCCCTCGTAAGGCAGGGACAGCCACACCGTCGCTCTGCTCGGCCTGGGGAGCAGGGGGGGAATGGATTTCAGTCAGAGATTTTGGCTGGTTATCAAAAGGAGGAGGTATCAGACAGGAGAAAGTCCAAAGGATATGCCTACAAGTTTGGCCAGAGGTTTGAAAAACATGAGCTGCAAGGCGAGGAAGAGCAAACCCAATCTGTCTAGGTCTGGCAGGGAGAAGCCTGAGCAGGGATGCGAGAACAGCCTTCTAAAATGCTAAAAATCACTAGAAAGAGATTAGTGATCATTTATTCTCAGGTCTACCAAGGGTATTTGGTGCAGTAATTGGCTTAATTTGCATCTAGAGAGATTTAGGGTAGGTATTAGGATTGCAAGGGGATTTTCTTTGGGCCATATCACGACGTATCAAAGGCTGGCTGGGATGTAGCTGCTCCAAAACAGCGTGCAGAGGAGCAGCTCCCTGCAGTCCCACTTGCCCTTCAGGGCTGCAAGGCATCCTGGACGGACCACGCTGGGGAGCCTTCCCCGGTAAATCAGGGCCGGGCAGGGAATGGCTGGGCAGAGCCATCTCCCAGCACCCAGCACTGGGGGCTGAGGGAGCAGGGCAGCGGAGAGGCAGCAGGGGGTCTTGCCTGCCCCCTTGCCATGGGAGAAGGAGGTCTTTGCCCAGTGGCAGGGGGTGGAAACCGTTTTGGTGAGCGGCGCCGCTGAACAGGAAAACCAGTTCCATAACCGTGCCTCCAGTTCTCCCCTTTTTGAAACACCATCCTTTCCTCTCCTGTCCCTCTGTGCCTCTGTTCTGCACTTCCTCCACCATCTTTCTTCTCCTGTACCCCTCCTGCTCTCCATCTTCCCCATCCCTCCAGCTGCACTCCTCCTCCTTTCCACTCTCTCCCTCTTTATTCGCATTCCTTCTCGCACCAGCTTTTTAATTCGTCAGCAAGACATTTCCATTTGAATCGCTTTCCTGACTCCATCCAGGAGAGGAGCGCAGCCAGGGTGCTGCATCCTGTCCTAGCCCCACAGGCATTAGCGTCACGTGGAGGGGGCTGGCTGTCACCAGCAGGCCCACTCTGCGTTGGTGGCAGCCGGCTCCCGCACCCTCCTCTCTGCTGGTGAGCTGAGCTCACGCTCATGCCAACCGCGCTGGGTCACCGTGCGGGCACTGCTCCCCTCCGTGTGCGGAGAGGCAGCGGCCGTGAGTCTCGCCTGGAGACAACCTGAGCGCTCCCCATTGGCATCCCCCGAGGAGGAAAAGGGGACTCTGCAGCCACCCATTTGCCGGGGATCTGCTGGGTCTGCAGGCTGCTGTTCTGAGGGTACGAGGCACACACGTCTGCGCCATCTCTAGGGGCAGGGGAGGTCCATGGCGAGGGCGGTGATGGGCTGCAGCGATGTGCTCCTGTGAACCAGAGGTGTCTCTGGCCCTCAACGGGGCTGCTCCTTTTTATGAGCTTCAGTGGTGCTACAAGAAGCGCTGTCTTTGTCCCCCTGTACGCAGCACTGGTGAGGCCCCTCACTACAGGAAAGACATCGAGGTGCTGGAGCATGTCCAGAGAAGGGCAACGGAGCTGGTGAGGGGTCTGGAGCGCAAATCTCATGAGGAGCAGCTGAGGGAGCTGGGGGTGTTCAGCCTGGAGAAGAGGAGGCTGAGGGGAGACCTTCTCGCTCCCCACAACTCCCTGAAAAGAGGGTGTAAAGACGTGGGGTCAGCCTCTTGTCCCAGGTAACAGGCGATAGGACAAGAGGAAATGGCCTCAAGTTGCGCCAGGGGAGGTTTAGATTGGATATTAGGAAAAATTTTTACACTGAAAGGTTTCTCAAGCATTGGAACAGGCTGCCCAGGGAAGTGGTTGAGTCGCCATCCCTGGAAGTATTTAAAAGATGGGTAGACATAGTGCTGCGGGACATGGTTTAGTGGTGGTTTTTGTCAGAGTTGGGTTGATGGTTGGACTCGATGATCTGAAAGGTCCCTTCCAACCTAAGCAATTCTGTGATTCTATGATGTCTGCCCATCAGTCCTTGTGGCCAGCCTGGGAATCCGCCTGCTAATCAGGCACCTCAATGGCAAAGGCAAGAGCTGAGTGTGGTGAGAAGGGTCATCTGGAGGAGGGTGGATGTCTGTAAGATCTGCTGGCTGGGCAGAGCCATCAGACGGCCTTTCTAGCAGGCAGCAGGTTTGCTAGGAGCGAAGGTTGGGGTGGGGGCACATGGCTGCCCACCCTCCACACCTCCTCCTCTCTTCTTTTGAGGGTCATTTGGGTGCTCAACCTTGCAGAGCTTTACCTCTCTCCCTCGTAATCTTGCAGTCCACCCAGGCTAAATAAAATTTATTATCTCCACGGTACCAGGTGGACACACAGGCAAATAGCTTCTAGCCTCACAGGGTGTTTCTTTCCTTCTCTACCAGCTGCTGGTTAATGGTTAACTTTCAGGAGTTCTCCTCCTGGCAAACAGGGAGCCCTTCAACATTTTCTTTAACCTCTTGGTTAAAGAAAAACCAAGAGCTGGTTGGAATCTGGTGAACTTCTCTCCATGCCAGGTGGAACCGGTGCCCACCTTGCAGATGCCTCCGTGCGGGTGCAATGGCAGAAGGACAGGACAACACTTCCAGGCCAGTGCAGGCTGGGGCGGCCGGCCACAGCCGCTAGTGGCGTGAAGCAGGGGAACATCCAGGGAGGGTTCACTTTCACCTGGAGGGTGTAGAAGCTCGGGCTGATGGAGTGCTGCAGATGCAGCTGAGGGTGTGGGGGGCCTGCAGTGACTGGTGGTTTGCCATCGGGAAAAGGGCTACAGTCCCCATTGGGCTGTAAATCAAAATTCCGCCCATCTCCTTCTCCAGGGGAAGTGGGCGGGAAGGGGGATGTACGCAGGGGAGCCTCAAGCCCTTTACCAGTAAGCGCACAAGACACCCTCTGGGTGCAGGCGGTTGGTGCCAAGGCATCAGGTGCTGGCAGCTCCCTGAGAGCAGTGGCCCTCGGCTCCCTCATCATGGCATTAGAACGGGTGCACGGGTTTCTGCTCACTGTCTCTAAAAGCAGAGCTGCGTCGTGGTTTTGGCCAAATTGGCCAACTGCCGGCGACAGATGCTCCCCCCCAGCCTCTCGTACATGGAGGGGAGGAGGAGAGATAAAGGGATTTTTACGAGTTTAGAAGAAACTAAACTACTTTAATGAAATATTAATAATAAAATAAAAAGGAAAATAATGAAATAGATACAGTATATACAAAACCATATTAAGCTCCCGGGATGATGTCACCAGCAGGCACTGGGGAAGTCCCAGGCTGGACTGAGCGACGGGTGGGAACTGGGTTCCAGGGCTGGAGTCAGGAACACACGGATGGGGATCAAAGGCAGATGAACAGGCAGGGTCCTCCTTGGACGCCGGCCATGAAGGAAGAGGGCTGAGCCTTTGATCCCTCAGCTTTTGTACTGAGCACGGGGCAGACGGGATGGAATACCCTGTTGGTCAGGTTTGGGTCACCTGTCCTGTCTGCCCCTCCCTGCAGCTGGGACCCCTCTACACCTTTCCGCTTCCAACCCTCCAATGGGGCAAATAACAAAATTAGCTGACCGTGGTTGTTATAGCAATAAGTATAAGCAAGAGCCTCTCCACATACCATTCCTTGGCATGAATTATAAACATCGGGTCTCATCACTCTGAGAACGAACCGTTTTCGACACCACATGCTGTTAATTTCAGAGAGTTAGAAGAGGCCTAGCAAAGAAGTAAAATTACTGAACAGAAAGTTGGTTCTGTTTTGTCTCAAACCAGGACAAGCTGTCACCCCAGAACTTCATATGTTTGAAAGAGGGTCAGATTCTGCCGGTAACAGTGCAGAGGGGCAGAATATTTTGCAGTCTTGTTTGCGCTCCGCTGATGGCCGTTCACAAACCGTCACCACGCGGTGACCCTCGGACCGTACGAGCAGAGCGACCGGGGCTGCCCTTGGGTGGCAGCAGCGTGGCATGGTGCCGCGTCCCTTCGGTCTTGACTGGCACGTTAAAATATCACTTGATTTCCATTCTCTCTGCCGCAGTGGAAAAAACAAACAGGCAAAGAGGCTTTGCGCTTGGGTTGTTAAATTCTCATGGCAATTTAGCAAGGCTGGTTGAGAGCCATTTTCCAGCTAATTTCAGTTCCTTCGCGCCGCTCCTGGGCTGCAGGGCCTGGGCTGCAAATGTGACAGCGGGGAGCTGCTCGTTTGCTGCTCAGAGCCTTGTCACGGAATAAAGCTGACCCGGGAAATGTTGTTATCAGCATTTGATAAGAGATGATAATGCTAGTTTTTGCTCCTAAAATCTTTTCCTTAATAGAAATGAGCAGCTCATATTTATGCCAGCAATTACAGCTGCAAAGAGCTCACACAGTTAGAGAATATCCACCTTCTGCAGCTGAGAGAGAGGAGAGGTTTACATGGATCACGAGGACTAATGCTAACATGGCTTTTTGAAGGAAATTCTCCATTTGGAGGATAAATCGGCACCTGGCTGTTAGAAATCGGGCCCCGTTCTCCCATGGGACGTGCTGTCCCACAGCTGCGTGAGGGACGGGCGTCTGCCAGTCCCTTGGATGCCTCTGGCTTTGGTCCTTTGCAGGATGCAGGAGGCAGGACCCGGCTCAGCTCCAGCGCCCAGCGTGGGCTTGGGCTCAAGGTCTGGCATTGGGAGTGCTATTTTTGAGGACGCCTGCAAGGGCCTTTTGCCAGAAAATGTCCCTTCCAGGGCATCGGGTCTAGGTGGGCAAATGCACCCCAGCCTCCGCTTGACCCCTGAATCCTGCTGAAGTGCGGAACTGCGTGACCTGCTGAGGCGCCACCGCGCGTGTCCCAGGGTGCCATCAGTGCTTGCAGATATCAGCCCACATTTCTCATCGAGCACGTGTGGCCTGGAGGCTCAGCGGGACCCAAGGCAGAGCACGTATGGCTCCACAGTGGGGATGCTGGGGCTGCTGCCAGGGAGCTTGTGTTCCAGGGGCACGGGCAGACCTGCAGAGCTTTTGCAGGGCATATTCTTATTTTCGCAGCAATGAGGAAAGAGTTTTCCAGCCTGCTCCGGCCCTTGCAGCACTGCAAAGCGCAGTCCTTGACTGCACGCAGCTCGCTGACTGCTTTCCGTAGCGCCAGCCATTAACCTTTCTCCTCTGCCCAAACAAATTGATGTGTCCGCAGGGCCTTTGGAGCTGGCGAGCGATGCCAGCCAGCGCCGGCGGGGGGATGGGGGAAGCGAGGAGCCAGGTGATGCTGGGGAAGACCGTGCCAGCCTGGTTTGTCTGGGTCCCATCTGGCCGCCGGGTGACCTGTCAGCCAGGAGGATCGGTGCCCGCCATGGTGGTGCCCCGACAGCCGGCCCCATGGTGCACCGGCAGCGCCAGCACTGGTGCTTCTGCCAAAGGGCAAGGGCTGAAAAATACGTCTTATGTTCAAAGCACCGATGCCGAGGACAGAGGTGAATCCCCCAGTGCTCCCACAAGCCAGCCCAACTGGTTTATGCAAAGGGGAAATCACTGGCATTTCTGCGTCGGTGCTTACGTCTGGTCCAGGTCTCATGTAGAACAGCCTCAATTTTAGCATGCCAGGACTTTCAGAAATTAGATTCTCTGACTGACTCCAGTGATTGGGCTTGTCCACGTGAGCACCTTCAGGGCAAAGCCTGCCAGTGCTGCCCGCTCTCCATGGCCGTTGACCATCATCTTCCTGTGCCCAGTCCTGAAGGGAGGAATCTGGCACCCTCCCTGGTCCCCTCCAGGACAGGGAAAGTGCAGCACACGTGTCGAGGATCACAAGGAGATATGCAAGGGGTGGAGTAGGTCCTCCTGGACCCAGATGACCATTGACCCAGCCCTTCTTGTTGTGAAAGACAAGAGTGTGTCCCCAAAAGCACCCAGCTGTCAGCGTCGGCTGGTGGCCCCTGTGCCACCCAGTTGCAGCAGGAGCTCTGCCACCCGTCTGGTCTCCTCCCCAGGCTCCAGCATCTCACAACAGCGATCAGCGAGGGCCAACTACCCACATCTGTCCCTCAAACTGGCTAACTGGAGCGTGTCACTGAGCCCAGGGCCTCTGTAGCCACCACCAGAACTGGGGTCCCCAGCCCCTCACCCAGGGCATTTCAGGCAGGACCAGGGATCAGGAGAGGTTCCTCCTGCACCTTCTCACCCTGACCAGCGTACCTGCCACCACGGCCACGTGGACTCTGCTCCTGCCAGCAGTGAGCTTTGGAGGGGGACCAGCCAGCGGTGTAGACCCTCCATGGCTGCGGTCCCTCCTCTGCACCCCCCTGCTTTCCTCCCTGAGCCCATGCTCAGCCCCCAGCCCATGGAGCCGGAGCTGGGGGAGCCTCGGGCAAGCCCTGCACTGTCTGCGAGGGGTTGAGCAAGACCACGGCAATCACGAGAGCCCTGGCCAGGCAGCAGAGCTGGCCGCTGGGCAAGCTGGCCCCACAGGCCCCTTCCATTCTTCTCGCTGATGGTCCCATTAAGCAGCATCAGCTGAACACGGCAGAGTGCTGGAAGCCTCGGCAATGCAAATAAATACCCTAAAACGAGGACCACACCTTCAAGCCTGATCCTGCGCTGCTGGAAGAGGCTCCAGCCGGGTGCTGGACACCCCTGGCAGGGACTGCCTGTGCGCGGATCTTTATTTTCCAAATATTATGCGTGACCCTGAATGTGATGAGGAATAATAAGGCTGGGATCTCAGTGTGTGCTGCTGCCAGGGTGCCTGGGCCAGGGAAATTGGCCGTGGAGGCGTTTGAAGTGCTTTCGCAGCAGGTGTCGGAGGGAGGGGGCTGAGCCCTGGCAGCCCCGCGGCTGCTCGCTGCTCTCCGTGCCCTCAGCCATGGGGTCGGGGGCAGCTCGTGCCAGAAGCTGCGGTGGAAGTTGCTCGGAGTCCAGGGAGGCAGGAATCTGGGACAAAACAGGGTTTGTTTCCCCAGCCGTGACTTCTCTCATCAGCTCAGCTGCGGGCTTGTGTTCCCACATCTCAGTGGGGCGGCATCCCCCAGGAGGATGCTCCTCTCATCCCGTGGCATTTCTGGGGTGGAGGCCAAAGCTCCTGTGTCCTCGCTGGAGCCTCGCTGGGGACATGACGACCCCCTTCTCGTGCAGCTTGTGGGACTGGGTCCTGCGGGGAGGGCTACCGCTGGCCAGGGCTGCAGAGGAGGAGAGCTCAGCGAGACCCTGGGGCACTGGTCGCGTCCTGCAAGGGGCTGGGGTGGACGGACGTGGGGAGAGGGTGAGCCAGTGCCTTTCTGCTGAGGGGCCACCCCCAGGCCAGGCTCGGGGACGCCCAGGGGAGGTACAACAGTGGGGAGGCGATGGCGTGGGGTCTGGGTCCCCCCCAGGGAGTGCACAGCTCCCCGCATCATCCTGCCCACGCACCATTCCCAGGAGTTCTGATGTTCCCAGCTTGGGGGCTTGTTGGTCTGAGGCTGTGGGGAGGGAGCGAGGCACGGCCAGTCTCCCTTGTGGCACGGGAAGGAGAGGAGAGCTGGTCCCCGGGGTTTGGCAGCCGTTTGGCCCCAGCTGGGGCTGGGCTCTTCTCCGGTCCCTGCGCTGCCCTCCCAGCCATGGGCACGGCCAGCGCTGGGGGTACAGCCACAAGCCTATCACTGGGGATTTGGCCGCTAATCCGCTCTGGAAGAGATGGCTGTAATCTAGCAATATTGGCTCAGGCTTTTCTTATTAACTTCTCCCAGGCTGCCAGATGCTTCTGGCCAGTACATCCAGTGGCGAGGGACTGCCTTCTCTCCGCACCTTCCCGGGCGTTTGGAGTGAAGAAATGGGGTGAACTGCGCAGCACCGTGTAGGTGTCAGGTTAGTGGGGTGATGCTGGGGCTCGGTTCACAGGACACCCCCCCGCCGCCATCAGGGGCATTAAACCATTTGGGAGCAAGCCCTGCGCTCCAGGCCAAGTATGAGACAGAGCCACGTGGAGAGGGCAGCGGGGAGGCAGGTCCGTCCCCAGTTTGGGAGGCTGGAGAGGGCCACGATGGCGTCTGACCCTGCGTCACCACCTAAAACAGCGACGCTGGCCCAGCTTTCGCCCTGGATCTCCATGGAAATTTGCCGGCTGGCTAGGGGGGCCTGACCAGGGGCAGGACACTCGCCACGCTGCAACGGGCCAGGGCTGTCAGGCAGGCAGGACAGCGGGCATGGGGCCCCCCCTCGCCTTTGGGGCAGCCGCCCGTGTGGGTCCAGCAGCCATCAACGGCCGCCCTGCCGTGGCTGGCGTGTGGACGGAGGGAACAGGCAAAGCTCCTGCTTCCAGCACCAGCAGTGCCAGTCAAACCTGTGATCCAACCAGGCTTGGATCCGGCTGCTCGCGGGCTCCCTGGTGTCCCTGACTCTCTCTCCCGCTGGCCTGGGAGAGGCTCTCCTGTCCCAGGAGCTGCAGAGCTCCAGTTTCCGTCAGAGATGGACCAAAGGCTGATATTCCTGAGGGATGGGACAAAGCTGTAGGAACTCAGAATCTTGGAGACCGCCTGGGATGCAGTGGGGGGTGAGTTAGGTGCCTGCCAAGGGGAGAGCCTGCCCTGCCTGCCTGCTACCGACCCCCTGCCCTGACAAGACCTGGGTCACATACGCCACCTGGGCAAAGCCTGGCTCCATCCAAACTCTTGCTTGCGGAGCAAACTAAACCCTTTTCGTGCTCTGACAGATCCCCTGTCAGAACGGTAAACAGCAGAGGCTGGGCACTAACAAGAAAAGGATGCTCCAGCTGCAGCAGCCACGCCTCCATCACAGGTGGGAGAGCAGGCTCTGGTCTGGGCAGGACCACCTCTCCTGCCTGGTGGAAACTTCTCCAAGCACTCATTTTGCAATTGGTGCTGCCTAGGGCTAGGCAATCGAGTCCATCCTAGTTGCTCCCTGCCTGCAAGACGTGCTGTGGACTAGTGGCCCTGCTCTCCTAGAGGTGGTCCCCAGGGGTGGTCACGCAGGGTCTCTCCTCACCAAGCCCCGGAGACGCTGGTTCTTCCCCATTCCCCAAGCACGTCTGCTCTTGCCCAGCTTCCCACTGGCCATGCCAGGACCCGGCAGTGTCCATCCTGCCCACTCTGTGCTCCAGGTTCAGGACAAGGAAGTTTGCAAGATACCGCTGGAGCAGTCAGGACAGGGGTAGATCAATTGGAAATAAATCCCCTCCTTACCAAAAGAAACTTGGGCTGTAGCTGATCCAATCCCACCTAAGTTATCTCGCCATGCTTTGCCAGCCTCTGCAGCAGGGAGGCTGTAAGCAGTTTCGTGCCTCTCCTGGAAAAGAAGATGAGTCTCAGGGCTTCTCCATAGGGTCAAAGTAAGTCGAAAGGCCAAGAGCCCCAGTAGAGTGCGTGCTGGTGAGGAGTCTCCTACTCCAACAGGCTGCCAATGCCAACCACATCACTGTTCTGCCCAGAGAACTCCTCCCAGGTGCCCTGCAGGGGCTTCCCCGGTGCCTGCTGCCCCGCTGATGACTACCAGCATGATTGCGGCTGTTGGGAAAATGTGGGGGACCGGTCTCTTTTTATTCAGGGAAGGTTGGAGCACCCTCCAGCGCTGGGATCTGCTTCTGATCAGTGCAATGTCTCCAAGTAAACTTCTGGCACGTACTCTGGGATCTTTGGCGGGAGATGGGAACCATGTGTATCCTGCATCCAAACCCATGAGCACCTTGCCAACATCCAGACCTCAGTCTGGCCAACATCCAGACCTCAGTACAGAGTGCTTAGGACCAAACGTGGCTTTAGCAGAGGTTTTGCAAGCTGTTCAGCCCTCCCTACATGCTGATCCCAGGACTAGAGTCCTTTTTCATTGTCCCTGGCAAGTCCGTGCAGCACAGCCCTCACAATAACGTCCCTCAGCCCAGGTGGTTTCGTGTCATTGTATCCAGGGGAAAGGTTTTCATGGATTCCCTCCATTCAGAGACATCCCAGGAAGACGCTGACAGTAGCCATGGGGTGCACTAATTGCTTTGAAGATACTGGAGGGAAGCCTCTGCTCCTTGTCACCCACGTCCCTACAACAACTTCTTCGCCTGTCTTCATCGGCAGGGAAGGGGGTTGTGCCCACCTCTTCCTTAGCTTCAGCCCAGGTACGGAGCACAGTCTCCTGGGGACCCTTGGCAGACAAAGTGTTGTTCTTCCTACACCCGTCCCAAATCCTTCCTGTACGAAACTGAGTCTCAAATGTGTCTTAAACCCACAGACATTCACTGGCATCCCGTATGAAGCCGAAAGAGATCCAAAGAGGGTTGCAAGCCCAGCTAGGGTCAGAAGAACCTGCGTGGCAGCAGCAGACCGAAGAACTTCAGCTTGTTGGGTTTTCTCCAGGAGAATGCCCAGAGGTGCACGTGGGAGCCGCAGGCACCAGCGTGGGGACAGGCTTGTGCGTGACAGAGCACTCTGTAACCAACGCTACATGCAGCAAGACCTAGTGGCTGGGAACCGGAGATCCTTAAATTGTGGCTGAGATGCTGCTCATGCAGCAGAGGTCATGAACTTCCTTAGGACAGTGGTCAGTTCACCATCACTCTTCAGCTGGTTGTCCTTCCCACGGACACGTGCCTGCCCAGCCACCAGTCCTGGACCTCCAGTCCATGGCTTGGTGCCTTTTCCACCTAAAAAGATCTTTAGATCGTTCTTGACCCTCTCTGGATTTGTTTTCTGCCATCCCAGCCTTTAGGTTTCACATTTATTATAATTCACTGTAATTAATGTTGCACCCTCCACTGGGGCTCCCCGAAGCAGAGCGATTTAGGACAGTCAGTGTTAAGGAGCATCCTTCTGACAAGGGATGAGGGATACAGGAGCCACGTGAGAGGACGAGACACTTCATTGCGGGGTTGGGGGGGGGCTGCAACATCAACCTCATCTTTCCCGCCTCGGAGCAGCGACGTGAGCAGAGGGGTTAGCAGAACGCTCCCCGCTTTGCACCTTGTTCTTCGTCTTTCCCCCTTTTCTCTCTCTTTGGTGCCACGAGTTTCCGCTGGGGGTCTCAGCTGTTCTCCGTGGGGCAGGCGGGGGTCAGACTCACCTTTGTTCAATCCCTGCCGTCATCAAACTGGTGGTTGATTGAGCTGTCAGAGCCTTCCCTTTAATCAGAGCACGTCAGACCTGTGCCAGGGGCTCCCCTCAGGAGAACCGCACTTCCCTGGCAGTGCCGGGATGGAAAGGCACGGGATATCCCATTGCTCTGCCTGTCGCGCAGAGCCTCAGCCTCTCTACGTTCCTAAACAGGATGGGACCGATGCTCTCCAGGGACCCGCAGCCCAGGATTGCGTCCAGCCGGTCCGTGCAGAAAGCCCAGCTGAGGAAGGAGAGGCTCCCATGGGGCTCTCTCCTGTGTGGGGCAGGACGTGCCCTTCCTCCTTCCCCTGGCCGCTCACGGGACAGGAGTCACCTGTGGACAGTATCATCGCTCTCTTTGCTGGTGGCTCCTCACCCCACTTGCGGACTCGCTGGGGACCCCATCTGCCCCCCAGGCCTGCTGAGGTGGCCGTAGCACAAGTGCTTTCTGTGGTTACTGTGCTCCTTGTCACAGCTCTGTTGGGTGGCATCAGGCAACCCACATCCCGCCCCAGGTCTCAGGCTCCCTGCCTGTAAATTGGGCAAAAAAAATCCTTCCTCCCCGTCTCCCAGGGCTACTGCAATTCTGTCCCCCGCAATCCTCCTACCCCTGCAAGGTGTCAAGGTGGGAGGTGTCATAACTGTTACTGGGGTCATTAATCTCTTTGAGTTAAATTAAAAAAAAACAAAACAAAACGCATTTCCTGCCTCTTTTGTTCCTAGTTCTCCATCACATGCAAAACTATCCAAAGTCATGCCCGACTGTCTGAAGGCCCGTGGGCATTGACAGTCTTTGAGCGCTAGGTCCTGCTCCTTGGGAAGCAGAGGATGAAGGCAGTGGGAAGCCCGCTCGTCCCCCACGACTTCAGTCCTCCAGACACCCAGGGATAGTAAGGGCTTGATGTGACGTCTCTGATGACATCTCAGTCCCAGGGACTTCTTTGAGCTTTGGATCCCACTCAAACAGCCTGGAGGAAGATGGCACCAAGAGCTGGAAATGTTTTCTTTGGATGGAAACCTTTACCTGGAGATGCTGGAGGGGAAGCAGCCTGAGCTCACCATTGTGTTCCCATCATCCAAAACGCGTGAAGGGCAGAAGGTGCCCAGGAGCTCTGCGCCAGCAGCTGTGGTCCCTCTCCTGGGGGGTGGCCATTTCCATGAGCCCTCCTCAGCCCGCGGGCACCCCCAGGCCTCCTTGCGGGCACAACTTTGCCGAGGGGGATGGAGCCGAGGAGCACACAGGGAGCGTCTCACTAATCCCAGCTGGCAGCCAGCTCCCCGAGCTGCACAAAGGGCCTTTTCATGCCCTGCATAAACAAGCGAGAGGCATGAAAGGTTGTTATCGCAGAGCATCAGCACTAGCAGTAGCTCAGGCGGGGATTCCCAAAATAGCCTCCTCCCAAAAGCGCATAGACATGTACACCCCTTTTTCCCTGCTGCTGGGCTTTATGGAATAAAGGTTTCGGGTGCACCCAGCTCCTGGGCTGAACGCTGTAGCCCGAGGGCTGGCTCAGCCCTGGGCCACCAGTGCCTCCTGCCAGGGAAGGCAGAGCTGGCGGGGCACCAGCACACACGTGTGTCTGCGTGTGCCCGCGCACACGTGCACGGCCGTGAGCGTTGGAACTGAGGAAGAACACTTCAACCACGCTTCAGCTTCTGCTGGGTCCTTGCGCTTTTAAGTCTGATGAAGAATACTCTGCGAGGATTACTGATAACTGGCGGTGTCCTTCCCTAACACTGGTATTGCGAGGGCTAATTGCCAGTTTGCTCCGTGCTCGGAAGGTGGAGCTCCAAGGTGTTCTTTCTTGGAGGAGGTTTCATCTTCATAGCTGCACCTGTGAAGCCGGATCCCTAGCTGCACCCCTATCTCACCTGTCTTCTCCAAAGAAGAGCAGGTTTCCATGTAGAAATACACCCAAGGGTCACTAGTGGAGGATGTGCTGATCCTCTTTGCTTTCTGTCCCGTAAAGCCAGGCCAGAGACGCTACAGGGTTAAATTGTAAGGGGAAAACTCGCTGGAATAAAAGAGCTTGGACGCTCTCAAGGAGATCATAGAATCTACAGAGTGGCTGGAGTTGGAAGGGACCTTAAAGACCATCTCATTCCACCCCCCTGCCCTGGGCAGGGACACCTCCCACCAGCCCAGGTTGCTCCAAGCCCCGTTCAACCTGGCCTTGAACCCCTCCAGGGATGGGGCAGCCACAGCTTCTCTGGGCAACCTGGGCCAGGGGCTCACCACCCTCACAGCAAAGAGTTTCTTCCTGATATCTCGTCTAAATCTCCCCTTTTTCAGTTTAAAACCGTTCCCCCTTGTCCTATCCCTCCACTCCCTCATAAAGAGTCCCCTGGTAGAGATATGACAAGACCCCGGTGACCGAACCCGTCCTAACATTGAACCATGAAACACCTGCAATGCCTTGCAATTTATGCCAGTATTTATTTGTGTGGCATTTGTCTCCCCTGAGGTCGTTGTTTCAAGTAGATTCTGCCGGACAACAGGAATCTCGCCAGGAGATCCTCACTTGAGTCTCAAGAACGACCCGACTCCCGAGAGAGTGATTCCATGGAGCTGCTGCCCGTCAGCGAAGAGGGCTCGCAGGCTCCTCCAGCCACGTTGCCGTTGTGGGAGGCTCAAAGGTTTCCCTCGTGCGCCGCTGGGCAGCAAAGGTCTCCAGGGTCCAAGGGGCAAGCGGAGAGGTACTTCCACCCAGCGGCGCAATGGCTGGCTTTGGCGTTTGAACGTCTCGCTTTTCTGGAAATGGATTCGGTTTATCCGAAAAAAATAACCGGACAAATGTCAGCTCCCTTAAATTTCTTTAAATTCTTTCAATTTCCAGTTCAGCTCCTGAAAACCTCGTAAAGTTTACGGTTCCTCAACGTTTTCTAGGGGAAAACAAAAAGTCTTGCCGTCCCCTCCCCGCCACCCCGTCTGCAATGTGTGGCCGGAGCAGGTATCTCCATCGCTCCCGTCGCTGCAGCAGGAATCTGGGAGAGATGCGGGAAAGCTCGTTTGTCTGTTATTGAATAACCAGGAGAGGGTCCAGCACACAGTGGGGTGATGAATAGCTCACAGGTGATTATTTTGCAAATTAAGCTATTTTCCTCATTTCAGCGGGGAGGGCTGTACGGGCATAAATTGCATTTTCTATCACTTCAGGACTGTTGAAGAGTTTCCAGTTTTAGCTTGGCGGTAAGCGGAAGGCAGTTCAGGCTGGGCTGTTGGCACCAGCGTGAGAAGGGGAATGGAGGATTCGCTGGAGGAATTTCTTCCACGCGTTCTTCTCCTGGCTCCTCGGCTTTGCAAGGGGAACGCTCCCTGCGGTGGGTACTGGGGAACTAGACCGAGAGTATCTGCGCTCCTACCTCTGCCAGTGCCGTCACCCACTGACTTATTTGACCCAAATTCACTCAAAAAGGAATTTAACCTTTACATTTCTGAGATTTTCCTAGATTTTAGAACATGAGCCGTTGAGCAAAATTTGCTATTTTTCCTTCGAATGACCTCAAAGATGAAAACAGGCAGTAACGGGCCTCAAGGCGCCGCACAGAGCTACAATCGCCATTATTTTTTGCAACAGGACGGCGCAGGTTTTCTCCTGTTCCCTACAAATGCGGCTCCGTGTGGCACATGAATGACGTCACTTGCAGCGCAGCCACCCTGGCAGCGAGGTGAAGGAGCCATTCAGCATCGTCCCCTCGCGAGGCGCAGTGGTGGAGGGCCAGAGGTGAAAACCATGGCTGCAAGGGGAATCTGAGCAGCCAGTTGAAATGTCTTTTATTTGTAAATGAATGCCGTCCCTCAAGCTTGGCTCTGCTGCGGTGGGTCGTTTTTTTTTCCAAGAGGTTCCTGCTATTTACCCAACTTTCCAGCTGGGCTTCTCCGAGGCACAAAGAGGCAGGACCTGCCTGAGTTTGTACAGTGAGTCAACAGCTCGGCAGGGGATTAGAGCCCACAATCCTGCTGGCATCGCTGCCTTGGCTCCAACCACTGGACCATGCAGCCCCATTTTGTTCCTGGTACTCTCTACGGGTATGTGGTTTGTCGGGAAAAAAGCCTCAGTGTGGCTAATAAAGGAGGCGCTTTAGAAAGCGGTAGAAAAAAGCCTGCCTCCTCCCAGCGCTTCGTCCCCATCCCGCTGGCGCAGGGGGTCGGGCTCCCTGTGGGATTGGGAACGGCAGGTTCCTGAAGGTTGGTGGAGCGGGAAGCTGGGGAGCAGCACCCGGAGGCAGCCGGCGCAGGGCGCTGGCACCCACCGCTGCCAGGCGGGCGACCGTGTGCCGACACACGGAGAGGAGACACCCCGGGCCAGCCCTGGCTTGCAGAAGACAAGCAGAAGCAGCCCGGTCAGAGTCCCCCAGGCTTCCCCCTCGCCGCTGGAGACCTGCCTTTGCCGGGGTCCCGCGCAGAGCTGCACCCTTCTCCCTTCGGAGGACCACTACAGGAGCTAACGGCAGGTGAAGGGCAAAATGAAGGCCCCGCAGGGAAGTCCAGGGGCACGACATGCTGCTTGGAGCCCTACGGGATGCGGCAAGTGGTAGTGGGTGCTGGGTGCCGAGTCAGGGCTAGCCACAGGCTCTGGGAACGAGGAAAGCTGACCCAGCGCTAAAACCTGTGCCTGACATATCCCCTCCGTCCCCGGCTCCTCAGCATCAGCAAGGCAGAGGGCTGAGTGTGCAGCACGCCTCTAATCTCCTTCCTCCAGTTTATGAGCGCCACTCTGACTTCTCCAAAGTCCTCAGTGGCCATTGCAGCCATGCTGTCCGTCCAGTTCATCCCTGCATCCAGGGCATCCATGCTGTCCATCCAGTGCATCCCTGCACCCAGGATGTCCATGCACCCATGGCATCCATGTTGTGCATCCCTGCATCCTGAGCATCCATGCACCCAGTGCATCCCTGCATCTTGGGCATCCATGCTGCACATCCATGGCATCCATGCACCCAGGGTGTCCCTGCACCCATGGCATCCATGCTGTGCATCCAGGGCATGCCTGCACCCAGGGCATCCATGCTGTGGATGGACACGTGTATGGTGGAGCAACTGCGTTCCCCCACCCCGCGGTCCCTTTTCATCTGCATCTCCTGGAGGGGGCTGCTTGCCCTGACACACTCAAGACATGCAAGTCAGATCAGTTGATGATGTGGAGATCTCCTGGGAGTGGCTTACAGATGTCCCACACAAACACCCCGTGCTCTGGGGCTGTGGGCAGCGGGTGGGCAGCCCCGGCCGCTCCAGGAAGGGCCAGCCACCCCTTGGGAGCTGCAAAACCTGCCGAGATGTCCCACCCAGCTCCTTCCTCGAGGAAGGGAACCTCAGTCTGGGGCTGCGGCTCTCCACGGGGATGTGGCAGGAGGAGGCTCTGCAGGGACGGGAGGTCTGGCGGGGAGAGTGACTGATGCACCAGTCTCACCAGCGGTCTCCCCGGAGCGGAGCAGAGGGGCAGAATCCCCCCGCCTCGGCCCTGTTGGCCACACTGCTGCGGATGCAGCCCAGGCTTCGGGGGGGCTTTCTGGGCTACGAGCAAACATTGCCAGGTCATGTTGAGCTTCTCATCAACCAACACCCCCAAATCCTTCTCAGGGCTCTCTCAGGTGGTCGTCTGCATGGCTAAACCATGAAGGTGAGCATCCTGTGCTTGCTGGCTGGGTTGGTGGGCAGTCCTGCCCAGAGCTGGGCTGGCAGCATGGTCGACGGTCCTGGCGCGGGAGCCAAGACACTCGCTCCCGGTCCCCTCTGGAGAGTCCCCCTGCGGTTCCTGCCGCAAGCGTGTCCCCCGCGTGAAGAAGCAGAGCCCCGAGCAGGCCGGGCTGCTCCCCGCGGCGGGGCAGGACTCGGGCTGCGGGGTCTTTGCGTGGGAGCGGGGCTGGGCTGGGCTGGGCTGGGCTGGCAGCGGGGGCGCAGGGACTGAGCTCCGCGACGCCTCTGCGGGACCCTCTCCGCGGCGCGGGGCGAGATACTCGGGACGAGCGTGGAAAAAGCCCCGTATCCCCCCCCCCCGCCCCGCACCATCCGAGGGCCGCAGCGGAGCCGAACCGCCGCTTGCCCCGCCCTGGGCGGCGGCGCGGAGCCCCCGCACCCCCCGGCTCGGCCCGGGGGCGGCTCCCGCGGGGGCGGGGCGGCGGCGCTGCGGAGGGGGAGCGGCCCGGCCCGGCCCGCCCCGCACGGCGGGCAGGCGGCAGGCAGGGCAGGCGGCGGCCGCTGCGGCGTGGGGCCGCGCCCGGGAGGCGGCGGCGGCGGCGGAACGGAGCGGGCTGAGCCGAGGTGAGCAGCCGGGAGGTGGGTCGGGCGGCGGCGGCAGACCCAGGTGCGCTGCCTGCAAGGGAGGAGGAGGAGGAGGAGGCGGCAGCAGGCAGGGCTGCAGGCAGCTGCTGGGAAAGCTGTTCCAAGGCGGGCCTCCCCTCCTCGGCAGCGCGGGAGGGAGGGAGGGAGGCAGCGCATCCCGCACCGCGGCCCGCCGGGATGCTGAGCTCGGGGCGCGGCTCCCCGCGGGGGGTCCAGCCGGGCACGATGTGGGGTGGGGGGGGTGGGACACACGGCGCTTCCCAGCCGCCAAAGAGCAAAGCGGAGTGCGGGGAAAGATCAGTGCGGGTGGGATCCCGGCCTTGCGGCGGGATGAGCCAGCCCCGGGGATCCGTAGCCCCGGGCTGCGGGTTGCCGTAATAGCGTTTAACTGCCGGGCTGTGATTTCAGGGAGACGATTTACATTAGAGGGAGAATGCGGAGAGAGCCAGGAACAACTTGGAATGGGTCCTCGCATATTTCTGTGGTTATTTTTGGAGTATCGTCATATGGCAGGAGGTGGGCTCTGGAGGTATCCTTGAGCTCAGCATTTTCCCCATAGGCTGGTTACCCGGGAGATTGTGTACTAGAGGACCTGCGTGGCCCTTTTCTCTATGTAAAACACTATTCCTCTGCCTGTTTCTGCGGTGGTATTGTTTTCCTCTGGCGTCCCCAGCCCTCGGCGTGTTATGGTGGGGACCTTTCTGTGGACAAACAATGGTCCGGGTATGCGTGGCGGAGTATTCGCGGTGTGTTGCGGGAGCAGGCGATGGAAAAGCTGCGTTTGATTCAGCTGTAGATGGTGTGTGAGGTGACTCCTGATCAGCCCCCTCTCCGATGCCGTGGATGAGGTGTGGCTTCTTCAGCATCCCCAGAGAGACCAGCCCATGCATCAGTCTCCTTCCTGCACTTAACTCTCACTTTCCCTCCAGCTTTCTCATGCCAGACTTGTCCAAAGGGATTTTTTGCTTCCAAACAGCTTGAGATGGGGGAAGCACGTTGTCGCCAAGGTCTGCTCCGTGGGTCCGCCTTGCAGATCTCTGCGTCCTTTGCGACCCGCTGGAGGACTCGGCATGTGCCACGTCCCTTTGACCACGGCTGCGGCAGGCTGGAGAGCTGTTCTGGTGGCCTTCAGTTGCATGCCCTTGTTGCCATCAAGCAAGTTTGGAGCTGAAGGAAGGCTGGGTTTGGGTGACGATTCTTGCAAGAAGGGAATTACTCTTTGATTATGGTGTGGTGGTTTTGTTTTTTGTTGGTTTTTTTTTTTTTTAGAGTCTGGATTGGTAGGCATGGAGCCTGTCTGTGGAGGTCCCCCCAGGGTGCTCAGTGCTGAGGTCCCCCCAGGGTGCTCAGAGCCGTGCTCTCGATGAGGACCCCTCTCTCTGCTGAGCGCGGAGGTGCAGGGCATGTTCTGGAAGCTGTGCCAGACCCTGGCTGTTACAGCGTCTGGTCCACAACCACCCTCTTTCTCCCAAAGCGTTCCCTCCTTATGCAGGGGTGACCTCTCTGTTTGGTGTCAAAGGACCATGACGAACCCATCCTTCGGGGGCTGCGAGCCGCCTCCCCGCCTGCGGCCCCACCTGGGAGCGGGGTTTTCACCTCTCCCCTCTCTGCGCCACCCTTGTGCCGTGTTGATTGCTTTAGCCTCAACTCCGGCAGATAACGCAGTCGTTAAACCAGGCGCCACCGCACACAGGGAGCCCTGGCTTGGGCTGCGGGGGCTCTCGGCGGGTGTGATGCAGCTCCGGGTGCCCGTGTTTAGGCTGCAGGTGATGTGTTCTTCCCCCGCTGTTTTGGTTGCTCGTTGGTGTGGTAGCTAGACTCTCAGGGGAGGTGTTTTGGTTTGGAGGAAGCTTCTAAAAAAGGGTTTTGAAGGCCAGAGTTGTATTTCTGGTCAAAAAGCAGGAGTGTAGAAGACAGCCTGTGCTCCTGGTGTGTGGAGGGTGAAGGTTTTGGTACCTTTCCTGCCCAGTGCAGGCACGGAGCTTGCTGGGCCCCCTTTCCTGGGCAGCTGCCATGGTTGCCACCACCACAACAACCTTCCAGGGTAAGCGTCTTCTGGCACATGGCTTATGGGCAGCCAGGAGGGGTGGTGGGGTCAGCCGAAGGAGTCACCGCAGTGCAGAATGGGGAAAAATCTTAAAAATCAATTGTCTTCCCCCGGGCAGTTGAGCTCCCGGTTAAGCTGTGGGTGATGACCTTGGTCATGGCGAGGAGCTGGATCTGTCATCGATTTACGGAATAACCTTTCACGCTGGCAGCACCGAGCCCTCGTCCCGTGTAGAACTCCAGCGTCGCTCTGCGTTGCCCGCGCTCCTCCCTGCTCTAGCGCTGCTCATGACTTCTGCGTTACTAGAGGAGGTTTTCGGAGACAGACAGACCTTTCATATTGTCCCTAAAAAAAAAACCAAAACGAACCTGACACCTTTCCCGTAGCTAATTAGGATTTCTAAATGAGGAAGTCGCAGAGAACGGCCTGTGGGTTAAAGGGCGGGGGTGGGCTCGGCTGTTCCCGGGCTTGGTCCAGGTTTCCTACTCAGTCCCGCAGTCATCGCTTGAGTGTCCTTTGCCTTAATTTTATTTGGCTATGGACCGGGGACATTTCCCTGCCGCCTCGGGCACAGCGCTACGGCGCCTGAGTGACAGCTGGGATAGCGATGGGGAAGCAAGCGTGTGCGAGGAGATGGGCTGAGTACGGGCTTAAGCTTTGCGGCAGATCAGCGTGGGCGTCTGTAAGGCCTGTGTTTAGCTCTATAGTAGACTTTCATGCGGTGCCTGTCACTTGGAGGTCTGAGCCGAGTCTGTAGCTCTGTTTTAAGCATAGATGCAAAAGAAGAAACGTGAAACGGCGGAGGTTCCCGAGTCCCCAGTTGCTGGAAGCTCCCATGCAGGAAGAGTTGTGCAGCTACGAATACGTGACTCTCATATGGCATCTAAAAAAGTGCTTGTGCTGAGGCTGTGACAGTGATGGCTGCGTGGCTTATTGTTCTCATTAGAGCAGTCGGGTGGCTCTGAGTCAGCAGGTTTGGATTTGTCACAGCCGGGGCGATTGCGGCGGGGAGACCTGTGAGGTTCCGTGGTGATGGGTGGAGGGGTGGCCCCGGCTGTCCCCTCCTGCCTGGGGACGCTGGCGTTTGAGCCTGGACTTGTGCTCGCTGTTGGCTTGTGCTGTCACTCCTGCCGTGAAGGAGTTGTATGTATTTGTTGGAGCTGGAGGACAGTCTCCCTTGGGAGCTCCTTTCCAGCACCTGCCCTGTGCAATTTGGGTCTATAGCGTTGAGCATCGCTACTCCCAGGGGTGCAGCTTGCCGAGCGGACCGGTTGTTCTCATGCACGTCACCTTGTCTGGATTACAGGAGAATGGGAAGCGTGGTGGGAGGAGACCGTCTTTGATGGGGACGTATTTCCTTGCGGCTGCCGATCCATCTTTCTTATCCTCCCAGCCCTTGGGTGGAAGCTTATGGGTCATCCAGGACCTAAGTGTGCCTTAAAGGGAAGAGGAGGAGATCTGGGCAACCACGTCTTCCACTGTGGAAGTGGTGGATGTCCCTTGTCTGGGATGAGAGCTGCTTCTTCCGCCCTGCCTTGCTGCAAGGAGGTGAACCGTTTTGGGGCCGCACGGAGGCATCTGTACCATGGGCTGAGGTTTTTTTGTACGGCTGGGCCAGGAGCCAGGGTTTGCTCTCCCGGCACCGGACAAGGAGCTGTGGGACTGGGTGGAAAGGGGCTGTCACCCCAGAGCCCTGGGTGGGTGATTGGGTACAAACGCGTCCTGTCTGCTTGTCCCAGTCAGTGCCCAGTTTATAACGTGTGCGTGCCCGTGTGCACGCTGGTGCACCCCCCGCCAGGGTTGCTGTCTGCGAGGCTGGGAGTAGCAGACAGAGCCTTAAAATCGGGATGATAAGGCTCGGGAAGAGAAAATTCTTTCCATCTTCTGCTGATGATCAGATTTTGCCCCCCCCTTCCCCGCCCCCCGGAGGGCAATACTAGCTCCCCCTGGGGCTCAGCAGCGCCCAGCGTCCGAGAGCAGCACCCCGGGTCCGGCGTGACCACAGCGCGGAGAGGAGACCGGGCTGACCCTATTGTGCTCAAAACACGAGACAAATGAGGCTGAAACTGCAGATCCGCGGTTGCCAGCAGGTCAGCAGTTTTGCTCGGGCACTTGGGCTCTTTGTGGAGACGAAACATGGTGGCAGTTTAGGATCTGCTCCATCCCCCTTTCGGAACCAGCCCTCTGCCCGCCAACTGTAACTGGACCATCTCACTGGGCTTTTGCTGCCCCCGAGTCTCGGTCCCGAAGGCTGACGCTCCTTCGCGAGGTATCGGGCGATGAGGCGGAAACCAGGACCAGGTGCCGCGCTGGTGTAAAACGCATCCCGCGTTTGAGGCGCCGCTGAATGAGGATTCACAGCGCAGCCCCGCTGCCAGGTTCCACCCACCGGCTCCTTCCTCCCTCTGCTCCTACTAACCCACTGCCGGGGCCCCGCTCGCCGCCTGGCAGCGGGGATGTGTGCTGGTATCCTTCCCCAAGCATCAGATGGAGAGGAAAACACAGGGTGGAGTCATCTCTCGCACAAAGGAAACGTTGAGGTATCGTTTCTGCCTTCAGTGGATTTTTTTTAGGGGGCTGGGGAGAGATTAAACGGGATTTTAACACATCCGCAGCCCCCTTCCCACCTCGTTTTCCTGCGAATCTGTTGCTGTCACGGTATCTTTCAGAAGATATTTTTAGCTTTGTCTTTTCTGTTTTCCCACCCTCCCCGCCCCCCCCCTTCCTCGTATCAGGCTTTTGAAGGGAAACATGTTTCTATGGGAGAACAGAATGAGCCATTTCACGAGACATTTTGTTATGGGCAGAAGGGCCGGGAAATCTGATTGTGCGTTTTTTTTAAATGACAGCGTTCCCCTTTGTAATCAGCTAATGGTGCTCACTGGGGTGAGCGCCAGCAGAAAGCCACGCGCGCCGGCCCGGCCGAGGCGAAGGGGATGGACCAGGCCTCCTGCGCATCCTCCTCCTCCTCCCGCCCGTCCACGTGGGACCGTCGCCCAGGTGGCCACGCACGAAGGGCTCCGGGCTGGGAGGGGTCCTCCAGGCTTTTCTCCTTAATGATCCTATTGGGGAAGCAGTGCCCCTGCGTATGAGAGGAGCAATTAAACGTTCTAATTAGGTGCGCTATCGATCTGGCAGTGTTTCTGCTGGCAGGAGCTCCTGCTGAGCGTGGGATGGTGTGGCATCTGACACGGCTTTGGGTCTCCCGCTTTGCCGGTGACGGGAGGGACGTGACGAAGGTCTCGAAGTGGGAGGGCGGTGCTGTGTTGAGGGCTAAGGGCGCTGCGGCTCGCAATGGGAGGGCGCAATTTTTGACAAGGCGGCAAAGCCAGCATCGATGGCGAACTTTGGGGTGGGGAAACTTCCCGCCTGAATTCTCAGCAGTGTCGCCCTTTAGGAGATTTGCTACAAGTCCTGGTAGGTGAAGGTCCTGCCGAGTGAAGTGGCCAGAACAAGAGAAACTTGCTTCGCAGTCCGATCTGGCTTTGGGTGTACACATGCCTACGTGAGGCGGGGGCTATTTGCCTCTGCGAATTCACTGGGGCTCTTCTCCAGGGAATCAAAAAACGCTTTCTGGTAGTATGGCATGAGTAAATCCCTGCTGGTCACCTTGTTCTCGTGCGTGATACAGAATAAGGGTAAGGAATGCAGCTGACTTCAGGGTGACTGTTGGGAGTGCTCCAGGATGGTAGAGAAAACGCAGCTGGCCACGTTGTATTTTGGCGGCAAGTTCCACTGTTGCTGTAAGCCCACCCGGTCGCTTCTGGGCTGCTGCAAGAGCTTTGGAGCTCAGTCCCACCCCGGCGCGGTGCCGCGCGTGGAAGCAGGGTGTTGCGTGAAAAGGGGCAAAGCGGTTTTAGCAGAAGATAAACCCCCTTGCGTTCTAACACTCCTCACCGAGGTGGGAGGCTAGGTGCGGCTAGGTTTAAATTCTGAGTGATGCCCAATTCAGCACTATCAGTCCAATCGCGTTTAATATATATTAAACTATTACGATTTGGATACACTAATAGTGGACTGCACCTTCAGTCTAGTCGTGCTCATGAACTAGCACGGCCACTCTTGAGTTTTTGGTCGCGTTCAGTGAGAAAGCGAAACGACTAGCTACTTAAAAAAAGTGCAGTTTATTTAAACAACAGATATATAGGTTCTTAGGATTGCCGGTGATAAATACACTGTCTGCAAAGCACGTGCAAATGAAAGTATTGTTACATATACAAAACGCGCGACAAAGTTATAAACGATACAGCCTGGCTTTAAATGTAGGAAAAGAGAGTCTCTAGAGAAATTTCTAAGTTTCCCGAGGAAGCACTCGGTATAATCTAAGTCTTACCCAAAGGCGTCCCTATGGGGGGGAAGAGAGGCTCAGCCCGTCGACTGATCCCAGAAGTCAGTGATGTAATTCTTTATGATGGTGTCTTCCCTGGGTATCCCCCCTCTCTTGGGCTATTTTTATACTATTTGTTATCTTCAAGGTGGAGTTTGAGTGACTTTAGTCATACATACTTTTATCATGATTGGTGTAAATTTCTCTCGCTTCACAATTAAAGGTATAGTTTACGAGAAATTCAGGGCGCAGACTCAAGAAGGAGTGGTCGCACCTTGGAGGCGGGTAGCCTTCGGGATGGAGGTGTGTTTTGGTATTATAATGACATTATAATGAGCAAAGTTCGCACAAAGGACAGCATTTCATCAAAATTTGACAAAATGTTGGCTCTGAGCATCTAGCGGGCAGCTAATTGGCAGCTTATCTGTTTCATGGTATCATCCCATTCCTGTATCCGCTATACATCATAAGGTAAAGCCACGGAATAATTGCATCCCGTCCCGTACCTCATGTAGCTTATCAGGGAACCACAGATATTGTGTCCTTCATGCCAGCTGCGGCTATTTTCTACCTCAGAAGCCTCTTGATTTTATACTTTTCCTTAATGTGTGAACAATGCTGTACTTTTGTATTTTTTAGCCAATTTAGTATTTATTCCACACAGGGCAACCTGCAAGGCCCGTGGTGCTGTGGTCCGTGGTCATCTCCTGCTGAGCGCGGGTTGGGCTGTTCCTTCTCAGCTCGGCAGGGCTGATGTGATCCCAGCCCAGGGCGGACCTGTGCACGGCTGGACCTCTCCCCGTCGTGCTCAGCTGAGCTGCCCCGGGGCTGCTGCCCTGTTTCCGTTCCTGCTCTGGGGGACAGGGAAGGGAACGGCAGAAATCCTTGTCCCCTTCCTTGCCCTTTGTTGGATGCGTGAGCATTTTTGCAATGTGCTGGCCCAGATTTGAGTGAGCTGGGCTCAGCGTGTGGCTCCTTCCTAACCCCATCGAGAGACCGAGCCAGCCAGCGGTGCCGGCTGTCAGTGCCCCTTGCACGGACCGAAGCCTTCGCCTGGCCGCCCTCGGTGTCCCAGCACCTGCTTCCCCAGCCAGCATCCGCTCTCGCCCCGTCAGGGTCAGGCCGGATGATGGTGTTGACGATGTTGTGACAATGTGGGTCACTCTGGGATGTTTTCAAGCCCGGGGCACTGTCTGTGGCTGAGATGGTTTATGCGCCGGCCTGGCGCTGGGGAGAGCTGCGTGGCAGGAGGCGGCGATGCAATCTAGCATGGATTTTTGCAAGCAGGAGCGTTATGGGGAGCCGCTTGTTTGCGGGCAGAAGCGAGCAGGGTTGGGGGAGGGTCTCGCTCCTTCTGCCTGTATTCTCAGAACGCTTCATTAATACAATACTAATTGATGCAGTAGCTCAGATCCCAAAATGTCTATAGCTCAGAGCCCGCCGCGGTGCAGCCAGCCCTGGTGAATGCTGCTTCACGCAGCAGTGAGGAGGGACCGTCGGTGTGCGACGGAGAGCGCAGGGGCTTTGTTTGGCAGCGTTGACAGAGGCAGGTTGGGGAGCGTCGAGTGCCACTGCTCTGCCTTTGGTGACAGCATCCCCCATCCTGCCTCGCAGCAGGAACACGGTGCAGCCCTGGATGCTGGGGCTGCTGGTGTGATACCCCTTCTTGGGGGTCTATCGGGAGCCGGCTGCTCCTGCGCCGGGCTGTGTGTCCGCCCGCCCGTCTCCGCTGCGCGTCCCTTGTCTCGCCCTCGAGCTGGGATGGGAGACAGCAGAGCATTTGAACCTGGGAGCGGCGCAGGGCCCCCACAAAAGGCACTGGGCTCGGCAGAGTAGGAGCAGGGCCACGGAGGCTGCGCCGGAGAGGGGAGCAAGCCCCACAGATCCCCTCAGCTTTGCACGACCGTCTGCGGGTGGGAGCAGGAGCTGCTGGTATCGGAGAACGTTCCCCACATCGGCCTGTTGAGCACCCGTGTGCCCTGCCATGGGAGAGGGCAGAACCATCTCCTCCGGATGGGGCTCCTTCTCTCCTGTGGCTCGTTTGCCCCTGAGCAGCAGCATCTGCAGGAGAAGAGGAGGGAGGGATGTCCCGGGCTCTGGGATGGAGGGGTTTGGGAACGTAGGTAATGGCACAGGACAGTAGCCTCCACACACCAGCGGCATCCCTGGGTCCGTGGGCAGCGTGGGCTCTGCATAAGTGGGTGGTGAAAATGCCGTTTCCAGGTCTGGGAGACCGGGCCACCCATTCAGCTCCTGTACTGGGCACTGACGTGGAGGTGTTCGGGCCCTGTGACACCCCGCGGTGCCTGCGGGTGGGGGGACGCAGGGCTGCGGGTGCAGCCGGCGCTGGTGCCAGCCAGCCGGGTACAGGGATGCCCCCCGTTGCATCCCAGCCCCACTCGGTGAGACAGTGGAGCCAGTAAAACCAGTCTACATGGTGGCTGCGAAGGAGTCCGTCCCTGGTGGGCAGGGGTGTACAAGAGCATGCCCCATGCCCGTGCCCGATGGCATCCCGCTTGTGCTTCCCCTTGGGTGACAGCGGCGGAGAGCTGGGACAGGACCACGCACGCGGTGGCGTAACTCCCTCCTCTTTCCCCATCTCTCATGCAGATCATTTTGGGGGTGCAATTTCTCCCCGCTCAAAGGTGATTTTGTTCCCTTGGAGGTGACGAAGTTCCTGGCCTTATTGCGTCAGGTTTTCTGCCTGGGGGACAGCAGCGGGTCCTGTCCTTGCCCGGGAGGGAACGGCCGCAGCCCCACGCAGCCACGGATCAATCGCCGCCTGTCACCGTGTTGCCTGGGGACTGTGTCCGAATGGAAAGCGGAGCAGCTTTTGTGCCCCGAGCGAGCTGTTGGGAAAGCGGCTGCGGATCGGTGTCGCTCAGGGCAGGCTGTGCCGGGCCACACGCAGCTGGCGTTTGCCCCGCGGGGAGCGCAAGGTTTTTTGCTGAATCCGTGGCTGCGCTTGTGGGAGGATGGTCCTTGCCTGTTGAAGGGACGATGGAAAATTAACCCTTGGAAAAGCAGGAGGTATCCTTGCCGTGCTGTGTGGGACTGTGCTTCCTCCTTCACGGAACTGTAGCGCCTGCTGGGCAGTTTTTCCTCCCCCATCAGGTGCCGTTGTCGTCTAAAAAGCGGCCGTGAAAATGCTGTTGCAGGATTTGGGCTGTTCCTGTTAAAACTCTGGGTGCGCCGGAGCTGCTGGTCACTCCATGGACGGGCGAGCGGGGCTCCCGGGGGGTCCTGCATCACTGACCTGCGTCGTTACCTGGGGGGAAACGTCCTGCTGACCAGATGTTGCCCTCGGCATTGCCGCAGGGACCGCGCCGGGGAGCCGGAGGGACGGGTGACAATGGGGTGGCACAGATGGCCCTGAAAGGAGAACTTGGGTAGCGCCCGGCGGCGCGAGCCAGGAGGGGTATCTGTTTCACTTCTCGGAGGTGTGTTGGTTCTGCGGCACTGCCCGTAGTAAATATTTGCTTTTTATCGCTCAACCGAGCAGCGCTGGCACGCAGCGCAGGCAGCGGGCGGGCTGACTGCGCGAGAAGGTGCTGTTTTCACGCCGGTCTTTTTGAGAGTCAAGCGGCATCTCACGTAATCCGGAGCTTACGTTCCCCAGCAAAGCAGATTCGTACGGAGTCCGAAAGCGGTGCTCAAGCCGTGCGGGCACCATCTTGTGATGGGGAGCCCGGCTAACGTCCCTCCCTCCACTTGCCATCATCTCTGCGAAGGGGTTTTTTTTTCCTTCTTTTTAACCGAATCTGATTTCTTCTTTGCAGGTTCTGAATTGTGCCCGAGCAGAGCGCTGAGAACAGCCCCTGGAAGCAGCGTGAGTTTATCCTGAACGCTTTTCTTCTCCTTTCTAGATCCCACGTCAGGCTGAGTGGGTTTTGTAGCGCAGAAGGGGTTGCTCAGCCCGGAGCTCCTCCGCCAGAAACCCCTGGCGGGACTGGAAATTTGGCCGGCTACCACCGAACCACGAAACTGCTGGCCTTGTTCTGGCGTTCCTTATGTGTTGGGATTTTTTTTTTCGTGGTTTAGTTAGGAGTCGGGCAACAGAAAGGCTCCTACCGGCTGCCCAAGCCTTTGCCCGCTGACGGAGTGGGACGTCGCGCTTATGGCTGAGTTTCCGTGCTCTCTCTTGTGCAGCGGAGTTGAGGGAGGTGGTGTGTTTGCAAACCAGCGTCGGATTTTGTCGGGTGTGGGTCCGAGTCCAGGGCGCAGGTCCCCGGGCTCGCGGAGTCCGGGCACGGCCGGGCAGTTGGGAGCGGAGGCCGGGAGGGGACAGCGGTGGGTCTGAACTGCAGAATTAAATTGTTGGGATGCCTGGAAGAGCGGAGGGCTCGTGGTCCAGGCCTTCTGGGAGACCCCTGGGGTCCCTCCGGCGGGGTGGGCTGCTCCGCTCCACGGCCCCGGTGCGCAGCGGGTTTGTACGGTGCCGTCCCTGCGAAACCGGTCGGGAGCTGCTCCCGCGTGTCCCGCAGATGGTGTGTGGCTGGGGAGGACGAGGAATCGCTTCTGCTTTCGCTCCCTGAGCCGCGGGGTGAGCCTGGGCAGAGCAACGTGGCCACGCTCCCTCGCTCTGCGTCCAAAGTGGGAGGAAGGTGTCACCATCTGAAAACTGGGGACAAGAAGCTCCGTGCCTGCACCCCTCTGTTTTGGCTCTTTCCCAGGAGACAGGAGCTCACTGCGTCCACGGATCCATGCTTCCCGGTGGGGTTCGGCTCCTGCCCGCAGGGAGGCAAAGGGTGCAGAGGCAGGCAGTGCCCGGGATGCGGGCAGGGGATCCCCGTCCAGGCCGAGGGCAGTGATGGGCTGCAGCGATGTGCCCCTCGGGGCTAGATGTGTCTCTGGCCCTCAACGGGGCAGCTCCTCGCTTTTCATGAACGGTTTCTCACCAGCGGTGCTCCAAGACCATCCCTCCGGCGGGGGGTGTGTGTCTTTGTGGGTCCAGCAAGATGCCAGCTCTACCCACGTCCAGGGCATTTCTCTAGGGAAAGCAAAGGAGAATGACACGGTTTCGTGTCCTGTCTGTGTATGCTGAAGAGTTTGGGTGCTGGAAGACCAGTTTGGGAATTGGTGGAGGCAGAGGTGGGTTGTGCGATGAAGATGCTGGGAGGGCTGGAGCCCCTCTGCTGTGAGGACAGGCTGAGAGAGCTGGGGGCGTTCAGCCTGGAGAAGAGAAGGCTCAGGGGAGAGCTTAGAGCCCCTTCCAGTCCCTAAAGGGGCTCCAGGAGAGATGGGGAGGGACTCCTGATCAGGGGGATAGCCACAGGACAAGGGGCCATGCCTTTAAACTGAAAGAGAGGAGATTTAGACTAGATCTGAGGAAGAAATTCTTTGCTGTGAGGGTGGTGAGCCCCTGGCCCAGGTTGCCCAGAGAAGCTGTGGCTGCCCCATCCCTGGAGGGGTTCAAGGCCAGGTTGGACGGGGCTTGGAGCAACCTGGTCCAGTGGGAGGTGTCCCTGCCCAGGGCAGGGGGGTGGAATGAGATGGCCTTTAAGGTCCCTTCCATCTCTGCCCATTCCATGATTCGATGTGATCCCGCATCACCGCGTGCCTCGGTTTCCCTCTAGCACGGAGCAGGGTGTCTGTGAGCTTCTGCTCCGGGGCTGTGTGAGAGGAAGGCTACTGGAGACGCTGGGCGCTGGCCACCGCTGACATGGGAACATTTGTCTCCTGGTGGGAAGCTCTGCCTCTGCACTGGGGGGTGAGTCCCTGTTGGGGTTCCCTGCTCTGGGGTGGCTTGGGGAGCAGGAGGACACACACCGCCTCCATGGGACCCTGGCACCCAGACAACCCCTTGCTTTCGCTGGTGGCCTCAGCGTCTCAGGTCCAGCTGGTGGTCAGCGGCCCAGATCTGGGTGTCTTTGGGTTCATGTTTCCCTCTTTTGGTTGCGTCTCATGAGCCAACACCGGGGACTTGGGGAAGCACTTGCCCGGCAGAACTGCTTACGGCTTTGTGCTCTGAGCAGCCTCACGAGCCCTGTGCCAGTCCCCTGCGGGTCCCAGCTCCCTGGCAAGCCTGGGCAAGAGAGGCCTTGCCAGCACAGCCCGGGCCGGCTGCCGCTTTGTGCTTGAGGGAGTTGTCCCTCCACTTCTGGAAGGGTTGGTGACGCTCCCGTCACGGCACAGTAATCGTGGTGATAAACTTCTCATTACTCTATATTCCTACAGCTCCCTCTCAGCTCATGAGACGTCCTACCTCCTGCACGCCATGAAGGGCTTGCTGCTGGGATGTGGTAGGCAGGCACGAAGGGAAAGCACTGTCTCCTTGGGAGCTTGCTCGAAGGAGGTGGTCGGCCATCAGTTGGACTAGGTGATTGCTGTAGGTCCCTTCCAACTGAACTACACCCATCCTCCTTCCACCGCGGAAGAGGTGTGCAAGACGTGACCGTTGCCTTGGGGGAAATGGCAATTTGTAGCCACTGCTTTAGAGCCCAAACAAGGCTCTTCTGGGGCTGCAGATCAGAGGACGATGACCGTAGGCAGAGAGCTTGGCCTTCCGTTGGAAGGAAAGAGAAGATGGGAGAAGGCAGGGCCGAGCATGTGCCTGAGCTGGGCTCCCTTCGGTGGCTCCCCTTGCTCTAGGGGCTCTTCACCTACTTGAGCTCCTCTCCTTCCAGCGCGCTGCTTACAGGCTGGCCTTGTGGTTTCCAGGGTGTCTGGCCCTCTGTTCTTCTTCCACATAAGGCATCTGCTGTCCCCTGGCTGCTCCATTCCATCGCGAGACGGCTGAACCCGCGGTCTCTACCTTCCTCCGCTTGCTTTTGTCCCCGCGTCGTGATTGCCGCAGAGGCAGGGGGTGACCTGGGGCAGGGGGTGCTCTCCACCATCACCCCCGTGATGGGTGGTCCACGTGGTTTGCAACGCCCCTGCCTGCTTCTGGCCTGCATCTGAGGTGCCTTGCAGGTGCTCTGCAGTGGCCAGCCACAGGGCGTCCCTGCAGCCGGGTGGACTGGGTTCAGAGAGCACTGGTTGGTGCCATCACAGCCTTTGGTTCCGTCGCCATCCCTCTGCGGCACCAGAAGAGCCCTGGGCTCCACTCGGCTGCCGCCCCTGCCTGAGGCTCGGAGTAGGAGGGGAGGGACGGCTGCAGCGCGGGTGGTCCCGGGGTCTCCCTGGAGAGCCCGCTCCCTGCCTGGGCTGACTGCTCCGTTTGGCCGCGGCCCCTCTTGGACAACCCCTTCCCCATCCAAAAAAGCGCAGAGGGGCTGGTGGCACGGCCATCCCTGCAGCAGGACAGCCCTGTCCCCCCTCAGCAGAGCCCCCAGCTCTGGATAAGGCTCTGGGATGGTTTAGCCCCGTAACTCTGGTTTGTGGTGGCTGCAAAGCGCAGATGAGCACAGAGGTGTGTCGTCCCCCCCCTGCTGCCAGCACCCTGGGCAGGATTAGCCCCTTATTATAAGAATTGGCCCAGGATGGTGCACGGATTGCCTTTTGCTGGAGAAACGGCCTCGGTCTATGTTACGGAGCAGTTAGGAGGATGAAGCTGGTCTCTCCCCGCTGCCCTTCACCCCGTGCAGCGGCGGGAGCCCGGCGGGAGCTGGCAGCGGGTGTTTGCAGTGCTGGGGAGGCTGCGCCTGCTCCGGCTCGGGGCTGCTGGTGCACTTTCCTCTTGATTTGGGGCCCGTCCTCGCTGCGAGACGTGCCTTGGTCAATGGAGCTTGCTCTGTGCCATCCCAGCTGCTCTGGCCCGGGCTGAGCAAACAGGTTTGCGGTATGTGGCAATGCGTGCCCCGGAGGCTGGCGAGAGCTGCCAGCTCCCTCAAACTCCGCTTGGGAAAGGCTGGCTTCGGGCCAAACCCCCCGCTTGCTTTGGCTGGTACTTTTAACCTCTTCTGCATCACGTCGGTTAGGAGCTGGGCTTCCCCCGTGCTGGGGGGGGGCAGGGGGGGTGTGTTGGGATGCCCACCCACCTCTGCCCCCCTCTGCCTGGTTGTTGAAGGCTTCTCTGCCTGCGAGCCGTGCTGGGGCTGGCATCTTGCCCCACCTTTGACACGCGGCAGGAGATGGGGCTTTCCTTGGAAGATGCAGCTTCGCTGCTCCGATGGCGCTCGCCCAAGTCCTTGGCAGGTCTCGGCGCGGCAGAGAGCTCTGTTCCCGGGTGATGTACCACCCTCTCCGCTGGTGTTGGGCAAGGGTGTGAAGGGCTGGGACTGCTGCTGCCTTGCTAAACTGGTGATCCCACTGGGGCTGGGTGGAAAGGAAGGGCTTGTCCATTCTCAGATCCCTGCGGAGGAGGACTTGACCACCCGGGACTGGTGTTTCAGCAGCTTTTTTGGCACAGCGGGACCCAAGGGATGCGAAGCTGTAGGCAGTGCCTGAGCAGGCGCAGTGCGGGCTGGGGACCTGCAAGCCTTGCTCCCAAGGGTGGATGTGGAGGCTGGACCACGTGCAGGAGAGCACCCAGCCCCGGCGTGGGTATGCTCCAGGGCATCATCTTCCAACAGATGGGTGCTGGTGGTGGCACCTCTCTGGGCTTCTTCCAGCCTGGCTCCCCCACAGCCCTTGCTTCTCTCTCCTTTATTCTGGGACGGAGGCTTTTGAGTTTCCTTTCTTGGCTTTTCCTCCCTTTGCTGAGGGGTTAAACAGGGTTTGGGCCGCTTCCCATCCTCAGCAGCTACAAAAGCATGGGCTGAGAGCTGCTGGGTGGGAGGCCAACAGGTTCTGTGGGGCATGATCTGCTCCCCTCATTGCAGCCCGCGGGGCTCAGCCCCATCTCGAGCGTGGGTCCGGGTGCTGGGGCTCGCCTGCCTCCCCAGGGGATGCTCCTTCCGTGGGGGCTGGGGGCTTGTCACGCCTCTGCGTACAGCATCTCGGCCTGCTGAGAGGGTCTGCAGCGTGGTGTTTTCTCTGCGGTGGCATTGCTCAGGGACCTCTGGGAAGGGCCAGTTCTTCCTGGAGCCGTATGCTGCCCTGGGACTCAGGTCTTGGTTTGTGTCCTTCCCCACCTGCAAAGAAGGCAGGACTCTTGGTAGGGTGATGGAGAAGCTGGTGGGGCACCAGAGGGAGCTTTGTGCTGCGGTGAGGAGCTTCTGGAGCCTCTGAGGCCACCAAACGTGCCGGATGGAGGGTGAGGTTGGGTCTCCTCCACTGGTGTCACCTGGGGGATGCTTGTCCTGCCCCTATGTGCGCGTAATGGCTCAGGCCGTTTGAGGCAGCCGGCATTGAGACAGCGCCTGTCACTCCGTATGCGGCTGCTGCACAGGTCCCGCTTTCCCCCAGCTGTGACAGCCCAGAGGTACCCAGTAAACCCCACGGTGGTGGTGGTGGTGCTTGGCGGGGTGAGTGGGAGCGCTGCCGCTCTCCATTACCCTGGCACGGTGCTTCGTGTTCCTCACTGCAAGGTTGTGCTTTAATGATGAATTTTGAACGGAAAGGGCAGGAGGGCAAGGGAAGGAGAGGGCTGCTGTAATCCCGCTATGGATTCGGCGTGGCTTTTGCTGCACAAGACCGCTGGGCTGCAAGTAAGAAGGCGCCGGTACCCAGGTTGCCGGGGAGACGGAGACGTTCAGCCGCTGGGGAGATTGTGGTGGATGCTGCGGCCGTGCCGGGCGGATCGCTGTGCCACCCCTCGCTGCCACCAGGGACAGTCCCAGTGGCTGTCCCTGATGCTGTCGCAGGGGACGCAGTGCTGAGCGGTGTGGGTGCTGCCTTGTCCCGAGAGGCATTGGTCATGGAGTCCCCACACCAGTGTCTCCTGGTCGCTAGTGGCCACACCAGTGCCCTGGATGGATGCCCCGAAGCTGGGGCAGGCTGGGAGAGCTGGGTGAACGTGGGTGCTAATGGCATTGATCAGGGGCCTGCACTCCAGAGCCATCCCAAGTGGGTCCCTTGTGCTGACCCTGGTGGGGTGATGCTGCGGGGGGGTGAGAGGCTGTCTGGGGTGGCGGTGGCCTTGCCGCCGCTGGGCTTGTCCACCTGGTGACTGAGACGGGCAGCCCCGTCTCTTGGGAAGTCCAGACCTCTTGTAGAAGGGCCTTGATCCCATAGAATGGCATCATGGGCCACCTTCAGGTCCCTGAGGGGTGGCCAGGGACCGCTGAGCAGAGGCACGTGGTGCCGTGCCAGCCCGGGGGTGGGTGCAGCGTGTTGGTGCTCTGCCAGGGCTACAGCCCTGCCTGCGTCCCCTCATGGCTGTCACCCATCCAACACCTCTTCCACCACCACCCTTTCTGCCCTGGGCAACCTCCGGCAGCTCCCCTGTACTGGTCCCCCACGCACCTTCCTCCCGGCTGTGGGACAGCTGTCCTGCCCACCCTCCGGAGGCCACGGTGGGAAGCGGCGAACCCATCAGGGACGGCTGCTGGGTAGAAGAGGCATCTCTGTCTTGTTCCCCTCATGCTGTGGTGACAGCGCTGGAGCCTCATGCTCCTGGCAGACGTGGCGACACTGCTCCGTGCCCAGTAGCCCCAACTGCCAGGCTGGGCTGTGTGGGACAGTGGTCAGGCTGGGATGGGCCTGGCTGAGCCCAGAGCCACCACTGGCTTTGTGTCCCCAGTCCTGGCTGAGGCTGCCCCAGTTTAGCTGGGAGGGCAGGAGCCGTGCCAGCCCGTGCCCAGGTCTGCTTGGCACAAGCCGTGTGCCGGGGAGCGCCGCCGCCTCTGCCAGCCGGGTCCTCGGGACAAATTTCTCCCTTGGGCTGTGCCATGGTGGGGCTCGGCTGCGGCGGTGGGGGTCCCTGCTCCCCAGGTTCAGGCTGGCCGCAGCACCCTCCTGTGCCGGGAGCAGGGTTTTTTGCCCAGGGTGCCTGCGCTATGGATTGGGACCTTCCTCTCCGGGCATGAGAGGAGGAGGCACTGGTGGCCACCATGGGCTCTGCCCTCCTTGGGGCTGTGCCCTTGGGTGCGGTGGGGAGGAGAGGCTTCATTCAGGTTTGCTTTCTTTCCTCCTTTATTTATTTATTTTATTTTTTTTTTTATTATTTAAAAACTTCTCCTCCAGCCCTTCCTTCTGTTGTCATTTAATTGTGCAAGTTCCCTGAATACCCGTCACCTGCCTGGGGGTAGAATTTGAGACACATCAAAGCTGGCTGAGCTTCTGCAGGCGCTAAGCGTACATCCTCTGGGAACTGGAGAGAGATTAAACAGCCGAGAAAAACAACTGCTCAGGATTGTCCAAGAGGTAAAATGGAAGGATTGGGGGAGAGCTAGGGAAAACCGGCAATATTGACTTACCAGAAAATGTCTGCCTCGTCCTTGGGCATGGCGGGTCCCCCCCCCCCCGGGGTGAGGCCTGGAGGGTGCTGGCTGGGGGAACACGGGGCTGGAGCGGTTGTGCAGTGGGAGCTGGGGGTCTCTGGGCATCTCTGCCAATGTTGACCCTGGCATGGGTTTGTACAGCTGTTGTTCAGGTTTCTATCTGTGCGTCACCTAAATGACTCTTGATTCCCGTCACCCCTCTGGCAGGGTTGGCGTCTGGTCGCGTGGAAGCGGAGGAGCGGTGCCAGGGACGGGAAGGGTTACAATGAAGTGGCAAACTCGGCGTCGTACCTGGGCTGGATTCCCTGCGGGGGGTCTGCGGGGGCTCTGCGGGCACAGCGCGGGCAGCCGTGAGCCCGGGCTGCGGGAGCGGAGCTGCATCCACCCGGCTGCCTGCGACCAGTGGGGACCCGCCTGCGCCTGGGGGTGAATCAGACTTCAACTGCCAGTTGAAAAAAAAAAAAAAAAAAAAAGAATTTGAGCTTTGTGTTTGAGAATAATACAACGCAAATGGAGTAAACCGCCATTGTAGTGTCAGGACCAGACCTTTCCACTCCCCTGAAAAACCTTTGTGTTTGAGGATGCTGGTGAGTGGGTTGGCTGTGGGACACTGGGCAAGGCCGGCTGGTCACCTCTCCTGTGCCACCCATCGTGACCCTGGGCAGGGGTGCGAGGGAAGACGGGGACCATTGGGAGGGCGGCCTCTGGAGACCCAACTCCAAGTATCTCAGGCTTTTGCCTCCCGTGGTGCTGGCACCCAGTGCCAAGCTGCAAGGAGGCTGTTACTGCAGGGCTGAAAGCTCGTGGAAGCCCCTCAGCTTTTTGGTTTTTTAAGGAGACTTTGGGGCAACGTGCTTGCGGTCACATCGATTTCTTGCGGCACCGATGATTAATCGGATTTTCAGGCGCCAAGCCGAAGGAAAAGCTTGGTTTGCTTCTCTAGCTCTGACCCAGGAGAGGTCGGACCTCTGCTAGAGACACCGGTGCTGGGGACAGTTTCAGGAAGCCCCAGAAGGTCTATTTTCCAGTCTCGATTTTCCATGGTTAACATACCGATTTCCCACTCCTCTTTCCAGCTAATCTGTCTTCACTCAGAAGTGAGATGAACAGCAGCATGAAGTGCAGGTGGTGTCCAAGAAGACATTTGCATGAGCAATTCCCTTCCTTGACCTCTAGCTCCTTCTGTTTCACTTCCTAATCTGCTGCTTTTCTTCCTTATAAACTTGTGGCATTTTCTGCCCTGCGAAGGAATTTTCAGATGTTGGGAGGGATTTTCCCAAGTAAGTTGGCCTCTATCACTTGGGAAGCAACAGCGATGCCGAGGCTTGTGATTCACAGAATCATAGGGTCAGAAGGGACCTCTGGAGATCACCCAGTCCAACCCCCTGCCAGAGCAGGGTCACCCAGAGCAGGTGGCACAGGAAGGTGTCCAGGTTGGGTCATGGAGCCACCTCTCAGCAAAGATTTGCCCTTTGCAGCTTGGGGACTTGCTAGGAGGGAGCCAAGCTGCGAAGGATGATGCTGACCAGGGCACAGGGTGGGGGCTCAGATGCATCGGTGTCCTCAGGAGAACGGGTTGTGTGATGCTGTGTGATGCTCGTTCCAGGTCAGCTGGGCTGGCAGCTTGAGATGGGCTCAGATGACGTAAAGTGGTTTCCGTTTGTCCTTCTCCTTTCCCTGTCTAGCATTTATCAGCTTCTGGAGGCAGCAGCTGGGCTTGGGGTGGGATGTCTGTCTCATCTAAAAGCTTTGCTGCCTTTCCTGTAGGCCTTGGCTCTGCGGCAAGGCTGGGGGCTGAGACGTGGGGACCGACGGGGCGCAGGGACAGATCGCAGCAGAGCGTGTCCCCGGCACAGCCAGGCCCCCGGTGCTTCAGCGGGAAGGGGGAAGCTGGCGGATTCCAGGTGAAGGTTTCTGGTCTCACCTCCGCTGCCAGAGCCGTTGCGGCAGAGCTGGCGCTGCTGGCAGGGACGTGCGGGTGAGGTGGCTCCTGCGGGATGCCGGTCGCTAAGCAACCGGCAGAGGTGGAGCTTTCTGGGTACCATTCCCAGCACCGCTGCCTGTCTGCTCCGGCATCGCCCGCATCTTCCCCAGGCAGCACATGGAGGTCCTGCCACCACGCTGGCCGCCCCACGCTGTCCCCAGCCACAGGGGCACCCCAGGGCATCTCTGGGCATGGCTGAACCCTGCTTTGGGGTTCCTCTGCCCGAGATGGCTGACACCCTCGCCCTGGGGAAGGAAGTTGTCTTGAAGCTCTGTTGACCCTTTTGGCTGGGGCTTTCGCCTCGGTGCTGCTTCCCTGCCTGGTTCTGCCGTTTTGCCACGAAATGGGGCAAAAAGCTGGGAGCCCCAAGGCTCCGGCACCCTGTGGCTCGCATTCAGCCGGGGGCTGTGGGTGCAGGGGGGGCTGTGGGTGCAGGGTGGGCTGGCTGTGAAACGCTGGGGGAGCCTGTTTCCCCTCTGGGACGGTTGTGCCAATGGCGCCTGGGCCTCCTTAGGTGGTGGCTGTGTCGGGAGAGGCGGGGGGTCAGGGTGGTACGGGAAAGCTGGGTGATGCAGAAGGGTTTGGGGAGGTGTCGGTGCTGCGCTGCTCAGGTGTCCCTCCTCAGGGCTGTCCCTCAGGGTGACTGCAACCCTGCCCTGAGTCGGTCCCTTTTCTTTACGACCTTCCCGAGGGCGGGTGTTGGTAAGGTAGTTGGAAAGTCTTTGGATGAAGTGTCATCCTGCAGCGTGGGAAGGAGCCGTGTCGCTGACTGCTCAGGGGCTGGACGATGGGGAGGGTGCTCTGGGTGGTGGCTTAAACCCTTCAGTGCATCCACAGGGCTGGTTCACCACGTGCCGTCGCATCGGAGGATGTTGTGTGCCAAATGTTAAGCAACCTGCTGTCTCCCTTGCCCTCTCCTGCGATATTCCTGCCTGCAGCCGGTGCTTCTTGCTGGACCTTTACTGGAAGAGCTGAATGCCCCGGGAGCACCGTCGTATCATAAATCTCTCTCCCAGCTCCTAGCGTGCTCCGAACTCTGCTGACAGCGCAAGCATGCCTTTTAAAAAGGTATGCGTTTGCCTGGAAGAGGCACATTCCTGGTTTTCCAGGGCCGCCTGACGTGAGGGAGGAGGCAAGCTGGGCAGCCTTTGGTTTTGCAAGAAGCCTTAATGAACTCCCACACCTCCCACCTCCCCGGGCTCTTTCCCGGAGCAGCAGGATGTGGGGAGCAGCGGAGGGTGATGCCGGCGGGGGGGATGCTGGCGGCTGTATGGTTTCTGGCAGAGAGGCTGCCTGGTTTCCCACTGCATCCTGGTGCCCGGGCCTGTCCTGGCTGCGTCCTTCGCTCCCGAGCGGCCACGCTGATGGTGGGAGCTGGTGCTCGGGGCTGAGGGGGGTCCCCGTAAGCCTGCGGGCTGGTGTGACTGTACTGTCACCAAGGTGCTGCATGGTGGTGTGCCCACCCGGTCTGAGGAGCCGTTCCCTGCTGAGATGTGCCCCTGTCCCTGGGAGCCGGCGACGCGCCGGCATGGGGCAGCCTTGCCACCGGGGCTCTTCCTGAGGAGGCGGCGAGGTGGCCATCGCCGCCTGCCTGCTGAGCCGCTTTGGAGATGCTCTGGGGTGGGTGGGCAGCGGGGATGGCTCTCGGGGAGCAGCAGCAGTGACGCTGCCTGGCAGCAGGGCATGGTTTTCAGCTGGTTGGTGGCGGATGGGCATTTCTGCTTGTGCTCCCGGGCGGCTCTCGTCAGGGGGAAGGAGCTGAAGTGTGAGGGGGTCAAACCGAAAGTGGGGAAGCTCTGGAATAGCTCCTTGCCACCTCCAAAGGCTGCGGGACTGCAGAGCTGTTGCCCTGGGCAGGCGCAGGCAGGGCCCTGCATGGCCAAGGGCATCACAGACACAGACTGGTAGGGGTCGGAAGGGACCTCTGGAGATCATCTCCTCCAACCCCCTGCCAGAGCAGGGTCACCCAGAGCAGGTGGCACAGGAACGCGTCCAGGCGGGTTTGGGATGTCTCCAGAGACGGAGACTCCCCCACCTCTCTGGGCAGCCTGTGCCAGGGCTCTGCCACCCTCAAAGTCAAGAAGTTCCTCCTCATGTTTAGGTGGAACTTCCCATGGCCAAGTTTGTGCCCGTTACCTCTTGTCCTGTCGCTGGGCACCACTGAGAAGAGCCTGGCCCCATCCTCCTGACACCCCCCTTTCGGTATTTATAAGTGTTGATAAGGTCCCCCCCCTCAGCCGTCTTTTTTCCAGACTGAAGAGACCCAAATCCCTCAGCCTTTCTTCATCAGAGAGGTGTTCCAGTCCCCTCAGCATCTTGGTAGCCCTTTGCTGTCCCCTCTCCAGCAGTTCCCTGTCCCTCTTGACCCGGGGAGCCCAGAACTGGACCCAGCACTCCAGGTGGGGCCTCCCCAGGGCAGAGCAGAGGGGGAGGATGACCTCCCCCCACCTGCTGGCCACACATCGATCGCCCTTGGCTTGTGGAGGGAAAAATGGGTGAGACTGGAGGGACCCGTGGGTGCCGAGGAAAGCAAAGAGATCCCCAGAGTGCCGAGCAGGTGGGGCATGGTCTGCTGAGAAGACAATGCCAGGGTGTCTGGGCTCAGCGATGGCACATGGCACGCTGCGGCTGATGCTGCCGGTGCCATCCCACGTGGGCCTTGGGGAGAGCAAACCGGGGGGGACGAGGGGTGGCTGGGGGTTGCGGTCTGCCCCCGCGCCTTCATCTGGCTGGGGGGTGGTGTCTGGGTGGCACTTTCATCTGGAGAAGCGAAGGGTGTTTTTGCAAGGGCTGAATCACCGCCCTCCTGCCCCACCGGTTGAGAGATCTTCGTTTGCACGTTAATGAGGTTGTGTGGAAGGGGCTTCTTGGCTTCCCAAGGTGTCTGCTACGAGGGGTCGCAGCAATGTATTCCTGAACTGGTTTATTCACCTGGGATGTGTCACTTGAAAAGGGTAGGAGTGAAACCTTCTGTAAAATGGCCCGAAATTGCCCGGGTCTTGCAAAACGACTGTGTGCCGCTGTGCGTGGTGGGAGCGGGGCAGCAGGGAGGAGGACGTGCTGCTTTCACATCCTGGCAGGCTTGGAGGAGGAGGAGGCGCCTCAGCCCCGTCCCCCTCCCCAGGGACACAGCAGGGGTCACGCTCCTCTTCCCTGATTTTTGCTGGAACCAAAGGAGGGAGCGAGCTGGAAGGAGGGAGCGAGCTGGTCCCTCGGGACGGACTCTGCCCCGGCTACTCTCGGCACTGGCAGCTGAGCCGGGGAGGGGGCGAGTTGCCATCGCTGATTTGGGGGACAGCCCTGCCCTCTCCCTGTGAACTCGGTGGCTTTTTAACTTTGTGCTTTTTTTTGCCCTAATTTTCTCATGATTCATTTTTGACCCATGACACCGTGCCTCTGAGCCGCCGGGGGAGCCTGAGCCCGGCTCCCGCAGCGTAGTTTGGTGAAATAGGTTCAGGCTGCTTCGTTAACCCTGGAGCAGGGCGATGCCACCCTGGGCAGCGGGTCGTTGCCCATCTCCCGCAGGCGATGCCCGCGGAGGACGGGGTGGTTTGTGGCGGGGGAGGCACTTTTCTGCCCGTCAGCTGTGTTTGCAAAAGCCCAGCATCCTGCTCTGGGGTCAGATGTCTCCGCGCTGCCTGGCTCGCACATGATGAGCGAGCAGATGTCTGGGCTCTTGGCAACTGCTGACATAATGTAAATACATAATTGCCCCCAAACAGATTCAACACGTGTCAATTAAGTCTGAGCTAGCTGCAGGAGAGCAGCTTTGCCAGCCCTGTTCAGAGAGGTGGGGGAACTCCACGCCATGGACTTCTCCCATGTGGTGGGTCCCAAAGCTTGTGGAGGCGTTACGCAGGACCCCCGCTCTCACGTGAGCATATTGCCGTGGGATCATCTCAGCCTTGCTGCCTTTACTCTCATATTTTTCCCCGCTTGACCCAATTCATCGCTTGGCAGCTCCAGCCTGGCCGTGGTGCCCCCTGTCGATGAAGAGCCACCGTCTGCTGCTCGTCGTGGTGCTCGGCGGCTGCTCCAGCCTGGAGCCTGGCTCCTTTTCCCCGGCTCAGCATCCCTTGGGAGCCTCCAGGTCAGGTCAGCGGCTGCAGAGCACACCAACCCAACAGCCCAAGCTTGCCAGGCTTGCTTGGGGCTGGAAAGCAACCACCTCCCCTGACAAAGGTGTCTGGAGTAGCCATCAAAGCCTACGTTGATTTAAGACCTGCTGGTGAGGCAGGCTGGGGCCTGCCTTCAGGAAGGGACTGATCCAGACAGCCTTGATGAGACCTTCCTGCCCTCCATCGCCAGCCGGGCTGTGAGCTAGGCCTGTCATCTCTGCTGGAGGGACAGGAGCTGACGTGTCCTTGCAGTTTCACTGGGAGCAGCCTCTTGTGGTTAGTTGGTGGCGATCTCCTGCACCAGCAGGTTCAAACCTCGTTGCTCTTCCCTACCTGAAGGCAGGAGCTGTGGCAGGGCCGGTCCTGCCGACGCTGGGCTGGTGTGTGGTGGGCCAGCCTTGGTCTGGTTAGCAGGACAAGGCAGCGGAGCTTGGTCGGGGCGGCGCGAGGTCTGCTCGCAGGCTGGCGAGAGAGGCATCCAAGGTGAAGAGGGAGCGCTCACGCTGTCCTTCGCCTTCCTAGTGTGACCTACTTGAGCTCCCACCATCCTGCTGGGCAGGAGAACATCCTGCGGTGTTGGTCTGACGTCTCCTTTCCAAACGCTCCTGGCAAGGGGGTGGGAGGGAGCAGGCTTGGAGGTGGGGGGAAAAGGGTGAGTTATGGGCAACGTGGCCGTGAGGCTACACGTGTCTGCAGTGGCGTGGCTGGACGCGGCGTGCGAGGCTCGGGGGTGGACGGAGCGACGACGTCTGCAAGCAGCCCGTGGTGGCAGGGAAGGCCAGCTGGCTGAGCTGGGTGGTGGTGGTGGAGGATGGGAGGGCAATGAAGCTTCTCCCAGCACCCCAGTGCCCTGCTGCTTCTGCGGTAGTCGAGTCCTGCCGCGCAGGGCGCTCGCGGGGTGCGGTGCCCATGCTCTTGTGCTTTAGTCCTGCCCCTTGGGTGCACGTTCAGGTGTTCGCTGGGCGGAGGAGCCGGGTCACCGGGAATTGGAGGATGCCTTTGGTGTGAGGCGAAAGGGGAACTGCTTTACTGTAAATGGAGAACATCAGAAGAGACTGCGATTGTCTGGAAAAAGACTCGGGTGCTAAAACATCCATCTGTGTGACTGATTTGAGGAGCAGAGAGAAAATAGCAGGATATGAGGAGGGAATGTAGAGAATGGGCTTGAGACAAGCGTGTGGGCATGAGGGGTCTTAGAAAGCTGTGGTTACGCACCAGACGGCAAGTCTCAGTGCTGCGATCGCAAAGCCTTGCTGTCCTGGCTAACAGGGATCTTCAGGAGCCAGGCGGAGACGGGAGGTGAACACCCAGGTCCATCTGGCTACCAGGCAGCACAAGGGGCACGTGGACCTCACGGCACGGCCAAGGCCCTGATGGCAGGAGGAGGAGCCCAATGCTTTCGGTTTGGACCCAGCAGCGCTCAGTGCCCAGCAGCCCGTGCCTCTGCCAGCTGTTTGCTGCTCTTTGAGGGTTGAGCAGAGAGGACCTCCTGGGCCTGGTCCTGCAGGGACCTCCCTGGGCAGCTGCCTTTGCCTTGCTTCAGTGGCTCTGTAGACCTGCTGCTCTCTGAGGGCCTCCAGGTCGTCGCTGGGAAGGCCCAAGGCTGGAACCTGATGGACCTGAAAAGGCACCGTCCCGTCAGGGTGGCCACCAGGTCCTTCTGGCTGAACGGTGGCCACAGGGGTTTGCTGTCCCTGGGCTGAGGGAGCTACCGCAGGTGTTGCCTTCTCCTCCCTGCGGGGTCGAGCTGCTGCTGGCACCGGCTCTCTGTGGGGCTGCTCCCGCGGAGGGGTCACGGTGGGCTGGGGACAGCAGGGAGCTGCGGAGCTTGGAGCAGCGGAAGGGCAGGAGCTCTGCCCTGGCTCCTCGGGACGGGGACAGCCACAGCCCAAAACAACAGGGCAGGAGGTTTGGTGAGACGCTGGAGAATACCTCTCGGATGCGACGAGGATAAAGCCCTGGCGCAGGCAGTGGTGCAGGGAGAGGAGTTTCCACCGCAGGAGACTATGAAAGGTGTGTTGAGCCAGTCGGGATGGAGCTGCTCCCCGCGTTGGGCCGAGTGGGATGAAATGACCTCTCGAAGCATCGCCTCCCCGCCGCAGCGGAGGGTCTGCCGCCGCCTCCCCGGGCGCAGGGGCGGCGTGGGGACCTGAAGGAGGGCTGTCGGGAGCCAGCTCGCGGGGGGCCGTGGGGACCAGGGCTCCTGCGTCAGCCGCCTCTGGAGCCTCACCTCTGTGAGTCAGCGTTTCGCTGCCGATGATTCACAGCGGCGCTGCAAGACAGCCACGGGCTGGTGCAGGGCTGAAATTAATTGTCTGGAAGGAGGGCAGCGCGAGAGGAGGAGGGAGAGAAGATGTTTTCCCTCATCTTATCAGCGTTTCCCAAGCCTGGCTGCGAGGTACGCCAGCTCCGAGCTGGAGAGAGACGCGCTCTGCCTGCAAAGGGACCTCCACCTTCTGGTCCCTTCCCTGGCAGTGCCCGGGGCGCAGCGTTTGGCGCCCTGGCACCTTGACGAGCCGGTGGCTGCATCCAGCCATCGTTGGCCCAACCCGAGAGCACAGTCCCCTGCTTGGCTTGACCTCCTGGTGTGCCACGTCCCCCCCCCGGGACCCGACGGGGGGGTGGCGATGCCCTGCCGTCTCCCCGTGCGTGCATGGGCAGGCACCTCTGGTCCCGGCAACCCGCGCTGCGGGGCTCCTTGCCGAGCAGGTGTTTCTCTGAATTTCTGTAATTCAGATTAAATGTGTGTGTGGGGGGGGGGGGGGTCACCTCCCTTTTCCCGGGGGGAGGCGGGTTACTCCCCGCACATCTGGCCCAACTGTAAATCCGTTGAGCTATTCTGAACCAACTCGAGGACAAGGGACAAGTCCTCAAGTTATGCTTCCAGAATATTATTTGGGTATCTTTCCACGTCTTTTTCTGGGCTTGGATGCCCTCAACCCGAGACGTAAATTGTCGGTCCTGCTCACAGGTGTAATCCTTTCGGGAGGCTTGGCCCTGACTTCCATGCTGTAGCTCACAGCTGGGTCGGGGGCATCCTCAGCGCACGCGTGTCCAGGTCGGCGCTTTCCAGCCTCTGATTTCCTTCTCTGAAGGATTTTTGCAGACCAGGTGCCCTGCAGCAAGCCGAAGCCTGATGGCAGTGGATATTTTTGGTTGCATTTTGCAAGTCATCGAGAGGTTTTCCATTTGTACTCAGTTTGGGTGTCCATAGTGTCCGGACAGTCGGATGCCAAAGGACGGATTCTCCCCAGCTCTGCGGGGAGACAAATGCTGTTGCTTGCAAATATGTATTGGAGTGAGACTAGTGAAGTATTTTCTTCTTAGCAAAGCGGAGTGGAACCCGGTAAGAAAGGTTTTTTCAAGGCCGTGAACGTCTTGCCGTCCATCTCCACCAAGGTAACCACGTGAAGGTTGTTTTCTGCTGCCGATGGGGAAGCGTCTGGCTGCCCGCCCCGTGGTCCTTCTCAGCACGTGTAACCCAGGCTCCTGGTTGCTATTTCTGGCTCCTGCTCCAGCCCTGTGACTTCCTTAAGCTCCTTTGATACCTTGTCGGTCCTTCCGTGCGTCTGTGAAATGCTTCAGAGCGTGGAAATTTCAGAGTTCCCCGTTTTCCCCGCAGCAGCTGGAATCCAGCTATGCCGCGCGTATATTTTAGGACTCGGGCGTAGGAGCGGGCACTGCAGCGCTGGTCGCTGCGGTCACGGATGGGGACTGGCGTCACGGTGGCTTTGGGACCCGGACCTTCTGAAGTGATGGTGCGCGGCGCGTTTGACTGCGCGGTGATGACGCTGCGTTGGTGTATGTAATACATACGTTATACATACATCCTGAATATAAAAGAGGCAGGGAATGCAGCCCGGGCAGAGCTCGTTGCTGCTGAAAGACAAACAGGGGACAGATAAGGAGTATTAAGCAGGAGGGAATGGGAATAAATCCCTTCTCGAGAACTGGTTGTCTGGTGTGCGGGTGCTTCTCGCCTTGTGCCGCGGCGAAGCTGGGGCAGGGCCGAGGGGAGATGGCGCCCCAGGTCCTGGGGGTGCGACCTGGGGGGGAGCTGATGGGAGAGGAGACGGGGTCCAGGAGCACGTGGGACTGGTGAAGGCGGCCATGGGGCAGCCCCGCTCCTGCTCCTCCAGCCTTGCTGACATGGCCTGTCCCCTCCCTGCCCCCTCTGGGATGGGTGGGGGCCCCTCTCCTCCTTGGGTTCCCTTGCCTCCTGGAGGGTTCCCGACAAGGGGGACCCGGGGGACACGGCGTGTCCTGCGCTCTGGGGTGGCGGGAGGTGGCAGGACCCTGGTGTGGGCAGCGCGAGTCAGGGGGGTCTGGGCTGGGGCGCACCCCACAGTGCAGTGCAGTCCTGGGGCAGGACCGAGGTACCTTCTCCTTGGCCCCGCTTGAGCAGCCGGGACTAGTGGGAAGTGTCCCTGCCCAGGGCAGGGGGGTTGGAACTAGGGGATCATTACGGTCGGTCCCTTTCAACCCGAACCACTCTATGATTCTATGTATTATTTTTTTTTTTTTCTCCGCAGTAGCCCCAGATCTGCCCTCATGGCCCGAGTTCCCCGCAGTGTTCCACGGTGTCCCACGGTGCCCTCTGTGTGGAAGGTTAGAGCTGATGATGGAAGCCCATGTGCTGCCCCCACCCCACGGCGGCTCCGAGCCGACTTGCTTTTCCTTCTCCCCACCCTCCGTCATCCCTCTTCCGTCCCTTCCGGCTTTTAAAACATTTATCTTTGATAATTGCCTGCAAGGCTTGAACGTCACCAAGGCCTCAGAGCCTTGGAAAAAACTAAAAACCTCTTTTCTCTCCTGCCTGGGCACCTGCAGAGGGTGCGTGTCCTTCTCTGCGGCAGCCTGCGAAGCCGCCGCATCCTGGGCATCGGGGGTGCTGGGGGAGGGAGGGGGGGGGGGGGATATTTTGGTGCGTAGGACAGGGTTCCTCCTCCTCTGCCCGCTCCTGGTTGGAGCTGCGGGTCTTCACCAGTGGACAGGCTGCTCCCCACTTCGCTCCTGCCTCCTCCGGTGGGTCGGTGCCCCCCGACCCGGCTCGTTAGCGGGAGATTGAACCCCGGGATGCGTCGGGGTGGGGCGTGCTGCGCGTGCTCTTGTGGTTTAGTCTTAATTGGCGACGCTCTGGGGTTTCTTAGGGTCCCGATCCTGCTTCAGTCTGCTGTCACCGGCGGGGATGTGGTGCGTGGCTGCGCAGCCGCCAGGGTGCCGTGAGTCCCCTCTGCCGGCCACGCGTTCCTCGTGGCTGGGAGAGCGTGGGATGGGGAGAAACCAGAGCGAAGCCTGTGCTGGTGTTCTTCAAGGTATTCAGAAAGCGTGAGCCAGGCACCCCGGAAGCGCGGGAATTGGGTTAAAACCCACCAATATTCTTGCAACAGCCCTTCCAGCGCTTGCTTCAGCCTGTGCGAACCTCCGAGGGAGGTGCCGAGCTCTTTTGTTGCTAACGCGAGGACAGAGCTGAACAGGCAGTGACAGGGACAAGTGGTTCCAGTGGGGTGTCTCGGGAGAAGACCGTGTGGGGCATGGCCCAGGCGTGCCGCGCCACAGCCCCTGGCCCCCCGAATCCTCCCTCCTGCTCGGGCTGTGGGGGGCAGCAGGGGGTGGGCACGGTGTCCCCCACCCGGGGCGACCAGCCGCGGGGTGCCTGTGGATGCCTCTGGTGGCTGGAGGTTACAAGTAATGATTGGCTCTTGGATTTAAAGCCCCCTGAGGATTTATGTTGTGTTTTGTCCTATGCCCGTCCCTCTCCGGGGGCGGCAGCTGGGTGCAGGGGGGTGGTTGCAGGGTGAGGCCCGTCCCAAACACCTACATCCCCCTCGGGGTGGGAGTCAGGCAGAGAGCATTGCTGTGGCGGCTGTGTGACCGAGCCCTGCGTGCCTCAGTTTCCCCTGCTAGGAGCTGGGCAAGCTCCCAGCTGTGGAGGAGGCCACCCCCGCTCCCCGCCTGAGCCTCCTGGGGTGATGGGCGTCGTGTCACCCTGCTCCCGGTGTGCGGGCTCAGGGCCGGGGTGGGGACAGACCCCATGGTGGGGCAGCCCTGGGGGACACAGCCCAGGGAGGAAGGTGCTTTCAGCCCTGGCACGGAGCAAAGGGCTGGTGCTGCAGAAGCGCTTGGCGAGTCCCGACCCCTGCAGCCCCACAGGCCCCTTCCCCAGCAGGGAAAGCCATCGTGGCCACCCCGGCTGCACCCCCCCCAGCGCTCCCCTCCATCCCTGCGGGCAGGCGCAGCAAAGGTGGTCCTCCGCGAGCCTTCCTTACGTGAGGTGCTTCTTAGTTTTCTAAATGCGAGTTTGGGTGAAATGGAATTTTTCCAGTATTTCCAGGGCAGGGTTTGGCTTTGTCAGCCCTGGTTTGGGTGTCCCACCCCCGCAAGGTTAATTCCTACCAAATCAATCAGAAACATTTTGATGCTCGAAATCATCAGAGGCGATCTCTGGGACTGAAGGAAACCTTGAACCAGCTTGTGGATAGAGCTGCTCCATGCAGGAAGACCTCTCTGTCTTCCTCCGGGTTTGCAAACGCCTCCGAGAGGCAGCCGGCTTTGCCAGGCTGGTGGGGGGAGGATAAGACCGGTGCCCCTCTGCCCCCACAGCATTCTCCGCTGGGATCTAAGGACTGTGACGCTGAACTGAAACCTAAGCCCAGCTTTGCCCTGACCCCTTCTAAGAGTTGAGCTGTGCCCCACCGTGGTCAGAGGGAGCTGGCTCCGCTTCGGTGCCCGAGTCACCAAATCGCGCTTCGGGTGGCAGTGGGGAATGCAAACGGTCACCTCCTGTGGCGGGTGGGATCGCCAGGACACGAGGGAACCGTGCCAGGGGGTCAGCAGGGGTGGTGGGGGCAAGGAGGGACTCGCCAGCAACCACCGCCTTTGCAGGAGCTTGGCTCAGTGGCATGGCTCAGTGCGTGCTTTGGGGGGACACTTCTGGGGTGAGCGGGTCCCCAGGCTGCTCCCTCCCCCGGGAGGGGTCTTGATGTGGTGGTTTTGGTGGGTGAGGAGGTGCAGGATCAGGCCCAGCCCATGGGTCACATCTCCGTGGGATGACCCAGGCGTGGGTTGCCCGGTGGCACCGTGGCTCTTCTCTGGGGTGGTACCGCGTGGCCGACGTCTTTCTGCTGGCCCCAACCCTGTGCTGAAACGCACATGGAGGTCTCGGGCGCTGCCGGGACTCTGCCATCACCTCCCTTTTAAAGGGAAAAATGTGCCATGGCGAGTTGGCCTGTGCCACCCTGTGGAGCTTGTCCATGGGGAAGCTTCCCCCTGCTCCCAGCAGCACGTGCCATCCTTGGCCGCTGCCAGGGCTTCCTGCCAAGAGGACGGAGCCAGGCTCTTCTCAGCCTAGGGACAGGACCAGAGGCCATGGGCACAAACGGAAGGTCCCTCTGAACATCAAGAAACGTTTTTCCGCTGTCAGGGTGACGGAGCACTGGCACAGGGTGCACAGGGAGGTGGTGGAGGCTCCATCCGTGGAGATACTCAAAAGGCTCCTGGACACGGTGCTGGGCAGCTGGCTCTGGGTGGCCCTGATGGAGCAAGGGGCTGGACAAGGTGAACTCTGGAGGTGCCTCCAACCTCAACCACCCTGTGATTCAGTCCTCAGGCACAGCGTGGTGGCCTCTAGCGTGGGCAGCGTGAAGGGGTTCAGCAGAGCGCAGTGGGGTCCTCGATGGGGTGCAAGTGCAGACACTGATGCCACAGGGACCAAGGCGCCAGCAGGACTCTCTTGGAAACCCATTGCTGTTCAGTGCGTCCCGTGGGTCTCACTAGCGGCAGATTTTGGAGCCAGGGACAAGGGCATTTCCAGAAGCACCTCCATCCCCGCTAGGGTGTAGCGGGCGCAGAAGGTCCCTTCCAGCCCGGCCCCCTGGGGCCCGAGCGCCTCCGGCTGGGTGCATCACTGCTTCTTGCCAGGCATGGAGGGAAGATCCTTTCTGCTCTTGTTTTCCCTAGGCTGCCTTCTGGAGGTGGCACAGGGATGTTTCATGGGGCTCAGTGCTCATCAGAGAGGGGGGACATCCCATGGACATCGCCTGCCCCCCACCCAGGCTGGCTCGCTCACTCCCCAGGGGTGGGCAGGCGTGGGACAGTGGCAGCTCCTGCTGCCTTCCTCCTGCTTCGGGCAGCGCTCCCCAGGCCCGGGGTGTTTGGCTGAGCCAGGGGGTTGCGCGTGACATGATAAATTAGGTCTTTCCCATCACGTGTCAGGTCCGATCTGAGGCATGGCTCGGGTCTCGGGGTCTTTGTCTGCCGCCGTCTCTCCCTTTCCCCTCCTTTTCCTGTCTGTGTTTCGTCTCCTCTCGCGGCTCTGGGCTGACGTTTCCCCCCGCTTTCTGTGTCTCCTCCTCCTTGTTCCTGTGGCGGCTCCGCACAAGGAGGTTGTGCAGCTGTGGGCGCTCAGAGATGGGTGACGCCAGCCCTGGCCACCGTGGGAGGGGTGCAGAGCAGCCGAGAGCTGGTGGCCCCTGGCCCCACACCTCCACGACCGCAATCCCCGGCAACGCTCGTGGGCACTGCACTGCCAGGGCTGGGGTGTCGGGTGAGGGTGCAAATGGACTGGGCGAGGATTTTGGAAGTGGGGGGGGGGCTTGCTGGGAACTGGGGGATGACTGGTCCTCCCTCGCCGCAGGCTTCTGCATTTTGCGTGACAGAGACCCCCCGCCCCCCCGTGGCTGCCCTGCTCCCACGGCTCAGGAGTCCCTGTGCGGGGAATTCCCATGGCGTGCGCCAGCCTGGCTGAGCGGTGCCTGGCTCCGCTGGGGGCTCGTGGCAGGGGGAATGTCAAGGGTGCAGCCAGGTCCCTGCCCTGCCGGTTCCCCCAGGGCTGATGTTCATGTCTGGGGGGGGTGGCCCGTGAGCATCCCAACCCACGGGTACCATTTGGGGAACTCATCCTGGTGGGCAGTTGAGGCTGAGCGGGGTTTTGTTCCTCTGCATCCAGCGTGGTCAGGCTCTGCGTGGCCTTTGGGCTCCTGGTGGCTTGGCACGCTCTGGAGTTTTCATCCATTATGTGTCCAAACTGGGGGGGCTACCTGAGCACTGCTCCCCCCGGCAGCCCGCCCAGCCGCAGCCAGCCCTGCCTGCCCGGGAATGGGGTGCTGGGCACCCGCTGCCGTCCTGCAGCTGCTCTGCCGCTGCCCCCCGCCTCTTCTCTGGGGTTTCCCACCGCTCACCGAAGGCAGGATCCGTCCCTCCGCTGGTGGTGCGGGTGCTCTGCTTTATGGACGCTTCGGGCTGTTGCGTTTACGGGGGTACGAGGCACCTTTGTGGTGCCCCAGCCCCAATGTTTGCTCCTTGGTATTGTCCCTTGGGGGGGACAAGGAGGGGACAAGGCCCCACGTGCCCTTGTAGGCAGGGATGTGCTGGGTGTCACGCTCCGCACTTCGCTGCGGACAGAGGCCATGAAAGAGCTTCTGTTCAGCTCTCGCTGCTGGTACGTCTCCAGGCTGACTGGTGCAAGTGGGGCGCTTGGGTGCCTGCTTTGGAGGCAGCGCGGTGTTTGCTGCCCTAGGACCCACTGACGAGATGGGATGGGGGGGCGGGGGGTGATGGAGGAAAGTGCCGGCTTGACTCGGGATGAAGGTCTAGAGTGGGTCCAGCTCCTTGCTGAGCAGCCAGCTCAGGAGCCGAGTTCTCCTTCCCTGCCGGTGCGTGCATGGGGAAGGATCCTGGCAGATCGGCAGCCTGCGCCGGCTCTCCGGTGCCTGGCCCGGGATGAGTCAAGTGTTTGCAGGCAAGGAGAGGGTGGGGGGCGGACGGGGCTGGCACCAGCACCCACGTGGCACCCTCCGACCAAGCCAAGAGGCTGCGGTGAGGGCACAGAGCTGCTGGCGAGGGCGGGGGGAGCCCAGCGGTGGGATGGGAAGGCAGCCCAGTTCCCAGCTCGGCTGCGGCTGCGGTACGCATCAATCACTGCGCGGGGGTGTTGGGGTTGGGGAAGAGACGGCTCTGCAGAAAGCGCTGCCTCGGCCGCGGCGGCAGCCTGGCAGCGACGAGCTGCGCTGGAGGCATGGGGACCTGGCACCAAGGTAGGACTGGCCCCGCCGTGGAGGAGACAACTACGCGGGATGCCCTGCGGCGCTGCTGGCTGCCCGAGGGATGCCCTGGGCTTTAGCCAGCAGCGGGTGCCCCGAGCAGGGAGCACGAGCCTGGGTGAGATGCGGGTCCTGGAGCCTGGGGAGGGGGGCGGGGGGTGTGGGGGGGAAAGACAGAGAGGGCACTTTTCCAGCTGGGGAACGGTTTGGGGCAGTGCAGATCTCTGCCCCTGCCAGCCCCGTGTGAGGAGGAGCGATGTGCTGTCTCCAGGAGCCGGGGACACCCTGTGTTTCTGATCCGCATCCCCCCCCACCCCCCCCCCCCAGCCTTCACCATAAACAGGGGGCGGCTCGTATGGTGTTTTGGCCTTGCTGCAGAGCAGCACCGGGGAGCTCTCTGGGCTGCCCGCTGCGCTGCGGAGGGATTTGGGGATTTGCTTGTCCCCCGGTGCCAGAGGGTGGGTGGCAGGGGAGGCTCAGGGGTGCTGCGTGCTGCCGGGGCTTCAGGCACCGCTTTCCTTGTTCGCTTCTTATGTGTCCCGGGAGGATTTCCAGGACTCCCCGCTGGGGCTGCTCTCGTGGTTCCAGGATGGCTGCAAGGCGCTGGCCTGTGCCGTCCTGCCCGTCCCCGGCCCGCTCAACCCCCATGGCAGGGCTGCTGGGTGCCACAGCCCTGGGAAGTTCCTCCGTCGTTCCTTGGGGGCTGGCGAGTACCTGGACCTCCCCCCCCGCCCCGGGCCTGGTGTCTCGCAGCCGTGGCCACCCCCGCAGGGTTGCTCCCTGTGCCCGGCTTGCTCCCCGTCTCTTTCCGGCCATCTGTCCCGCAGCACGGTGGTGGGTTTGGCTGCCAGGATCAGCCCCACGGAACCCTTGGCAACTGCCGGAACGCAGTGGCGAGGGAGGAGGGCACTTGGTTGTCACCCAGCTCTGTGCACCCCGGGGAGATGTGTTTGGTCACTCGGCACGGGGCTTTGCACAGAGCCTTGGGCCTGTTCATGTCCGTGATGCTTCAGAAGTGAAGCATCGTGGACGGGGCAGTGTCCTCAGCAGGGAGCGAGGAGGGGAAAGCAGAGCCCAGGAGCAAAGGGGGATGCTCAGCCTCGAAGAAACCAGCCCAGCAGCAGGGAGTGAATGGGCAGGGGGAAGGGGAAAGCAGGCTCGGGCGAAACTCCGTTTGGAGGTGGCAGGGAAGGAAGGAAAGGCTCTGGGAGGGGAGCACTGCGGAAGCTGGAGCTGGGATGCGCTGGGGAAGTGCGGGGGCAGAGCGTCTGGGAAAGCCGTGAAGCCACACTCCAGCTTGGAGGGGGAAGAGGAAAACACCAAGGGAAGGAGGAGCAGGCAGGGAGATGATGGGAGGAGATTATAAGCATGACAAGCAGGTCTCCCTCGGATCCCGCTGAGGCTTTCTTTGCAGTCACCGTTCCCACGTGCCTGTTTGGGTAGCCTGGAGCTCTGACCGGCTCCAGCCATTTCACCTGCTCTTTGCCCTGAGGAGAATATCCCCCTCTATTTTGGGTCCAGCCGCAGCAGAAGTGAGCCAGCCCTTGCTGAAAACCGGGGTTGTGCTTGGCACGTGGCAGTGGGGACCGTGGGTGCGGAGGAACCCTTCAGCCAGCGCCCGGCACGGAGGAGGGGGCCGGAGATGGTGCCCGCTGCCCAGGCAGCTGCCAGCATCGGCACGGAGCTGCTCTGGCCCTGGGTTCGCTCCCGAGGGGACATCTGTGAGCAAGGCTGGGTGCCGGGAAGGGCTGGGACAGCCCCCATAGGCTGCCTGCCCTGCAGGATGGGGTCCTGCTCCTGCTGTGGGTAATAATTAGAAACAAACTAAATGATTTTGGGAGAGCGTTTCCACTAGTCTCGATCGAGCTCGCTGCGGTTGTGGTCTAAACCTGCTGTAAAAGTTTTGTGATGGCAAATACATCCGTCAGATTGTCCCTTTGGCAGCATGCTGGGACCCACCTTCTTTCTCGACCCGTTGCCCCCCACATCGGGGTCTCCTGGGGCAGCAGGAGCTGAGTTTTGTGTCTGGAAGATGCTGGGTGAGGGCAAGCGCTCCGCACCACCAGCTTCTCGCTGGCTGAAAGTGGGCTTTCTGCCTTTAAATCGGGGGTAGGTCCTGCATAAGGCACAGAAACGCTTCCATAATCAACATCTTTTGAAGCTCTTGGGTGCTGTAGGAAAAGTCCACGGGGAAAAAAATCGAGCTCCCACAGAGGGGGAAGAAGGGGCTGGGACAGGTCGCACCAGCTGCCTCCCCGTGAGCGCTGCTCCGATCCCTACGGAGGTCCTGCAGGTGTCCCCAGGGCGCTGAGCACCCCGAGCTGGGCAGAGGGAATGGTTGGGGTGCTGGTGGCCGTGCCAGCCTTGGTGGCCTTCTCCCATGGCTGGGCCTGCAGCAGCCCTGGGTGCAGGTGGCCGGGCTGCGGTGAAGGGTGGCAGCGTCCCACTGCTGGCCCGAGCCCTGGGGCTGGGTGCCACCGGGCAGAGGCTGACCCTGGGTGCCCAGCCAAGGCCTGAGCCCCCCCGGCCCCACTGCCACAGGAGAAGCAGCGTCGGGGTGAGGGGCAGTGCTGCGGGTGCTCCCCACCTCTCTGCTGGGCTCCACCACGGGCAGAGGAGCCCAGGAAACAGCACTGCCCACATGGATGGGCTGAGAGAGTTGGGGGGGCGTTCAGCCTGGAGAAGAGAAGGCTCCGAGGAGACCTTAGAGCCCCTTCCATTAGGGGGGATTAGGGGACTGGAACACCTCTCTGATGAAGAAAGGCTGAGGGATTTGGGTCTCTTCAGTCTGGAAAAAAGACGGCTGAGGGGGGGGACCTTATCAACGCTTATAAATACTGAAAGGGGGGGTGTCAGGAGGATGGGGCCAGGCTCTTCTCAGTGGTGCCCAGCGACAGGACAAGGGGTAACGGGCACAAACTTGGCCATGGGAAGTTCCACCTAAACATGAAGAGGAACTTCTTGACTTTGAGGGTGGCAGAGCCCTGGCACAGGCTGCCCAGAGAGGTGGGGGAGTCTCTGGCTCTGGAGATATTCCAAACCCACCTGGACGCGTTCCTGTGCCACCTGCTCTGGGTGACCCTGCTCTGGCAGGGGGGGTGGACTGGATGATCTTCAGAGGTCCCTTCCAACCCTACGATTCTATGATTCCAGTCCCTAAAGGGGCTCCAGGAGAGATGGGGAGGGACTCTGGATCAGGGAGGGGAGCCATGGGATGAGGGGGAATGGTTTGAAACTGAAAGAGGGAGATTTAGATGAGGTATCAGGAAGAAATTCTTTGCTGTGAGGGTGGCGAGCCCCTGGCCCAGGTTGCCCAGAGAAGCTGTGGCTGCCCCATCCCTGGAGGGGTTCAAGGCCAGGTTGGACGGGGCTTGGAGCAACCTGGTCTGGTGGGAGGTGTCCCTGCCCAGGGCAGGGGGTGGCACTGGATGATCTTTAAGGTCCCTTCCAACTCTGATTCTATGACGTGGCACCAACACCCCACCGGCTCCTGAATGCGGCCGTTGTGGCTGTGCTCGGGAGTGTGGTGGTGCCAAGCGTGGCCCCCCCCTCGCCTGCACAGCCTGTGCCAGGGCCGTGCGCATCTGCAGGGCTGGGCTGCAGCCGTGCTGCGTCTAGGTGTTGCTGGCTTCCCTGCCGGCCCCGTGTCCCTCGGGACATCTCCCGGACCCTTTTATCCCGGTGGTGAGTTTGCCCTGGGGGTTTGCAGACCCCTTTGCCGGGGCTTCGCCACCCTGGTGCTCCCGTGTGGTGCTCTCATCTCCTTCAGGCTCCCTGGATCAGGCTCCTTGTCCATCATCACAAGGTTTGAACTGGAGCTTAATATGCGAAAGTAGGGCTGGCTGAGAGAGACGGGATGAATTCCCAGCCTGCCGTCCTTAAAGAGCCCCCATGAGTTCCTCAGGGATTGGTGCTTCCCCGTGCAGGGGAAGAAGTAGTTTGGAAGAAAATTTAGAAACCTTGAGTGAAAAACTCAGCGCGTTTTTGGCCCAAAGTGCCGGTTGTCATTTTTAGAGGTTTCACATCAATTAAAAAATTCGCACGCTGAGATCCAAACGGAAGCGCTTGGGAACGGTCACATAGGGACCGGAGCTAGAAGCATGCCACCGCTTGAATCTGCAGTGGAAAAACAGCAGATCTGTTTCCTCTGCAGAAAAAATAAACCACTGGTGACCTTTGAAATCTTCTCGTGCCCTCGGCCGAGCCCTGGGGTCTGTTAGGAGAAGCTGAGCTGATGTTTCTCAGGGGCTGGTGGCAGGTTGTCCTGCCTGTTCTGGCCAGGAGAGCGTGGCCCTGGGGCAGGGGGGTGAAATCCTGGCTCTTTTGGTGTCACCCAGGTCCCCCCCGCGGTGACCACACAGCGCTTGCACAGCCGGGAGAGGGCTGCTCCCGGGCAGGCTGACTCGCTCCGTCTCCTCCGTCCGTCTCTTGTCCCTTCCCTTGCCTCCCGTCTGTCCCCTCCCACCCGCGGGAGCCAGTTGTAGCAGTTTTTCTGGGTAAGGTTTCACGTCTCCCCATTGTGCTGAGGACACCTGAAAGGCAGAGGGAGGACACGAGCTGTGGTGTAACGTGTTTTCCGCGTAAAAGAAAGTCAGCAAGTTTGCGGGGGACACCGAGCTGGGTGGTGCGGTGACAGGCCAGAGGGACGGCATGCCACCCAGAGGGACCTTGGCAGGCTGGAGAAGTGGGACCGTGTGAACCTCATGAAGTTTAACAAGGGCAAGTGCAGGGTCCTGCAGCTGGAGTTGGGGCAAGCGCAGACCAGGGGGAGAAGGACGACCCGAGGGGCGGGTGGGTGACGGTCACAAAGGGTGCTCGGTGGCCGGTGTGTGCATGGACTGTCCCAGGAACCCTTGCCAGCCCCGCACTGTATTTGCGTAAAGGCTGCAAAAACACATTACTGAGCATCCCGGCCCGGAAAGTGCCTTCCCCTCCCCTGTTCTTGGCCCCGGCTTTGTTTTTGCATCTCACGCAGGATGGGCAGCTGGAGCCGGAGGCAGGTTTTGTCCCGCCGCCGCCGGGGGGTCCGGCCACACCGGCCGTGGGAACCCAGCGTGCTGCTGCTGCTGCTGGGAAGCCCAGAGAGGAAAAAACCAGCCATCCCGGATGCAATATGTGGAGTTGTCCGTGTTTGCAATTTCCTGTGTCAGTGCAGCCTTTAACCTGACTCACAGCCTGGTTTTTCCTCCCAGAATAAACCCTTCCAGTCATAAAAAATACTAGTGGAGGTACCGAAGGGCCCAGGGCTGGGGGGAGCAGGGGGTTACGGCCAGCCCCGCTGTGAGTGAGGGGATGGGGCGGGAGCCCTGTGCCCTGACTGTGGTGGGTCCCTGCCACCGGTGTCCCTCCCCTCCTGGCAGCGGATCCGTGCGTGCAGGCAGCGGGCGGAGATGGGCAGGTCCCACACCTGCCCGTGCAGCCAGGGCATCCCGGGCTGCTGGCTGCCCGGCCAGCATCCGCCATCCCCGTGCGCCCGGGTGACACCTCCTGTCTCTCCTTGTGGGTGGCGGTGGCAGAGCAGGGTGACCAGCGGCCATGACGACGGAGACGGGCCCCGGTTCGGAGGTGAAGAACGCGCAGGAGGAGGCTCCGCAGCAGCAGCTGGAGGCAGCCGCAGCCACCAACCCCGCCGGCCGGGACGCTGAGGCTAATGAGAAGCCCGGGGCGCAGTCCGATGCCCGAAATACGGAGCCGGTGAGTGGGTGACAACTGGGTGCCATGAGACGTGTCAGAGAAGGAGGCGCAGCAGGGGAAGGGGACGTGCCACCTCTCTCTGGCTGCCCATCACCGTGTCCTTGCTGCAGTGCTGGGGCTGCAGGGAGCCCGGTGAGGTGGGCACGTCCCCCGTGCTGTCGGCCCCGGGGGCACATCCCAGAGGGGACCCCCTACAAGCAGGGCAGGACGGGCAGAGGAGCAGTACGGCAGCCCCGAGCGCTGACCGTTCTGGAAATGGCACTGCCGGCCAGGGCGGGGGGACAAGGGGGTGGCCCTGTCTCCCAGGACTGAGCCGCCTCTGGCAGGGCTGGAAGCAGCGGCTGCACCCCGATGTCAGCCCCGGAGCGGGCACGGTGCTGCCCCGGCCCTGCCTGCGGCACCAGGCGGTTGGGCAGCGAGGTGTTGGGTGCTCAACTCATGGATATCCATTTTCCAGGGACCCAAGTCGTGCCGGTGGCGTGGGGTGGGGGAACTGGGCTTGACTGTGGACTCCGAAGAGGCCACCAGCCTCCCCGCCATCAGCTGCCCTCTTCCACCTGCTGTTGGAGGGCTTGTCTCGTCTGTCTGTCCATCTCTCCGGGCAGTGGCGCTGGGTTAACCCCGTGCCGTCTCCCTGCTCCAGGGCACAGACATGGAGGAGAAGGACTACAGCGAGACGGACGGGCTCTCTGACAAAACGACCCCCAGCAAGACCCAAAAGTCGCCCCAGAAAACCACCAAGAAAGTGAAGAGTGCCCTCTGCAGAGTGACCCTGCTCGATGCCTCCGAGTACGAGTGCGAGGTGGAGGTGAGTCCCAGCGTCAGGGGGCTGTGCTGGCACCAAGGAGGGGACACGTCTCAGCCCGGGGACCCTGCCCAGCCCACCCAGTCCCTGACGTCAGGGTTCTTCTAAGGACAGCTTTGTAGTACCTCTCTCCTATGGAAAACAATCCACAGAAAAGTTCTAAAGTTGGAATTTCAAAATAAGGAAAGAAATCCGGAAAGACAGGCCCTAGCAGGGAAATTTCAGCCCAGTGAATCCAAATTTGGCAGCCCGGCGAATCCAAATTTCTATTCGCAATAGGAAAGAGTGTCTAAAAAGCAGACATTTAATAGACGGGGGATAGAGCTCTGCCTGACAATACGTGCACGGCGCATCCGTGTGCCAGCCTGTCTGCCGCCACCTCCAGGGCGCAGCGTGTTGGCTGTCCCCTGAGGCGAAGGACGTGTGTGCACGTGTTGGCGCAAAGAGGTTGACGCGCGTGGACCCTCACGGCTGCCCCAGGCGGGTTTGCCTCCAACCTCTGCGTATTCATCTTCTTGTCCCTCCCCATAAAGCCGGGGTCCTCATGGGGAGCGCGTTTCCCTGGTAGTGGCTGTCACCGCAGGGAGGGACAGAGGGGGCTGGCGCCTGCGTTGGGAGATGCTTCAGGGCTGCTGCAGCCGCTGTCAGCACGGCGACCTCCCCTCCTAGGGCAGGCTGGGGGACCCCCAGGATTAAATTGGGGGTGGAGGCTGGGTTCTGTGGCAGGGTCCTGCGGCCCTGCCGCGGGGGCGAAGGCAGCTGGAGGAGAAGCGCTTGCCGGGAGCGCCTGTTTCTATCCCCAGCGCCCGCCGCTGTCTCCTGCCTGCCGCATCGCCCCGGTGGGAGGGACATTTGTAAGGAAGGACTGGCAACTCGGCTTAAAAATGCAAAAAGCTGAGGTTGTTCGGGAGCAGAAATCCTGGAGCTTTTGCCAGGGAGCGCTTTGCGCTTGCTGCTGGCGAGCGGGCAGACGGGGTTTTGTTGGCAGCCGCTCGGAGCTGGCTGCGCAGAGCGGACCGGCATCTGTACGCAGGACCTGCCTCCCCCGGCTCGGGGCCGCGCAGGATCCGCGGCCATCAGGAGGGTGGCTCCTGCTCGCTGTGGCTGCCTGGCGCGGGCAGCGGGGCCTTGGATCTCGGCTCTCCGGCAGCCCTGGCTGTCGCTTTCGCGGTGAAATTTGTCACAAAGCTGTGGGAAGGTGGGTTGACAAGAAGATGAAAGCCCCCCTGAAGAAGAAAAGGAGGGGATGGCGGCGGGGCTCACGGGGCGCAGGAGCAGCTTGTGCGAGCCCCCGGCGGGGTTGTCCTTCTCCCAGCTCTCCCGGTAGCACTGGCCGAGCCAAGCCGGCGTGCAGGCAGAAGCCGGGCTGCCAACAGCTTTGTGAGCAGAGCGATGCCCCTCGCCGGGCCTGGGTAAGGACGATCTCTCCGCTGTTGCGGTGCAGAGGATGGGGTTGACTTTTAAAGAGCTGCTGCTCTCTAAAAAAAGCCACCTGGGGCACAGGGGGAGAGGGTTTAGCGTAGAAAGGCTGGTGCTGCGTTTCTTTCTTACCCGCAGGCCCCGTGGCAATAGTTGTGCCTTGCCCTTATGCTCAATTAAGGCTTAATTCAGTAAAAAATCAAAAAGGGGAGTCAAGCCGGCACGTGTGACAGCCCGGCACGTGCCACGGGTGAGCCCCTGCCTTCAAAACCCGGGACAACGGGAGGGAGGAGACCCAGGAAGCAACGGCTGGGAGAGCTTTGCAGAGCAGCGGGAGCCCAGGGTTGCCGTCGGGGGCAGCGGGCTACCGGGGCTGTGCCGCTTGGTGCCCTGGGCATGCCATCCCTGAGGCACATCGTGAAGGTGCTCCAGTAAACGGATGCCTTGGAGAGGGCAGATGGGAGCTGCCAGGCTGTATAGAGGGGAGAAACGCGCATGGGAGGGGTTGTTCAGCCACCTCCAGGAGCGAGCCTGGGCCTCGCTGACACTGGTAATGAAGGGAAATGCAGGGGACCTCAAAGGACCAGGTGACGAGGGTGCCCTCCATCCCTGCATGTGGCTTGGGCTCTTTGTGGCTCTCGTTTGCCGTGCCCGTGCTTCAGGACCCAGCCGCCGCCGCCACCAGTGGGGAGGGTGTGGGGAAGGAGCTTGTCCCACAGTCAGTGCCGGCCACCAGAAGCTCTGGGGCGCATTTGTCCCAGCAGGGACATTTGTCCCAGGGTCTGGAGCAGAGGTGCCTGGGCCGGCTGGACCCCTCTCCGGTTTGCCATCACTGTCTCCTGGTGTGAGGTGGGCACCGGGTCCCCCTGGCCCATGGGACCTGCTGCCCTGCACCGCACTGGCTGGGCTCGACCGTGCCCCGTCCCTGCAGCCCTGGGACTGCCTTGATGTCCCCAGAGCGGTGCTGCCGGGTGAGAGGGCTGCCAGCACCTTGTGGTGGTCGCCTGGGGGGCCAGGGCTGCCCTGAGCATCCCCAGCGCTCCCTGCCCGCCCCCAGCGGGTGCTGCCCGTGCCTGCCGGCTCTCCAGGGGAACAAGAGAGCTGGCTCACCATCAGCCTCTCCGTGTCTCCGACAGAAGCACGCCCGAGGCCAGGTCCTCTTTGACATGGTGTGCGAGCACCTCAACCTCCTGGAGAAGGACTACTTCGGCCTCACCTTCTGCGACTCGGACAGCCAGAAGGTGAGCGTGGGGGGGGTCCCTCTGTGGCTTGCCCCCTCCGTTCTGGGGAACCCTGCCTGACCTGCTGTCTCCTCGTTGCAGAACTGGCTGGATCCTTCCAAGGAGATCAAGAAGCAGATCCGCAGTAAGTGCCTGGGGAAGGGTCCATCCTGCCCAGCCCTGGGGTGTCCCACAGGGCTCCTGGATGGCTCAGCCATGGCTGTCCTGCAGCAGGTCCCCTCCCCACCTGCCCTGGCGGGGACCTTTGGCAGCTGGCCTGGGGACAAGGACGGTGTTGCTCGTTCAGCTGCGGGTTACCCACCTCTCCTCTTACTCATGGCAGGCGTTGGCGGGGCAAAAACCCTGTCTATGCCACTGGAGAGCCGGCTGAGACCTGGTCCCTCTCTGGGCACCATCCCCACCTGCCCTGAGCAGGAAGGACAGGGAAGGGGGGAATAGCGGGGTGCTTGCTGGGAGAGGTCCCGGAGTGACTTTGCCCATGGTGTTGCCTTGCTGGGGTGGCAGAACGGCTGTTGCCAAAGTGTCACCTTCTGGGACGCGTGAGCCTTTTGCTGTGACGTTGGTGGTCATGCTGAGCTGATGGCTCCTGAAGTTGTGAGGCTTTTCTCTCCCCAGCTGTTTAGGGCGGGTTAACCGAGCCGTGCTGGTGTCCTGGTGGCTTTTCTCCCGACAGCTTCTGGAACCCCCTTGTCCCTGTCCTGTGCCAGGCTTGGGGGGACTTGTGGGACCCTTAGTGGATGCCCGCATGCTCCTGCACGCCTGTGTGTAGCCAGCATGGGTCCTGCCCTTACTGCTCTCTCCCCTCCCTAGGTGGGCCCTGGAACTTCGCCTTCACCGTGAAGTTCTACCCTCCAGACCCTGCCCAGCTCACGGAGGACATCACACGGTGAGGACCAGCCCTCCGTGGGCACAGCTGCCAGGGGATGGGCTGGGAGCGTGTGGAGGGGCAGGATGAGGGGGAATGTCTGGGGTCTCGCTGCCTGTGACATGTCTAAATCATGCCGAGCAGGGCCGGGAAGGTGGCCGTGGGAGGTGGCAGTCCCCGCGGAGAGCAGTGCAAGATGGGGTGCCCGCTGCCGCTTCCTGGGGAGCCCCAGCCTGCTCCAGAGGGCACACTCTTACCCTCTGCCCCCTCCTGCAGATACTACCTGTGCCTGCAGCTCCGTGCGGACATCATCACGGGGCGCCTGCCCTGCTCCTTCGTCACACATGCTCTGCTGGGTTCCTACGCCGTGCAGGCCGAGCTGGGCGACTATGATGCCGAGGAGCACGTGGGCAACTATGTCAGCGAGCTCCGCTTTGCCCCCAACCAGACACGGGAGCTGGAGGAGCGCATCATGGAGTTGCACAAGACCTACCGGTGAGCCCCAGGAGAAGATGGGCTGGTGGCGAGGAAGGCACCAGACAGCTGGCCCACGCCCGGTGGGGCACCTGGCCATGTGTCCCCCTCTCTGTCTCCTTGCAGGGGAATGACCCCCGGGGAAGCAGAGATCCATTTCCTGGAGAACGCCAAGAAGCTCTCCATGTACGGAGTGGATCTGCATCACGCCAAGGTATGGGGCCATGGGGCTGCCAGAGCGATGGCCAATGCTACCCCATCCTGCCCTGCTGCCTGCACACCCCTCCCTGCCCAGCCCCTTCCTCCCACGATGAAGGTTCAACAAGGATGTGGTCCTGGGCAGCCGCTCTGGGTGGCCCTGCGTTGGACCAGAGGACCTCCAACCTCAACCGGTCTGTGATTCAGTGACCCGTCAGCTGGTCCCCCATAGCAGAGCACCGAGCAGGAGGGAGCGTGGTACTGTCGGCCAAACCGGTTCTTACCAGGCATCCGAGCAGTCCCCTCCTGTCCCTCTTACCTCCTCCAGGACTCCGAGGGCATCGACATCATGCTGGGCGTCTGCGCCAATGGCCTCCTCATCTACAGGGACCGGCTGAGGATCAACCGCTTCGCCTGGCCCAAGATCCTCAAAATTTCCTATAAGAGGAGCAACTTCTACATCAAGATCCGCCCGGGTGAGGTGGGTGCCGTGCACCAGTGCGGCCCCAGGGTACGGCACAACGCCTCCTCTGCTGGGCTGGGGCTGCCTGGCGGGGACGTCCTCGCCTGGCTCCAGCCTCTGCCCCAAAGGTCCCAAGTTAATGACCGCATTGGCCAAGGGAGCACATCTCCTGTGGTATATGGAGGCTTTCAGCAAGTGCTTTCTTGTTCGTGCTCTCATTTTCTCACTGGCAAAGTGACTTCAGCAGGCTGAGGGCACCCAAGGGTCCCTTCCCCACCAGCCAGATGCTGGAACCCTGCTGGGATAGGGAGGTCTCCCAGGAAGGGGGGGGTTGAGGGCCATTTTTGATGTGTCTTCTGTGCTTCACAAAAAACCATCAGGAAGCTTTTTCGTTCGTTTCCTTGACTTCATTTTCACTCTTGTCACTTTTATGTGTACTGACGGGAGAATGCATTTCCACCCACGTTTTCCAGCGGGCAGGAGGGCACGGGCAGCGCATCTAAAAGGGAGAGTGAGGCACTCTCACCAAAACGAGCTGTAAAAGGTTTTTGTTTCTTGAGGGAATTTATCTCGCACTGAAAAGCTATTTACAGTTGAGGAAAGTGCTTAGGCCAAAAGTGTGGGGGCGTGATCCCACCACCCAGTGGGACTGGGCACGGACCTTTCCAGCACTGCTTTGAAGACTTTTTTTGGCGTAGTCATGGCTCCTGCCAGGGGAACCTGAGGGCCTTGGCGAGGTCCCATCCCATCATGTCCTCTACGGCAGGATCTGCCTGTTAACGGTGTGTCTCTGTCTCCCCCAAGTACGAACAGTTTGAGAGCACCATTGGCTTCAAGCTGCCCAACCACCGCTCCGCCAAGCGTCTCTGGAAGGTCTGCATAGAGCATCACACCTTCTTCCGGTGAGGAGACCTTCTCCAGCCCTCTCTTCTCGCAGGCAGACATACTTCTGCTTCTGCCACAGTGGGTAAATGTTGGGGGGCAGTGCCTGGGGACATGGCTGGGGCTCACCGATGGCGCTCCACCTCTCTCACCCCTAGGCTGGTGTCCCCAGAGCCACCCCCAAAGGGCTTCCTGGTGATGGGCTCCAAGTTTCGCTACAGCGGGCGGACGCAGGCGCAGACGCGGCAGGCCAGCGCCCTCATCGACCGCCCGGCTCCCTTCTTTGAGCGCTCCTCCAGCAAACGGTACACCATGTCTCGCAGCCTTGACGGAGGTATGCCCCAAATTGGGGAGGGGGAGGGAGATTGGTCGGCTGGCGGGAGCGAGGGGCATGCTGCAAGCTGCTCAGCTCTGCCAGCTGCTCGGGCCCGTTTGGCAGGGTTACGGCAGCCCTCAGGCTTCCTTCTGGAGGCCGTCCCCAGCCGCATCCCCACGGCAGAGGGTCTGTCCCCACCCTGAGTGGTAGCCCAGACTGCGCATGAGCAGGGGGACGTGGCAGGGCTGGGGTTGGGCAGCTTGGGGATGGGGCTCGCCCCGGCTGCCTGCGCCCCGAGACCCCTGGGACCAGCCGTCCCTGCTGCGGGGCTTTCGGGGCTCCTGGGCACCCAGGTCTGCGGGTGGGGGGCAGGGACTGGGGTCAGGGTTGGGGTTGGCAGGGCTGGGGTGACCTGGGCTCCCCACCACGGGCAGAGTTCTCGCGCCCAGCCTCCGTCAGCGAGAACCACGATGCCGGGGCGGAGGGCGAGAAGCAGGATGAGGATGGTGAGTTTGGCAGCAGGAGACGGTCCGAGACGGAGGATGAGGAGGTGACCACCCCAACGAAAATCAAGGAGCTGAAGGTACAGAGGAGGCGGGCAGAGGAGGGTGGAGGCAGAGGGGTCGGCTGGCTCACGCCTGGAGAGGGCAGGCAGGGGACCGGGCACAGGCAGCAGGGCTGGGCTGCAGGCAGGAAGGGTCACCCCGGGGCACCTTGCAGTCCTTTCTGCCAGCCGTGCCGCAGGCTGGTGGGACCCTTGGGACACAGCTCTTGGCCTCACCGGTGGAAATGGGGCTGTTGCAGGGGCTCGGCTCATCTCTGATTCCCCAGCGCCCTCCTGAAGTCTCAAGGCTCGTCCCCAGGCAGGGCTGGACCTGGGAGCAGCCCTGCTCTGGGACAGGGATGGGGACGGGGACAGGCCAGGCACACCGGTGCCCACTTGTGCCCGCCACTGCCCAGGCACAGCCCACCCACTCCCGTCCCAGGCACCTGGGCTGGCCCAGGGACACCCCAGACCATTTCAGCCCCACGCTGCGAGGGGAGGGGGGGGTCCCGTCCTTCTGCGCCCTACCAGCCCATCAACTTAACTGTGATGTTTGTGACAAGTTCCCTCGACTGACCCTGCTGGTTACTTTTAACCCTCTCTTTGCTGCCAGCCGGAGCACGAAACAACCCCCAGGCACAAGCAGGAGGTATTCTCTCTCTGGAGTATCTTAGTCCTCATCGGTGCATCATATTGTCCATCCTTTCCAAAGCAACACTGTGTGTCACCCTATTTACTGGAATACAAGATGCACCGGGGCGGGGGGTTGGATGCTAGAGAAGCCCGAGGAGCAGACAGCTGGGGATGTGCCCCAGCGCGCACACGGCATCTTCTATCCCACTAAGTAAGGTGGTCCTAATCGTACGTGTGAGCAAGAGCCCTCCCAAGGCGCAACGGCCAGGCCCCCGCGCCGAGTCCTTGGCCCGTTGGGAAGACCTGGCTTCTGCTCGTGTTACTGACTCCGCCATGTCCTTGCCTCGTGTCTCCTCTCCGTCCGGCCCTGTGGCCCTAGCTCTCCTGCGGAGCCTGGTCCCATCGCTCCCGCTGCCGCCCCGATCCGCACTCTGCTTTTGCCTGACCCGAGCCCCTCCATCACCCGCCCTGCCGAGCCGGGCTCAGCTCCTCGCAGCGCTGCCGCTGCCGTCCCACCCCGCCGGGGCAAACGAGACTCTGAGCTGCCTGCGGGGACACCGGCACCCAGCCCCTGGGCCAGAGGGCGGCTGCCTGTCGCAGAGAAGCGGGAGGCTCTGCCCTCCCCTGCACAGACTCCCGTGTCCGCAGTGGCCCCCCGTCAGGAACGAGTCATCCCGGCCTAAAATCCACGGCTGCTCCCCGGGGGTTTCCCCTCCGCTCGCAGGGGGATGTAGATCCTCGCCGGAGCTGTCGATGGGGGCAAACACAGCCGGGCGACGGGGTTTGCCGCGCTGGCACCACGCAGCCCTCACCGTCCCGCTGGGCACCGCAGGGCAGACCCTGCCGGGGCGGTGGGCACCGGTCCCGGTCCTCCCCTGCCCGCCTCATCGCTTACCCCGCTGCATGTGCATGTGCTGCTCCCCTGGCGCACCCCCAGCCCAGAGGTGGGCAAACCGTGAAGCGCTTCTCCACGGCTCAGGCACGCGGGTCCACGGGGGGAAGTTTTTTTTTTATGAGTTGCGCTGAGCCTTCAGGGCCTGGGTAATTCGCTCGGGCTTTTCGTGGGACTCTCTTGGGTCTCTGGGCTGTTGCTGAGGAGAAATACCGGGGAGGTATTTTAGGTGACGCCTTTCGAACCTCAACAGAGGTTTGAGTGTGAAGCAGAAGCCAGGGTTCTTGCTCTTGCTGGTTCTGGCTCTGAGCCAGTTTGCCCACCTCTGCGGCGGGATGAGGGGAGCCACCCTGGTGCCTGTACCGTCACAAAACGATGCTCGAACGCCTAAACCCCACCTTGCACTTGAGCGCTCTGAGCTGTCCTCTCTCCACAGCAGGCCAGGCTGCCGATGGGCCAAGGCTGGTCCATGGTGGTCCAGGCTTAGATCCGGGCTGGACATCTCTGACCAGCCCTTGACCTCCTGCCCTTTAGCAGTAGCTCACTTTGAAGGAGCTCCGTTGGAAATGCCGGTTCCCTGCCCTGCTGGGGCGGAGGCTCGGGCTCCCTTTGTGCCTGGCACGAGAGAGCAGCAGAGGAGGCGGCTGGTATTTCCAATCCCTTGCTGAGCCCAAGGGAGAGCCCACTCTTTTCCTCCAGGTGGCTTAGCTTGTCCTCAGCAGGCCGCGCTGGACATGCTGAAGGAGCATGCTGTGCCCTTCACGGAGGGAAGCCCTGCCATGCACGCTCGGCCACGTGCTGCTTTTTTGCTGCTCCCTGCAACGGTCTTAGTGAGAACTTGAGACCAGGGTGCTCTGACGCGCTGTTCGTTTGGCCCTTGAGACCCTAAATTCAAGCCCAGTGTGAAGCAAACCCTCCCAGTGCCCCTGCTCGTCTCTTTTGCCTTGGCTGGTGCTTTAATCATCGTTATCTTCCTCTCTCCTTCCCCAAGTTTTTAGACAAGCCGGAAGATGTTTTGCTGAAGCATCAGGCCAGCATTAATGAGCTGAAACGGACCCTGAAGGAGCCCAACAGCAAGCTGGTTCACAGGGACCGGGACAGGAGGCTGCCTTCCTCACCAGCCTCTTCCTCCCCCAAGCATGAGGATGAAACACCAAAGGGAACCCCAGAAAAGGCCGGCGAGGTTCGTTTTGCTGCTTCTCTTACGGAGGGGATCAGGTTGTTCGCGGGGAGGAGTTCCTCAGCTCTTGGGCTCTGGGTCTCTGCCTCCTGTGCTACCCTGGGGGAGCATGGTGGAAATTAAGTAGGCGGTGGGGGAAATTAGGCGGCGGGGGGTGGAGGGAGGGGGCCTTTGGTCCTTGTCTCTAAGTTTTGTAACGTGCTAACGATTTTCGCACTGCTGGTAGTGTTCTCCCCTTGTGCCCAGGCACTGCATGGGGTTGAATTTCTCATCCTTCTCCGGAGAGCTGTGTTTTGGGGGTACCTGAGAGTTGGGCTGTGGCTTTTGTTGGCCCGTGAAATGGGGTTCTTCTCACCCCTCGTACCAGCAGGGCTGGTGCACGGCAGTGCCCGGTGCAGCTCTTGCCCGAGGGCTGTCCTCGGCAGAGCAGGAGGTGCCTCATGGTGCTCTCACCGGCGCCAGGACCCGGGTGGTGGGAGTAGACGGAGGGGTGAGCGGTGCCACGCTGGCATCCTGCACCCACGTCCTCCCCTCCTGGCGCTTTGCCGGCTGGCTTTGTGGTGGGACCACGACTGTGAAACGATGGCGCCTGGGGAGCTGGAATTGGGGGCGCCAGGACATGCGGAGCCCCCTGTGCTGCCTGAGGGGCGCGGATGGCGCAGCTGAGTGCTCTGTGACACCGGGTTCCTGGTTGGCTCGGTACAGGCAGCGCGTGGCAAGGACATCCGCCAGCCTGGATGCCCTCTCGCTGCCATGGACCCTCCCTGCTTGCTCACCCCTCCGTGGGGTTCTCTCCTCGACAGGGGCTCTGGAGCCAGTCCTGTGTCCCCAGCAGTGGGCATGGCTCCAGGCAGGGTGGACACCACACACGGGCCCACTTTGCCCTGGTTCCCTCCCGGGACGGTCCCAGTGGGGCTGGGCTGCCAGGAGGGTGCGGGGTGGCTGGGCCAGGGGCTGTCTGCAGGGGGATTCGTGATGTGCACGTGTGCCTGCCAGTCCCCAGCGCCGGCCGGAGAGCCGGGGCTGCAGGGGGACTCGGGCAGAGTTGGGCTCACAGCCCCTCATCAAAGCACCGCACTGGCAAGAAGGGGGACTTCGCCCCACATCTCTTTTACAAGCAAATAGATAAAGCGCAGAGATGTAAACGGAGCATCTAGAGCTGGCATAGCTGTGACTTCTGTTCATCCATCTATCCACCCGGCCTTCCTTCCATCCATCCATCCACCCACCCAACATTTGTTTCTTCATTCCTCTCATATGCTCTCTCTCTCTCTCTCTCTGTGTCTCTCTGTCTGTCTCTCTCTCTCTCTCTCTCTCTTTCCCCGTGGGTGCTGGGGTTTCCGTGCTGGCACAGACGATGGAAGAGGACACCCTAGACGATTTTGCATCTGAGCACGGAGCTTCCCTAAGCATGGAGTCTTTCACGCAGAAAAGCCTTGTCTCCTCTCCTGAGGTTGTCACCATCCTCCTTCTCTCCCCACCCCTCGCTCTCACAGTTTGTCCCCCCCCCACCCCGTGGGGCTTTCTGTCCTGCCGAGGTGCCTCCTGCCCTCTAAGCAGAGCTCGAGCCATTTGCTGGCCCCCCCTGGGTGGGTCTCCTCTCCAGCGGTGGGCAGGATCCTTCGCCAGGACAGGGCTGTCGGTGAAATTTACTCCCCGGACTGTTTCTTCTGGGCTGTGAGACAGGGGCCTGGGAGAGACCTCCTGGTGGAGCCCTGCTGTGCACCCCCGGGGCTGGCGGGGTGAGGGGCCCGTGCTGGAGGCTGGTGCTGGGGGTCCTGAGGCAGCGCTGACCCTATGGCACAGGCACTCTGGGGGTCTCCACTCCGGGTGCAAGCAGGCAGGCAGCTACAAGCTGTCTTTAGCAATCCCTTGTGCTTTCTTTTCACTTTGGCTACACTTAGAGTTCCCCGGGCCCAGGCACCCTGAAATAGGGCATCTCAGGAGGCTTCCGAAAAGTTGGTCTTATGCCTGTGCAAAGCAGGGTCATGCTGCCTTCAATGTCCTCGCGCGGTGCCCACGGGTGAGGACTGCGGGCTCTCGGCATTGCGTGCATGCAGGGTCTATCTCACGTGATGGTGGTTGTTTCCCAGGACAGCCAAGAGAAGACTTGAGAAGGTCTTTGAGACTTGGTTCTGCTGTGGTGGGATGCGGCCCTGCCATGGTGTGGTGCCCAGTGGTGCTGGGGTGCGTGTCCTGCCTGAGTGCCCCCACAGAAGACAGTGTCGGGCAGGGACAGGCGTGAGGCTGGTCCAGCTCTTGCTCCCTGTTGTCTCCCTTAGTGCAGAAGTTGCCAGCGGCGGCGGGCTGTGTCCCACCAACACAGCTGGAGCCCGAACCTGGGCTGGCTGGAGCCTGTGTCCCCAGGAGGCAGTATGGGCGTGCGTGAGGGCTTGGGCACAGCCTCGGGCTTCAACAAGGATACAGGCATCTTCAGTGAAGCTTGGGCGCTGCAGCAGCATCTCCTGGTCCGCAGGTGGACCCTCTACGTGCCAGTGTTTAGGAGCTGGTGGACAGAAACAGCGGAAGTGAGGTGCGCTCACATCTCTCGATTCAGTCTTCCCCTCCATCCTCTGGGGTGCCAGGGCTGTGCTGTGGTGCAGGTGCCAAGGTGGCCTCACTGGTGATTTCTCCACAGGCATTAGTGGCTGAGACTCAGTCGTCGATATGTGGCAACTTGTCCTCTCCTGGCCTGTGGTCACTATGAGGAATTTGTGACCCCGAGAGGGTGATGACATGAGGACAGCACATCCGCAGAGCTTGGAGCTCTCATCACGCTCAGCCTGAAAGTCCCTTGATGCCCGTGGGCTTCAGACGTGCTGAGGTTGGGTTATCTGTCACCCCCAGCTACTCATGTCTCCCCCCTCCCTTCCATCCCTCAGTCCTCACTCCTGCTGGAAGACCAGAATGCTGTGAGGTGCCAGGAGTCTCTTCAGCTTTGGGTGACAAAATGACCCAATGTGTCGTCTCAACATCTTGGATTCACTCATTCTTCCCTCCTTGTTGTGAGGCTTGTGCTTTCCTCTCAAGTGAGCCGGGTCTCCCTGAGGAGCAAAGAAAGATGGCAGGGACATTGAAGGACGCCGAAGGGAGAGGACTCCTGCCTGCCTTGGGCTCTGCCGAGGTTATGGGCCTTGTTGGCAGAGGCAGAAGGCTTTTTTCTTTTTTCTTTTCTCTCTTGTGACGTGTAGGTCACGGTGAGAATGGCCTTCCCAAATGCTCCTCCTCTTAGAGCAGATCTGGGGCATGGGGGAAGTGTGAAAGTAAATTATCCCTTGGGAAGTCGAGGTTGCTCCACAGACAGCATCATTCCTTCTTAGACTCAGCTCCTGCCTTGGCACACAGTGTCCTGCCAGCCCATTGACCTCCAAAGCTCCAGAAGTTCTCTTCCTTCCTGGAGAACATACCCAGGTATCCGGATATTTGTTCTGAACATCCCCCAGAGTCCTCAAGCTCTAGAGACACAAGGGCTGTCATGAGCTGTGGAACCAGAGCTGTGGCTGGAGCTGGCACTGAGCCCTCCGGAGCGGCGTGCGGATCATACCACAGAGTAGTTGTCTGTTCCCTTGGAGTGGGCTGTTCTCATCCCAACAAAGTTTGAGGAAAAGGAAGCTGGTTTAGAAATAAATCTGGAACTTTTGGGTTTTCCATTGTGGTTAAGAGGTGCTGCCATGGATGAACGCACTGTTCCAGCTTCAGAAGACTTGTCTTAAGGCTTTTTGATCTGCAATGAATATCTCAAGCCATAACTCAGAGAAGGAGCCTGAAGAGACTCGTCTTCTTTGTCCAGGGAAGGTCTCTTCCGAAGGACTCTGGTTTGCAGCCAGAGAAGGGGCGAGAGGGCTTCAATGAAGAGCGTGCTCACGTGCTTACAACCTGCCCATCCTTGCCTTGGCTGCAGAAGGCAATGAGACAGCAGTGCAGGAGCAGAAGAGAAGCTGTACACCCAGGAAAGTAAGCAGTCTTCTGGTCGAATCGGCCATGAGCATCGCTACTGAACGGGAAGGCTGGTGTTGAGGGAATGCCAGAGACCGGCCTGGGCTTCCCGGCAGGCCCAACGCAGCCGCCGAGTTAGCGATAATATTGCTTCCATGGGTCAGACCCAACTGTGAAAGACCTGGGTGTAACCTGGTGCTCCTGACAGTCACTGGCTGCCTCTGTTGCAGTTCCGTGGACTAAGGAGAAATAAAACCTGTGTTGGAGGGGGCTGTGGAGGAAGAGACCAGGAGAGCAGACGGTGCTTGGGAGCGCAGGGTAAAGGGATGTCGGAGAGGTTTGTGCGAGCGATGCTGGAGGGAGCTGGCATGGGACAGGTCTCCTTGAAGATCTGGCTCCTCCAGCATGGGTGCGCAGGGACCTGGCTGCGGCAGGGTGCAGGCGCCATGGCAGAGTCCTGGGCACGGATCCATCTTCCACCTGTGGAGGAGGATGCCCTTACTGCCGCGTGCGTGGCATGGCTTGCGGCGCATGTGTGCCATCCCAGGGGCTGTCCTGGCAGCACGAAGAGCCTGCACCCGCCTCTGCCCTGGGGTGGCTCGGCATTCTCGCAGGGGGCTAGCGTCGGGCCGTGCCCAGGCGCGGCCCCCATGGTGTCTCCTACCCAGGCACAGCCCTGCTGGCACTTGGAGAGGATTTTCAGGGGGCAGCCCCGCTCTTGCCAGAGCCCGGAGCAGGGGGACAGGCGTAGAGGTCTGCGGCTTGCCCGGGTGGTGCCAGGGCAAGGCCTGGGGCACCGTGCCCAGGGAGCTTCGCTTGCTTTGGCACCTGGTACAGAAGGCAGGAGCTGGGAGGTGGCATTTTTCTGCTGGGGGGCTTTCAGCGATTTCTGATTCCCTTCCTTTTGGAAGCCCTTCCACTGGTAACTGGTTTTCCTCCTTTCTCTCCCTGTCTTCTAATCCTATCTTCTTTTCCCTTCCCTCTTGCTGTGCTTCTTCCCTCTGACCCCCCTGTTTCCCCTTACTCAATATCAGTTACTCGGTTTCCGTTGCGGGTGCAGCTGCTCCAAACGTTCACCCTGACACCCCTGCGTGGGGCATGGCTCGCGTTTTCATGGATTATTTTTCCTAGTTGGAGGGGGGGAGCGGGCAGCCAGCCCCCCAACTCCCTGGGGCTGGAGTGTGTCCTGGTGCCACGGAGGGTCGGTCCTGCCCAGCCTGCAGGAGTGATGCCGGCTCTGCCCGCGGGCTGGTGTCAGGGGCAGAGCCAGCCCCATGGTGAACTCGCAGGACCGTGCCCGCAGCGTTTGCCCTTCACGTGTAGGAGGGTGGCTGAGGAGGCTGCTGGGCTTCCTCACCGGTGCAAATGTTTTCCTGCTGCTGTCTTCTCATGGGTTATTTTCTACCGTCTCTTCCGGCAGTGGTTGAATTTTAGCAGTGCTTTGTTCTTGGCACTTGTGAGGTCTTTAGCTGTCTTGCAGGACAAACACGTGAATGTACAAAGTGTGCATGTTAACAGCAACCTGGCATCCTCCCCTGTGCAGCAGCAGAGATAGACGGTGTGGTATATCGCATACCCACCGTGTCCTTGCTGCAGGATGCTCCGCAACCTTTGCGTGGTCCTCGCTGCAGTACCCATAGCTGTCTCAGCTGCCGAGCCCGTGGTCTTCTTTTACATTTCACAGATAACCTTTTGCAGGTTACATTTTCTGAATCGCTTGGTTTCAGCATTGCTGGAAACCTCTGCTAAATAATTGCTTCTGATGGGATTTGCCTGGAGAGCTGGAGAGGAAGGATGGACTTTGGAGTAAATCTGAGCTGCTGCATCTTGTAGGAAGGGGAAAGGGCCAAAAAGTAGTTTCTTTTCTTGCTCGCGCTCCTGGAAGTCTGACATAGTCTTAGGGCCTGTGGATGAAGCTGAGAGTGAAGCTGCTCAAAACACAGACCATAGCCTACCATGAAACCTCAGCCTTTGCTCATGGAGATTGCTAGAGCCAGCTGAAAGCAGGTGTTAGATCGGGGGGTCCCAGTTGGGTTGAACCAGCTGTGTTCCCCTGCCTCATGAGAGACGCCCCGACGGCTGTTAACGTGTCTGCTGGGAGCGTTGCTCCCGCTTCCATACTTCCAACAAAGCTGCGGATATTGCAGGTATGTCAGTGAGCCACCACCCGGAGCAAAACACGGTCCCTGCAGAGGATAGAGGGGCTTAGTCCCCGTCACGGCATCAGCCCCCTTATTTTCAGTCCCTTCCCTCCATCAGCAAGTTGCCAGGCTCTTTGCATAGACCCTGCCTCAACTCTTGCATGAATAATAATAATGAATTTAGTCCTCCCTGTTGGAGGCAGCTCAGCTTTCTGTTACTCATGCCAGCAGTCATCAGCAGTTAGGTAAAGTATGTTTGATGCTAACTCTTCTTGCTCCAATTGCAATGCAGGGCTCGGAGCATTGGGTATTTATAGAGAGAGAAACTCCTAGGCTGGAATCCATAGCTCTAAAGAAAGCTCTGGGAGTCAAGAAAGAAGAAGCCCATGCAGGTACCCCAGAGGTGAAAGCGAGTGCGAGCATATCAAAAGTGGAGATGGCAGTAGGGAAAGCCAAGGAAGCGGCAGGCCAGGAAGAGCCAGCAGATGCAGCCCTGGATACCCGGAGGAGAGCAAAAATGATCGCTAGTCCCGAGGATTTTGAGTCTGTCTGGGATGATGAGATCTATGAGAAGGAAAGCAGGGGGGAGCCCAGCCAGGAGGCAGAGCGCCTGCCAGCTCACAGTGCAGAGGAGCCCCAAGAGCAGGGCGAGGAAGCAACTACCCGTGAGCCGGGTCTGCCCAAGCCATGTCAGCAGCCTGAAGAGAGGCAAAGGTCCAAGATTTTGGGAGAAAGCGAAGTGGCCTCCAAGGAGCATGCTCCTGCAGCCTCCAGGAAGCAGGAGGCGAGAGTGCTGGCCACAGCCACAGAGCTCATTAAAATTAAAGTGAAGGCTAGTGACGACAGCTCGGAGACTTCTGCCACCCAGAGGATCATCTACTTAGGAGATCCAGAGGAAGAGGAGAAGGACAGTAAAACACACCAGCTCTCGGAGACTGATGGGCGGCTTGGCTTGGAGGAGAGCCCAGAAGCCACTGTGAACACATCCGGGGAGGGATCTGGGCATGTGGCACCTGTGACAGAAGGGTTCCAACCCCCTCCCTCAGCAAGGCAGCAACACAGCGCAGTGTCTGGAAAACCTGCTGAAGCATCGGAGCGGCCCCGGACAGGCTGCGATGGGACCAGCCTGGTGGGACGTCCCACCTCGGGTCAGGAGGAAGGGCTGCTCCCCCAGCAAGAGAAGACCTCTGCGGGGCTGACAGGCTGCGAAGTGCCCGAGGGAGGTGAAGCTCTACTGTGTTCCCAAGAGGTGGGACCGGAGGAGATGGATCTGCAAAGCCCAGTGGGAGGCTTGAAACCCTGTGGCCTGGCAGAGGACAGCCGTGGGGCTGAGGAGCACAGAGGGGGCCCAGTACAGAGCCCAGACACCTGCACGGCAGTGGAGGGTCTCTCGGAAAGGATTGGAGCAGATGGCGACAAGGAGGAAAGCGCCAGAGTGGTTCTTCAGATGGAAGAGATAGAGACCAAGTCGCCTCCATCAGCCGTGCCTTGGCAGGGCCACCCTCACACCGCCGCGGGGTCGGAGGGGGATGAACCCAGCACTCCTGTCCCTACACCCTTTGCCCAGCAATCCAGGCCTGTCCCTGCAGAGCCAGCCCCGGGCACCGAGCCCGAGGGCAGAGACCTGTCCCAGGGCACCAGCCCTGTAAGAGGTGTGGGCATACCCAAGGATGTGAACCCCCCGGCGGAGGTGGCATGCGAGGAGGCAAGTCCTGGAGTAGGCAAAGGAGCACCCAAGGACATGAGCCCTGCAGCAGAGGTGGCAATCCACAGAGGTGCCAAACCTGAATCTGAAGAACAACCCCAAGACATGGGCTTTGCTAGATGGAAGCCACACCAAGGTGCAATTCCTGTTGCAGGAGAACCACCCCAAAACACAGACGCTGCAGCAGAGCCGATCCATGTCAGAGACCCAGCCACAGGGAAGGTGTCCCAGGACATGGACCCTGTCGCAGCGAGAGCAACCCAGAGTGAAGTCCCTGGCACCGAAGAGGCGCTCCAGGAGGAGAAGCCCGTGATAAAAGAGCTCTCCCAGGGCATAGGGCCCACATCAGGGAAGATGACCAGAGATGAAGTCTCTGGGATGGAAGAATTATCCCAGGACAAAAGCCCTCACATGGAAGAGCTGCCTCCCAAGGCAGAAGAACCAGAACAACAGACCAAGGCCATAATAAGGGACCTGCCCCAAGAGGGTCCCGTGGCTGGAGGGCTCCTTCCCACTGCAGATCCCAAAGCACAAGAGCCACCCCGAGACTTGGAGTTTAATGCGGGACAAGATCTACAGGGCAGGAGCCCTACGGCAGGAGAAAATACCAGGGACAGTGACCTTGCTCCAGGACAGCCATTGCAGGATAAGTCTCCTTCCAAAGAAGCTGCTGATGTCCCGCAGTCCCGCTCCCCTGTAGCAGGATTGTGTCAAGGAAGCAAGACGTCCCCGCTCTCTACCTTGATCTATGAAGGCGGGGGAGAGCTGCAAGCAAGCAGTGGGACACATCCAGTAGAGTCTGGGTCGTTGATGTGCGTGACTGGGAGGACAGGAGCTATGTCCCAGGAGCATGGAGATGTCCCCGTGGCCCCAGGTAGCTGGCAGGACAGTGAGAGCTACAGGAAAACCTCAGTGGCCTCTAAGATTAAGATGTTCGAGCAAAGCGAAGTAGAGCAAAGCGCAGCCCAGGAGGACCAAGAGCGTATGCCTGAAGCTGAGACATCAGCAAAAGCAAAGGGGAAGATGGGTCTGGGACAGGACATGCTTTTGAACACAGGCCTCACCTCACCACCGGCAATGCCAGTCACTCCGGTGGGACCTGCGTCTCGTGTGGGCTCCTTGGCCCTCAGGCAAGGGGCTAGCTCAGGAGACACCTCCCAGCCTCTCTCTTTGAAGGAAGATGTTTCTGTTGACCTGGAGCACGAAGGAGAAGACAGTGCTGACCTGGCCTCCCCCGACTCTGGCTGCGAACTCACACTGGCAGAAGCCGTGGTAACTCTTCCGATGAACTGTCCGGACGGAAAGTTCATGCGCATGTTGTGTGGCTCTTTATTATCATGTTCAGTGGCTCCTCACACATCCATTGACTGACGGCAGTCGCTTTGCATCCCCTGTCCTTTTATGTATGTGCGTGTGGTCAGGCTTATTTGCTGAATGCAGACCCGCTGGCCCGTTGGTTCATCAGCTTTTGTTTTGTGACTGCCCCCACCCCCACCCCCCCCACCCCCGACATTTTGGCTCCCTGGAGAATGCCGGCTCGCTAAACCTGAGAGCGAGCACCCAAGCTTTGTGTCCAGGAGCAAGGGAGAAGACGGGGGGTGGCTGAAGGAGCTGCGACTCTGCCACGGACACGCACACACTCCTAGCAGCAGCGTGCCCACGCTTCCAGCTTCACCCTTGCATTTCTTACGTTGATATCCCTTCTTGCTTAGCTCGCCGGCCTCACCCACCCTCCCCTGTCTTGGGCAAGCTGGTGGCTGGATGATGAAATAGCTTTCTTTGCTCTCGTAAGCACTAGATCAGCTCCTGTAGAGTTCATTTCCTTACAACTAACCATTTTCTCTAATCCAGAGCAAATCTCAGGAACCAAGTGGGGAAGAAAAGGATTTATCTGACCCGTCAGTAAAATCCAGCCTGAAAGAAGAGAATTTAAAGACTGCTGTTCCAGTGGTCTTCCAGGTCTCAGTGCTGTTTTACTAACTGCTTCTTACCGTAGTATGAAAGCTCACCTTAACCAGCTGAGGGCTGTGTGCTTCCAGCTCCTCTCCCCATGGCAGAGCTGTTATGTCTATGTTTATACACACACACACACACGAAAACACGTGTGCAGGTGTGTTCCTCTGGAGTTTGCTTGACACCCTGTTTCTCATACCTCTCAACATCCCAGCAGTGCCAAGGGAAGGTTGGGCTGGCACAGCCGGGCCCGTTGCGGGGCTGGCTCTGGGCTGCAAACACTTGGAGCAGAGTCCGGGAGATGGGATTCCTCTGGCATCAGTGGGCTTAGACCTCTTCCTGAGGGAGAACTGCCTCAAGCGAAATGCAAAGGCCAGCACTGGGTCTAGGTTTCCCAAAGTCCAGCACGGCTCTAGATTTCCCATGGCTTCATGGCAAGGTGTGGGGAGGGGGGATGTGCCCTCTGATGGTGGAGTTGAGAGGTATGTCCACGTCTGGAGAAGAGCTATGGAGGGAGGTCATCCCTTGGCTCTGACCGTGCTGTCAATTACACTGACCAAACACTCAACCAGGTCATCCCTAAGACTCACCCCCAGCTGCGTCAGGCCTCTGGAGGGGGGGTGCTGTGTTGGTGGCGCAGATTCTTCCCCCCACCCTGCCCCGGCACAGGCAGCTGCCCCGGTGCGCAGGGCCGGTGGGCAGTCCCGGTGGGGATGGTCCTCCTGCCCTGGGGCGATGCTCCGCAGGGTCCACGCAGATGCTCAGTGGAATTGGCACATTCCTTCGCTTCTCCTTCGCTGTGCGTGGCTGATGGGGCCCTTTTCTTTCAAACTCTTCTCTCTTTCTTTCCCTTTGTTTGGTTGGTTGGTTGGTTGGTGTTTTTTGGGCGCCCAACCCCACTGACATCCGATGGCACTGGCGCCCGAGCCGTTTCTGAATGTCTCTTAACAGCCCTGTTGTTTTGCATACATCTGCTTCCACCGGGTGCGCTGACGTGCCTCCAAGCTGGCCAAGCTTTTCTGTGTGACTGACCCTTTTTTGAGATGATTAATTACCACTAGACTTTTGCCAAAACCAGACTGAAGAACCCTTCTCCCCCCACCCCGCCCCTGCAAAGTCGCTACTGTCAGAAAGGTTTCAGTCTCCATGCTTGAGTTGTGTTTGACTCTACTCTGTGATGTTTGCTGCAGCCTTCCTCCTCCTCCTCCTCCTCCTCCTCCCTTCTCCCCTGTCGGCACTGCCAGCGTTGCCGCCCCATGCGGTGCTCACTGTCTCCGTCTCTCTCCGCCATTGTGTCTCATTCAGAGAGCGGGCTTGAGGGAGGGCGCCGAGGAGAAAGCTAAGCCACCTCGGCACAGGGCTCCTGAGAGTGACACCGGCGATGAGGAGCAGGACCAGGAGAAGGACTCGGTCTTTCTGAAGGACAACCACCTGGCCATCGAGCGCAAGTGCTCCAGCATCACGGTCAGTTCAACCTCCAGCCTGGAAGCAGAGGTGGACTTCACAGTGATTGGTGACTTCCACGGCACAGCCTTTGAGGACATCTCCCGGAGCCTGCCCGAGCTGGACAAGGACAAGAGTGAAACGGAAGATGAAGGTCTGGTTTCCTTCCAGCACACTGACAAAGTAGTTGCCGGACTGGAAGAGGATATCAAAGGCGGGGAGAAGGTCTCCCAGCCCAGCTCAGATGTCTCCCAGCTAGAGGTACACAGGGACACCATTCCATTGAGACTGTCTCAGTGCCATCACGCCTCCATGTTCCTTGTCTGGGTGCCCAGTACTGCCTTGCTGGGGTGCACTCCCACATTGGTTTGGAAGAGCATGCCAGCTTTCAAACATCCCCAGGTTCCTGTCCGGTGTAGCTGTTTCCCCCCGATGCACGCTGTCGTCTGTGTTGCATGGCTCTGTTGTGTGTTTTGTGCATCTGCTAACCAGGAGAAGTCACCGCCATCTCTTCATCTCCTGCCTTTGGCTGCCTACCCCGTCCCTCGCACCACTACAGCATGTCAGCAGCTGGAAAGGGCACGTGTCACTAACCAGCGGCTCTGTCCTTGTGTTTTGCATGAAGTCAGTGACCAGTTTGTGTAGTGAAGAGAAATGTGCTGCCAACTAACCTCTCTGGTCGTGCCGGGGCTGGGAGGGGTTTCCAGAGGAGCCTGGGGGAGCCTCTCCAGAGCTTGTGGAGGGTCCCTCCTATGCTGGGAGCGATTGTAACGGGGTTGAGAAAAATGCATGCGGCATGCGTGTGGGATTTGAATGTACGCCACAGGGAGAGGACGGTAGAGCCGGTCCCAACTTGGACGAAATGCAGCCTTGCCTCTGCTCTGGGCCAGGGCCATCTCCTGCCCGGTCAGTGCTGGGGCAGCCCTCCAGCTCTGGCAGGTAAGTCCCCAACACTGGCTGGAGCTGCCAGGGTGAGTCTGGAGATGGAGTCAGGAAAAAGCTGCAGAATTAAAGACAGCTTTCTCTGACCCAGCCTGGAAACCCTTGTGTGGAGCATCCGACGCTGTGGGGTCACAGGGGGGCCGTGGGCAGGGGTGATCAGCCCCGCCGTGGCCGGTGCTTGGCAAGGGAGGCCGTTGGCCAAGCACGCCCTGTGCAGGAGCCCTTGGCAGCTCCAGTTTCCTGTAACAGGAGAGCGCTGGAAACCTAAACGTATCCCCATTCCGCTGAGGTTCTGACGCCCTGGGTGTGACCACAGCCGCCGGGAGCTGGTGCAGATCATAAACGCGCTGCGGGGTGTGAGTGAAATGGATTTGGTGGGTCTCACCCACCTTTTAAAGACCAGTTTGACCTAACCCATGGTGTCTATAAATCTATCCAAAAAAACTCTGAAAACCCCAGGGGCAGAGCATCAGGTGTGGTTTGGGGTACATCAGTCACACTGGGCACTTTGCGTGGTGGCCGTCCGCCCAGGGCGGCAGCCCGGCCTCCGCTCCTCGCCCAGGTGGGGCTCGGCACGACACTTGCAGGTCATCATACATGTGGGGCACTCGTGGAGGAGTGGGGCAGGGATGCTCTGCTCGTGGGGGCTGGTGCACAAGGAGCGCTCAGAGCTGTTGGCGTCGTGCCCCAGCGCCTGACTCGCTGTGTTTCTTCTGCAGTCGTCAACCCCAAAAACGGATGCTGTGACCGTCGGCCTGGGGCCGGGCGTAAAGAAGCCTGAAGCAGACGGCTCTGCTCCCCACCAGGTCGGCACCACGGACGCAGCCCAGGTGACGCGGTGGCTCTGTCCTCCTGGCCTTGCTCCCTGATGGCTCTGCCAAGCCTCAGTCCAGCAAAACTTGTCCTCAGACAGCAGCACGGGGGGGGCAGGTGGCTGAGTGGGGCGGCTGGGGGCCTCTGCTCCCCCTCGCCTTGCTGGAGTCCCCAAAACATCACAGCAAAGCCCACCCAGAGATATTCTGTGTGAGTCCCCGGCCCCATCTGCCATGCCACTGGGCAGCGCTGGCACATGGGGATGTCTCCAGAGGGTAACGGCCACCATACGTGCTCTACCGCACGTGTCCATGGCGTCGTCACCCTCCCTGGCTTCCTCTGGCAGCAAGGACGGCCACACCGTCCCTGAAAGTGTCACCCCCTCCCTGGCATCTCCAGGCTCACCAGGTTTCCTTTGCCCCGGCAGGTGGAAGGAGGCACCCCGGGCAGGGACGCCACCACCACTGCTCACGCTGGCACCACAGAGACAGCACTGGCGACCTCAGTAAGCAGGGCTGGCCCCTCGAGAGGTGGGGGAGACCCTGTCCCCTGCGGTCCCTCTGCTCCAGCGAGGGCGACTGGGGCCAGCGGTGCTGGGGGGGACCCTGCCCCACCGGGGACGTCTGCGGAGGGCGACCTGCCGTGTTTGCCCCCGCGTTGCATCCGAGCCAACGCGCCCGTCTGCTCTTCTTTCAGGATCACAGCACCAAGGCTGGGAAAGGAGCTGCTCCCGTGACAGACCTTCGCTCCCTCTCACCGGTGAGGGGGGGATGTGGTGCCAGCAGCAAGGCCATATGGGAGGTCCCTGCGGGGCTGGGGTGGGCTGGGGTTGGTCCCACAGGGACCTCTTCTGTGTTCCCAGCAGTGGCACCCTTGGCTGGTGTGTTGGTACTGGGAAGAAAAGGAGGATGCTGTGCTGGTTTAACCCTCGCCAGCAACTAAGACCACACAGCCGCTCGCTCACTCCCCCCATGGCAGGATGGGGGACAGAATCGTAAAAGTGAGGAAAAACTCACAGGTTGAGACGAAGGCAGTTTAATAGGTGGAGCAAAAGCCGTTCGCGCAAGCAAAGCAAACCAAGGAATCCATTCACCGCTTCCCACGGGCAGGCGGGTGTTCAGCCATCCCCAGGACAGCAGGGCTCCATCGCGCGTAACGGTGACTTGGGAAGACAAACGCCATCACCCCCAACATCCCCCCCTTCCGTCTTCTTCCCCCAGCTTTATATACCGAGCGTGACGCCACATGGCGTGGAACATCCCTTTGGGCGGTTGGGGTCAGCTGTCCCGGCCGTGTCCCCTCCCAACTCCTTGTGCCCCCCCACCCCAGCCCATCACTGGTGGGGTGGAGTGAGGAGCAGAATGGCCTTGAGAGCTCAGCAACAACCAAAAACATCGGTGCGTTATCGCCCTATGCCCATCCCAAATCCAAAACATGGCATTACACCAGCTGCTAGCAAGAAAGTTAACTCCATCCCAGCTGGAACCGTGTCAGTGGGGAAGAGCGAAACACAGCCATGAAATCATCTCCCGGCTGCAGAAACCCTTTCCTGCAGCTTTGTGTTTGGCATAGCTCTGGAAACCTCTCCCTGGCCCCCTCGAAAAACCTGTGTCCAGTTGGAAGCGTGGTGCAGTGTCTTTTTTTTCCCTTGACGCTCTCTCCCTTCCCGGGCTTGGCCGAGTAGGTGCATCCCGGTGGGAAGGTCCCAGCTCCCTGGGAGCCAGCACTGGGGACTCCCCTGTGGTGGCCCTGCTGATGCTGCTGCTCTCTGTCCCTCTGTCCTGCAGATCACCAGCGGCTCCGCTGGGAAGGAAGTGCTCACCAGCATATTCAGTGCCACTGCGGAAACCCTCTCCACTTCCACCACTACCCATGTTACCAAGGTAAGAGCAGCTCCAAAGGCGGGAGCCGGGGGGGTTCCTGCTGCAGGCCACTGGAATTTGTGGAGGGGTGGGTTTATATCGTGGTTGGTACGGCAGAAAATGCCCCTCTCCTCCTTACGAGCCAAAAAAGTGTATGCTATCCCGTGGGGGATGGTGAGCCAGCACAGCATCTGGCTCAGCCCTGCTGGCCTCTCCCAGCCAGCCCATGACCCTGGGCAAGGACAGCCAGGCATCAGGTGGCCATCACCCGCGTCCCACCCACGGGGACTGCGAAAACATGCTGTGCCCACCTCTGCTCGGTAGGTTGGGAGGGCAGGGAGACGTTGGGGCGAGAAGGAGGAGCAGGGCGGTGTCACTGACCTCCTGATGCCGACTGCCGGGGTGGAAGGGACTCGGAATTAGGCTGCCAGCAGCGTGCATGCGAGTCCCTGCCCGCGCAGCTGGGGTGAGTGTTCCCAGGTGTACCTACAGCCAGACCCCAGGTCCCCCTGGCCCAAGAAGCCCACAGCACCAGTGCTGGAGCATCTCACCTTGGGTCGGGTTTATTAGAGCTGGAGCGGCACAGGCAAGGGGGAGTGACAGTAGGAAATGGAGGAGATGACGCTGCATCAGAGAAACCTCACCCATGGCCGTTTAGTTCCAAATTAAGTGCACATAAATGAAAGCAGAAGCTCAGGGAGGGACCGGAGCAGGAAGGAGGGGTGCTTGGTACCCGCCACCCGGCCTTTTCCTTTCCTCCTCGCCTGTGGCCAGCTGTGTCTTGCTGGTTCTAACCATGCACCGAGTCGAGGGTAGTGGGAGATGCGCTAACTTGCGGGGGATTTCCTAAGGTGATGCTGGCATTGTCCCTCCTCCCGCGGGCCGAGCTGCATCCACCAGGAGCTGGCCTGTGGGACGGCTGTGGGTGAGTGCTTTCCCTCTTGTTGTGCAGACTGTGAAAGGAGGGTTTTCCGAGACCCGAATAGAGAAGCGCATCATTATCACAGGAGATGAAGACGTGGACCAGGACCAGGTAGGAGCAGGACACCGTAGCTTTGCCCGGCTCAGGCTGCCCCCAGCTGCAGCACCACATGCTTCTGGTTCTAGCTCATACCTGTTTACTCCTTCTTTCCAAAAACTGTCCCTGAGACCCCAAACCCACCGGCTCTGTCTGGCACCCACGTGAAGCCCCAGCCCAGCTCCCATCAGCACCCATTGCAGCGGTGGAGCGGCAGTAGAGATTACATGCCAGCACAGAGCCCAGTGATGGGAATCACCTTTTCATTTTCTTAAAACAAGTTTCCAGTTGCCCTTTCGCTGCTGAAACACTCCAAAGTGACCCAGGTTCTTCCTCCCTTTCCAGCACACTCTCACTACAGGTTGACTCTCTCCAAGTGATGGTGTTTTGCATCTGCCTCTGTGATACAGGAACAAAAAGTGACAAACTGTTATGATGAAATAACAGAGATTGACACGAATCTCTAGGGCCGCAGGGTAGTTTTCCTGTGGCCTAACCCTTTGGGATTTGTTGCTTAAGAAGAAAAATTAAAGAGCTAAAGTATTGAAAATGCTTTAAAGTAATGTTTAGATGTTGTTAGAATTAGGATAATAAATTTAATTACATTATGATTGTAGATTTTTATAGAATCATAGAATGGCTAGAGTTGGAAGGGACCTTAAAGATCATCTAGTTCCCACCAGGAACTGCTGCAGAGAGAATTGCTGCTCTTCCTTTGCTTGGGTTTCAGTTGGGAGCCTGGGACATGGCGCATCTCTACAGAAAATAAACCAGCAAGAGAAAGGCAGTGCATGAGGCATCCCAGTGGCATCCCAATCCCCGATCAGTGGTGGGCTCCAGCCTCTTCTGCCAGGCTACTGTGGGTTCAGCTTTGAACCTCTGCATCCATGTCCTCCTGGAATCCCACTCGGCTCCAGCTGCTTTCTGTCCACTGGTTCTGTCTGGCTGAGGGCGATGTGCCAGGTTGCAGGGAATCATAGAATCGTAGGGTGGGAAGGGACCTCTGGAGATCACCCAGTCCAACCCCCTGCCAGGGCAGGGTCACCCAGAGCAGGTGGCACAGGAACGCGTCCAGGCGGGTTCTGAACGTCTCCAGAGACGGAGATTCCCCCACCTCTCTGGGCAGCCTGTGCCAGGGCTCTGCCACCCTCAAAGTCAAGAAGTTCCTCCTCATGTTTAGGTGGAACTTCCCATGGCCAAGTTTGTGCCCGTTACCTCTTGTCCTGTCACTGGGCACCACTGAGAAGAGCCTGGCCCCATCCTCCTGACACCCCCCTTTCAGTATTTGTAAATGTTGATAAGGTCCCCCCTCAGCCGTCTTTTTTCCAGACTGAAGAGACCCAAATCCCTCAGCCTTTCTTCATCAGAGAGGTGTTCCAGTCCCCTCAGCATCTTGGTAGCCCTTTGCTGTCCCCTCTCCAGCAGTTCCCTGTCCCTCTTGACCCGGGGAGCCCAGAACTGGACCCAGCACTCCAGGTGCGGCCTCCCCAGGGCAGAGCAGAGGGGGAGGATGACCTCCCCCCACCTGCTGGCCACACTCTTCTCGATGCACCCCCAGGATGCCATTGGCCTTCTTGGCCACAAGGGCACATTGCCGGCTCATGGTCATCCTGTTGTTCCCCAGGACTCCCAGGTCTCTTTGCACCGAGCTGCTCTCCAGCAGGTCAGCCCCAACCTGTCCTGGTGCAGGGGGTTATTCCTCCCCAGGTGCAGCACCCTGCACTTGCCCTTGTTGAATTTCATAAGGTTTCTCTCTGCCCAACTCTCCAGCCTGTCCAGGTCTCTCTGGATGGCGACACAGCCTGCCGGTGTGTCAGCCACCCCCCCCAGCTTTGTGTCATCGGCGAACTTGCTGAGGGCGCACTCTATCCCCTCGTCCAGGTCATTGATGTATATTGATATACTCTTCAGTATATTTACTGAAGAGGACTGGACCCAGTACTGACCCCTGGGGAACACCACTCCTCACTGACCTCCAACTAGACCCTGTGCCCCTAATCACGACCCTCTGAGCTCTGTCTTTCAACCAGTTATCTATCCACCTTACTGTCCATTCATCAAGCCCACTCTTCCTAAGCTTCCCTATGAGTGACGAGAAATGCTTTCATCCTTCTGGTTTCTAGGCGTTGGCTTTAGCAATCAAAGAGGCAAAACTACAGCATCCCGACATGCTGGTAACCAAAGCTGTGGTATACAGAGAAACAGAACCTTCTCCAGAGGAAAGGGACAAGAAACCTCAGGTAGGTGGAGAAGTTGCCAGGTGTGATCTGTAGCTGCTGTGAAGGGGTGGCTGTAACTGGGCAAGTGTCTCTGATCCCCACCAGCTCCAGGTTGCTGCTCCTCAGCACTAAGAGTGGCAGCTCTCGGCCAGTGTGATGGCCACCTGGTTGTGGTTAGAAAGCCAGCACCATGCCACCCAAAGCAATTCTGCAGATGTCACCTTGCTGTCCTGCTCAGCAGAGGGCTCAGAGTCATTTGCATGTAAAGAAGAAAGGACCCGCTTGTCCCCCTGGGTCGGCGAGGGAAAGAGGTGATACCAGTTTTGTGGATGGGCTGAGAAACTTGGCTACAGGTTCTGCAAAGCCAGTCCAAAGGATCAGAGCAGTGTTTGCAAAAGAAAAAAGAGGTTTCTTTAGTCCCCTTCAGATGCCCAGGTTGTCCTTTTATACACACGCAGGTGCGGGCAGCGGCACAACAAGGTTTGCACCTCCCCACAGATGCCCCAAAGACATTTTTCCTGAGGGCAAAGCTGGCTTGAGGAGCCCTGCCCCGCTTTTAGCCCCCCACTCCGACCCCAGTGCTGCCCCCTCAGCCGGGTCGCTGCGGGGCTCGGGCGGTGGCACAGCCCAGCAGACCCGTGTGTAGGGTAGAGGATCGTGGTGGAATGGAGAGGGGTAGCTTCCGAAGGCAGCTTCACTGCTGGAAAATGTACGAGGCGCTGTGTCAGCAGCCAGGCTGCCCGCGCATTTCGAGAGGCCTCTTTGGCAACGGGAGGTTTGTGTTTCTTTATCGTGTGAAGATTTTGATTTGTCGGCTTTTACGCTTGGAAAAGCGACCAGCTCCGTTGCAGTTTGGAAGGTCAGAAGAGGCTCTTGCATCTGGCTAACCTTACCTCCTACGGCAGGGTACAAACAAGCGAGCCCAGACTCTTCTGCGGTCACTTAGGGAGCCACCCGGCTTGAACTGAATGGCTTAAAGTAAGGGAGCAGTGACCCACCATTATCGCCCCCGTACACCAACATACAGCAGGAACTGAGAATTCCTGCTAGTCACCAGAAATCCTGGTAATTAAGTGCCAACTGCGGCCCCAAGCGTTTGCAAATTTACTCTCCAGTGCCCTCGTACAAAGAGGAGCCCTTTTATAGCCAAAGAGATCAGCCTCCCCTCCTCCCGCCCCCGCGCCGCCATGACCGGTCGTTTCCATCTGCCTTATACAGGAATCTTGACCAACATGTTCATGGAAGTCGGCATCTGTATTCAAACCCGGAGAACAGCGGAGAAGGAGCCTTCATGCTGGGTTTGTCAGCAAGACATAGACATCCCGGCTGCAATGTTCATGGCGAGAGACAAAAATTTTTAAAAAAGGAATAGCAAATATATTATATATATATATACATACATACATATATATATATATATATAAAAAAAAAAAAAACAGGAAACAAAATGCATCCTTGCACTGCTGCTATATGCTGGAAATGAATGGCAAACAACACCACCAACAAACAAAGCCAACCCTCTGCAGATAAATTGAAGAATTTACTGGATTGGTGATAAGATAAGATTTAAAACATCGTAATAATAACAATAATATTGTTAACAATACAATAAGCCACCATCTTGCATGTTACATTAAAGGATACACAATCATGAGTTCATTTGTTGCACACTGAATGGAAAGGAAAACTGCTTTGCAACAAAGCAAGAAATAAGCAAACTGAGACAAAAAAAACCCACAAGCAGAAGCAAAACCATTCCCCACCTCTGGAAAGAAGAGAGAAAAACATTGAATTTGTTACCTTAGAGTTATTTTCTGATTTGCAAGTGTCGTTTCGCCCTTCTCCTCATTTCATGCTGGTTCTTTTGCATCTTTTGGGGTTATGTTAACTCTTCCCCTTCCGTTCCTTGCCTTCTTCTCTGTGCACTTGTCCAACCTCTTGTTCTCTGAAGGTATTTAAGAATGGGTTTCATTTCAGACAAAGCAAATGATATGTATATGGTTTCTCATTTATAAAAAAGCAGCCTGTAGGGGTTTCACATGGATGTGCATTTAAGTTATGTATATTATTATATATAACGAGGGGGGAGGGAGGGAACAATACTGAAATAATTCAACAGTGCTGGTAAATATGATGGCGACATTTTTAAATTATTAACTCTTTGATTGACTGTGGTTGGTGTATTTGGAGACTCTTAGATCATTCGTGGGACTCTCGGTCCTGCAAGAAGAGAACGGGGAAGGTTTCAGCCGCTGCTGTTCCGCGGAGGGGGGGGGAAGGGAAGAGGGCAAGAGACGGGAGATGTCCCCGCGGGCTGATCTGCAGGGGATGGTGGTTGGATTTGGAGGGGCAGTGGTGACTTGGAGGGGCAGGGAAGGAGTTTGAGGCTGTGGCTCTGGCAGCTGTAGGCAGGATGGTCTCCCCGGCCCCCACCCAGAGCCACGGGAGCCAGATGGGAGCAAGGTGGCAGCCGCAGGACTGCGTTCATTGCTCCTCTCCGGCCCACTGAGCCGTGCCGGTGGTTGGGGTGGTTTTGCTTTGTTTCTGGATCCCAGTAATGAAGTTACTTGAGCTTTTGTAGTAGGGTCGAAGGCGGAGGGGTTGTTTCTGCCCTGCCTCCCCCGCTGCCTGGGGTTTGATGGCAAGGGCTGCCCGAGGCGCTGCGGGCTGGTGACAGCAGTGGCAAGGCGATGGCAGTCCTTCCCCTGACCTTCCTTGGGGGCGGGCAGCGGAGAGGCAGTGCTGTCTCCATCACTGCAGAGCGTCCCCAGCATCCCAGGCTGGATGAGAGCCCAGGTCCTCTGCGTAAGAAGGGGCGTGTCGAGGAGATGTCAGTGGAGCTGCCTTCCCCCAGCTCATCCCAGCTCGGCCTTTAGCCACAGGCTTCTTCTCCGGCTGCCTTTGGAAGGGGATCATGGGCCAAGCCCAGGGCCTCGTACACTGTGAACCAGGCAGTTAGGGTAGACTTGGAACCAAAATCAGAAAGGAAAGGAAATAAACGGGTTTCCTTCTCGGAATCGTCTCTAGCTCCTGCGGAAACAGAAGGGCCCACGATTCTGCACCATTTTGCCTTTAGTCTCCCACCCCTCACACAGACCGTGCCCAGCAATAGGTGCGTTTTGCCAGGTCCTGCAGTGGCTCGGAGGAGGACAGGGAGCAGGAGAGCCTGCACCGCGGGGATGTTGTGGCCAGACCCCGCTTGCCGCCTCTTCTGTCCCAGGAGAGACCCTGATCCCTGGCAGCCGCGGTTCACCAGATGCTTGCTAGTATGTCCCCGTGAAGTCTGTTCTCCTTCTGGCAGAGAGGTTTCTGCTCCAGGCAGGAGCACAGGCTGCTTGGGAAGCGGACGGAGCTGCTGGCTGGCCCCAGCGCTGCCAGGTCCCAAGGGTCTCCCCAGCTTCCACCCGAGCGCCTTCAGCTACCTTTAGAGACCAGATTCCCAACCAAAAAAGAGTTAAGGCGGTTGCAAAGAGGCTCCTTTTCTCTCTTTTCTTTTTTCAATACACCCAAACCAGCTGTGATCAGCAGTGGCACTTACGGAGGGAGAGGCGGGCTGGCGGGGGGACTTGTGGTGCTGGTGTTCATCGGCACACTGCGCGTTCCCTACCCAGAGGAGCCCACCTGGCTCCGGCACCTTTACAACCCACCAGAGGCTACTGTGAAACTAGCTACTTGCTTTTGACATTGTGTACAGGTAGGAAATCGAAGGTTACCGTTAAAATTAGTGGCCTTACACAGTTAGACTTGATGTGCGCTTGGACTGAAACGAGTTACGTTTGGAGTGAGCAGATCCAGTCCCTGGCTTCCGCAGCGTGTTTAATGGGTGGCAGTGTTTTAGAAACTTAAAATAAATTTAAAAAAAAAAAAAAAAAGAAAAGAAAAGAAAAAAGAAAAGAAAAAAGAAAAGAAAAAAGCTCACTGCTTCTTCGCCTGGCAGGGTGTGGGCTTCTGCTGCTCAGCAACAACCGATGCCGCCGCGGGCTCAGCTCCCCCAGCCTGCCCATCACCGTGCTGCGTTTCAGATAGCTGATCACTGCGTGGTTCCTTCCAGGGGCCTTTCTGTTGAAAGGGGTGGGAGACACGAGTGCCTGTTTTTACCTGATCCCACAAATTCATTCCAAACCTGGCCTGCGATTGCATGAGTAATAACAGTAACAATAATAATAATAATAATAATAATATTTATTTTTATTTTAGAAGCACCTTACCAACCAACTGCAACGCTCTGTTGTTCCTTCACTAACTCTCCTTCCCTTGTTCTCCCTCTCCCCCCTTCGGTCATACTCCTTTTCAGTGCTCGGTGGTGTATGCGTGTGTGCTCACTGTTCTTGTATTCAATAAAAGTGAAATAAATGTGTTTGATGCTAAATCAGCCTGGGGCCTCAGTGGACTCTTTCCTGCCAAGAGGGTGGAGAAGTGAAGGGGGGACCTTGCAACCGGGGTCTCGCACGTGGAAATACTTCACAACCCATAACCAAACTTGGCCCTGTCTAAAGCGAAGATGACACCAGGTTGGGTACTGCGGTGGTGGAGCTGGGAGCAGCGGTGTGTGGCAGCTGCTGACCATCATACACAGGCGTGGGGCGGCGAAGGAGGTTGTGAGGATGCTCAAAAGGCAGAGAGAGGAGGCATCAGCTGCCCCTGAGGAGCCTGACTCTGTCATCCGGGGAGGGAGGACGTGGTGCTGTGAGGGCATTGAGAAGGACATGGACCTGTTGGAGCAGGGCCAGAGGAGGCCACGGAGATGCTGGGAGGGCTGGAGCCCCTCTGCTGTGAGGACAGGCTGGGAGAGCTGGGGGGGTTCAGCCTGGAGAAGAGAAGGCTCCAGGGAGACCTTGGAGCCCCTTCCAGTCCCTAAAGGGGCTCCAGGAGAGATGGGGAGGGACTCTGGATCAGGGAGGGGAGCCATGGGACGAGGGGGAACGGTTTTAAACTGAAAGAGGGAGATTTAGATGAGGTATCAGGAAGAAATTCTTTGCTGTGAGGGTGGCGAGCCCCTGGCCCAGGTTGCCCAGAGAAGCTGTGGCTGCCCCATCCCTGGAGGGGTTCAAGGCCAGGTTGGACGGGGCTTGGAGCAACCTGGGCTGGTGAGAGGTGTCCCGGCCCATGGCAGAGGGGTGGCACTGGATGGTCTTTAAGGTCCCTTCCAACCCAAACCATTCTGTCAGTCTATGATCTGTCCCGCTGTGGGGTCTCCATGTCTCTGTCCCGCCGTGGGGCTCTGGGTCCATCTGTCCCATCGCAGGGCTCTTCTCCCTCTGTCCTGCTGCAGGGCCCTCAGTCCCGGGCTGGGAGGACTGGGGTGCCCGGGGGAATGGCTGCCAGCTGGGCGGCTGGGGCTGGGGGAGCGAGACCGCCTTTGGGGGACGTTGGGTCAGAGCGGAGCAGCCATGGATGGTCCTGGGAAGGCAAAGGGGAATAACGTCCGCCTCTGGAGTCCCGGGAGCAGCGGGAGGATGAGGGGGGGGGGCGCGGAACGACCGTGCCCGGAACCGCGGTGCCGCCCGGGCGCTTTTCGGGAAGGACCGGGAGGGCGCAGCGGTTCCGGGCGCTGAGGAGCGGGCCCGGGGCGCTGGCCGCGGCCTGTCCTGCCCCGCCATGGCGGCCCCGCGGCTGGAGCCCGAGCTGGCCCGGCAGCTCTTCTTCGAGGGCGCCGCCGTGGTGGTGCTGGGCGTCCCCGAGGGCACCGAGTTCGGCATCGACTACAGCACCTGGGCCGTGGGGCCCCGGTTCCGCGGCGTCAAGATGATCCCGCCGGGCCTCCACTTCCTACACTGCAGCGCGGGGCGGGCGGGCGGCGGCCGGGAGACTGGCCCCCGCACCGGCTGCTTCCTCAGCCTGCAGCGGCGGGAGGTGCGGGTGCTGCGGTGGGACCCCGCCGGCGAGGCGGTGGGGCTGGCGGCCGCGGGGGAGGCCGAGGCCTTCCGGGAGAACCTGCAGGAGATGGACCCCTTCCTCGGGCCCTACCCCTACGAGACGCTGAAGAAGTGGGTCTCCCTCACCAGCTTCATCAGCGAAGCTGCCGTGAAGAAGCTGCAGCCGGAGAGCGGGTGGATCTGCGCCTTCTCGGAGGTGCTGCCGGTGGTGGCCGGGCGGCACACCCAGGACCGGGCGGAGCAGCACCTGCCCCGCTTCGACGCCGAGTGCCGGAGCTACGCCGAAGGCATGGCGCGGCTGCCCCAGATGAAGCCGAGAGCCGGCACTGAGATCCGGTTCACTGAGCTGCCGAAGCAGATGTACCCCGACGGTGCTACGCCGGAGGAGATCACCAGGCACAGCATGGACCTCAGCTACGCGCTGGAGAAGGTGATTAGCCAGCGGTACGCCAGCCAGCCTCTGGATCTGCTCGGTGAGTACCACCTATCACTGGGTAGAGTCTTGGAGTGCTTTCATAGAGTCATAGAATAGTTTGCGTTGGAAGGGACCTTTAAAAGCCATCTAGGCCAACCCCCTGCCGTGAGCAGGAACAACTTCAACTAGAGCAGGTTGCTCAGAGCCCCATCCGACCTGACCTGGAATCTTCCCAGGGATGGGGTATCCGTCACCTCTCCGGGCAACCTGGGCCAGTGTCTCACTGCTCTCATTGTAAAGAATTTTTTCCTTCCATCTAGTCTGAATGTCCCCTCATTCAGTTTAAAACCGTTCCCCCTCGTCCTATCACTCCACTCCCTGATCAAGAGTCCCTCCCCAGCTCTCCTGGAACCCCTTTAGGGACTGGAGGGGGCTCTGAGGTCTCCCCCAGAGCCTTCTCTTCTCCAGGCTGAACAACCCCAACTCTCTCAGCCTGTCCCCATAGGAGAGGGGCTCCAGCCCTCTGATTATTTTTGTTGCCCTCCTCTGGACCCGCTTCTGCTTTGGAAGAGTAAAGTAATTTCTCTGTAAAGTGAGAGCCCTGGGATGAAACCTGCACCTGTTATGTGGGCCCTGTTCCCTGGTGCCCTGAGGCATCTCTCGTAATGACAAGACAGAAGTTTGTGGGGTTTTTAGCAGTTACAGGGCCTGTTCCAGTTGCGCTGGCGCGAGGACATTGTGCTCAGTGTCCAGAGCTGCCAGCCTGCCACGTTTGCCCCTTTCACTCCTGGGTGCTGTGTTTGGTGCCCAGGTTGCCTCAAATTAAGCCAAAAGCAGCAATTGCCGGTGGCCATGAGCTGCACCTCATGCAAAGGGGGCCTGTCATCTGGCACCAGCCTGGCACTCTGCCTGTGAAGTGAACCTCCGAGGACGGAGCTGACGGAATCCTGGAAGAATTGAATGGGGCTGAGCAGACAATTTTCAGGTTCTTGTTCCCATGTCAGTGGTATGGGGTCTCCCAGCAGGCAGTTTCCGAGGTAGTAGCCGGTCCCCTCCCTCGCTGGAGCAGCAGCAGCTCTGTTGCGTGCTGCTGGCGACTCTCTGTGGCAGCGTTCGGGGTTTGCCAGCCCTCCCGCAGGAGACACCCACAGCGAGGACTGCGGCTCCCGCTCACAGCGCCTTAATTACTTGCCAACCTTTTTTGGCAACTTGTGATATGAATAAGTATCAAATCTGTAGAGGTCCTGAAGTGTGGTTTTGTTCCATGGTAGGATGGAGGGCGGGCTCGGGAATCCAGCTGAGCTGGAGCCTCAAGGCTGCTGAGGTTTGGAATAAGACTTTGTTTTTACCATCTTCCATTTTTCTCTATATTAACATTATACAATTTAATCTTTGTCGAAGACAACTCTAGGATATACAATGAATGAATTACCTTAGGAAATGGTGATGCCATTGTTCTGATGCTGATCGTAGCTGATGCTAAGCATCCAGTGAGATGAACCCTGGCTCTTAATTCAACGAGATAAAAACATCCGTTAATGTACTGCTCACTTCTCCCAGTGTTCCCACAGCCCTCGCGTTCAAGGGCAGTAGCATTTGCACTCCTGTGTGGCTCTGGAAACCCGGGCACAGGCGGAGTGAATGCTTGCAGAATAACAGCAATGTGTGACTTCTTATTTGAGTGTCATTTTGAGAACACAGATGACCCTGGAAGTCCTTAGGTGGCTGTGTACTCCGATTGCCCGTAAAGTCACTCTCCAAAGATGATAATTGCAGTTACAGGTGGACCTGCCCGATTGTGCTTTGCCTTTTCTCCAGCTGAAGAGCAGAACATTAGGAAATAGTCAGTGTTTGGAGTATTGATTGCTATTAGCAGAATCTCTGGAAGGGCAGAATGCGTGTGCAAAAGGCAAACCCAGAGTTTTATGCGATCATATACGGAGCTTTTGAAAGGACATGTACCTTGGATGTGTTTTTAGTCTTATGTGTGTTTTGTTTTGTTTTGTTTTCCTTTGCTGAATATGCACAGCTGAGTTGCAGTTTGCTTTCGTCTGCTTCCTGATCGGGAATGTATATGATGCATTTGAGCACTGGAAAAGACTCTTGAACATCCTGTGCCGATCTGAAGATGCCATAGGGAAGTATCAAGACCTTTACATCAATCTCATTTCTGTGCTGTATCACCAGCTTGGTGAAATCCCAGCTGATTTTTTTGTGGACATTATTTCTCAGGACAACTTTTTAACCAGCACCTTACAGGTACGTTTGCGGCTCTCTCTTGAAAAATGAGAGTGAGGAGAGGGCACGCGGGGCATCAGAGCAAATTCAGGGCGAAGCTACAAAAGCAATTAAGCTGCTGTTGAGCTGCGTGGGAGATACTGAGCCTATCTAAGCCCGCGCATATTTTCTTTCCCTTTTTCCCTGTGTTATTTACAAAGAAATGCCATTTCCTTGTTATCTCAGAGTTTGACCATCTCAAGCTATGCCTAGAAGCGTCTAATGCAGTATAAAATTGAGTTAATCTGCATGCAGAGAGGCCAGCAAAGGAAAGGCTAATGAAGATGGCTGCAACAGAGGCTGGGGACTGTGGGTTTTTTATGGTGTTTTCCTTGGAAATAGTGCTTAAAGTAGCCCGCTACATTGCCATGCTCACATCTGATGTGAGTGGACTGTGCTAGCATACTTTTTCTAAAAAATTTTTAAGGCCTTTGGTTACATGAAGCTGATGAGCTGTTAGAGAGGCTGAGCAAATGCAAGATGATGTTTGTTTGTTTATTTTTTTCCCAAATGCCATTCATTCTTTTTTTTTTTTTTTTTTTTTTTTAATAAAAACCCCAAAACTTTGGCATAAAAGGCTGCTGATGCTGATTTTTGGTCATCTTGAATGCTATGCTTAGTATGCAGAGAAGTTGCCGTGAAACCTTATCGAGCTTCGGGCATCGATAGTATTTAAGAAGCTTTTCCATTCCTGTTAGCCTTAAGCAAAGCTGAAGATTTTCTGTAGTCAAGTCCTTATCCAGAGGGGATTTATGGTTAGTCCCAAATGCAGAAACCACTGCTTCTGCTGAGACGGGCATCGGTAAATCTGCAATTCGGGACTAGTAAAACCAGTTACTCCCACTGCTTGTAACCACGCTAACAGCTCAGCAAACAGGCTAATGAAAACTTGGTTTGGAAAAAAAAGAAAAAAGAAAAGCCAAAACCAGATACACTGTTGAAGCTCAGCACTGGCAACTTAATCCCAGCAGAAACAGTTGTAAGTTATGTTGCAGGTGCTTGATGCAAAGCCCTAGCGCCTTCGCCTTTCTCCAGGCGTGGCTGCGTTTCTCTACTTGTGACTCCAAGTTCATGCTCTAGATTTGGGGAGAGGGGAGGTGTTTGTTTTTAATTTGCTGGGTAAAATGTTACAGGAGGCATTTGCTTTAATCGAGTGACTTTCTTCGCTTTTTTGGAATTTGGATTCGTAGAAGTCTCAATTTTTTAAAATGGTTATTTTATTTTCATTGGTGGGTTTTTTCCATCCCGTTACGGGACTGGAAAACCCAGCTCTATTTGCAGCAAACTCACGGATCGACATTTTGCACTTGTCCGTTTACAACAGTACAAAGAATGTGTCAGCCAGCCATTCTCTCCATCCGGTGGGAGTTTTGGAAGCACCCTCTCTTGCTGGCTGTCTTTCCTTTTTGGATACCTGGGTCTTGTCCGCCCTTGGATTTCATCAGTCTGTGTTTTCTACTGAAGCGGTGGAAGCTGATGCCTTTAGGTGGCTGCGCGGGCTGCAGGATCACTGCTGAGCCCTAGCAGGAGTCCCTGCATTCCTAGGAACAAAGAAGAAATTTGCCTTATTGCTGAACTGAGCCTCTCCTTGCTAAAAGTTCTCTGTTTCTCTGTTCCCGTGGGATTTCCATGCTGAAATAATGCCAGGGAACCTCTGGGACTTGCCTCACCCAGTCGCTTTATGTACACAGCCATCAGAATTAACAACCTTAACTGGGTGTAGGCAGGTGGATCGGAAAAAGTGCAAAACGGTGTGCGTGTGGGGGTGTATTATCTGTGCGTTAGCTTTTGCTCAGCTTTTGAATACAGCAACTTTATTTTTGGAGTCTGATCTAAGGTAAGAAGAGTACACCATAACCTCCACCCCATATGCAGCCGTAACAATGTTTAAAGAAAAAAAAATATTGATGAAATAACTAATTTCATGTGCAATTCATTGAGGAGAAGTGGGAAGTATAATCTTTTAAATTTTTTTTTTTTTTTTTAATAGCAGCCTCGCTGGGTAAGGGAGTTCTGTTATGAAGAGGCAGTTTCCTGGTAGAACGAACAAGGAAAAGGCAAATTTTCCTAAGCAAAGCAGCAAACTTTGCTGCTCGTTGTCAGTGTTTTATCCAGCTGTCAGTAGATCTCTCCCAAATAAGAGCCTGCTTTTTTCCCAGGGGGCTTTGCCTTCACTGCCATTAAGCAATGATTTTTTTTTTTTTTTTTTTTTCTGTTTGGCTTTGAAATACAAGTTTCTTCCTATGGAGATGAGTTCCGGATCATGAGTTGAGAAGAGGAGCAGAAGCAGGCTGGTGAGAGTTGGGCTCTGAGGCTAAATGCCCTGTTTAATTGCAGACAGGTGCTTTAACTCTCAAAGTGCTAACAGAAGCTGTGAATTTGTGAAAAGTTAATAGATTTGTGTTTGTCTGGATGACGGAGAGGAGCCAGCCTTAGAGGTTAGTCCAGATTCCAGTGCCCTGTAGCCAAGGGAATGGTTGTGCTGGGGATAATTGGACTTTTTCCGGAGAGCTCCTATTCTTCTCTTACCTTCATGGTCACTTTATTAAAATAGTTTTTGCTGCGTCCCAAGGTGTTGGTGATACCGTATTACAAAAGTACTTTGGGGGTTCTCCTGGACCATCCGACCATGAAAAAGACGGGTGTAATTACCTGTTGGCCTTTTTGAAACATGCTGTAAAGTTGGCTATGTGGCAAATGAAAACAGATAGTCCTCTCTTTTTTTTTTTTTTTTCTTATTTTTTCTTTTTTCCCCCCCTTTCTGCTCAGACATTTTTCTTTGCTCACACTTTGGAGTATTTCAGAATTTTGTAGCAGGTCTTTAATTACATGTGTACTCCTTGAAACAAAGTTGTTACCTTAATACAAATATTTCTAAGGCTGAGTCAGTGGAGCGGAGGCGGGATGTCTGTCTTGGCGGTGGGATGAGAGGAGACGTGTAGGCTTTGTTTAGGTAGCCCCAAAGCTGGAGTGGTTTCCAGGGTGGCAGGTCCCTTACCAATGGCCTACCTGAACCTTTTCCTCCTACGCCCTGTTAGTGACATCTTTGTAGGAAAGGGAGGCACAGCTTGTGCCGTGGCTCAGTTCTTACTGACCTCTACTCTGTTCTTTTAGGTGTTTTTTTCCTGCACGTGCAGCGCTGCTGTTGACGGGACCCTAAGGAAAAAAGCTGAAAAATTCAAGGCTCACCTAACGAAGAAATTTAAATGGGACTTTGAGGCGGAGCCTGACGACTGCGCTCCTGTAGTGGTAGAACTTCCTGAGGGCGTGCAGATGGGCTAAGCAAAATGGCCGCTTCGGAACAAACAGCTTTTTAAAATAACTCTTTCTCCACATTTTCTCCAGCCTTGCAAGCTTCCTAGAAGCTGACTCCAATTTCTGCTCTAGAAGCAGATGTGGAAAACCCAGGAGGATTCCTAACTTCGCGAGGAGACCAGAATTAATGGAAGAGTTTGAGTATTGTCACACAGCTACTTCGGACACCTTGTTTTTTACCCTCGCTCTTTGGCAACATCTCCTCATTCTGTACTCAGCTGACCTCTAGATCCCTGGTCCCTTCTGTCCTCCTGGGCTAGAGGTGACACGCTGTTTGGAGACCGTCTGTGGTTCACCCTTGAAGCCTTTGCTGCTCCGATTTGGTACCTCCTGAGCGAGGAGCGTAAGCTCACACGGCTGGTCGTTGCAGCTGTTGACAGCCTGAACTCGGGCTGCGAACTGAGTTCTGCTCTTCCCAGGCTTGCGTTACAGGGCCGTAACCACAACTCTTTCGAACCTGTGGTGGACGTTTATGCTGCTTACCGTGATTTATTGCCATGGTCTGTTGTGGAGAAGGACACACAGCAAAGCTCCTCCCATTTCATACCCCCCGTACTGAGGTATCTTATTCCTCCCATTCTGTTAAAGCCTTTTGTATTTACTCTCTGTTTAGCCTGATGTAAAATAAAGTTAACAGTTTGCTAACAAGAAATAGAGTTACGGGACAGTAGTTATCCAGGTCTTGAAGAAGACAGCCAGCACGAGACTTCCACGTGAACTGGGTCCTCTGTTTTGTTATAATTGGAAATCCTACGTATTTTCACTGGTGACAGCCTCTTCCCATTGCCCAGCCCCCATTTCCCACAGGTGGGCTGTGAGAAAGCTGGTGGTGCTCGTTCCGAGCTGCACGGGTTCTTGGTCCTACCACGTATTTGTTCCTTTCTCGGCCGTAAGACTCCTTCAGAAATTTGTCTGTGTGCATGTCTAACACGGTAACGCTCTTTTGTTGGTCTTTTATGGTTCAAAATAAAACTCGGGAGCACCTTGCCTGTGAATAGTCTTTTAGCTATTTAGCCACAGCTTGTGGTCCAGTGACACTGCCCTCTATTTCTCATCGGGGATGTCCGGTGTCCCCCAGAAGTAACGTCACAGTGGTATCCGTGACATCCAAGGGCGGCTCCCAGTAGAATGGTACGTGGCGTGGCACAAAGCACAGCGTGTTCTGGGAGGAAGGTGTGTGAGGAGGGGTTTCCAGGTAATCGGGAGCTTACCACGGGAATCGGCTGTCAGAAGCCCTCGCCTGCTGCTCGGTGCTGTTTCCTCAAGGGCTCTGCACTTCATTACTCTGGTGTCTTGGTCTGTTCGTTTTAAACGCTCTCTGTGTTGACCACAGGCCCTCAGGGGAGCTTACTCCGATTTGGCAAGTTGTTCTTAAATCTTTCTTTCCGGGCTTTCTCGTCCTTAACGCCCTTGAGATGTTTTGTGCAGTGCTTTGACTGTGCTCTCCTCTTGTTTTCTCGCTCTTTGTTTCTATCCGCAGGCAGGGCGCTGTCTTTGCAGTTGCCAACTGGACAAATCATTTGTAATGGCTGGTCCCGGCTTCGATGAAAAGATGCCGTTGCCGTTTGTTGGCTCGTTGCCCCAACCCCCCGCCCGGTTCTGTTGCTTTGGAGCAGAACGCCGGTCGCTGATGTGAGTAGCGAAGGCAACGTGGAGCCTGGGGACCTGCCCGTCTGGAAGGGAGAGGGGACCAGCGCTCCGTGGCCGCAGAGCAGGCGGCATCAGTGCGCCGTGGGCCGTCCTGGCAGCGTTCCCGCTTGTTTGATGGATAGGTTAATTTGAGCGCGTCTTTGTTAAACCTCCAAAACAACTGAAAATTAACTTCCAAAGTGTGGAAGAGTCAGGTTCCCAGAATGAACTACGCTTCTAGCAGCTGAGAAAAGAGAATGTCGTTGTACTTCCATTGTGCTTTTTTTTTTGTTTGTTGTTTGTTTCTTTTTGCGAGGTTGTAATAGGGAGCGGCAGTATCTCTTATTAGACCCACAAAATAGGGAGTACGTGGTAACGTAACAGAAAGAATATTTTCTTGCCCTTATATAGCCTGAGGCCCGCTATGGCCGTGATAACACTCCCCCTTCTTCCAGCTAAGACGAATACAGTGATCTGAAAGCAGAAGAGAGACGGCGTGCGTGTAAATATGCGTTACTGCAAGCGAACGAAGTGTAACGTGTGACGTGTTTGCAACACTGATTCAGCAATGAATTCGGGTCGGGAGAAGCAGCTTTGGGTGCGTTGTGAAGTGGCACTGAAGCATGAGGTACGTTGGCCTCCTGCTCACGTGGAGAGTTGTCCGGCTGCCAGAGTTGCGCGAGTGAGGCACGTTGGCGCCGCTCCTGTCCTGTGACGCGCTTTCGCTGCAGGTTGTGTTGGAGCACGAGCCCTGGGTGAGGCTGATGGCTTGGGGATCGGCGCTGGCATGAGCTGACCAGTGGCTACCCCCAAAAATGCGCAGCACGCTGCATTTACAATGCGTAGCCCGGTGTGAGTGTATCCAATCCTCAGAGCTGCTATTCCTTTTTTTTTTTTCTTTTCCCCCACTTTCCCCGTAGGCTCAGTAACATCAGCCAAACCAGAGCTTTGGGACTCAGTGATATTTATCCCGTATGGAGCCTCCACCTTGTCCTGCACCACACCAAAAGAGAGTTGCTTCTTGTTTCATCGACCCTGCGGATTCAAAGATGCGGCACGTGGTGCCTGAGGCTGCAGAGAGCTGCCTGCCTGTGCCAGTGTTGTAGTACTTTCCTTTTTTTTTTTTTTTAATTGGGAAGAGAAACGGCCCGTCTCGTTCGTGCAGCTTCCTTGGCGATTTCCACCACCCCCTCCCCAGCTGCCACAAAAGCAGACAGACCGCTGTGGCCTTTGTTCAGGTGGATTGCTGCCGCTGACTTCTCCGTGTCACTGGTGAACATCCACCGTGTAGATTTGCTGTTCAAATTGGCTTTGTGTAGCAGCTGTCTCGGCAATCCTTTACCTCCTGTGACAGCAAAGCCGGAACAGCACCGAGTTCGTATGGTGTTAGGTGCTACCCAGACACGTGGAGGTCCTTGTCCCCCAGCTCTTGGCCTCCGAGTGCAAACTAAAGACGAAAGGCGGTAGGTGGGGAAGGTGGAGAAAGTGATCAGCGACTGTGTCAGGCCTTATCTCTCTGAGAGCAAACCGTTTCTGTGCAATATGCTGTTAATTTTCAGAGAGTTCGGTTAGTTAGAAGGGGCTTAGCTAAAAAGTAAAATTACTGAACGGAAAATTGGTCCTGTTTTACCTCAAACCAGGACACTGTGGTTTGTTAATGCTGTGGTCTTCAATCTGAAGTGAGCTCAGGGTTAGTCACTATTTCAACCAGCAACTCTTGGTGCCTTCACTTTTACTGCTTCACGGTAAGTTGAATTTTTGGTTATTTGTTCAACTTTCTTACGGTAACCCTAGCCTTTCTGTGGGCGTCTTGTTTCAGTTCAGGTCTTTTTCTATTTTTATTAGGCTTTTTTAGCGTGCCTTCGTCTTGTACACTTCTTTTTCTAATCCAGAAATAACAAGTGATGGACATTCATTTGCCGTTTGTGCCTCTGACAACTAACGGGAGTGAGAGATTTTCCAGGGTCTCTGAGACATACACCACCTTTGTTTGGAGCAGTGTTTAGTTCTGCTACTGCTTTGGCGGCTGGACGTAGACTGTGGCAGCTGCCGCACGTGGAGTGGCTGGCGCTGAGCTCCTGGAACACGGAAAAAGATGAAGTGGAACATCTTGATCCCTTTCTCTGAAAAAGGAAACAATCTTCCCCTGACATTGCTGTTCGTTGTCCAAGGGAGCTACGGCAGTGGCTTGTTCTGCAGCCCCGTTACTATAAAAGGCATGTGCTGTGAAGGGTCATCCCTCCCGGTTGTGCTCAGCTATTTCCCAGCTGTTTCTGACCCCCCCTCCCAGCCTCTGCCCCTCCTGGGGGGTGCTGGGCAGCCCTGGGCTGGGGATGGAGCCCGTCCCACGGAGGCAAGTGGTGCACAAACCACAGAGCGGAGCTGGGGAGGATGCTCCGTTAAAGCATGGGCTGTGCTGGAGCCTGTAATTAATGCGCGGGAGGCATCGACTCTGCAGGGGCCTCATTAAGAGAGAGTAAATGAGCTGCAAGGCGGCCTTACTACAAATAAACAAACTCCAAATGGGTTAATCAATAGGAGGAAAAATCCATATACAGCGACCATCGGATGCTTTGGATGCGTTGGTGCGACTCGCTGCTCCGCCTGCCTCGCTGGGGCTGTGTCAGCGCATTCGGGGGGCTGCGGGTTGTCATGGGGGGCTGCGGGTTGTCCCGGGGAAGGAGCCGCTCTCAGGGTGCAGCAGAAATGGGTCGCGCAGCTGCAGGCGGGCCAGCGAGGTGCCAGCTCCGTGCCATGCCCACTTCCAGCAGAGTTGAGCTCCTGCTCCAGCGGCTCTTGTCCGCCTCAGCTTGAGGGGCTCCGTGGATTTGAAACAAAAAGGCTGCGCCAGGTCTCAGCTTTGGGCAGGCAAGAAGTGAGAGGGAGGAGGAAACGGCGAGGGGATTGACTTATCCCGTGCAGCCATGGCAAGGGCTGTGTCCGTGGCCCGGCTGGTGGGAACCCCCACGTCTCGCCCGGGATCACACGGGACGCTCAGCTGAAGTGCAGAGGAGTTTCCCAGACTTCGGATCCCTGGAGACGGAACACTTGAATGTTTTTTCCCCCCCCCGCCCCAGCCTCTGCAAGGGAGTTTACAGCTCAGTCGCTCCCTTCAGATGCCGTGCGAGGCGGGTAAGAGAGAGGTGCCAGCACCCGGCAGCGCTCCTGCACTGTCCCTTTGCGATTTACTTAACCGTCTCTTTGCCTGTAAAAAATCCCATCTCCTCCCGCCATCATCATTAACTGGTTCAGGTAATCAGCTGGTATTTGTAAAGGAAGAGTGGTGCAAAAGGCAGGCGTTGAGCGGTGGGGGGGAGCCGAGGGACAGGGAGCAGCGGGGACAGGGGGGGCTGCGCTGGCCCCTGGAGCTGCTCAAAGCCCCCGGGCTGGGCTGGAGCTCAGGGGCCAGTGTTTGCCTGGGGCACGTGCACGACTTGCCAGAAGGGGAGTGAGTTTTATCCTGTGCTGCAGGTTTTAGCACTGGTTTGGGTTGTTATTTTTTTTTTTTTTCCCCCCAAAGGCAGGTTTAGCCGCATTTGATATATTTCTGAAGAAGTTGATTTTATTTTTTTTTTTAAAAGCAAAAATCCCTTCTCCTCCCCGGCTCTGGTCACTGTCTGAATTCCTTGGGATAAGAGGGCAACGTAAAGGTGATTACTGTGATTTTTATACATTACAGTAAATTTAAACCCTAATAGAGATGGCAAGTTTCAAGTTTAAAAGTATTTATAGAAAAAAAACTAAAAAGAAGGAGGAAAAGGTCATTGTTTTATATTCAAAAAATCCCTGATTTCTGCCTCAGCTGGGGAGCAGCTGTGAGGAAGAGCAGGTGGCATCCAGGAAGGCTTAACCCGGGCTCTGTGGTTTGGAAACGAGGGACATCGAGGATGTTGTTCTTGGAAAAAGCTGGGTTTGGAAAAGACATTCCCTCTGCGGGCTGAAGTAGGCGCGGGTTTGTGCTTGCTTGGGAGGTATCGGCTGTTGCGTGAAACAAGAGCTGTTGCTTTTGATTAGACAGAATTTGGGGTGGTTCTTGCGCTTGAGCAAGCAAAGAGGTGGCCTTGTCTGTTAGGAAAGGATCTCTTTTTTTTTTTTTTCTCCTTTTTTTTTTTTTTTTTTTTTTTAAATATATGAAGCATGTTTGTTTAAACAATGGCAGTTGCTGTTGATTGTTTTTCAGGAGCCTGTGTTGAGTACCCCAAGCCAACTCCATGGCTGGAAGGTCAGCAGTGGCACGAGTTACCCGTGGGACTCTTCCCTTACTGTGAAAGTTGCTCGTAACTTCACCGAACTGGGAAGAAGCTTGTGAGCTAATGTTCCAGGAGCAGTCCTGTTCATGCTGTGAGTTTTTACGGCTTTCCCCCCCCCAAAAAAAATGTCTTTACTTGTGTTCTGGGAGGGAGGGCCCGCTTGCTCTGCCTTTTCTGTGAAGGTTTCCGAGAGGAGAGCATCGCTGGCAGGAGCGCGGGATTTGTCGTGTGTTTGAAGGCAAACTTTACCATTAAAATCCGTTTGGCTCGAGAAAGCTGCTCCTTTGCAGAGAAGGGCTTTTCAGTGAAGGAGAAGGACCTCTGGGTGGCTCCATCTTCACAGGTTTGGCATTGGATGCTGTAATTTCTGCCTGCGTGCTACATGACCAACTTTATTTTCCTGATCCATCCTCATGTTTTAAGTACTCGGCAGCAGTGAATGTTCACGCCAGGCTAACGCTGGAGATCCTCTTACTCCAAGTCAGTCCAAGGAATTGTTTGTAGCAGGTGGTTATCCCTGGAAGCGCTGCCTCGTCGCTGGGCACTGGTGGGGTATCTCCAAGTCTGTCCTGGGCGTCCCGGCTGGGAAAGGGATGCTTCCAGCCCGTGCTGAGGGAAAGGGGCTGCCTGCTCCCGCACCCAGCATTGCCTCCTCCACGGAGCCACGAAACAGGCTGCGCACCATCTAGTTCTGCAATAACCTGCATTTCAGGGACGGTTGTTCCCTGCAAGCAGAGAGGGGATTCTGCCCCTCTGCTCCGCTCTGGGGAGACTGTAGTCTCTGCGTCCAGCTCTGGAGCCCTCAGCTCAAGAGGGACATGGACCTGTTGGAACGGGGCCAGAGGAGGGCCATGAAGATGCTCCGAGGGCTGGAGCCCCTCTGCTGTGAGGACAGGCTGAGAGAGTTGGGGGGGTTCAGCCTGGAGAAGAGAAGGCTCCGGGGAGACCTTATAGCGGCCTTCCAGTACCTGAAGGGGGCTACAAGAAAGCTGGGGAGGGGCTGTTGGCAAGGGCATGCAGCGCCAGGACGAGGGACAATGGTTTAAACTCGAGCAGGGCAGGGTTAGATCAGACATTAGGAAGAAGTTCTTTCCACTGAGGGTGGTGAGAGACTGGCCCAGGTTGCCCAGAGAGGGGGTGGAGGCCCCATCCCTGGAGACATCCAAGGCCAGGCTGGATGAGGCTCTGAGCAACCTGATCGAGTTGAAGATGTCCCTGCTGAGTGCAGGGGCGTTGGACTAGATGGCCTTTAGAGGTCCCTTCCTGTCCGCACCATGCGCATCTCTCGAGTCCCACTCTCAGGCGGGCCGGGGGGGGGCAAATGACTCAGATTTGTAAATCCCCAATGGCATGGGCCTAAGGTGAGAGAAGTCTCAAGGTCCGTATACAAACATTTATTAGTTTCCCAAAATGGTTAGTGTAGGTCTTAACAAGTCCACAATAATTGGTTAGGTGTATGACAAATGATGGCAAGCGGTGAGGTGTGCGTCGTGTTACTTAACAACGGGTCTACAGCAACTTATGGCAAGCGGTACTTAGGGTCGTACTTAAGGTCGTTACTTAACAGCTGTAAGAGTAAAGAGAAACTGAGGGATAGAGAAGGGAAAAGACGGAGAAAAAGACAGAGATAAAGAGATCACCGGTCCTGGTTACAGCATCTTTTTCAGGGAATCTTCCCAGGCATAATCTTCTTCTTTCTTGGGAAAAATCTTCCCAGGCACGATCTTCTTTTGTTTCTTCTTTGTTTCCCTCTCTCGGGGCACTTATTTTCCTCTTTTATGATCCTTTTATGAGCCTCGTCTCAGGCTTCTCCCTTCTCCCAGGTGACGTGTAGCATGATTTGGGTGGAGAGACGAGCGCCATAGTCATACATGTGTAGCATGATCTCTATAATCTTCATTAGCGTATGCAGGGTGTGCGCTTTCATATGCGTGTCACAGCTAATGAAGCAAAGGTCACTTATTGGACACAATGGCCTGGAGAACTGAGAACTAGCGAGCTCACCACACGAGTGGCAGAGCTATCCTGTCTTCACAAAACAGTCCTCCCACGTTTTCGGGCGCTCGAAGTGTTAGCCTCATCGGTTCTTTGAAGGCCAGGCCTGCACAATTTGTTTTGTTATGAGTGTTTGAGGCGTTCCGTTGAAGGCTTGGAGGGCCTCCTGCCCCTCCTCAGGGTATTTTCAGTCCGTCTCTTACAACACCTGACCGTGTCTGTGTGCTTCCCAAATCTTGCTGGAGCGAGTTCCTGGCGTCTGGGCAGGAGGTGATGGAGCAGGGTTGAGCTGTCGGACCTGGCGGCAGCTGGGGAGAGGGGATGATTGGGGCAGGAGAAGTGCTGGGTGGCCCCATGGGCTCAATTCTTCCGTTTGTGCTAAGCGCGGCCTCTTGTCTGGTGGTATTTTTGGTTTGTTTTTCAAACAGCCACTTCAGGATTTAAAAAGCATCACTTGAGAGTCTGCTGATCGTTGCTGTGAGCTTCACAGGCTTCTGAGAGACCTTCCATCTGCAATCCAGCGGGGACCTGTTAAACACATCACCCAGCTGTGGTGTGTGGTCACTCGGGGCCTCTAACGGCTTTATTTCATTAGCAAGAGTTCACTGGGGAGGGCTGCGCGTGTTCATTGTTGCTAGAAGTTCACACCGCCCAAGTGTGTTCATTTAATGGACTTATTTTCTTACCACGACCAATAACCAGTGTGATCTAATGTTCCTTCTGGGACTCTCATTCACTTTATTCCTCAGCAGAAGCAGGCAGGTCAAGAGCTCTCCTGCATTAGCCAGGAGATGTTCCACCTTCCTTATTTTGCACCGTTCCCTGCAAAAATTCTTTTAAACTCCCAAAGAAAATGCTACCTTTGATTTACTTCCCCCCTCCCCCTCCATCTTCTTTTGCTTCTTCAGTGACAAAACATTTATCGCTGCCTCAAAAGACCAGACAACTTCTCTTGTCGTGTCAGGGGTCCTAGTCCAATTCTGATGTGATTTAACTGCATCAGCCTTGCCCGTGCTTCAGTACCGAAAGGAAACGGCAGGTTTTGTCTTGTGCCAGCAGTAAACCAGGTTTTTCAACATGTTTCTTTCAGGTCACCGCTCAATAAAAGCATCTTCTGGCTGGCTTTACCAGTGCCACCAGGTAGGGTCTCTCAGAACTGGCTCGTGTACGTGAAGTCGTAGGTGTGTGGGTGCTGCCAGGGTGTGCACCACGCAGCTGGGTGGGTTTGGGCCCTGGAGTAACAGCTCTGCTTCTTCCCCTGCTCCCTGCCGAGGCCTCTCAAAACCTCCTCTCTCCCCCTTGTCACACGGCGGGGGACGGCAGGGCTCCAGCCTGCGCCGGTTCTGCTCTTGCAGTGCAGGACGGGAGGTGCTGGTGCCTCGGAAAGGGCTCGCACCCGTCCTCTGAATCCACACAAAGATCCAAAGGGTGCACCGGTGCAAAGCAGGGGTGAAATGCTCCATGGAGTACGGAGCAAGGGAGACTGAGGCCTGGGATGTCATAGAATCATAGAATTTATTGGGTTGGAAGGGACCTCTAAAGGCCATCTAGTCCCACCCCCCTGCAGTGAGCAGGGACGTCTTCAACTCCATCACGTTGCTCAGAGCCTCATCCAGCCTGGCCTTGAATGTCTCCAGGGATGGGGCCTCCACCCCCTCTCTGGGCAACCTGGGCCAGTCTCTCACCAACCTCATTGTAAAGAACTTCTTCCTAATATCCAATCTAAATCTACCCTTCTTCAGTTTGAAACCATTCCCTCTTGTCCTATCACTACACTCCCTGATCCAGAGTCCCTCCCCATCTCTCCTGGAGCCCCCTTCAGGTACTGGAAGGCCGCTATAAGGTCTCCCTGGAGCCTTCTCTTCTCCAGGCTGAACCCCCCCAACTCTCTCAGCCTGTCCTCACAGCAGAGGGGCTCCAGCCCTCGGATCATCTTCATGGCCCTCCTCTGGCCCGGCTCCAACAGGTCCATGTCCTTCTTGTGCTGAGGACTCCAGACCTGGACACTCCAAGATATCCTGATGTTGATACATCTGATGTGTCATTGATCTCCTGATGATGGACACAGTACTCCAGGATGTCCCAAGGATGTCTTGGGAATCAAAGCGCTGTTGCAAGGCAGTGAAATTGGTTCGTTTGGTGTGTGTGAGCGGGGGGTTGCTGCATTCAAGTTGGCTGGTGGAAAAGGACCCGTACAGCCTTGGCTGCGGTGCCCATCTCAGAGCCTTGTGTCCCTGAAATTAAGCCACAGCGTCTGGGCTTGTTCTGCAGTTAGTGGAGGTGAGGGAAGAGTTGAGGAACGGGATCTCCTGCCTGACAGCTGCTGTTCAACAATAGTCCTGTGCCTGTGCCCTGGGTTTCAAAGCTGTTTCTCCTGCTCTCCACCACACTGATTTGCTCCTTTGCTACTTAACCTGGCCTCTCCCGTTTCTGCTGTGAGTTGATGGGAAAATGCAGTGGGGGAGAGCTCTGGATGCCTTTCCTGCCCTGGTTGCTTCCCGAAGGGAATGGGGACGAGCGGGTGGATGAATGCCCACTTGACCACCGCCTGCCTGCGCCAGCAACCGGGCAGCCCTTCCGCTGGCTGTGAGCTGGCCCCTGCTTGCCGTGGTGGCCGTCCAGAGCCGTAATGCGAGCTTTGACAGGAACCTGTCCTGGATGACTGGACATCAGATGTATAAGTGAAGTGCCCAGGATGGTGGGGCTGGTCCTACGCTGACACAGCGTACAGTGGAAGAGCTCTTTACCCCGAAGAACCTGCAGGGTCAAAGGCAGGACTGGAGGATGTGCCTGAGATGGTTTGCACCAATTAAATCTAGCAAGATGTGGCTCATTGGAGGTGTGAAGAAGGTGTGGAGATGCTGGTCAGGTGAGCTGCGTGGCGCTGAGGCCTGGAGGGACCATGGGCTGGGCTGAGACAGTGCTGGAAGTATCCCGCTCCCTTCCAGCTTTGGAGTCCCTGTGTGGCACCAGCAGCCCTGCTGGGTCCAAGAAAACACAGGGTGGGGTCTCCGTGAGAGCACTGTGTTGGTTGAATCCCTGCGGATGTAGGGAGGAGAGGAGTGGTTTGCTCTGAAGACCTTCCCCTGCGCGGCTGATGGCCTGTGTCGTTGGGAGATGAGTCAGTGGTTGGTTTTAGGAGATGGAAATGTGAATGCTTGGATTTGGCAGGAAGACATGGGGAGCACAGTTCTGGGAGGCGTTTGAAGAAGATGAGGGGTGCTGCAGGTAGGATGGATAGCTGACTGTGTGACTTGGGGTACGCGAGATGGGTTGTGTCTGCTATGGTGAGGAAGGACAGCGAAATCTGGCAGAGCTGGAGGGCTGGGGAGACGGCCGGGAGGAAGAAGACCTCTGCCTGTTCCCCCTCCCTGCAGCTCCTCTTCCTTTTGATGTGCTGGGCCGGGGGTCCAAGCAGTGAAGAGCTTGACCCCAGGGCTGCGAGTGCTCCTTGGCTGCTGGCCCCCAGCGCAGGCAGATGGCAGCCCACCCATCCAGTGGGCACCGTCCCCGGGAGCTGGGGGCTGCCGGCAGTGCTGGCACCTGTGCCTCTGGCAGCAGGAATTCCCTGGGGGGGACCTCGGTAGGGGACAGACCCAGGGGATGGCTCACAGCAGGGACGGAGACGCGTGGGTGCCTTGTGGCAGGTCCCAGTTCTACAGCGAGTGACCCAACCAGCATCTGTCAGTCACTACTTGACGTGGGTTGGAAATGTGCTGGTAGGACGACGACTTTGAGGAGCAGGATTTCCCCCCGAAGGACAGCAGGCCGAGGGGTGGCTGGGAACCCGTGCTGCTGTGTGTGCAGCCCTGCCCAGAGCCGGGGCAGAGCTGCAGGGACATCTCTCTTCCAGCCCCTGCAGCTTGACGTGCTCCCGAGCTGCCTGGCTGGAGAGTAACACCCGTGTAAGGAGGGACCTGCCCGAGGGGCAGCACCGGGCACCTCGCGATTGTCCTGAACTCCACTATACACCCGGAGGAGGTGGGTGCAAGAGCAAGAACGCCCCATCTGACCTGCAGGCTTATGGCTCTGCTGGGTCTGAGGCATGGGGTTGGCACCTCCTGTTGGTATTTGGGGGGCATCGATGCTTCCCGCTGCCCTTCTGTCGGTTGAATCACCCTTTTGCTGAGTAGCAAAGTCCCGCAGGCTGTGGGGAACGTGTGCTGTGAAGGCTTCAGGAAATAATCCTTCTCCCTGTGTCCTTGCAAGCAAGGAGAGCTAGCGTGGAGGACAACGGGAGGAGCTTTTCCTTGAGGTCACCTTTCCTGGAATGGTTCTGCTTTCCTTCTGATCCTGCCTGGGCAACATCTGTCAGACTTTCTGTTCTCTCGCGGCAGAGACAGGGCCGGAAGACGCTCACGGGAGGAGAGCTTGCGCTCCCTCGTCGTGACGCCGATCGAAGCCAGCTCTAATATTGTAGTGCGGTGTAAGGCGCAGCAGCGTGAGTCTGGGTGCTGTCCTTAGCCTGGTCCCCTTCCCAAAGGGAAGCAGCTTCCGACAGCCCTGACAGCAAGTGCCTTCACACCGTGTTCATTTGTTTATCTGTCCCCGAACCCTGGCACCGCCCAGGGCAGGCGTGAAGGGCAGCACGCAGCGCGCTGAGGCCTGGCAGAGCTGGAAGGAGATGGTGGCCACCTCTGCATGGGCAGGACTGAAGTCCTGCAGAGCCTGGTGAGGGCTGCTCCCCCTTACGGGCCACAGGTAGATCCGGTGAGCAGGCACCAGCTGTGGTGGGCTCCGTTAGGTGAATGGAGTTTTCAGCTGTCCCTGGAAAGCGTTTTGAGGTGGCCCAAGCACTAGACGTACTATTTGGCTGTAGCTGGCAGAGGTATGCTTGCGTTTCACCTGGAGAAACTGGTTGGCGTCATCTCAGCTCATCGCACAGGGAGAGTGTGATGGAGCCGGGAGGAGACCTAAGGCTTCTCCAAACATCATCTTGGCTTCTCCCACTTCTCCGCCACCGTACTCCCCAGCCAAGGCTGCACTCGACTGCTGGGGCGACACTGGTACCTGGCTGTCTGCCCCAGCCGTGTGGTGGTTGATAGTGCCGAGACACACAGCACAGGCATGGTGAGAGCACCCACCTGCGCTCAGGACTGCGCTGGCCTTGGGGATGCGGATGGGAGCAGCTTGCGGCCAAGCGGTGAGGCTGGGTGGTCGAGCCCTGATGCCCCAGTGTCACATCCGTCCCAGGAGGAGCTCCCGACCCTGCCTGCCTGGCACAGCAGGAGGAACGGCGAGTGTCCCCTTCCCACACGTGGCAGCCCCAGGCGCAGAGGAGTTGAGGAGCAGCTAATTGCTGTGCTCCAGAAGAAGAAATAAATAAAAAGGACTTCTGCGAAGAGTATAATCTCCTGGGGAAGAAATCGCTGCTCTGCTCCACCCACACCATGCATGAGTGGCCTTCATGCACTGACTCATCCCTTCCTTTCCAGTGGCCGTGGGCAGGGCTGTCTGAGCCCGCTGCTGGGGGTGCTCCGCTGGCCTTCCCACCGTGGGGCAGGACCAGGGCTCCCTGCCCCTCTTATCCCTCTGCTGGGCAGCTGGGAAAGCAGTCCTCCATGGGGCCTTCAAGGGACATCAGTGCTTGGAGGGTTTCGGCTCTGAGTGACCGTGGTCCTCCAGGAGCTCTTGTGACTCGGCCTGACCCTGCCAATGCTTCCCCCTCACTCTGCGCTGTCAGTCCGTCTGTCTCCTGCTCAGCCGGCACGTCCTTGTGCTCCGAGGGGACCCAACGGGTGTCAGTGCCCAGGCACCCACTCTGCAGTGACGGGGCTGTGGGTGGTGATGGGACGATGTTTGGGGATGGTGGGGGTGTGCCTGTGTCAGCACCCACCGCTGAACACCCTCTCTGAGAAACCAGAGAGGTGGGACTGGGGACAGCTTCCATGGAGCTGCTGGGAAGCACCCGATGACCTTGGAAGCATCCGTGCACCCAGCACCCGATTTGCTCGTGAGGCGGTTTCTCACAGGGCATTGTAAAGACCGGAACTATGAAAAGATATTTGAAGGAGAATGGGGCAAATACCTGCAACCTCTGGCCGAGGAAACACCCCAAATGTGGCTGGCCAGGAAGAGTGTAACGTCTGTCCCGTTCCCATGCTGTGGGCCCTGGTGGAGAGGAGTCTGGGGGGTTTGCAGGTCACGGTGATGAGTCCTCGTCCCTCCCTCCTAGGTGCGCTCATGGGAGCTGGTGGAACAGGAGGGCTGTTTCTCGAAGGTGGCTTGTCCACGGGTTCTTCTGGATGCCCCAGTCCCACACAAGTGTCTTGGCTTTCCTCTTTGCAATTTTCTGCTTCTTAACCATTTCCTGATGCCCTTTGCCGTAGACACCTGCGTGAAGCATCTGCAAACATGGCGCCGAGGCCGGAGGCTGACTCTTGGCTGAAGGGCTTGTGCTCAAAGCGTGGCGCTTGGCGCTGGCTCGGGGATTTGGGGTGAGTGGTGGAGGGACAAGCTGTGACTCTCGGCGCGGTCCCTCCCCTCTCAGTGCTGACACAGCCCATGAGAGGCTGCTCCTCCTCGACCGTGAAGCCCGTCCTGTCGGTGCCTCCATCCTTGTTGCAGGGGAAGCAAGGAGGGACGTGGTCAGGGGCCCCATGGGGTGCCCCAGCAGTGTTTTGCTCTCCGTATGGCACGTCCTGGTTCTGGTCCCTCGTAGGTGCCCCTCGGGGACACGATCACAGCGGTGACGGGAAGGGGAATGAGCGGAGTTGCTCGGCCCCCCAGCCCTGGTAGCTCGGGATGAGGGACGCAGCCTGGCAGCTCGCCTGGACCTGTCGACCGCAGGAGATCTGGGTTTGTGGCTTGAGAGTGAAGGCTCAAAGTGCAGCCCCCCCTGGGTGTGCACGCGTGCGCGGTGCTGCGCGGGGTGTTGGAAGGCACATGGCAGATGACGGATGAGAGTTAGTGTTGCTCTGCTCTTTGCAACGCAATTTGTCTGGCTCGTACCGAAGGAAGCGCTGAGCTGCAAGGAGCTGCCTCCTGATGAGGACACAGTGTACCAGAAAATCAGGTGCGTGGCTTGGTAATGATACGATGATACAATTTGGGCTCCTACAAGCAGTAACAAGAGACAGGAGCAGAATTCACGGAGCCAAGCATCTCGTGAGAAAAGAACCAGAGAGAGAGATGCGGGGAGGAGACAGGGAAGACTAGACCTAGGCTGCGATAGGGCTGTTGCCTCCGGCTTAAGGCTTCGGATCCATCCATCCTGGGGAGAGGATGGGTGGGCAGAAGATGGCCCTTTTCTTTACTGTCTGCCTGGTAGAGGGATCCTACCTTTGGCTACTGTCACGCGTGCGGGAGGGTGACAGTGTTGGTTTCCCTCTCTCGTCTGAAGTCTGCTCTCTGTTGGCAGGAAGGGGTCGGCTCCCCACACCAGGCTGTTTTCCTTTATTTTTTTTTTGTTTCGTTTTGAGTTTTGTTTTCTTAATAGAAGAAAACATTTGGCCATGCAGCCACCGACTCCGCGAGCGGGCTGCTGGTGCTCAGGGGGATGCTGGCTAACAAGGCAGGAAGCATCACTGGGGAATGCTTCACGCAAATACATAATGTGCATAATTTACGGAGACATTAATATTAATGACCAACCTAGCCTAACCCCTTGTAAAAACAATCAGCAACAAAACTGCTCCTGCAGCTGTGTGGAGGTCTCATTTCTCCACCGGCAGCAGCAGGGCTTTCCTTCCCGCTTCCCCCTCGCGCCCGCTTGGGTTCCCAGCTCCTCCTTCAGTGCCAGCCCGGGCGACGAAAGCAGCTTTTAACAGCTCCGTGCCCCTCTCCAGGGCCACACCGGAGTCCGTCCTGCACCTCCGAAGCTCAGCACAGCCTCAGGACTCCTTGCCCTACCTCTCCTTCCAGGCGCAGGGTAGATTTGCACCCAAGTGGCTTTGTGACTTAAGTTTATTGTTATTATTTTTTGTCTTTCTCCATCTTGGGCCCAGTTTATCCTGATGCCTCTTTCCCACCCTGCTGCTGGGTAGCAGCTGCTTATTACTTTATAGTCACCGATCAAATTGTCTCCGCTGGCACAATATGATGTATGAGTCAATGCAATAAGAGTAGATTGATGTCTCCTGTAATGAACCTCCGTTCCCGTGTCCAACTCCATTCAGACCTTCATGGATTGCAGCCCTGAGTCCATCCCAAAGGAGCTGGTTACCACGGAGTGGAGCCCAGGTCTGACCCCAGAGACGGTGGCTGTGCCACCAAGGGGACAATACCCTTTTGGAAATTGCTTCAAATGGTGGCCACTTTTGGAGGCAAAAGCTTCTGAGAACTTCTCTGAGAGCATCTCCAGAGAGCCTGGTCCACTGAATACCCACAGCCTTATGGGCTGATCTCCCTGCCTATGCCTGTTGACAGCGCCCTGGTGTTTTGGAAACATCCCCCCAGTTCTGGCTCCTGAGCCCCCAGTGATGGGGGTTCCCAGCAGCCGGGGAGAAGAAGTCTCAATTTGTGGCACCAGCGAAGCTTAGAAGTTGGCAGCGTGGAAGGTGGTGGATGGGAGGGAGGGATTGAGGGAAGGATAATGCACCGGCTTCTTTCCAGCCTGCCCTCACACCAAGGAGGCAGGAGGCCAGCCCAGGCTGGTGCTCGGGTGCCTCTTCCAAGGCGTTTACATACCTGTGTGTAAACTGGTGGGAAGGCACGGAGAGGGCTCTGCAGCGCATGAGGTTGGCCATTAGCAGGTCCCCGTGCACAGAGCAATGGTTACCCTCTGCCAGAAAGATCAAAGGTGAAGCAGTCGCGTCCCCTCCCTCCTGCTCTGACCTTCCCTGGCCTTTCCTCTCCGCGGACACCCTGGCCTTTTTTTCTAGAAACTCTCGAATTGTTTGAACCTGAGTAAGCCTTCCAGTTTTGGGGTTGGAATGCAGGAACTGCCGCCTTCCTTAGTGACTGCACTTGAGCAATCTTTCCTCCCAGAAAATGGGAGACTGAATGGAGACCATCAACCCGTAATGCAGCCTTCCTTTCTTCTGCTAATGCTCACCGCCAGCGAGGAGGGAAGCTCTCAGCTCCTGCCAACCAAGTGATGCACTGTCATTAAAGCTCTGAAGCAGCAAAATGCTTAAGGATATCCTTGAAGTGCTTTCCAGAGCCTGGAGTGAAATCGCACAGCTGCAGGGCAAGGCTGAGCCCCACCAGATGCTTGCCCAGGTCTGTGCCAGCAGATGGGACAGCCGGGACATCTCGGATGGACACGGCCAAAATCCAGCCCCTTCCCTGGGGCTTGTGGGGACAGGAGACGTCCCCCGTGAAGTGAGCGGGGAGGTGACTGTGTGCGTTGCAGTCAGGTTTGCGTTTCCCTGGCGAAGCTGACCACGCGCTTGGCTTTCTCTGTTTATCTCCTGCTGTTTTGAACCAGGGTGGGGGTTGCGCTTGGACTGTGGCGGTCCAACTTGGTGATCCTGCAGAGAATCCTTACCTTTCGTTGAGAAAGTAAGGACTGCCACATGCAGGACGTGTGTGGGATGTCCTGGGGTCCTGGTTCACGCTTCTCGTGGCGTCTGAAGCTCCCCGGGTGTCCACGACACGGCGTGGGGCTGGCAGAGCGGTACAGGACCCGGGGCGGGGGGGCGGTTGGGGCTGCTGGCAGCCTGGCAGGGGGTGCTGGGGGGCCGATCCTTGGCTGAAGCAACTCAGAGCCACGGGTCTGCCCTCCAACACCCCTCCTCTGCCCCTTTGGCACAGCCCCACTGCCCTTCTCCCTGCGCCCCACAGCTCCCGTTCCCCACAAGTGCCCTTGCTTTCACGAAGCAGGGAGGGGGGAGCAGAGGGGGGCACAGGAGAGGAGCGGGGAGCAGAGATGGGGTCAGCAGGGCACCCCCTTTCTCACCTCCCTGCGCCGGGGAGGAGGAGAGCGCTGCTGGGCGCGGAGGCATCGCCGCTGCCTCGCGGCCGCGTTGCATTGCTCATCTCTCCTCCCTGCTGCTGCCCTCATTTGGCTGCTTTTTGTAGATGAAAAGTGGCCTTTAAAATATAGGACAAGGTCACCCTTCCCTCCCCACGCAGCAATCGCGGCCCCGCGCGCGGCTGTGCCGTGGTGATCGGTGACAGCCGCTTTGCAGAGGCACTGCCTGCGCGGGTGCCGAGGACCGTCCCACGGGGATGCAGCACCGCGGTGACATGTGTGTCCCTCGGGTGGGCTGGGCAGTTGGTGCCCTGCTCTGGTGCCACCTCAGTGGCCAGTCAGGGTGTCACCGGGCTGGTGGCCAGAGGGCTGGAGCTGGCGTGCAGCTGTGCCACCGCTGCTCTGTAGCAGGCTTCTTGGCATCGCATGTCTCCTACACCTCCCCCCGCTTCGGCCATCCTGCTGTCTGTCCCTTCGTGCCCTGGCCAAAGTCCCGCTGCTCACCCTGCAGGAGGGATGCCCAGTCCTGCCTGCGTGTCTCCGGAGCAGCGGGACTCGGGTGGTTGCGTTTGCAAGTCACTCCTGGCCCAGCGTGAGCCACTGCGGGTGGAAGTTTGTTTCCACGTGAGCGGGAACTGTTCCTCCTGCTCGCCACTGGGCTGGCTTGCTACTCCCGGCGCTTCCAGGGCTACCGACAGCTTTATCCCTCTGTGATGTGAGCTGATGTGGGGGGGGGGAAAGGCACGCCAGCAGCACAGCCAGCGTTTGTAGAGTCGATGCCCTGCAGACTGGTGGCAGGTGGGCACGCTCAGTGTTCTCGTGAGGTGCCACAGTGGGGCCCCAAGGGCTGTCTGGAAGGGGTCATCCGCATCAGGATGGCCCGAGTCTATTTTATTGCACCTTTCTGCTCCTTTCGTTGCTGCTAGACATCGTCCTCTGAGTGCCTGGGCCCTCTGTGGTCCGGACTGTCACCATTCCGGCCCGACCGAGCCACGGCGAGGTGTGCAAACGAACTTCCTTGGGAGCACTCCAAGCCTAAAAGTCCTCTGCCCTCCTTCCGAGCGTAAAGATATTGAGTATAAACAGGCTCGTTATCTCAAGGGGAAACGGGGGTCTAAGGCAAAGCCTCCCAGAAGCAAATGCTGAGCAGCAGCAGCGGCCGCCCTTCTTGATGAGAAGTTTCCTCCTGCCTGTCCCTGATGGCTTTCCAGGTGGATGCCAGCACTCCCATAGTGCTTTTAGTTAATGGAGAAAGATAATCCTGATGTCCTGGCCAGGGCTGTGTCTGTGCGGTGCCCAGGGCTGTCCAAGCTGCTGACGACTGTTCTGTTTCTTTGCGCTGCTGTGTGCTGCCAGGACCTAACGCTCTGGCTGGAGTTCCTGGTGCCCCCAGGAGAGGACAAGCTGCTGCCCCAGGCCTGGGGACCATCCTGTTCTCGGGGGTGCCGCAGCGTGCAGGTGGGGCTGAGCCAGGGGTGGGGGGCAGGAGGCCGAGGGCAGCGCTGGCCTGGGCACCGAGGACACTTCTCCACCGAGGTGTTGGCTGGGTGCCTTCTACCTGCAGCCCTTCCATTGCAGTCTCTTGGCGAGGAGATGCTGTTACTGAAGAGAGGAGGCAGGTGGTCAACCCAAAATAACCAGATGGTGCTGTGCCTCTGAATGTAGGACAGGTTGGACCTGTAGCTCCCAGTGGTCTTGAACAGTGTCTGAAGGTCTCCTTTCAGATCTCTGAATACAAGCGCGCGGCTGGGATTGATGCTGCCACCTCCTGCCCCAGGAGAGGACCCAAAGGACCGCGAGAGCCGTGGGGGTCCTCAGTCACACCCATGGGCGCTGTGCTGGAGACAACGCTGGTGCTGCCGCAGGGGTGAACTTGGCCCCCCGGAGCCGAGGAGCTATTCCTCTCCCAGCGGCGCAGCAGACGGCGGTTTTGCTGTTTGGGCTGAGATTATTTCCGACCCGATGTCTGAGAGACAGAGCTGCCGGCGCAGCAGACCCCGGTGCGGTGCCTGCCCTGCCCGGAGCTCGGGGAGAAGGTGGGCTCCAGCCCTGCCGCTGCTGGAGGAGCAGCGGAGCAGCCGGCGTGTGCTGATGGCAGCGCGCTCCTCTGGGCAGCGTCCTTCCTTGCACCTGCACGTCAGATGGTGTAACAAAAGCGCTGGCTCTGTACACCCGCTGTGGATGGCCCTATCGGGGGTCTGGGCCCCCGAGTGGTACCAGGTGAAGCATCTGAAAGGTTCCACGTTCTTCAGCAGCAACCTCCTAGGTCTGTCTCTGCCTGAGACTGGGCGATAAGCTCTTCTCAAAGGGTGTATCTGGGAGGTCCTAGGGGTGACTGCCCGTGACAAAGAGGTGTCTGGCTGGTTCTTTGCCTCGTGCGTTTCTCAGGGATGGCTTTTGGTCCTGCAGCCCAGACGCATCTTTCAAAGCCAAGAACTCTGGCTTCGAGATTTATAACTCCATTAGGATATTTTGTTTATTCACTTACTATATTGTACCGTGGCGTGACCGGCATCCTTCCGCCTTTCCTCTAAGGAGATAATCCCACTAGAAAACGTGCCCATGATTAACTGCGAGTCTGTTCGCTCCCTTGACAGTGCACACAGCTGACTCCTGTCCATTTGCGTCCTGATGGGTGCTCCTGGGTTCGTCCCCCAGCTTGGGCTGCGATTCCAGATGTGGAAGGGAAATGATTGACCCTTGACCCTTCCCCACCCTCCTGCTACCTGGCTTGTTCCAGCTGAATTTGAAAATAAGAAGCCTGGTGTCATACCAGAGCCCTGGGTGGTGTTTGCTGAGCCCGGTTTCTTCCAGTCTCCTGAACACGCAAGGCCTGAGATCCCATTTCGCTCTCAGGTCTCAGACTGGTGGCTCTCAGTTCTCAAACCTGTGGTGCCCGGAAAGGCTTGTCTCCTTAGATCCTGGCAAACTGGGAGTCTTCCACGCATTAGTCAAAAGAGCAGTCCGGCCCTTCAGACTGGGTTTGGGGTAGTCTCCAAAAGCATTACGGATACGCTAGGAACAACCTTCGGTGCCTGTGGAGCGTTATATGTGCCTAGCCTGGTAGTTGACACGGAGCTGATGTGAACTGGCTCTCTCAAAGGCTTAAGCCTCTCTTAAAGATTTAAGCAGCTTGTTGATGCCTTTGGCTCCAGGCTGGGCTGGATGGGCTTCCAGCACCGAACCGCAGGCAAGGGCCAGGCCGGGGTCCTGCCCTCGCTGTGCTGGAAGCTCTACTCAGGCAGTCCCATGGGTGCCGAACACATCTCTAACGGAGGGGCAATCGTTTGGTCTTTCAGGCGTGTTGCAAAATCACACTGGATCTGTGTCCTGTCCATTACCCACGTCTGCTTGGACCAGCCCCCTCCAGACGTCTTCTCTGAGTGACAGTAAGAGCATTTTGCTGGCTGAACTCTTTAGCCCAGCCTATCTTGGTTCAGAATAAAACCCGATGGTATCTGGTTTTAATACCTAGAAAGTATATTTTGACCGTGCTGACTCATGTACACAAAATATCCACATTGCATGATGTTTTCTCTGCTGTCTCATAAGCACAAATGCCACGTGGCCCACAATAGCTTGTTCTTCTTGCTGACAAGTCAAGTGAAGAAGACACAGTGGGGACGAGCTCTTCCACGCTCCCTCCACCAGGGAGTCTGTGAAAGAACTCCGCTGTGAGGTTGAGGCACCATCAGCCTTTATTAAACATCGTTAAACTTGTCCCAGCAGACTGGCGACATGAAAATTTCATGTGGCTCTCAGTAAGGCTGGGCGGAGCTTTTTAAACATCTGCATCTTGAGAAAGACGCAGGAAAAAAAATCTGTGCCAGGCGAGGCGATCAGGAAGTACATTGAAACTAGCCCAGCGTGATTTCAGGACGGGAGGTGACCTGTAGTGAACCCCCGATGACTCTGTCAAAATCACGCTTATTTTTTAAGTATCTACCTGATTTGGGGGCATAGGTTATAGGAAGGAGCTGCTTGTTGCAGAAGATTTTAGAAGCTCTGACCTGAGATGACCCTTTTATTCCTGTACCAGTGAGAGTAGGGAGTGAATGAAAAGAGTTTAAAGGCGGCTTGATGTCCTGGTCCCACTGCTGCTCCCAGCGACAGTTGGAAATAGGAACGAGCCCATGGCAGGCGTTGGCTGCAGCCTGCTGCAATTCGGTGGTGGCAGAAGAATTCCAGAGCTGCCTGGCAGAAAAGGACCTGGGGGTTCTAATTCACCAGCGGCAGAACACGAGCCAGCAGTGTGCCCAGGTGGCCAAGAGGGCCAATGGCATCCTGGCTTGTATTAGAAATAGTGTGACCAGCAGGAGGAGGGAGGTGATTGTCCCCCTGTACTCAGCACTGGTGAGGCCACACCTTGAGTATCGTGTCCAGTTCTGGGCACCTCAATACGAGAGAGATCTCGAGGTGCTGGAGCGAGCGCAGAGGAGGGCAACGAAGCCGGTGAAGGGCCTGGAGAATAAATCTGATGAGGAGCGATGGAAGGAGCTGGGACTGTTTAGTTTGAGGAAGAGGAGGCTGAGGGGAGACCTCATCGCTCTCTACAACTCCTTGAAAGGCCATTGTAGAGAGGTTGGTGCTGGTCTCTTCTCCCAGGTGATTAGTGATAGAACAAGAGAGAATGGGTTCAAGCTGCAGCAGGATAGGTTTAGGCTGGACATTAGGAAAAAATTCTTCACAGAAAGAGTGGTGAGACACTGGAATAGGCTGCCCAGGGAGGTGGTGGAGTCGCCATCCCTGGATGTGTTTAAGACGCGTTTAGATGTGGTGTTAAGGGATGTGGTGTAAGGGAGAACTTTGTAGAGTGGAGATGATGGTTGGACTCGATGATCCCAAGGGTCTTTTCCAACCTAAATGATTCTATGATTCTATGGTTACTACGGGCAGCATCAAAGAAACAGGTCCCTCCGCATCAGTCTGTCAATAACTGTCAGTTCGGTGAAAGTGGAAAGACCAAAACTTGCAGCAGAACAGAGTTTTTGGTACACAGACCAACCATGGTCTGTAAGACTTGCTTCTGTGAGGTCAAGAGCTGAGAGGGTGCGGGATTTGTCCAAACTCTACTTCTGGTTTCACTGTAGGGCACTGCCAGCCCTACGCTTTTTTTGGAGAAAGAGCCAAAAGCTGCCGTTCCTCAAAACCATTAGCCTCCTGCAAAATGCCTGAATGCGGGCATGTTCTCAGTACTCCTCGGGTAGGAAGGGTTTACACCCCGAAAGCCTGGCCCACAGGCGGGGACGCGATGCTGTACGGAAACAGGACCATGACGGCACGAGTGGGAGCGCAGTGAACTAAACCCAATGGAGTCATGGGGGAGCTGGACAGGCTGGGAGGAGGGTGGACCGCCACGGTGTGGACACAGGTAGGGAAACCTGGCACAGGCCGTGTCCAGGACCACCTTGGTCCTGGCAGCCTGGATGAAGGCGGCTCTGCAGCTGCTCCATCTCGCTACCACCTCCTGCTCTCCAAGGCATGGGAGGGCATGCCGGGTTGGCATTTGCCATGGTCGTGCTGGTCCTGAGCCCCCTGGTAGGTCTGCGAGGTTAGTTCCCCCGCACTGTTTGCACCGTGCTTTTTGGCCGTATGTTCTATCGGAGCTGTGGACTTGGCGGGGCTGGGACAGAAGCGTCTGGAGAAGAGAAGCAGTCTGTCCCCCAGTGGCCTGTGGCAAATGGCCCAAGTGGCAGGTACCCCCAGACTGGGGGGGATGGGGGAGGGGGGGGGGGCTGCTTTTCATCCTCCTCCAGGGGCTGCTTCGCACTCGCAGACCCCAGCAAGGAGGAGCGAGCCCGGCTGGGGACAGTGCCCACGCTGCCCGCGCGTTCCCAGCTGAACAAAAAGGCTTGGGAACTTCCCAGAAGCGGGAGCCTACTCAAGTGTGGGTTTTGCCAAGTGACAGACCTCGAGGTTGAGCTTGCAACCCAGCGATAATTAATGTAGCACTTATTCTAATGACTGCCACTAATTGCGAAAGCAGACAACTCGGCACCCGCGTGTCACTGCAACCCTGCAGGTGATCCATGACTCCGCGCTTGAGGAAGAGAGGAGGGGGAGCCTGGGTTTTCCTGCTCCCACGGCGACACTGGGTCCTGCTCCCCCGTATAATCCCTTGCAAGGGATTGTACAAAGGACCACCCTCCCCTGTGGGTTGCACTCCCCCCACAACGGAGGAGCAGCAGGACTTCGTAGTCCTGTAGACTCTCCCGTCCAGCCCTCGGATGCCCCGGGAACGCCTGCAAAATGCCTGAATGCGGGCACGTTCTCAGTACTCCTCGGGTAGGAAGGGTTTACACCCCGGAAGCCTGGCCCACAGGCGGGGACGCGATGCTGTACGGCAACAGGACCATGGCGGCACGAGTGGGAACGCAGTGAACTAAACCCAATGGAGTCCCACCCAATGGAGTCCCACCCAGTGGGGTGCCACCCCACAGTCCACACTGTAGGGCAGTTGCTCTCGTGGAAGGCAATCTCTCCAAGCACAGCTGACCTCTGGACCCTATGAACTCGCACTGTCCCTTGCCCATGGCCAGTCTCTGGCCCTGATGCCATTTGAAGTCTCCCACCTCACTGAGCTGCTCCCCGCTGGGGTGAAATCCCAGGCCGTGAAAGAAATGCTCTCAGGTGGGGGGGGACCCTGAGAGAGATTTAGCATTTCAAGCGCAGAGATGAGCTCTCCTTTAGAGCGTACGAAGCAGAGGGTGAGACCTGCGGAGCACGGTGTGATCACCGAGGGCTGAGGCAGGAGCCTTCAAGCTGGAGAAACAGGGAAGAGCCCAGGAAGCAGGGAAGAGGGTCTCCTGCGGCTGGTCCTTCCTTTCTGAGCTTTCCCTCTGACCTCTGTCTCTCTCCTTGCCTGTGGAAAGCTCCCTAAAAGGCAAAAATCCCCATTATTTTGTTTCCCCAGCTTTAAGTTAAAAAATATCTGAATAAATATTCCTGATGCAACAGGACTTTTCAGCAAAGGCAGCAACACGATGCTCTAGGTCTTGCCATGGGGTGGGATGGGGATGCTGGAGGGCAAGAAGCCATCCTGGAGACCTTCCAGGGTGTTTGTGACGAGCCCGGCCCACCAGCCTTGCCACCCAAACGGGGCATGCAAAACCGGGCACGCTTAGGGCATCAGCCTGTGTGTGCCGAGCGGTGGGTCCCTGTGTGTTTGGAAAGCTGGCTGTCTCTGTTGCTGCTGGGGAGGGGGAGAGGGCTTGTATTTGTTGGTGATCTTGGCTGTTGCTTCGTGTAAATCCTGCCAATACTCGCCGAGGCTCGTGGGCTTGGCTGGGACGCCAGTGCAGCGAGTGTGGTACAGCGGTGCCTCCTGCCAAACCCTGCTGCTTGCTCTTGCTCTCGGGGACTGAAGCCAGCGTCTTACGGCAGGACGAAGCAGGCTGGCTTGCCCGAGCTCCTGCAGTCCTGGGAGTTCATAGAATCATAGAATCATAGAATGGTTCGGGTTAGAAGGGACCTTAAAGATCGTCTATCTCCAACCCCCTGCCCTGGGCAGGGACACCTCCCACCAGACCAGGTTGCTCCAAGCCCCGTCCAACCTGGCCTTGAACCCCTCCAGGGATGGGGCAGCCACAGCTTCTCTGGGCAACCTGGGCCAGGGGCTCACCACCCTCACAGCAAACAATTTCTTCCTAATATCCAATCTAAATCTCCTCTCTTTCAGTTTGAAACCGTTACCCCTTGTCCTATCAGTACACTCCCTGATCCAGAGTCCCTCCCCATCTCTCCTGTAACCCCCTTTCAGGTACTGGAAGGGGCTGTAAGGTCTCCCCGGAGCCTTCTCTTCTCCAGGCTGAACAATCCCAGCTCTCTCAGCCTGTCCTCACAGCAGAGGGGCTTCAGCCCTCGGAGCATCTTTGTGGCCTCCTCTGGCCCCATTCCAACAGGTCCATGTCCCTCTTGTGCTGAGGGCTCCAGAGCTGGACGCAGCACTGCAGGTGGGGTCTCCCCAGAGCGGAGCAGAGGGGCAGAATCCCCTCCCTCGCCCTGCTGGCCACGCTTCTTTTGATGCAGCCCAGGATGCAATTGGCCTTCTGGGCTGTGAGCACACATTGCCAGCTCACGTTGAGCTTCTCATCCACCAGCACCCCCAAGTCCTTCTCCTCAGGGCTGCTCTCAAGCCATTATCAGTTCCAGTCACTGTTTCTTCTAGGGCTAAATCTGGACATTGCTGTAAGCTGTTGTTGGCCTGACCAAGACCTCGGTCTGCTTTGCATGACCCATCCTGCAGCGATCCTTCAGCAAACCCGCTCCTCTCTCGCTGGCACTGGTGTGATGGGCGGCGTTGTCTCAGGGAGGCTGGTGGAGGTCCCCTGGGGTGACCTGGTGTTGGGGACAGTAGCTCTGACTGAATCGCAGGCTGGCAATTTGGTTTGTTGGGTGAGGGGTAAAGCAGGGATGCTCCAAGGAAGGCGAGGAGGGGGGTGAGGGCTGCGCTCCCCCACCTCTCTGCTGTAGCACCCCTTGCTGCAGGGTCAGGATGGCAGGAGAGGCTGCGCATTCCTTCCTGCCCGTGTCGGAGCGGCACCTGCCTTTCCACAGCCCACAGCCGTTACTCCAGTTGGCGTGCACATGGCCACCTCCTTTTGTAAGTCCCGTTCTCAAAATGCTGGCTGGAATGTGGGGGCCTTTGCCTGCGCCCACTGCTGCCTGCTCCCCTGGTGTCACCACCTCACGCTGGCTCCGGCACTGGTGGCGCTTTCACCTCATAGGGCAGAGATGCTGCAATAAACACCCTCTTGGGTGGATGCAGGAAGAAGACAAAGTGGGAATCGCGTTGCCCCTAATCATCAAGCTCCTCAGCCAAGGACAGAAAGGGTGGGAGAGGAAAGCCGTTCCTCCAGTCCTTCTGCCGCGGCTGGTCCCAGTCTGAGCCCTGGCGCCACGGATGGGGCTCCCGTTCCGCTCCGTAGCCGGGATTGCCGCCTCCTCTGCTGCTGGTGCCGCAGCGGTGGCCGGAGACGGCTCCTCGCCAAGGCACTCCGCTCCCCGGCCACCGGCCACCCCCAGCGGGATCCCACCGCCCTCCCCACCCCAGGGACGAGCACCAGGTTTCTGAGCCCATTCAAGACTTTGCAGAAGTACGGCTGGGGGTGTGTGCGGGGGATTTATTTATAACCTCCCCGGTTTCACCTGTCTCCTCAGTCATAACAGTCCCAGACACGCTGCCTTTCCTCCCCCGTTTTCCATATGCTAATGCTTTCCTCTCACCTGCCAGGGGCTGCTAATAGACTTGTTCGTGTCAGCCTGATAGACAGCCCTTTAATTTTCTCCTCCTGCAAACCGCGTGGCTGCAGGAGGAGGAGGTCACCTGCCAGGCAAGGAATGGCGGTCCAGAGGGTTCCTGAACCCCTGGGGTCCGGGGGAGGTGGGTGTCTGGATACGAGCTTTGGGCGCTTTGGGATGAGTGGCATGTGCCCCGTGCTGCTGTGCCCAGCGAGAGGTGGGGACCTCTCATCAGCTGGTGGTGGGGAAGGGCAGGTATACACCACAGCAAGCTCGGCCAGGTCCTTCAGCTCCCCAGCGCCCTGCTCCCCGCAGAGCCTTTTCCCTTCCTGTTTCCAGCCTGGCAGAAGGGCTGAACCCATCCCAACGGGCTGCTGCTGGCCCAGGAGCTGAGAGCCACTCGCCCAGCACACACACGGCGAGACATGAGGACAGAGGGAATAGGACCCTCGGGACAGGGATGCTGCAGGAACCCTCGGAGGTGACAGCAGTGGTGGAATCCCTGCCCGTGCCCGAGAGCTGGGTGCTTTGTATGACCCATTGTGCAGCGATCCTTCGGCAAAGCTGCTCCTCTCTCGCTGGCATTGATGTGATGGGCGGCGTTGTCTCAGGGGGCTAGTGGCAGTCCCCTGGGCCGCTGGCCTTTGGGCAGGTTGCTCTGCCAGCTCCCCACCTCAGTTTCCCCAGGGCAGGGCCACAGCCCTGTTTTGCCCCAGTGCTTTTGTTTCCGCTTGTCATAGAATCATGGAATCCCAGGATCAGAGAACGGTTTGGGTGGGAAAGGACCTTAAATATCATCTAGTTCCAACCCCCCTGCCCTGGGCAGGGACACCTCCCACTAGACCAGGCTGCTCAAAGCTCCATCCAACCTGGCCTTGAATACCTGGGGCATCCACAACCTCCCCGGGCAACCTGTTCCACTGCCTCACCACCCTCACCGGAAAGAATTTCTTCCTGATATCCAATCTAAATCTCCCCTCTTTCAGTTTGAAACCGTTACCCCTTGTCCTGATCCAGAGTCCCTCCCCATCTCTCCTGGAGCCCCTTCAGGTACTGGAAGGGGCTCTAAGCTCTACCCGGAGCCTTCTCTTCTCCAGGCTGAACCCCCCCAACTCTCTCAGCCTGTCCCCATAGCAGAGGTCCTCCAGCCGTTTGGTCATCTTCATGGCCCTTGCTGGGCCCATTTCAACAGGTCCACGTCCTCTAAGCTAAGGCAGTTGTGCTGGCCCTGGCTTTGCTTTAGGGGCCCCCAATCATCTGGAACTTTCCAAAACCAGGAGCAGATGTGGCACGAACCTCCATTCCTCACCTCAGCCTCCCGCATGCTCTCCAGTTCTGTGCTCCTGTGGCAAACCCGGATGCTTCCCCCTCCTCACCCTTCTCCCAGCTGCCAGAAGAGCCCAGAGCCCTCGCCCAGGACCTGCAGCCAGCTGGAGGCATGTCGGACATCAGCATCCCACAACACGCGGCAGCCTCCCCATGCCCGCCTGCCCTCCCTGCGCCTCCCCTGACGTAGGGTTATTTTTCTCACTAGATATTACTTGTGTTGAGCACCTCCCTCTATTCTTGGACGTCTTGAGCATCGTTCGTTTCCCAGGCATTCTCACCCCCCCCCCCCCTTTTATTTTTAAATTAAAAAGAAAAAAAAGAGATGTTTCCATAGGAACTTGGTGAGAGGCTGATCCCGACCTCATTATTTGCTCAGTGAAAGGAACTTTATTTTCGTCTGTTTGTGTACATTGTCAGATTTTGGCTAAACCTACTTTCCTGACTTTGTACAGTGCGTTCTTTTAATCTTCATTTCAAATGCATTCATCCCGTGGCTTAATTTATCCCGTATTGTGATCAAATTTAGCTGAAAGCGATCTGCTTTGCCAATTCTGAATATTCATCAGCTGCTTCATTCATTCACCGGAGCAAACCCTGCTCGGGGCGGGCGGCTGTGGCCCTCGCCGGATGCTGCCGAGCGGGCGCTCGCTCAGGGTGCTGCCATCCCCCTCGCCCTCCCCTGCTGCAGCGATGGTGCCCGGAGCCCGCACCCGCTGCCAGGGAGCTCTGCCTGCTGGGCCGCCGGCAGCCCCGCACCGCGACGGCTGACTCACCAGCGACAGCCGCCCTGGCAGCCGGCGGGGACGCGCTCCCCACAACCGTTGCCTTTGGACCTGTCTGAAGAGAGAAAGGAAAGGAGGCTGCCGTGTCCACGGGGAACCACAGGGAATTCGGGGATGGATGGCTTTGCCAGGTGCACCCGGGGGACCTGGAGGTGGTTGATGACGTCTCCTATGGGGACAGGCTGAGAGAGCTGGGGGTGTTCAGCCTGGAGAAGAGAAGGCTCCAGGGAGACCTTAGAGCCCCTTCCAGTCCCTAAAGGGGCTCCAGGAGAGATGGGGAGGGACTCTGGATCAGGGAGGGGAGCCATGGGACGAGGGGGAACGGTTTTAAACTGAAAGAGGGAGATTTAGATGAGGTATCAGGAGGAAATTCTTTGCTGTGAGGGTGGTGAGCCCCTGGCCCAGGTTGCCCAGAGAAGCTGTGGCTGCCCCATCCCTGGAGGGGTTCAAGGCCAGGTTGGACGGGGCTTGGAGCAACCTGGTCTGGTGGGTGGTGTCCCTGCCCAGGGCAGCGGGGTGGACATAAGGAGAGAAACCTTATGAAATTCAACAAGGGCAAGTGCAGGGTGCTGCACCTGGGGAGGAATAACCCCCTGCACCAGGACAGGTTGGGGGTGACCCGCTGGAGAGCAGCTCGGTGGAAAGAGACCTGGGAGTCCTGGGGAACAACAGGATGACCATGAGCCAGCAATGTGCCCTTGTGGCCAAGAAGGCCAATGACCATCAAGAAGAGCGTGGCCAGCAGGTGGAGGGAGGTCATCCTCCCCCTCTGCTCTGCCCTGGGGAGGCCGCACCTGGAGTGCTGGGTCCAGTTCTGGGCTCCCCGGTTCAAGAGGGACAGGGAACTGCTGGACAGGGGACAGCAAAGGGCTACCAAGATGCTGAGGGGACTGGAACACCTCTCTTGTGAAGAAAGACTGAGGGATTTGGGTCTCTTCAGTCTGGAAAAAAGACGGCTGAGGGGGGACCTTATCAACACTTATAAATACTGAAAGGGGGGGTGTCAGGAGGATGGGGCCAGGCTCTTGTCAGTGGTGCCCAGTGACAGGACAAGAGGTAACGGGCACAAACTTGACCATGGGAAGTTCCATCCCAACATGAGGAGGGTGGCAGAGCCCTGGCACAGGCTGCCCAGAGAGGTGGTGGAGTCTCCATCTCTGGAGACATTCCAAACCCGCCTGGATGCGTTCCTGTGCCACCTGCTCTGGGTGACCCTGCCCTGGCAGGGAGTTGGACTGGATGATCTCCAGAGGTCATTCCAACCCCTATCATTCTGTGTGATTCTGTGACTAAATGGTCTTGAAGATCCTTTCCAACTCTAACCATTCCATGATTCTACGATCTCCACCTCCCCACCCTCCATCCCTGTTAAAGGCCTTGTGCACACACAGGTGGAAAATTTTGTTTGAAAACTGGGATGAAACAGCACCATTCACTAAACACTTGTGAGAAAAAAAAATAAAAAGAAATTTGAGAGGTGGACTATTTTGCTGAGGGAGTGCGTCATCCCTCTGCCCCAGCTGAGGCTGGCAGGTCCCAGGGGCAGGACTCCCTGCGCCTGACAGAGCCGCTGCACCCTGTCCCCAGTGCAGTGACCCCGCTGCCGGTTTGCGGCTCAAGGGGTGCACGTGTGTTCACCCCTTGCGATGCATCGCTTTTCAGTGGTGCCCAGCGACAGGACAAGAGATAACGGGCACAAACTTGACCATGGGAAGTTCCATCCCAACATGAGGAGGAACTTCCTTGCGATGCACCAACAGCCCCACAGCAAAGCAGCGTTAGATTCAGGGTCTGCTGGATGTTACGTGATGCTATTCCACCAGACCATGGCACGTCATGGATAAAATATGCCTTCAGCCACCATTTCTTCATCCATAAGAGGCAAAGGCTGTTAGCCTTTGGATAGTTGGATAATGGATCGAACTGGTCCTCAGCTGGAAAATGGGGTTACCTGAGGTGACCATGAGGTCTTCATAGGTCTGGGACCAGTCTGAGAGCTGGATGGTGGACAGTGCTCAGTGCCTTCAGTCGGACAGTGCAGTGCTTGCTCTGTCCTGTTCTCCTCCTGGGAGAAATGAAATTAGTTAATTCATAAATAAATGAGGTTTGAGAAGTGCTTCATGAGACAGATCGGAAGCTGTGGGAGTCCTGTGGCTGAAGAGCCAGCTGGGTGAAGGATGTAGCAGTTGAGCTTGCTTTTTAGCGTGACGGAAAATTTGGGCTGAGCTTGCTCTGTCGGCTTGGGAAGGGGGAGAGAGGATATGGGTGCAAGGTCCCAGGGACCTGCCTCAGGGCTCTCGCTGATTCCCCTTGTCCCCGGGCACAGAACGAGAGCCCCTCAGCTGCAGAGCTGCATCCCGGTGTGGGCAGCGTGGGGACGCGAACAGCCCCAGGCATCCTGGCCAAAGGGACTCAGCAAAGCCAGAGGCAGCGCTTGTAAAAGGGATGGAGCGCTTTGTGCATCAACCATTCCCTGCAGAAGGGCTGGGGTGAGATGCCCGGGGTGAGACAAAGCAGAAATTCATGCATAGCGCTACCTCTAAATCTCCCATTTAATCCATCCCTCTGTTTTAATGTCACTTTGCAGCTCCTGCGCTCGCATTGCGCTGCCCCTGGAGACCAGAGAGATTACTGGGAAGGAAACAGGCTGGTGCTTTGTCAGGGGCTCCCCCAGCACTGTGCCACCTTACACCCGCTGAGCATCTGCCCCTAATCTGGTTTAGCCGCACACAGCTCAACAAAACCACTAAGTGGATTGTCTTATCTCTCCTCCACTAACCCAATCTGCAAATTAGATCTGGCTGGTTTTCGCATGGTGTACGAGTCTGTCCCCAAATCATTGAGGAAATCTGTACAGACGGGCTGCCGCGGAGGCTCGGTGCCATCCCCGAGCCGGCTGGCTCCAGCCACCTGATGCCAGGCTATTGGGATCACGCTGTGGTGTGCCATGGCCCCGCCAGTCCCGGGCTGCCGGGCAGGGTAAAACACGCCTTCCCCCATCTCCTCTGTGTCCTTGGCACAGCCACGTCACCTCCCTTTGCTTGCTGCAGCAAGGGGAGCAGCAGGATGAGCCCCTGGACTGATTCATTCCCTTGTCCAGATGGACAAGACTTGAAAGGCAGGAGCTGGGAGTGCTGCGGGACAACCATTGCTGTGCCCTGGCACACGCAGGGGGACAGGGAAGAGGAAGGGACGGGCAGGGTCATGGCCATTGGAAGGTGGCTGGAGACACTGGTATGTGTAGCGCAGCTCATGTATCTGTCCTCCGTTTGACTTCGGTGGGACGGCTCCTGCCTCTGCAACCCTTCAGGCCACCAGGCTGGAGGCGTAGCACAACCACTAATGCTCACAGCTGCTGTGCACCAGGAACGGCAGCTCCCGGCCCCAGAGCACAAACACCCAGCCCTGCTAGGACCTCACGTTGCCTCTCCCAGGTGAAGAAGGCTGGGATGAAGGGCAGATGGGCAAGGGCTCAATTTGGGCCAGAGATCTCAGGCTGAGCCCCCTCCCGAGGCATCAGGTGAGCCTAGGATGCCACAAGCCACCAGCTCACAGCTGCAGGGCTCTGGCGAAGAGCGGCAGCGTGACCACAGAGCAGCCCTGCCACCGCAGCTCCAGGTACGGGGCAGGAGCAGCACTGTCCCAAAGCCAGGACCGCGACAAAATAGCCCGGACAGAAACCCCCTATTTATGTAAAAAAGTGCAACTCAAAGCATCCTCCCTCCCAAGGAAAATGGGGACGGAGGGCAGCCTTGCCCCTGAAGTCCCATCTTACCCCATCATCGTTTGGTCAGAGGGTGCCTTAGTAGAAACGAGCAGGTGAATTTTCTGCCTGCTGCTTGCCAAGGACAGGCTGGGTCTGTCACCAGCAGCGCTGCAAGAGGCGCAGTCCCTGCTGGAACCGCGTTACACCGGAGACACACTTGGCCTCCTGCAACCAGCTTTATGGCTCCCCGGCCTTTCTGATTACTGGCTTGTTCCTATCAATTCTTGTCTGCCGCTGATGCCGGCTTTTTAATTTCCCAAGCTGCTTGCTAGGCAAGAGCAAATGGCCTGCTGGAATCAAGTGAGATTGGATACGTGTTCTACTGGGACAGCCACTTTCTTGGGCTTTTTTTTTAAAAGAAAAAGAAAACCCCCAAAGCTTTCAGAGGCAGGTTAAAGGTTGCTCGACTCCTCAAGGCTCCAATTTAGATCAAGATCGGCTTTTTCTCACTGTGAAGGTAAAGGTCAGAAGGTGAATAATTTCTGGCTGTGTCCTGAGAGCTCCTCTCCTCCCAGATGTGCATCTGACACAGCTGCAAGTGGAGCACCTCGTGCTCGGCTGCTCCTCAGCATCAGTTGCAAAAAGGGACGCAGCAGAGGTGAGCGTTAGACTTGCTTTTATTTCCAGGCTTTGTGACACTAAAGCGCGCTGAGAGAGTGGCTGCTCCGAGGGTTGATGCTTTGAGCCGGGCGTTCAAGTCTAACGCCGCTCCCCCTCTGGAGACCACCACTCCCCTCTACTCCACCTGCGAAATGGTGGTGAACCTTCTGCCAGCCGTGCTCCCGTCTCTCTCCAGTGAAGCCTGAAAACGGGGCTGACAGAACTGGGACCCGCCATTCTCTTCTTTAGCAAAGAAGGGAGGGAAAAGCAGCACAGCTCCAAAACCCCAGGCCACCCGGGACCTTTCTGCCTCTCACAGGGTGCCGTGCTTTGCCTCGTCTCTCCCTTCCTTTGTGTGGACGCACATGCAGTGCCCTGTGCAGCAAGCTCCGCTCTCGCGCGTCGTCCCAGCGCGCCGGCATTCAGCGCTAACAGCAGCTAATCACTGGCCTGACTTGATTTTTAATGGCAGAATGAGGCAAGTGCTGCGCCTTGGCAGGACCTCACCTTCCTTCCTCTGCAGTGCTGAGAGGAGGAGGAGGCGGAGGAGGAGAGGAGAAGGAGGCGCGCTCCAGGCTGCGCATCATCCCTTGCTCTTCTGGGGGCAAGGAAGAGCGGAAGGGAGCTTGTGGCGTGCTGGTGGTTAACGCTTGGGTGTTTGACGCATCGTGGGACAAACAACCGCAACAATTCACAGGATTTAGTGAATGTTAGTGATTTTTGTGACCTCGCATAAGCAAAAGGTGGGGCATGCCCCTTGCTACAAATTGGGAGGATTTGGGATTTTCCATGAACAACCCATGGGCAGAGGAGGGTTGCCAGGTGTAGCCTCACCTGTGGTAGCTTGGAGTTGGTGTCGGCTCTGGCACTGTGATGCCCTCGCTATGGGTGGGACAGGGGGAGCCAGTGCTGGGCAAGGCTGTCGGTCTGCAGTGGCTTTGGCGACAGTGGCTCTGAGAGCTCCTTCGCCCGTCCGGCAATGACTGCCGGGTGCCCTGCGCCAGCCTGCTTTGGCCCCCTCTCAGCGGGGCACCGGGTGAGGATGTGAGATGGTGAAGCGTCTCCTCACAGCAGGTCTCAGACCACCTCTCCCAGTCACACGTCGTGCAATGGCTCTGTGCCACTCTCTGCCTCCGCTGGCTCGGAGGGGACAGGCATCTCTAAGTCTCCCAGCCCTGGGCTGGTGGAGGTTATGAAGGCTTTGGCACAGGTTCCGTCAATCCTGAGAACAAGGTGGCCACCTCAGCACTTCAGCAGTTTGAGTCCTGTGTTATGGGGCATTTGTGTCATTATTCTATCTACAGTGTGGGTATCCTGGTCCTCAGAGTCCCCCGTGGCCGCACAAGCTGAGGTGAATGGCTGTTTTGAGGGAGACGGATGAGGGAGGAGGTTAGATGTGATGCTCAGAGGAGCCCCTGACTAAGGCTGCAGGTGACAGTCCCAGCCACGCTGCCATTTACGCCTGGTGACAAAGGCTTTGCTGGTCTCTGCCCCCCATCCTGTGGGGCCGGAGCCTGGCTGGCAAGAAGGGATTCAGGTATATGGCTCTGGAAAGGCATCTTTTTGGTGCGCCATGCCCCAAGTTGCCTTCCCTCAGCCCATCCTGCGTGTGGTACCTGATGGTTGTGTGGCACCGGCTGGTTGTGTGGCACCGCCTCTCCTGCAGCAGGCAGACCCCCAGGGCACCGGGCCCCTAACCATGGGGCTGCCCCGTATGACCAGAACAGAGGGGGATGGCACCGTCTTTAGGCGAAGAATGAAGCATTTCTTCCCCTCTGGTGGGTGAAATGAAGACTTTGGGGCTCCTCCCGGGAGACAGGCTGCTGTGTCGCGTCCGAGCGTGGTGTTAGGAGGTTGATCTCGGGTAACCACAACTGATGTGCAGACGGGAGAAAGACCTTGGAGCAAACACGGAGCTGCCAAAAGCCCCGCACAAGGCACAGCTTCTTTGGAAGGTGGCAGAGTGGGAGGGATGGCTTAAATGGTGCTTTCCCATTTCGCTGGAAGAAGTGGGTGAACTGGAGAGGGAAGACTGTGAGAAGGCAGCTTCATTTCTGCCTGCTCTGAAGCACATGATGTTTTTAATACTTTCAATTAAGCCAGGCAGAGGAAGCTAGCTATCACAGGGTATTACAGAAAATTGAGGAGTTCCGCTCTCTGCACAAAACCTGAGCAGCTGAGCGGTGCCTTTGAATGAAGTGCAGAAATCAACGGCGAGCACAGAAGAGTTTGTGGCTCTCGTCAATCTAAAGAGGCAATATTGCCGGGGCTAATGGATCCCTGATACGAGATGAGATCTTGTAGCAATTCAGAGATGGGGGAAAAAGCTCAGAAAGCCACCAGAAGGACAGAGAATTAACCCCAGACCAATTAGGACTGACTCACTGAAGGAAGACATATAAGCCAGATCGTGGAACATGAGTTGCCCTGACACTCTTGATCTGATAGAGGATCTGGTCGTTCCAGGAGAGGACACTAGCTCAGAGTTTAGAAACAGCAGCGCGCAGGTCTGCAGGCTCTTGAGTCAAAGTGATGGATGGGAAATGGCTGTGAAGGGTGACAGATGACCTCCCTCTGCAAGGAGTTGCCGAGGGTGGGGAGGAAGGAGCTGGTTCATCCTTCGCTTGCAGGAGGAGTGCTCTGGACAGGCAATGTGCACCGCAGTGGCACCAGTAGGTGAGAAGCATTTTTGCAAACAAAAGGATGAGATAAAGCCAGTCTCCCTTCCCTGGTCACTGCTGAGGTCAAGGAGAGCTGAAGGAATACCATAACTTTGTCTGCAAGAAAACACGTTCTGCTGCCTCCACCAGTTCCCCCCTGGAAATAAATTTCTGCCCTGGTTGTATCTGCAGCATCTGGGAGATGCCCTTAGGGAAAGCATTTTTGAGGATTCAGAATCTCCCACAAGAGGTGGGTTCTTCGGTGTCCACTGACATTGTCTTCATCTCTGAGGTACTTCACAGAAAATGGTCCATTCAGGAGAGTACAGCAGGGCCCAGGTTCTCCACTGATGACCTTTTCCTCTAAGAGAAGCCATCAAAGACCACGACCAGCCTGTAAGAAGTTTTGGGAAGAGTCAGTAAAGTAATGAAAAGGATGAGCTAAAGTAACGAACTAAAGTAATGAAAAGGATGTCATCGGTAAAAAACATGTCTTGGATGATGGACACAGTGAGGTGCCAGACTTTGCTCTGAATGATCACTGGAAAACACCAATTTTACCAGTGCGAGGGAGATCTGGCCCCATTAGCAGCGGTGGGAAGTTGCCTAATGTCATCCAGACCACCAGGAACCCCGCGTGGTGCTGAGCAGTGGGGGCTGTGCTCTCTGCTGATGCTGATGTGGCTCTGGGGCCACAAGCGGAGCGGGGCAGGCTCACCTCGGGGCTGCGAGGCTGGGGCACCTAGAGGAGGTCTCCTTCCTGGACCTCTCCTGGGGAGCCAGAGAGGCCAGGATGGAGCCAGAACCACCAACCCTGGGCTCTGTGCATTGCCAACACGTGCCACCCACCGCCTGAGGTGCTGGTTTGCGCCACGAGGCATCCTTACAAACACCCTTTTGGGGTTCCAGAGGGCTGCAATTAGTCCCCGCGGTTACCAAGGGGCTGTCAGTTTGCTGAGGCGGTTTCAGATGAAACATCTTCTTTGCTGTGAGGGTGGTGAGCCCCTGGCCCAGGTTGCCCAGGGAAGTTTTGGCTGCCCCATCCTTGGAGGGGTTCAAGGCCAGGTTGGACGGGGCTTGGAGCAACCTGGTCTGGTGGGAGGTGTCCCTGCCCAGGGCAGGGGGGTGATCTTTAAGGTCCCTTCCAACCCGAACCATTCTGTGATTCTGTGATCTGTCGGCTTCCAAGGCCGCCTGGCAGCAGCGTGGCCGTGTGCTCTGCCAGAAGCCGCTGCTATCAGAAAGGGGAGAATAAGAAACGTAACTGCCTCAAAAACGCAGCGGGCGAGAGAGGGAGGGGACGGCAAGGCTTGGGACTAGGTGGGCAGAGGCACATTTCCATAGCTGTCTTTGCAATGCCCATCTCCGCCGTCTTCAGGGCTGCTGCTGGGGCTCAGTGCTGGAGGAGCCCCTGTCCTCCCCTCCCAGCCCTGGGAGGGCTCCTGCTCGCCCCCTCCAGCTCATCCCCTGCTACCCGGGGGAGGTCTGGACCCAGCACTGCTCCTGACGCCCTCCTGCAGGATCCTACTGCCCTGCATATGCCATCTCCACCACTTCAGTGCTGTCATCTTCAGGTGTCTCAGATGAGGTTTGTGGCCTCCAGTTTATGTCATTTGGGTCTCTCTGTCCTCTATATCCGAATTTTGGTCTCCCAGGGGCCAAAATGCTACTGGCACAGCTTGACATTAAGTTTCCTGAAAACTCCGAAGGAAGACAAAGCCATCAATTTTATTGCTTCTCATGCTCTGAGGAAGGCCAGAGTCCCATCCTGGAAGAGTCAGAGAGTCTTCAGGCTCATACACGGCATAACTGTAACACAGAAATGTGAGAATCAGTCCATGGGCGGGGGGGGGGGGGGGAAGTAACGGCAAGGGCACCCTACCCCAAGGGATGGTGTTGGGTGGAATTCGAGGACTTTGGTTCCTACCCCAAGCTCCATCCAGCTCTGGCATTTGGGAGATGAGCTGCAACTTGCTCTGCAGCCAACCTGGCCCAGCTGCCTCCCACTCTGCTGCGTGTGCTCCTTCCACACGTGTTCCTCCGGTATTGCTTTTATCACCAACACGCTTCCCGGGCAACAGTTATTTGGAATCAAAATGACTATTAGCGAACAAAACATTGGGGTAATATTTGTCTTCCGTAGGAGTTAAACAAGCCCATTGCGCCTTGTCCTTAGGTTGCTGCCGGCTGCTAAGCCTGGGTGGGCTGCAGAGTCCCATCCCTGCCTGGTAAGAGTCCAAAAGAGCCTTGAACCGGCAGGATGGGGGTGAGAAGGGGGTGTCCCCCTGCTGTTAGCAGTTCCCTCGCTCCCCTGAGGGACCCTCGTTAGATGTCAGCCACTAGGGGCTACCTGTGCGGACCAGAGTGGCATTTCTTGGTCTCTCACACAAGAACAGACAGGCTCTTTGGAGCAGTATTTCTTGATTTGTGGACCTGTGTTGACGCATGGGGGTGGGCAGCTTTGCCCTGACACGCCAAGGCTGCCAAAAGCAGTTGTCTGACCCCTAAGCAAAGGGACATTGCTTTCTGGGTGCTTGTCATGCACGGCTGAAAGTGCCAGTGCCACCTTCTCTGCCAGGCTTGTGAGTCCTGTTTGGCCGTGCCAGCACCCACACCTGAGAGCATCGCCCTGCAAGGAGGCTGGGCTGGTGAGACTCGAGGCCAGCTGAGGGTGGCCCATGTCTTTTGGGGTCCTCGGATGGCACGGTCTCCTCCAGGGAGGCTCGGCGAGGGTTGAGCCCCTGCCCCATCGCAGCCAGGTCCCCCGGACCCTGACCTGAGGACTGACTTTCTGGCTCAGGCCCTGAGCTGCTGCACTGCCCTGGGTTTGCTGGGTGGTCGCTGGGCTGTGTCTGACCCCAGTTACTGTCACCATGCCTGATCTGGAACCTGGCTCACTGACTTGTCTTCCCAAGCCTGGTCTTGGACCTGTCTCTTCACCAGCGACTCGCCTGATGACCACGACTCTTGGCTGACCCTGGCTGCCGTGCCTGCCCTCCTCCCTTGCTGGGGTACCGTGGGACAGACCCCACTGACGAAGCCCCGGTTCCACCAGCTGTGTGACCCTGCCCTCGCTGCGCCCTGGCAAGCGTTGCCGTATAGCGCAACACTGAAAGGATTGGTCTCCTTTGACCCGTGATGCAATGTGAATGTAGAAATGAGGCGAAACCTTGCTTTACAGAATATCCCAGGTGACTAAAACATGGCCTTGTGCATCTGGCCGGGAATTCCTGCTCTGCTTCTGTCTGTGTTCTGCAGCCAGGGGAAGGCGTGCTTGGGCAAGTGTGGCTTTCCCTCGCAGCTCGCTACGAAAGATCGGGGACAGGGAGTCACACGGTGACCTCTTGCATGCACTACACGGTACCCAAAACCTTCCCGGAGTGTAGACTAGGTGCTCGGCACTGAGCGTTTGCTGTGGGAAGAGCAGGTACTGCTCCGAAGAGCGGAGGTGGGGAACACCTGCGTTAGAGGCATTGAGGAAAGGAACTGAAAAGCTGAAGGCTTTGCTGCCGGAGTCGTCTGTGGCCAGCGGAGGATGCGCGGGGAGAAGCGCAAGAAAGACGACAAGCCCCAAACGCCTTCTCCAGCTGCCTCATTGAGGTGTCGCTGCTTGTTCAGAGACTTCTGAGGTTGCGTGCAGGCCATCCTCTCAGCTGTTGTACGTGTCCCGTCTTGAATCCCTTTATTCCCTTTGCCAACAGGATGCCCTGTCGCAAGGAGGTCCACAATTCCCTCGCGCAGTTGTGTGGACAGATCCTTCCTTTTGCATGTTTTAAACCTTCCGCGTGACGGCTTCTCGGCTGGCTTAGCTCCTGCCTTGTGAGACAGAGTGAAAAACCACTGCTGACTTGTGTTCCTGTCCTCCTCGTCGCCCCGTCTGTGCCCCCAGGACGCTGCAGGAGCAGGTCCCAGCCACCCCACAGCGTTTGACTTTTCTGATGGGACGGTTCCCTTCAATTATTTTGTTTTCCCAGAACAAAGCCTTTTGTATTGCTGAATCTGCGAAGGTAAACAAGAGCACGGGATGGTCTACGGTCTGGCTAACGCTCAGCCCAGGCAAGCAGCAGCTGTGGCTTTCCACGTGCCAGAGTCGATGCCAGGAGGTGCCCGGCCCTTCCCTGCCCACCGCCCTGTGCCGGCTGAGCCCTTCTGTCCTGCTCTGCTCCCACTTTGGCTCCAGCAAGTCCAGCCCTGGATTGTACGGCAGCCGGCCAGACAAAACCCTTCTGAATTGGCTGAAATGAAGCCGGCTGCGTGTGAGACAAGGAGCCGGGACGGAGCGCGAAATGGCTCTCTCCCTCCCCAGCAGCTAATTTCTAGATCGTCAGAGCCGTTTACAGATGTCTTCCCGCTGCAGCCTTCTTGTCCTGCAATACGATAGCAGCCAAAAAAAAAAAAAAAAAAAAAAAAAAAGATGAATAATAAAAGGGCTTTTATCCATTAGCTCTGTCTCACACGCTCACATACGGAGCACGACAATCTCACGTCACGCGGTGGGCAAGAGGCTGCAACACCAGCAGAGCTCCGGGTATGGTGACGAGAAGGTGAATCACCAGGTAGACGACGGATTCAGGCAGACAACTGCCAGGCAAGGACATGGCTGGATAACCAGAGGTACAGGAGCTGATCAGTGGGCGGAAAAGCGTTAAAGATCCTTTCATGGTTCATCTGTAGTGCAATAAATAAGACTCTCGCCAAGAGCGGAGAGCACATCTCTCCGCAGTCTGCAGGAGCGAGAGTGATGTACCTCTGGCATGATCTATATGGAGGGACGGTACGGTCCCTGATGAATAAAGCCAAAGATTCTTGTCTCCTGTGCTTCCAGGTCACACTCAACTGTGAGCTGAGTTGTGCAGAAGAAAGGGAGGATCTCAGCTCTGCAGCAGCCAAAATTTCTGCTCCACTGGCCCACCGTTTTTCCACTTCTGAGATTTTTGTTCTTAAAATTGAGCTTTTTCTCTGAGATTCACAAAATGGATATTTCCAACGCTAGGAACAATCCAGATCACACTTAACATTGTTAAATTTTTTTTTTTTTATATACTTTCCCTAGTGATTAGAGAAACAGGCCATTTTTAATGAAAATATTTGCAACATTTTGCAAATCTGTCGTGAAAACTGGATGATTCTTGCATTCATAATGAAGCGTGAGGAGACTGGCAGAGAGCATTTCCCTGTTCCATGGCACGTATTAGTCATTCTTTGAGTGGAAAAGAGAGACATATGTAAAGGCAAACAGAGAAATAAGTCTATAGGAAAGGACCACTTTGTGAATGGACAGGTGAGGGACAGAAAAGAGGAGGAACAGGGTGGAATTTGGGCAGAGTGTATGTAAGAACAGCGGTGAACCTGGATGGAAAATGCATGGAGGGGTGGCAAACTGAGCACGGGAGGAAGGCCTCTTGTTGAACACCTTCCTTGCGCCTGAGGGCTTCATCTTGTCCCTTCCACGACAGATCATGGCCTACCTGTGGTGCCCGACGGCATTAATGGACATCTCTAAGAGAAGCAGCAGGTTATGTATTGGGGGATTTGCTCCAAAGAGAGTGAGGAGCACATGCGATCCCACATGGGGCATCGTCTGTCCCAGCACACGCGGTCCCACATGGAGCATCGTCTGTCCCAGCAGAGCTGACCCAGATCTCCAAACACGGCAGCGGCTGATCTAGAGATGCTACAACAGCCTTGGATGTGGTGCGGGGCTGGAGGACTTGCAGGCCACCATGTCTTGCAGAGAGCAAGGAGAGCTCGGCCTCTTGTCCCGCTGCGCTGGGGCTGCACAAACACTTTGCCTAAAATGCTTTTAATCTAAGCTCAGAGGTGGGCAGGAGATGGGCAGCGTTCAAACCCACCCACCACCCAATTCTGCTGGCTCCTGGCATTTTTCTTATGTTTCGAAATTTCACAATTACACTCAAACTGAATTTTAATTTCGAGACTCTGCTTTCCAGTTTTACATCACTGCTAGCGTTATTTTGAGGTAGAGGTCTGGTGTACACATCATATCAAAAGACACATCACGGTGTGTACAAGCACCGCTGGTAGATCCTAATAGAATTGTTTCGTAGTGAAATGTTTTGACACTTTGAACGAGATGGGAAGAAAAGCACACAGTGTACTAATTAGAGGACCGGCAGTTTTCAATATATTAAATAATGATTTTAAGCTAACACAAAGCTATTGTGTCAAAGTATTCCATTAAAACACAAAGAAACGCTTTGATCTAGAAAATAAAATGTCTCAATCAGTGCTAGGTAAAAGCTGTTCAGGATGATGTAAAACAAATACATGTGAATAAAATAATGGAAGGGCTGGAATCCGCTGCCCCGGCGCGTGCCCGATGCGTGTTACACGGTGCTGCTGCTGACACGCCTTGAGTGATGGAAAGGTAAAGAAATACCGTTTGCATCCCCGGGAAAAATGACGAAATGAATGTTTTATTTCAAATTTTATTTGTGGATTTTATTTTAAAATGCCATTTGCACTTTTGTTTTCCCGACTGTATTTGTTCCGGCATTGCTCATTTTACCGGGAAGTTTTTTTCCCTGAGCTAGAATTAGCGCGGGTTTCAAGACGTGACAGTTTCTTATTAAACGCAGTTTCCAAGTTGCAGCCGCCGGTGGGTACGGCCCCCTGTCCCCCCCCCCACCCCGAGGCGGTTCCTCCTCGTCCCCACAGCGCCCAAGGACTGTGCCTGGGCTGCCACCACCTCAGATGTCACAGGAGGGATGAAAATCGGTTTTTCCTCCTCTCCCTCGAGGCAGACGCTCTTTGCAAGGGCGGCGGGCACGCGGGGTGCAGGACGGCATCCCTCCCCCGGCTCCCAGCGCGGGAGCCGGTCCCCGCAGCCGGAGTCTGTTGGGAGCACTGGGATTCCCCATGGCGTCATCAGAGAAAACAGCATCTGAGGGAGTCGCGGTCACCCTCTGACTTGCCCTTTGGGCCCTAATTCTGTTCCTCGTTCACAGATGCCAGACCCAGCTCCACCGGGACGCTGCGGCCTTATCCCGAGTGCACCCTCGGCTCCCCGGGAGCAGAGCTGAGCCCCGCGGTCCGTCCCTCCTCACGCCGTGGCTTAGAGGACCCCTTTCCCACGGCAGAGGAGCGGCAGGCAGCCTGGGGGGAGCTGCCTGGCATTAATTCAGTCCTGGCTGCTCCGGTGACTCAGGACGATGCAGAGCACCTCCTTCGCAGGCTGCAGCCTCACAGCATGGCCACGCACTCGTTTCCACCGAACCTGGAGCAGCAGCTCCGTTCCTCGGCCCATCCTGAGCACCGCTGCGGCCGCTGCCTGCCAGCCAAACATCTGCAGCGCCATCAGAAGTCTTGCTGGCGGGCTTTGCACCAAGCTGTCCCCAGTGAGGTCCCCAGTGAGGTCCCCGTGGCCTTCCTGGCCAGGAGACAAGCCTGGCGTGTTCTGTTCCGCTGGGTTTTTCATATATATGCTAAGCAGGTAATCCTGGCTGGTAGACATAACCCATTCATCTTAGCGCGGCTGGGGATCCATCCATTTCTTTCTCCTGTTTTGCAGGGTCATGCCAGAACTTGCCGGCGGTACCTGGAGTTGGGAAAGTGCCGAGATGCTACAAATCCATCCAGGGGACGGCACCGATGCCCTCCTTATGCACACAGGTAAGGCAGCGCTGCGTTTCTCGGACACGAGCCCAGCCCCTTCCACCTCTCGGGCACTCTGGCCCCAGCAGGCGGACGGACGGGCCGACTGCCCCCTTCCTCTCTCCCACGGGCACCCGCCAGGTGGTTGCACCCAGCAGACCGACCCCACGGAGAGGTCAGACCGGAGCACCAGCCCCCACAGCCCACCTCCTCCCGGCGCGGGGCAGGGAGGCGAGGCGGGAGAGTGTGGCGGGGCAGGGATGGCAGTGGCTGGGAGCGGGGATGCCCAGCGCAGCCGCTTCTGATCACTGCGGTTGAAACGATGCTAAAATAACGAAACGACGGTTTTCCAACCTGGCGAGAGTTTCTGCGGGATCCACTGCGACGGCGGGCGGGTTCTTGCCCTCGTGAAGGGCAGGAGGAATTTCTGTGCCCACGAAACGCTGCCTGCGGGATCATTCCTGACTCCATCTGCAGCAGCGCAGAAGGGCTGCAGCAGGGAAGCTCCAGCCACACCGTCCAGATCGAGCGAGTGCGTCCCAGCTCGGTGGCCTCAGCTCCAGGGAAGTCCTGGCTGGTCACCTCGGTGCCCTTGGAGGACCAAGAAGACTGTGGGCTCTGCCTGAAGCACCGAGGATGGTGCCTGCTTGGGTTGGTTTGAGCGGCACAGGACTTATTTCTCGTCTGGTACTTGGGAAAACTGAACTTTTAGAAGACTCTAGAGCCTGAATTCGTGAAAATATTTACTTTACAGCCAGCTATGGCATGTGGGATTCAAGGCCTCAGTGCTTTTGAGCTTCACCCGGTGCAGGGATGAGGAGGAGCGAGACCCGGGCACTCGACCCAGGCTGGGCAACAGGATTAGTTCATACCATGAACGCCACGTGCAATATAAATTAGAAAGTTTGCTGCGTAGTTTCTCTCTCTCCCTTGATGACTGTGATCCAGAGAACTCCTTGCCCTGGTGCTGGAGCCCTGAGCCCTTCCCTTCCTCCCGAAGCCGCAGCGCTCGCAGTGTCCCACATTTGCTGGGAGTCCTCTGCGGGGAGTGCACGGCTTCTGCTGGTGGAACGGGCTGAGCATAGTCCTTGTGTATTTTATATTGGTATTGGGACCAATAATTGTTCTTTAGTATTATTAATGTAAATTATTTAGTCTTACCTGATTAAATCTATTTATGTTTCAACCCTGGTGTTTCCTTGTTTTTCCCCGATTCCCCTTGCCGCGTGGGGAGGGCTCATTGGGTGCTAGAAGAATTGCCTAAACGACGGTAAATTGTTGTGGCTTTCTCAAAGCACAACAGTGCCCCGGCTGGCCCAAAGTGCTCAGCTGGTCCCCAAGTCACTCCTGCCTTGCTGCTCGCCCAGGGTCACCGCACGACAGTGTCACCTCTGCACACTACGTGGGCTTTGGACCAGGCGCTGCTTCTCCGTAAGAGGCTCAGGAACGATGCCGGGCTCTGCTGGAGCTCCTACCTTTAACGCACCCAATCTCGCACGGGTAGCAGCAGCCAAAAGGAAATGTATGGATTGTCAGTAAAGGAGAAAAAATGGCTGCCAGTGAAAAACAAGTCTATGTCACTAAAAATGGCAAGATCATTTAGAAAAATCAGTTTTTCTTCCATTGGCTTTAGTCTCTCATTCGTGTCAAGGCCTTGAACTCAGAATGTGAATTTAAGGGTTTCTGCGTGTTTTGAAGATTCAAAATGATGGATTCAGTATGAAGGGGAGCACAACTCTCGTACTGCATGCCTGGACTGGTCTGTCCCTGCCGTGGGTCTGTCCCACATGTCCCTGGCCATAGGCAGGGCTGTCCCTCTGTGTTTCAGGACAACACAATGTCCCTGGACTACCCTGGTGGTGGCCCAGGCAGGACAGGGAGCTACCCGAGCTGCTGTCACGCAATTGTTTGCTGCTGACCAAGCGGGTTCCCACTGCCCTCAGGTACCCTCCAGGCGTGCTGGAGACTCTCTAACTTCTCCCCAAAATGCTCCAGGGAGTCAGCCGTCAGACTCACAGAATCACAGGATGACAGAATGGTTTGGGTTGGAAGGGACCCTAAAGATCATCTAGTTCCAACCCCTCCCTGCCCTGGGCAGGGACACCTCCCACCAGACCAGGCTGCTCCAAGCCCCGTCCAACCTGGCCTTGAACCCCTCCAGGGATGGGGCAGCCACAGCTTCTCTGGGCAACCTGGGCCAGGGGCTCACCACCCTCACAGCAAAGAATTTCTTCCTGATACCTCATCTAAATCTCCCTCTTTCAGTTTAAAACCGTTCCCCCTCGTCCTATGTCTCCCCTCCCTGATGCAGAGTCCCTCCCCATCTCTCCTGGAGCCCCTTCAGGTACTGGAAGGCCGCTCTGAGGTCTCCCCGGAGCCTTCTCTTCTCCGGGCTGAACCCCCCCAACTCTCTCAGCCTGTCCTCACAGCAGAGGGACTCCAACCTTCGCAGCATCTTCGTGGCCCTCCGCTGGCCCCATTCCAACAGGTCCATGTCCTTCTTGTGCTGAGGGCTCCAGAGCTGGAGGCAGCACTGCAGGTGGGGTCTCCCCAGAGTGGAGCAGAGGGGCAGAATCCCCTCCCTCGCCCTGCTGCCCGCGCTGCTGGGGATGCAGCCCAGGGTGCGGGGGGTTTCTGGGCTGCCAGCGCACACTGCTAACTTGTGTCCAGCTTTTCACCCGCCAGTACCCCCAAGTCCTTCTCCTCAGGGCTCCTCTCCATCCATTCATCTCATGGTTCAGTGTTTTCAGCTCAGGGATTTCACAAGCCAGATCTGGTTTCTGGCTACGTAATAACCTGTGTGTGGTTTTCATTTATTTCCCTTTATTTAGTTTTCACACTTGTTATCGTTGAACCCTCACGAATTTCTCTTTCAAGTAGTTTTCGGGTCTCCATCTATTGCTGTACACTCTTGGCATCTACAGCATCCTGTGGCAAGGAGCACCACAGCTCTGCCTCCGCTGCATCGCAGCCGCTTGGGCTTGGTTTGAACCTCGTTGCTGTCGGATTCACTTGGAGCAAGACCCTGCGAGCTTTTTCCAGGTCTAATTCCTGTGTGTGTCCCTGAGGGCACCAGAGCTGCAGTCGGTGTTCAAGAAGTAGTTTTCAACTTGCATGGTGGCTCTGCCTAGGTTGCCCAGAGAAGCTGTGGCTGCCCCATCCCTGGAGGGGTTCAAGGCCAGGTTGGACGGGGCTTGGAGCAACCTGGGCTGGTGGGAGGTGTCCCTGCCCATGGGGGTGAAACTGGACGATCTTCCCTTCTAACCCGAACCATTCTATGATTCTATGGTTCTATGAGACCAAGCTGCGTCACCTCCATCGGGAGCAGTTACAGCGAAACCCAGCTCCGGGCCCTTGACCTGCAGGGGCTGCAGGGCACAAGCCCCCAGAGCTGCCTCCCTGCCCAGGATGCTGCTGGGAATGGCCGCGGTGAGCTCTGCGCCCAGGCCACGAGTCACCTGAAGGAGCTGGGAGGCACAGCACAGCCTTCCACAGCGGCCTTTCTATTTCATCTCTAAAATGTGCCTTGTGTGCTTTCTGTGGCTGAAAAATGAAAAAATAAAAACTGAAGACATGGTATCTCCACGCTGCAGGGAGATAATTAAGACTAATAATGAACCGTGTTATAAGTGATTTTAAAAACAAAGCACAGCCATTTCTATTTCTATTAGGCTTTTATAAAGCTTTTATAGGCTTTTATGAAGCATATAGTTGGCTTTTTTAGATAATTAACTGTAGGCCCTAGCCTCTGGGATGCCGATGTTGCACCTTCCAACCAGGCACGCTCCCCCACCCTGCCCCAAGCCCCTGGAGCCAGGGGACACCTCTCCATCCACTTAACAAAATACCTCATAACGTTTCTAGATTTTCCTCCATGCTGGTATTAAGCTAATCGCTCTGTGATAGCTCAGTGATCCCACGTGTTGTGTTTGCTGCTTCTCACTCCCCGGAAATCCTACTTTTCTTGAGGGAACTCAAACCTGACACTTACCAGGAAGCTCCATTTCTCTTGTCTCCAGCTAAAAGCTTGTTCTTTCCACGGCTGTGTTTTCCCAAAAGAACTACCCTGCGAAAGGGTAAGCAAAACCCGATTTTTTTTGTCTTTGCTTTGGCCAGGAACGGGATCCGGAGACGGGATCTGATGGGATCTTGAGATTTTGGAAAGGCCAAAAGATGCCGAAGGGCGAGAGTGGAGCAACCCCAGGCCATGGCCGCATGAAGCAGCAGAACCCCCCAGGCTCCCAGCTCTGCCCACCCAACACGGTGCCGGCAGTGACAGCCCCTCTCCCCGTCCCCGGGGCTGCGCCATCTCCGGCAGCCGACATTTGCATCCACAGCTTGACTTGGGTGGGAGCACACATCTCCTGGTCCCCACCACCTGCCATGCCCTCACCTCTTGGGCCACCACTTGCTAATGAGACGGGGCCCATGGGGGCGATTTCGGCTGATTTGCATCTGATACATCATTTGTAAAGCAGTTGTGTATTTAAATCAGGAGAAGGGGATTTTAATTATTCTGTAGTAACTAATTAGGCTTGCCCATGATGCACATGAGAGATGCACAGCTTTGCCTCAGTAGTTAGAGGGCGATTTTACGACGTATGGGATGGAAGACCCTTCATCCCCGCAGGAAAACAAAAGAAGTGTTAATTCTCAGTGTTTCCGTGAGAAGAAACGTCTCACACTAGTCCCCATCTCAGGGTTGCGTACTCCATCTGAGGAAAATAAGGTATCAAAGTCCTTTTTATAAGAATGTCTTTCACAAGGTAACCGGAAAAGTTAAGAGCAAACGTGGTAGGCATGACCCGCCAACCGAACGTCTTCTGAGATCAGCTGAATACGGCGTGAAGGGAGCAGGCAAGGTGACGGAAAAGATTAGCCTGGTACCGAGGCCTATTTGCCATGGTAAAATGTCCCCAAAAGAGCAAGAGCCCCTGCCCCAGGGTGTGGGTTGGGGCCGGCTCCCGAACGGGTCCCCCCCTGGGCCACCCAGGAGGGTGGGCTACGGATGGGCTGCCCGTGGCCAACGGCCGGGCTGGGAATGGTTTCTGCAGTCTGAACCGGGCAAATAAAACTCCGCAGCCATCAAGGCGCCTGTAGGTGCCTGCCCACTTCTGCTCTGCTCTGCGGATGACAGTTTCATCATTTCTAAGCATTTTGGTTTGAATTCAGTCAGGTTGTAAAAATATTCATTTTATCCCTAGCTCAGATGTTGAAAGCGAATGTCAGCTAGAAGCAGAAACCCGGAATTATTCTGTGGGAAAATGCTAAAAAGAGGTTCTTCAAACCTTTTTCCAAAACTGAAATAAATTTTCCGGCGAGGCCGGTCGATCGTGCCAGCCCCGGAGCTCTCTGCAGCGCGGCGGCGGCGGGGCCGGCTCTGCCCACGGCAGGCTCTGGTGCCGCTGCCCACCGGCAGCACGGCACCTCCCCGGGCATTTCACCGGAGCCATAAATATTTGTAACGTCCCGCGACACTATTTCCCCAAGCCACACTGTCGGGGGGGGCTCGGCACCTTTCCCCTCCGTACCCTTGGCTTTATTCTCATGTAACGAGAGCTTGGAAATACAAACTCTAACGGTTTATATACCAGAAAGCAAATACAACTGCCAACAGTTATTATTTTTAACATCTTCAAATCTGTAATCCAATTACATGGATTTAAAAAACAGTAATTTATCGTATTGTATTTTTCAGTGGGGCTGGTTTTTTTCACGCTTAGATTTCACCGGGGAGTTACCTCCTGCGTCTGCCAGGGGACAGGCGCCGCTGGGGTCTGGGTTTACTGTGTGTCCCTGCCTGGGCAGAGCCAGGAACGGGGCCGGGTGACAGCCGCGCTGCCTCGGACACATCAGCTCGCCCTTAGACCCAGCTTCCCGGTGCTGCAAACTCCAGTTCCTATAAGGAAACCCCATTTTCAGCAAGCACTGACCAGTCACCGGCGCTGGATCCTGGCCCTGGGAGAAGACGGGGTTCCCCGGGGGAGAAGACGGGGGTCCCCAGGGGAGAAGGATGCTGCCTGGCTGGCACTGGGTACAGCCACTGCCCTGGCATCGAGAGGCTGTCACCTCGTCCGTCCAGCCTGTCCCCAGGTCCAGTCCCCGGCATCCACCTCCCACCTGGGAAAGGGACATTACGCTGCTGTCATTTTGGGGGTTAGCGAGCTGGCTTTGCGGCGCCTGGTGTGTGCTCCGGCGAAGCCTTCCTCATTTCTATTTCTGGGTCACATCCTCAATCTCCCTTCTTATCAGGTTGCATCTATTTATTTTTTTAATTGAATGCACTTCTTCTTAGTTGGTGCATATTGTCTCACCTGCATCCTCCCTGGCAGAAACGTGGCTTGTTCCTGGGTGTTCGCATGCTGAGAGCTATTACCATGCCCACTGCAGCTGAGAGCGGTGGATAAAAATACTGGGTTTTGGGGAGGGTGTGTAGATTTTGGGTGCATGGTTTTAATTAGAAATTGACATTTCTAAGCCTTTGGCTGCCAAGCAACAAGCATCTAGAAAATGATCTCGGTTGTGATACGTAGGTACCCAGCGTCCATCCTCTCGGCTGTATTTAAAGCCTCAGAAAGGGCCACCTCCCCGGTCACTGCACAGGCACCCCTGGGTGGTGAAGTTGGCAGTTCAGCCAGATGGCACCACGGCAGAGCGGCTGACCCAGGACCCTGTCACCCCCCCGCCACTGCTGGAGACCGAATGTAAAATGACGTGGGAATGGAATCTGCTATGAGAGCCGGTGGGATGCTCTGAAACTGCAGCCGAATGGAGCCCTGCCTGCTCTCTGTGGGTCAAGCCCAGGACTTGCCACAGCCTGAGGACTTGTCCCCTTGGTCAGGGGGCAAACGGGAGATGCAGCCGCAGCCTGGAGCCCGCACGGACAGAATGCTGCAGGAGGCAGAGAGCACGGAGATGCTCGTGCAGCTCTGCAGGCGCTGCCGTACAGCCTCCCCGGCCTCAGCCTTACAGAACATGCAGCTTCCTCCTTATCTTTCCTTTCTGGAAGAGATTCTTGCCTCGAATTAGCTGCCTGACTCACTGCACTCTTTGCAAAACAGTGTTTTGTCCTCTCTTGCTTGCAGCACCTCCCCTCGAGCCCTTCAGCCAGGCTGGCAGCAGAGGAGAGCAGCGAGACACAGTTTCCAGGAGCAAAGCCCCGCAAAGCCTTGGCACCTCGGGGCCATCCCGCAGGTCGGAGGGGCCGATGGCCACAGCACGGTCCCCCCCCGCACACTCCTTGTTCCTCTGGCCTCCCCTGCCCCGGGCTGGCAGGAGACGGGGCTGCGGCGCGTCCCCGGGTCGGCAGAGGCAGAGGTGCCCCTTGGGGTGGTCAGAGCGTGGCAGCAAGGTGGGCTCCTGAGTAGCGGATGGAAGGCTGGCACTGCCTTATCAGTGTCCCTCTTCCTTTCCTGGTAGTGACTCATTTCTCACGGGATATTACCCAGAGCTTTGCAGGTACTAAATATACCAGTATCTCTCGAGGAAGAGCTGGACAGTATCATAAACGTTTCCTAGTGCCCAAGCCGTGGTTTCCTGCGGTGAAAACGTGCAAACAGTCACACGGAGCAGGGTGATGGCCTGCCTGGTCCCACGCTGTATGTCTGACAGTGGTTCCTGGCAAACGCTCCCCAAAAAGTCATTATACGCTCTTAACGTGCTTAATGGTGCAGCCCCCTCCTGTGGGGGCCGGATCCCAGCTGGCCAACGGGTCTCGGTCCGTAGCAGGAGGTCTGCTGTCCCTTGTTTGCTCCCCCTCTGGCCTCTTCTCCATAAGTGCCTAAGCTTCTTTCTGAATCTTGCTAAGCTCTTTCCTTCAGTTTTATCCCATTACTCTTCAGTCTTCCCCGCAGCATCCCTTCAGGTAACTAGACGTGGCCTTATAGTCTCAGCCCGGCTGCTCTCATTGCTTGGCTCAGCATGTGTTGGGTTGAATTCGCTGCGTTGCAAACGTGAGAGTAAGAATCTGACTGAGCTGAGGCCGCTTATTTCACCCTTCTGGGTGTTCAGTCCTCGGTGCGCCCTCTTTTGCACGCTCACTGAGGATACTTTTTATTCCAAGATACCATCAACTGTAGGTGATGCATCTTGTCTCTCCTCAGAGGTGCTGGTGGTCAGGTGGCTTGGTCAGGTGGAGTAAGAGACCCATAATCTGCCTGTAGGTGCCCATGAAATAACCACCCCACCTGTCCTCGGAGAGAACGTGGGCTTCGAGCCTGGAATGAACCTGGTTAGGAGGAATTTTATGACAAAGGGTAGCAGAGGCTGGTCTGATGGACCATTCCTCCTCGGTGAAACAGGCTTTGTAAGAGGTGCCACCCAAAACGAAGGCAGGGGGAGAGGGAGATGTTTTCCATGAGCAGGACGCAGAGAGCACAGGAAGACTGGGGCTGAGGTTCTGAGCATATGTGGCTAAGTCGGCAGGCCGTTACTGACCAGCAGTTGATTTCGTCAAGGAGAAGAGAGGAGAAGAGCTGACTTCTGAGCGATTCGTTGACAGAAGACCAAAGCAAACCAGGCCTGCCCTCTGCCTGGCTGGGAGGTGCGGGAGGTCTGCACCGCGTGGCGCACGCACCTCATCTTTTGCAGCCCGTGGCAGATTTTCTGGCCTTTTCACCCCTCAGTGGTCTCCAGAGCTATCTGCAGCTCCCTGAATGTGCAGGGGGTTGTAGGATCTCCCTGGAAGGGCCACATCAGCTCAGAGCTTCATGAGCTTGGGGGATGCTAATCCGCCATGCCAATGTTCAGTGCATCTCCCCTTTTCTGCCCCTCCAAGTCTCCGGGAGCGCTGGGGTCTGGGCCCCACACTCGAAGGGCTGCTTCCCTGCATTGCCCTCATCTGGATTCACCGCGTCTCTTCCTTATTCTCCCGGGTCCTAAGTCAGTCATGGTCATTTATCTCGGGGTCCTCTAGGCTTCACAGCCCCAGTATTGCTTTGTGCGTGCATCCATCACCCTGCACTGCCGCCTCGCTTACTCCTTCTCCTCCGTCCGACCTCCCCACGTGTTGTCCTGGGGCCCCTCCCCAGCTTGGCTCGCTCCCTGTGCCGAGCCAGGCTGGGTCATTTCTCCTGTTGGCGGTGAACCTTTGGTCCAGTATGACTGAAATGTCCAGCGGCGTCTTTGACAAATGGCGTCACCCTTGGAGCCTGAAGCAACCCAGTGTCGGGGGAATTGTTTCTGCTGAACAGCAGAGAGTTGCAAGCTACACTCAGAGACTGTCCTGTGGGCTGTTGAACTTCCAGGAGGATAAAACTTGGAACACAAGGGCCTTTCTGTCACCAGGGTGGCTTTTCTTCTCTCACACTCCAAGTGCCCATTGCTCATACAGTGCCGTAGGGCGAGTCCCAAACTCAAGCCAACTCCTCGAATCAAAACAGCTCTGTTTGGATTTGGTTCTGCCTCCTCCTTCCTAAATAACTCTGTTCCTCTCAGCAAATTGACCTCCCACACAGCATCCTGCCATCATCTTCATAAGGAACGTAAGAGATCCTGACTTGTCAACCCTCGTCCTCTTCTGCTGCTCTGTGGAGACAAATCTCCCCTGCCTCCCTGGGGGGACTCTCCTGGATCCCTCTGTTTCTCCTGGGAAGCCCATCCCCTCCCTCCCATGGGAACAGCCCCCTCGCACCCTGCCTCTGCTCTGCTCTCTCCCTAACCGGTCTAGGGCCCCTCAGGCTTGCAGCACAAGCATCTCTAAGTCTGGAGAAATCCCCTCAGATGGCTGTCCCAGGCCTCCTCCTCCTCCACCTCTACACTCACGCTGTCTCTGCCTTCTGTCCTGCTTGCTCAGCACAGGGTCCTGTCTGCAGGTTTCTCATGATGGGCTTCAAAGCTGTGCTCAGTCTTCATCTTTGATCTTTCTCCTGGTCTCCACACATTCAGCCCACTAGCTTAGGAAGCTGGTCCTCCTCAGCTTTTCTGATGTCTTTCCCTGGTTTTCTCCTCCCTTTCTCATCTCTGCTTCTCTGCCTCTTCCTGACACCCGCCTCCCTCTTCTGCTGGATGCCCACAGCATCCTGTCCTTCAGCCCTTTCTGTTCTCCTTTCACACATTATCTCTGGGTAATCTCCACCACCCACTACCTCCAACCGCTATCTCTATGGTGACTCTCAGATCTACCGTGCTGCGCCAGACTTGTCTCTTTCTTTTCGAAAAAAAATCAGCCAGCCTGGCTGACATTTCCTGGTGGAGGTCTAGCCCCTCAGCCCAATTTCAGCGGAGAGAGAGCAGAGCTCATCGCCTCTCACCAAAGCCTTGCCCCATCTCTCCCGAGCGGACGAGACCTTCGTGCCGCACCGCTTTGCTCCACCTTGAGCTTGGCTCCTTGTTCCATCTATGCCTGAGCCCTGCACCGTCTCTCCATACGCCGCTTCCAGATAAAGCCTCTCACATTAATTCCTCCAGCTAAAATCCTCGTCTGGGCTCAAATACGTTGCTGTTTGATTACTGCTAGACTCTTTTCTCTGGCCTGATGACAGCAGCCATGTTAATGAATACTCATCGCACCGGTTCCTGGAAACATTATTTCCCCTTTGCCTTGAATGCGTCACCTCTGGGAACATCCATGCCCCCTGGACGTTCCCTCCTTTATCACCAGGAATGGGAGCCCTTTGTCTTCACTTGGAAAAGCCCCCGCAGCTTTCCTGCTAGTGTCCGACTCCCCGCTTGATTCCTTTATGCCGGAGAAGTGAGGTTTGGGGCTGTTTTGCAGACAGACCTCCCCAGTGGCCCTTTATTCCCAATATCCCTCTTTATCCCGCCGTCTTATTCCTCCACATGGTATTTGCTGTGTTGCTAACTACCGACACAGCAGGGGAGCGTGCCAGCTTGCCAGGGCTGCCCTCCATCACCCTGGGCACGGCACCCGGCTGTAGACTTCTTAGGACACCGAGTGGCTTTTCTGAGGAGCATGCGTACGCTCGTGGTAAAATCAGCAACAAATCGCACTTTTCGTACCTTCGTCTTCATTTCCTCTCGGACGGCTGGGGCTGACATAAGGCTCGGGAGGGTTGTGGAAAAGGCAGGATGATGGAAAAGGCATTGCCCCTCAAAGCCAAAAGGTTGAAGACTGAGTGGTCCTGCCACCGGGATCTGGAAGCCCCCTTGCTTTTGACAGAGATGAAATGCGCTTTGCCTCTGCGGCGGCGTGGTGCCTTTCGAAGTCAGCCATTCGCTCCGCTTTGGCTCTCCTTTGTCCCCACGCCTCTGGGCCCCCAGTCTCCATCGCTGACAAATAACCTGCCAAATTTCAATCGGAGAAGAAAAACCATTTTGAAGCTGAGAGGCATTTAGAGAGGGCGTTCGAAAGCGTGCGGGTAGCCGTCATTGCCCTGCAAAGGGAGCCAGACCCCTCTGGAACTTGGGAGAGGAAAATGCCTGGGTTGAGACTGACTTTAGAGGGTGCGGAGAGCACTGTGGGGCTCCTTGTTCCTCTCTACTTGGTCATTTCCCCTTAGGGATGAACTGAATGGTCAATTCTGTATTCAGGGCTGTGAAGGCAGCTGCACTTTTGCTGAATCTGCTACAGGAAGGAAAAAAAAAAAAAAAAATCTGTATATTTCCATTTTCCTTAGAGAATGAAGCCTCTTCCCCAGAAAGCCAAGCTCTCCATTTGCAAGAGCAGCAGGGCAAAGTGATGAGAAAATAGCCGTGATAGCTGCTCCTGACATCTTGTGCTCGTCCCTCAGGCCTTACTCTGAAGCCTCTAGGTAGGGGAACGAAGGTGCACAGCATTCGTTTTTAGAACTGACCGCTGCTTGGCTCTCTGAACGCCTTGCTTTCTCATGGGGCGGCGCTGGTCAGGCCTCCCGGGGCAGCGAGGTCCATGAATTAACCATCAACCACCTCGGAAACCACAGATACTAGAACTGCCCAAGGCCAGGCTGGGAATCCCTGGCAGGGGGAAGTCCAAGAGCTCTTGCTCAACGTCCTGCATGGACCCATCAGTGTACTGAAAAGCTCGTTCCTTGTCCCGCCCACCCCTCAAAGGGGCATCTGGATAGATGCTCCTCCTGTTCCTCCAGACAGGTTCCTCAGCTCTGCCCAGGAGAGGACTTATGGGGGTCAGGCAGGGGGAGTGCCTTCCACCCAGTTAGGAGCAAAGCATCCTAAGAAGAGACGTGAGAGCATCAGAGAATGTGTGAGGAGCAAGTACACTTGCCCTGCAGGCCTGTGCTGGCTGCCAGGCCTGACAAGGTCACCCCCAGCCCATGGCAAGCTGGTACCTCGGAAGACACATATGCAACGGAGTGACCAAAAGCCATGGGCAAAAGAGAAGTGAACAGTTGAGCCTAATTTGTGTAAGGTTGTAAATGAAAATCGCTGTGGCAGATGGTCAGTGGATTATTTTCCAGAGGGTTAAGCAAGACCCAGATTAGGAAAAGCTGAGAAACTTTGTTGTGGTGTGCGGGACATTATCCTGGGGCTCAGGACAGAGGGAGCCCAGTGCCTTTTCCGGGGCCCCTGGCTGTGCGGGGGGGTGGAGGAGCCCAGTCTGAGGATGGCAAAGCTGGGAGGCTGCAGGGGCAGCCGCGGGGCCAAGCGCGCAGGCTCTGCACACTGGGTTGGCATCACGGGCAAAAGGTGCCCCCGGAGCTTCACATGTCTTTAAAGCCAAGCTCCTGGCCAGAGTGGCTGGTGACCCCCTGGCTGGTGTCAGCCCTGACTTAGGGGAGGAGGACATTTCGGTTTCGCAGGTGAGCCCGGACACTGCCCTGGCCCTGCGGGGGGGCCGTGCCCACCGCCCGCATTCCCCAGGTTTTTCCTTGCCCTTGCCACCCTGGCAGCATCCCTGGGAGCCGTGCTGGGGTGCTGTGCCGGGCTGGCTGGAGGGTGCTGCGCCCTCCCCGCTCCGCTCCCTGCCCTGATTTCCTTCTGGAAATCCCAGAGTCTCCTCCAGATCCAGCTCTGGTTTTGGGGGCAGCCATCTCCCTCTCCCTCTCTCTCTCTCTCTTTCCTCTTCCCTCCTTCTGCTCTCCTTCCTCCTCCTCTCCCTCCCTCCTCTCCGCACTGTACTCTCCGGGGGCTCTGGGTACCGCTGCAGCATCACTCGCCACCTCCATCCCGGAGGCTGGGAGAGCGGGGCGGAAGGGGAGGGCTGCGGGGGACAAGCTGAATGAATGGGCATCGCCTCGGTGCTGCTGGAGCCTCCGCATAGGGGCGAGGCGGCCGGACCGCGCCGCGGGCAGGGGGGCAGCGGCGGCCGGCCAGCGGCCGGGGCCGGGCCGGGCCGGGCCGAGCCGAGCCGGGCCCCCCGCCGGGCCCGCCGCCGCCGCCGCCGGGGCGCTGCGAGGAGCGGGCGCTGCCCCGCCGCGGGACCGCTCCGGGCCGGGCGCCGCCTCCCGCCGTCGCCGACCGAGGTGAGCCGGCGGGGCCGGGGGGCGCCGCCGGGGAGGTGGGGGGGGGGGGGGGGGGGGGGCGGCGGGGCCGGCCCGACGGGGCGGGCGGCGGGGGCTGGGGGCCGCGGCGGCCGCCCCGAGGCAGCGGGAGGTGGCGGGGGTGGGGGGGGGGGGGGGACCGGGAGCGGGGCGGGAGGCACAGCCCGGGGGGACGGTGTGGACGGGACGGGCTGGAGGGTGCGGGGCGTAGGGATGGACGGTGCTGGGAGCGGGCTGGACCGTGCTGGGGCCGGGCTCGGTGATGCTGCGGTCGGGCTCGGTGATGCTGGGGCCGGGCTGGACGATGCTAGAGCTCGGCTCCGTGATGCTGGAAACGGGCTGGGTGATGCCGGGGCCGGACGATGCTAGAGCTCGGCTCCGTGGTGCTGGAAACGGGCTGGGTGATGCCGGGGCCGGGCTGGAGGGTGCGGAGCTGGGCTGGATGGTGCGAGGCGTAGGGATGGACGGTGCTGGGAACGGGCTGGACCATACCGGGGATGGGGTCCGTGATGCTGCGGTCGGGCTCGGTGATGCTGGGGCCGGGATGGTGGGTGCGGAGCTGGGCTGGATGGTGCGGGGTGTAAGGGATGGATGGTGCTGGGAACAGACTGGACGATGCTGGGGCCGGGCTCGGTGATGCTGGGAACGGGCTGGACGGTGCTGGGACCGGACTGGAGGGTGCTGGGGCCGGACTGGACGGTGAGGAGCTGGACTGGATGGTGCAGGGCTGGGCTGGATGGTGCTGGGGCCGGGCAACAAGGAGTTAATGGGCTGCGGAGCAATCGGGCTCAGAGAGTGTGTGTGTGTGTGTGTCTGTGTCGGTGTGATCCAGCACCCACGGGGGGGGGGGGCGTGGCCCGTGACACCCCACGGGTGTCTGTGGGAGGCCGCGGGGTGCAGGTGCTGGTGGCAGCGTGTCGGGGCCCCAGGGCTGCGCAGGCTGGATGCGAGAGCCACCGCAAAGCCTGTCCCCCTGTCCCCGCCGCCTCTCCCTGGGAGCCACACTGCGCTTGTCTGTGCCTGGGCGAGTGTTTGTGCCCGTGTGCGGGATGCGCTGCGTGTGTGCGGGATGCGCTGCGTGTGTGCGGGGTGAGCTGCGGAGCCGGCGCCGGCCTGTGCGGTGGGGCCGGGGTGGGAGATCCAGCGCCCGCCTGCCGGGGTGCAGAGCGGAGCGTGTCCCCGTTTCCGTGTGGGTGCCAACCGCATTGAGCCTCTGTGCGGGAGCCAACCCCAGCCCCGGCGTGCGTTGTGTGCGTGTCCCGGTGCACGCGTGTGCCCTGCTCCGGGCGCGCCTGGCGCGGGCACGCGTGTGTATCGGTGGGTGATGTGCGCCCGCGTGTCTGGGCGCTGCAGGGGGGGTTGTGTTGGAGGCTGTGGGTGTGCGCCAGGGAACACAGGAGTGGGATGGAGGCAGCAGGCACGTGTGGGGAAAGCAGGGAGGTGCGGGGAGGCTGTGAGCACCCCTGTGCCAGGGTGGCCTCCTCCTCCGCGGGCAGGGGGACAGCATCCCATGGCAGCGCCAGCCTGGCTCCTGGCACCTCTTGTGAGCGTGTCTGTCCCCTGTCTCGCCGAGCGTGGCCCCGGCCTGTGTCTGGCTGTGTGCATCCCGTGTGCATCCGGAGGAGGGGGAAGGCAGGGCTCATCTTCGCCTCCCTTCCCTCGGGCCCTGAGTGCCCCCCTCTCCTTTCCCTGGGCCGGGGATGGGTGTCGTGGTGCTGTGCCGTGTGCGTGGGCAGGCGGTGCCCGCTGGCAGAGCTGCCTGCAGAGGGAGGGTGGCCAGCCTGAACCTCTCCCCCCCCGCTGCCCGCTAGGTTTTGCCCGTGTAAAGGTGCTCCTGCATCGCACCGGCTCCTGCCGAGCCAGAGGGGCTGCGGGGAAATGGAGCCGGCCAGGGCAGCGGCCTCTGTGCCCCTGCGGATTCTCCCGGCGTATCCCTCCAGCTGCAGCAATGGCATGGGTCAGCCCTCAAAGTGTCCCCCTACATGCTAGTCCCCCTCCAGGAGAGAGATGCCATGGAACAAACTCCTCCAGGCCTTTGCCATGACGCAGTTAGGAAGCCCTGGTCCAGGATGAGGCCCGGGCAGCAGCAGGATTTAGAGCCCTGTTGCCATCATTTCCTTTGGAGTTTGGCACCAGCGTGCCTTTGAGGAGGTGAGCCTTGGTGACCTTCCCGACACCGTGCCACCATCCCGGTGTAGGGCCAGCACCTGCCGCACCGTGGGCGGACGCGTCCCTGCGGATGCGCGGGGGCCGGCAGCTCGCAGGACCTGGGCATCTCGGAGCGCTTCCTGCAAAATGGACTCTCGGAGCCTCGCGAATCCGCCTCCAACCGCTTCTCCTCCGAGGAAGCACAAAGCAGAGGCAGCCCGCAGGCTTCCTGCGGGAAGCTAACGCCTGGTCGGAGCCGCCGCTCCTGCTTCTCAGACATGGGGCTGCTTCTTACGCCGGCAGGAAAATGGGGCTTTTCCAAATGCAGGCTCTGCAGCTGGTATGTGCGAGCCCAGCTCCGATCTCCGCAGCAGCTCGGCTCCTCTCGGTGTTACATGACGTACCGGTACAGTTTGAAGCACGGCTGCAAGTGGGGAAGGAATAGAGCAGCTCAAGGGAAACGTGCCACTCCGCAGCAGGAGACTTCTGCACCTTCTTACGCCCTCCTGCCAGTCCCATGGCGCCGGGCTGAATTTCACCCTCGGAGCGTAAACATCTGGCAAGCCAGGAAAAAAAAAAAAAATGTAAATCAAATAAACATCGGTTAGTAATTGGAGACCCGTTTTCAAATTGGTTGGGTACCTGCATGCCTCCCAGGCAAGCTTTTCTCACGTTAACCATTGTGCATCTTTGCATGAAAAATGAGGCTTTATTTTCAGTCTGGGTAACGGCAGCGCAGCACGGCTAGAAATGAACACGCTGGGTCCCCTCTAATCTGTCCACAATCAGGCTTCTCCCAGGCACTGAGCCGCTACTGCCGGTGTCGGAGATGAATAGTCCTGGATCCAGATGGCAGCCTGCATTCCTCGCTGCCCGCATCATCCCTTCGCCATCCGCAGAGGAAGGGAGCGACCTGCGAGGAAGCGTCCCTGGGAGGACCCCCGTGCCACGGCAGCCACCTGCGTCCCCGGTTTTGCTGCCCGTGGCTCAGGCCGAAGCCGTCAGCTTGCGCTTCGCGGCGTCAGCCACGGGCGAGGCAGCACCTGGCTGCCAGAAGCTGCGCCGGTTTCTGATGTGCTTTTGGCCAGGGTTCAAGGTGCTCATTTCGAGCTCGGAGCTCGGCGTGGTTCTTCTTCTCGCCGTCTTCCAGCCTGGATGCGTGGCAGCTGGGGCTGGAGCCGCAGCCGGCCGAGCGCCCTGGCCAGCCATGCCTGGGGCTGGGGGCTGCCCGCAGCCCTGGGTGGCCTTCTTGGTCTCCTGGGCCACGGTGGGGTGAGCCGAGTCACCCCAGGTGGGGCTGAGACAGCACCCACCCTCCCCATGAGCAGGCCGTGTCTGGGGAGAGGACTCCGGTCGTGCTCACTGACAGCAAAGGGGCTGCGGGCGGGTGGCAGGCCATAGCTGGGGGGGTGACAGAATCACAGACTGGTAGGGGTGGGAAGGGACCTCTGGAGATCACCCAGTCCAACCCCCTGCCAGAGCAGGGTCACCCAGAGCAGGTGGCACAGGAACGCGTCCAGGCGGGTTTGGGATGTCTCCAGAGACGGAGACCCCCCCACCTCTCTGGGCAGCCTGTGCCAGGGCTCTGCCACCCTCAAAGTCAAGAAGTTCCTGCTCATGTTGGGATGGAACTTCCCATGCTCACGTTAGTGCATCGGCGGGAGTCATTTTCAGCAGGGAATCTGCTTGATTATTCTTCATTTTGGGGGGGTGGTGGTGGGGTTTATGTCTCGTTTATGCAGAATAAATGGAAGAGAAGATTCAGCTCCTCTGCTTGGGGCTGTGAGGGAAGCCCTCGCCGTGAGATGGTGTTTGAGGCGCTGCGTCTCGCCGAAAGCCGGCAAAGCTTTTGTTGAAACGACGCGCTCTGAGTTTTCCGCCGACCTCTTGCAGCTTGGACTTGGTGCGTCCCGCTCTCTGTGGCGTAACAATGACGGTGCTTTGCAGAAGACGCCTGCGTTTCACGCTTTGTATCTGCTTCCACGTCTTGTTTGGGAGCTTGGCTCTGTGGGTAGTGCCTTTGGCTACAAAGAACCATTAGCAGAGTTTCCAGCGGGCTCCTTGTGGGGACGTCGCGTCACGGTTTGTGCCTGCAAGAGAAAGGGAGTCCTCAGCCCGTTCTTCCTTGCACTGGGAACGTTCCCGTCAGGCTGGACCCTAACGTGCCAGCTCTGGTTCCGCTCAGGCAGGCTCTCACGGATGTCAGCCTTTCCCAGCCCTAATGGCTGGCTGGGGGTTCAGACCGTGGGCTGTCAGGAAAAATACCTTTCCTGAAAGCTCTCCCTGAACTCCTGGGTTCAGGGCCTGGCTCACTGCAGCTCTTTGCAAAGCTTTCCAGCTGCTCGGAGGAAGCACCGTACAATTTCCAGGGCCGTTAGGGTGATCTCAGTGGTTTTATGCCTTGTGGGGATGGGGGGGGAGGTTGTGACAAGTAGCTACAATCCTCCACTCTGCTGGCTGCAGGATGCTTTGGATGTCCCCTGGGTCTGGCTCCTGCGTTCCCCGGGGAGCGTGGACCCTTCTGCACATCCCTTGGGTGACTCCCACGTTGAGGGACCCTGTCCCCTCCATCCCCCAGCACCTGCTTTTGGGTTTGGTGGCCCCTCTTGTCTCCTGCGCTGCCCGTAGGCTGGTTGGTGAGGACTCGGAGGAGCAATCTCTGCAGGAGGGACCCAGGAGCTTTGAAGAACAGTGTTGACACTTGCAGTGGGCAGAGGTCTGGCCGGCGAGCAGGGAAGGTAGGTGGTGTGTGCGCAAAATACGTCCAAGGCAGGAGTGTTGAAACTGCTCGGCTCTGTGCTCAGGAGGAGCAGTACGAGAGCCATGACAAGCATCATGAAAGTCCCTTTACAACGAGTATTTAATATCCGAATCCCTCGGCTTTTTGTCTCGATGTGTCTTTGCGGGACAGGGGCCACCCACACACTTTCCCTTGCAAGATGACAAACGCGCGCCAGCCCTGGCTGTTCTCCTCGCTGCACAGTGCCGCAATGGGGGCTGGCCGGCATGGCCGGGCTGCTGGAACCCTCTCCCTGCCTCTTCCCTTCCATTTTCCGTCTCTCTCAGATGTGGCAGGGTGTTTTCTTCACCCACATTGCCTCAGGGCCTTGTCAGAGGAGCAGGTGCTGGAGGCGGGGCATTGATTTCTCATGTTCGGTGCCCAGGATGACCCAGCTGATGGCCAGGGCTTCGCAGGGAGCAGCTTCTCTCCGTGCCATGCGGGCCGGGAAGAACGTGTGGCAGATGTCCCCACCCAGGATGTTTCAGGGCATCTGCTTGTGCCCTAAGGATCCTCGGTGGCCACCTCCCCTCACGTGAGACACCCCTCTGCGCCTGGGGTGCCCCGCAAGGGGGACAGAGCCGGGCCGTCCGTGTGTGTCAGACCAAAGTCCTTGGCTGCAGCCGCGGGGAGCCTCGCCGTTCGCTTTGGAAACATCCTCTGGGTGGTAACGCTTTCCACCATCTTCCCGCCTCCGTCCTCCCCCCGGCTCAACTCCCTCCCCTCTGGTGTCTCCAGGGCTTGCACCGCTCTTTCCCCATTCCCACCGGGCACGGTTCTCTCCCAGCCCCTCGCTCTCCTCTGGGGCTGCCCTGGCACAGCCCTGCCGTGACGTGACGTGTCCTTCTGTCCTTCACCCTCGGGGCAGCTGCCGGCTCCAGGGATGGTGATGGCCCTGCCTTCCCTGAGAGGCTGCCGGGGCCGACACCGGGGTGGGCAAGGGCCACGTCCTATCGCTCCATCAGCAGAGCAGCACCCCACGAGGTATTTATAGGCTCGGTAATGTTATTCCCCTGCCAAACTATTACTGAAATAGGCTCAGTGTGTGTCATAGGAGAGAGGATTTTAATGGCACAGTTTCCTTGCTGCGGGAATGAAGCTGACGCTCCCTCCCCGTTTCCCTCGTCCGATTAATTTTTCCCTTGGCGGAGAGGCGTGAGGGGACGGCTGCTCCGGGGGCTTGGCTGAGGCTTCGTGGGCTTGGGCAAGTCCTTGAGATGGGCACCTCAGCCAGGAGTTCATCGCCCGTGTCCGCCGGGACCTGCTGCCTTGCAAAGGCAAAAGGACAAGGTCCCTTTTCCAGCGATTTTCGTGTTCTGAACAGTAAGACAATTTTCCGAATGATCAGAAAGGGCCAGTTTGGCATTTTCTAAATAACCCACCCTCCTTCTGTCTCAGCTGGACACTGCTGCTGGTTTGGGAAGAGGTCAAAGTCCAGTGAATCCTTTTAGCGGTGCCTGGAGGAAGCGTTTCGGCTGGCTGAAGGGCAGAGGATTTCGCAGCCTGTCGGTTCATAACCACTGGTGGGATTCCCTGTCTAGTCCCCGCGTGCCGTGGCTAAAAGTCTCTGGGGTGGGAAAACCAATTTCATGCCAGGCGTAGGTTTGGGTTGTGTTTTCCAGCCAGCGCGCTGGATGCGCTGGAGGCTGGAGGTGCACGGATGGACAGACCCACCACAGCACGGTGGCCGGTGTCCTCTCCCCCCAGGTGGAGGAGGGTCACTGAGGGGGTGTGTGCCCTCCGTGATGGGATGCAGGGCAGCTGGGCTGGGCAGGAACAGGGGCAGGAAAAGGGGCACCTACGCTCCTGTGAGCTCCTCAGCCATTTCTTGAGGCTGGCCGGGTGTGGGAGTCCTGGCCCCGGTGCCTCAGATGGGTCTGCCTGGGGCATTTGAGCCTTGAAGGGCATGAGCAGAGGAAAGTAGCCCGGCACGGGACCGGTGGAGGCCAAGGTCGTGGGCTGTAGGCCATGGGGGGAGACAAGCCCCCCGTCTGACATGGGGGTGGGAGGCTGCTGCAGACCAGGGCTCCCCAGGTTTGGAAGCAGTTGCTGCTGGGGACCCAAGGAACAACGAGAGGCTCTGGAACCGGAGGAGCAGCCCCTGCCCCTGCCCCCCTGATGTCTCCACTGCTCTGCTTGGAGCTGGGAGCTGCGGGGGGAATCCTTCCCCTGCCATGGCTCCTCGCCAGCCTCCGGCGCTGCCCACATGTGACGCAGACAGACCTGCCCCCGGGGCCTCCGTGCCCTCTGCCCCGGGGGGAGCCGGCCAGGGGCTGGTGGCCAGGAGGAGCCCTGTGCCCGCTGTCCCCAGTCCCCCTGCAGCGCTGCTCACAAGCGCCGCAGCCAGGCCCTTGCAGAGGCAGCTTGGAAACTGGGAGCCGGCATGCTGGAGAAAAATGTCCTTCCCACACAGAGCCCGGCCTGTCCTCCTCCCTCCAGCAGCGCTGCTGCTGGCGAGCTGCAGGCTCAGCGCCGCGCCGGGCTGCAAAGTGACGGGACCCTGCAGGACGGAGGGCCCTGGGCTCCGGGGCAGGGGGTGCAGACGGAACGGATAGCCTTGGGGAGGCTCCTCCCGCGATGCCGTGGGTGTCTCCCAGCACCCAGCCCTCCTGCCCGTAGCTCTGCGGGCCTCCCTTGCGCCTCTTCCACCTTTTGGTGGAGGTTGCTGTGGACGGGGTGCTGATGGTGGCAGCACGGCTCTGGAGGCAGCATCCCTGCCCCGCTCTCCTCCTGCCCACACCTCTTTGGCTTCCACCATTGCTGGCAGGTTGCCCAGCCAGCTGGACCCCACGTCCTTCTCACCCCCAGTTATTTTCCGGACAGTCGTTCCTCTCCCTCTGGTGGCGGCATATCCTGAGATCAACGCTGAGCGCTCTCCTCCTCCTCCTTGCTGTACTATCCCTTAGGACAGACCATTCAGCTCGCTCCTCCTCCTCCTTTTCCGCTACATTAATGAGTCTCTTTGCACTAAGAAGTCGTGATAGCTGCCAGGGGACCTGGGAGGACTGTGGAGAGTGGTGGGGAGGCCACCAGCCCAGCTTCCAGGCTTTGGGATGCTGGGTGCTGGGTTTGGGATGCTGGGCGCTGGGTTTGGGATGCTGCTGTGGTTTCCTCGGTGTTGGCTGAGCCCCTGGCACAGGGCGTGTGGGGCAGGAGGGACGTGACGGGCAGGGGGTATTTTGCACTTGCTCCTCAGCGGTGACAGGAGGTGGAGGAGTCAGTTTGGGGCAGCACCCGGCTGCTCTGCTATGGTTTTGCCCCATTTCTGCCGTGCTTGGTTCTCCTTACCCTGCTGGAGGGTTTCTCCTTTGGGGATCTCGTGGGCAGGGGGAGGGCAGCCCCCGCGGTGGCCTCCCAGCTCTACCCCCACAGCAAAACTCCCTGTGGCCACTGAAGCTCCCACAAAGGCCTGTGCGTCTCACGGGACGTTTCCACTGGTGGGCTTCAGACCCAGCAGGCTGTGTGTGGGCAGGGGATGTGGGTCCTGGGCAGCCTCCAGCCCCTCACCCAGGAGCTGGTCCCCCGGCTCAGCACGTGCCGGTTGGCAGCAGAGGGGTCTGTGCTGCAGCTACTCATGGTTCAGAGCCTTACTAATGAAAACTGGACTTTGCAAGCACATTTGGTGGGCATTGCTTTAATTTTCCAGTGTCTCAACACTCTCCAAAACCTGAGAAATGGAGATGGTTTCTTCTCGGCGGGGAGGGAGGCTCCTGTTGTCGCTCTTTCACATATGCACGCATACACACACACACGCACACAGAGGCTCCTCTTTCTCTTCCTTCCCACTTTCCTCCTCCAAAAGACTTCAAACACTTTATGAAAATGTTATTTTCTCCCAAACTGTTGCCTTTCTGCCTTGCTCTCCCCGAGCAGGCTGCTGCCTTTCCCTGGGCTCCACTCCACGTGTGCGCTGTCAGCCACGTCCCTGCGGCGGCTGCAGCCCAGCCTGCAGAAGGGGGAAGGTGCTCGGGTGGCCGTGCCGGGGGGGTGCTGGGCTTCTCCCTTTGCTTCTGCTGGGGCTCGTCTGATCCTCCAAGTTGCTCTAGGCACAACAAAGTAAAACCCTCCCGCGAGGTGGTGCGGTGAGGATGCAGCCGCCCGGCTGCACTCTCCGGGATGCCATGGAGGTCTCATTCACCAGAAGCACGTTGGAAGGTGCCCGCAGCCCCACGGCAGCCTGCTCCCGGCAGCTGCCCTGCCGGGGGGTGCTGGGCCGCAGCGCTGGGCAGGAGCCCTGCTCCCCCTGCATGTGTCAGGCTCTGCCGTCTGCGTGTCCCGCGGGCAGGGACGGACCCGGGGACAGGCTGGAGGTGGGCTGGAGTTGAAAAACCCTTTGTTGTCTTGTACGAAGGGGACTGACTCACTGCTCTCCCGTGCTGTCATAAGCAGATGGATGATTTAATCACCTAGCAACCAAAATAACGTCAGGTGAGGAGCGCTTCCCGATCTGCTCCCAGCCCACAGCCCCTCTGCTGGGCTGGTGGCAGGGGCCGGACAACCCCTAGCCATTCCCCAGCCCTTGGGCTTCCCTGGATGAGGCTGGCAGGCTGCCCTCTCCTGCCGGCCCCACCAGAGCGGGGTGCGGGGCTGTGCTGTGCTGTGCATCACGCCTGCCACCAGCGGCCCAACAGAAGTGGCTCTCAGAAACATGGCTGAGGTGGTGTGCACAGGGCAAGGGGCGAGGGGGTCCCCCAAGGCCAGCTCCTGGGAAGGTCAAAGGGGCATCTCCAAACATAGACAGAGGGGCCGAGTGTCTCGCACCGTTTGGGCAGGTTGCTGACTGTCTGGAGCACCCAGGGCTCCCATATGAAGAGAGGGAGGCTTGTGCCTCGGACCTCCAGAGCACAGTAGAAGTTTCTGGGAGGTGAGCCCAGAGGACTTTGGATGGGATCCATCAACCCCTTGACACCCCCTCCTCTGTGTGCACTGCTACGGTGCCAGCTCTGGGCGCCCTTGGCTCCTGCCCGGTCCATTTGCCTGGCACCCTCGAAGCGGGAGAATAACCCCGGCATCGGTGTGTTTGTTCCAGTTCTTCTCCCGTCACAGACAGGGAGGCCTTTGCCTGCCCTGTCCATGCTCATGGCATAGCCCTGATGCTGTCAATCCTGTGCTGCCTGAGACGGCAGTTACCTCCTGATGCTCCAGCCACCCCCCAAGGCTCTTGGCACGGGGCTACTACATCCCTGCGGGACGGGTTCACTACAACCCACCCCGCAGGTGACGAGACCTCCTGCAGCAGGGTCTGAGCTGAGAAGGAAAGCAAGTGCTGGGCAGGCAGAGGGCTGCCCCAGCCTGGCCTGGTGGGGCATGGAGGTGTGAGGGCATTGCTGGTCTTGGGGCGTTCATGCCGCCCATTCGGAGCTAGCTGGAGTCCCTTTGCCGCAGACCCCTTCATGGCTCCTGGCGTGGGTGCGGGAGCGCAGTGAAGCGGTTGAGGACCCATCTGCCCAGGCCACAAGCCCCAGCACCCTCGTGGGACTGCGCTGCTGGGCTGCTCAGGGCCGGCTTCTTCCCCCAGGGTGCCTGATCTGGCGCTCAGACCTCGGTGCCAGTGTGAGATCGCTCGCAACCCTCAGGGCAGCCCAGCATTAGCCGGTCCAGGGGCTGGAGGGTGGGATGGAGAGATGCCACTGAGCCATCAGACGCTGACCCAGACCCATGCAACCGTCTTCCCCCCCTCCCCAGAAGCAAACACCCAGCCCGGGAGCGGTTGTGCCAGGCGAGCCTCGCTGGCTGTGGAGGCGCCGGGCAGTGGGAGCTGCTGCTCCCCTCCTCCAGCCCATCAGGCTGAAGGACGCGGGGCCATCGCAGTTCCTGGGTAAGAAGCTGGCACCAGTGCTGCAGCTGCCAGGGACTGGAGGAGGGCTGTGTAAATAGGGCACCCCAGCTCCCAGCTCCTCTTTGTGGGGCAGAGCCGATATAATTAGACGATACGCCCTGTTCCGTGCAGCACGCCGAGAAAGTCTTTGTGCCGCCACGGCCCCGGGGAGCCCCGCAGCCCTACTTTGGTGGCACCGCTTGTCCCAGCGAAGGTGAGCCACTTCCAGGCAATGACTGGTTTGCTCCCTCCTTCCCTGTGCTGCTCCAAGAAGCACTGCCTGGTGTCCTCGCTAGACGACCGTGTCTCCTCTCCTCTGCTGTGGGTTTGGTGGCTTTGGTGGATGGACTCTGCTGACCTACAAGAGAGGGGTCAGTGAGGTGGTGCTGGCAGGGACCTTAAAGATCATCTAGTTCCACCCCCCTGCCATGGTGAAAAATTTCTTCCTAATGTCCAGGAAAATGAGCTGTAGCTATTTGGAAACTCCTGCTTTGTGGTTCTGACACCAAAGCCACCAAATCCAGACTGTTTTGCCCCTGCCAGCAGCCGGAAAGGTGTTTGGCACCCCCACTCCTCCAGCCACTTCCAGTTCCTCCACGGGGATGGGCTCAGACCAAGCACCCACCAGCTCCCGACCAGGTCAGGGGTGGGTCTGTGGGTGCTCCCTGCTGAGTTTGCTCTGGGAGCATCCCTCATGGTAACGGCCACAGCCTGCTGCAGAAACAACTGAGGTCTCTATGAACCAAGGCAAATTTCAGAGAAAGAGTAAAGGAATTTTAATTCCACAAATGGAATGTTTGCTCGGATCTGCTAGTTTACGCTGGAGATGTAAAGCTGCTTTAACCTGCCTTTCTCAGAAGGGCGTAAAGGGATGTTTGTGTACATCGTGCTCAGAGCCCGGGTCAGGCTGTTCTCCCCGGGAGTCAGATCCGATCTCCCGTCTGAGGACAGATCGATCGACTCACTGGCTCAGAAGCAGCTGCTCAGCCTTGTGGCAGCGCTGCTGCCCGCTCCTCTGCCCGCTCGGCCGCGGCTCCCAGCCCGCTCCGGCGGAAGCACTAGGGACCTGCTGCTCTTCACCTCTCCAGATGTGCTACGCACGACTGTGCCTGTGCCTGCCCCGGGCAGGGCTTTGTCCCCCTCCCACCAGAGGACGCTGGCTTCAATTTGATGTCTTGGCTGGGGGAGAAGCAGTGGCATTGCCACCAGCAGGGAGTATGGACCGGGTGTCCCTGTGTGTGTCATCTTCAAGCCAGGGATGACATAACCAGCAGGAGAAAAGAGGAGGGAGGAAGGAATCTGTTTGGACATTTCCCACCCTGGGCAGGGAAGGGACCCCATGGTGGGGTGCATGGGACCGTGGGGCACATCGGGACCTTTTCCATGAGAAGAAGTCACAGTGCATTGTGGCCTTAGAATCATAGAATAGAATCATTGAATAGTTTAGGTTGGAAGGGACCTTTAAAGGCCATCTAGTCCAACCCCCCTGCAATGAGAAGGGACATCTTCAACTCGATCAGGTTGCTCAAAGTCCCGTCCAACTGGACCTGGAATGCTTCCAGGGATGGGCATCTACTACCTCTCTGGGCAACCTGGGCCAACATCTCACCACCCTCATAGGAAAGAACTTCTTCCTGATATCTAATCTGAATCTCCCCTCTTTCTGTTTAAAACTGTTGCCTCTCATCCTATCGCTCCCCTCCCTGATCCAGAGTCCCTCCCCATCTCTCCTGGAGCCCCTTTAGGGACTGGAAGGGGCTGGAAGGTCTCCCCGGAGCCTTCTCTTCTCCAGGCTGAACCCCCCCAACTCTCTCAGCCTGTCCCCACAGCAGAGGGGCTCCAGCCCTCCCAGCATCTCCGTGGCCTCCTCTGGCCCCACTCCAACAGCTCCGTGTCCTTCTGCTGTTGGTGGCCCCAGAGCTGGAGGCAGCACTGCAGGGGGATCTCCCCAGAGCAGAGCAGAGGGGCAGAATCCCCCCCCTCGCCTTCGGGGAGCTTGGTGCCAGGAGAGGCCCTGGCTCACCCTGGCTGGTGAGCTGGCTGGAGGGTGCAGGCAGGACTGTCCTGCCTCGGCGCTGGCATGGGGACGTACCTGAGGGTGGCTTGTAGCAGCCCGTGGTGAGGCCCCAGTGTAGGAGGGCCATTAGGAAAGCCCAAGTTTCCCCTACTGCCACCAGGCTGTGGTAGAGTTGTTGGCAATGGGGCGAGCAGAGCAGGGGCGGGAGCGGGGCTGGATGCTGCTGGTGGCTGCCGTGTATGTGGCATCTCCTGCCCTTGGCAATGCTGCTGGAGGATGGCGCGGGCTGGAAGGAGAGACGTTTTTGGTTGAAAAGCCAAAATGATGGGAGACCAGGCCATCGCTGTAGCTGGCGAGGACTCACCTCTGCACTGAAGTCCACCCAGGAACCCCTGAAGGGGGTCCCCACTGCCCCGCAGCACCCAGGCGGTTGCTGTGTGAAGGCCAGCCAGGGAGAGCCCCAGGTCCATCCCTCCGCTACCCCTCCCCGATGATCAGAGCAGCTGCTGGCCCAGCACAAAAGTCCTCAGAGACCCAGCCTGGGGGGAAAAGACTGTTATTTTCCTTCCATTTCCTTTCCGTTTGTCCTCTCCTCCAGGAAAGGAGGATCAGCCTGGGCAAGGCACTGCTCCCCAGGGAGCCCTTGTGTCCTCTGGCACCTGGACCTTCACAGGATTCACAAGGAGGAGGGAGGAGAAAGTCCCAACCTGTGGATCTGAGGAGGTCATCCAGGTCTGCAGCGGGCGCCGACTCTCCTGTTTCCCCCAGAGACGGGAAAGGCCAAGCCTGGGAAGGAGCCAGTGAATCAAACCCGGGCTGCCCGCACCCTGCTTCAAGAGTGATTGCAGGCATCGGAAAAATAAACTTCTGCGGGCAGAGCAGTCGAGGGCCTGCTGGAGGCTGGAGACCAGCTCCAGTGCAAATCCTTCTGCTCGAGCCTGGCCAGCAGGCTGGCCTCTCCCCTCCGGACGGGAACAGGGGAGGACAGGGAGACCCCAGCGGGCCTGGGTGCTCTGCTGGACCGGGGCTTGTCGTCAGTTCCATGTGCTGCGTGCACCATCTTCTACCTAGTAGAGAAAAGGCAACGTCTGTTTTCCCATTGAAATTCACAGTTTTCCTAACTTTTATCATAATGGGAACATGAAATCTTGCCTCCCCTAGAAGTCCCTGCAGCTCAGCAAGAGGTTGCTCCACATTTCACTGGCACAGGGAGCTGCGGTTCGGACAGTGGGTGCTTTTCTCCCAGCTGTTGTCCTGGCATCACTATTAAATAGGTTTCTGCAAAAAAACACACTCAAATGCCGTAAAAGTGTGGCTGGAAGTCCTATTCTCTCTCAGATCATATGTTTATGGGCATAAAGAGCTTTTATAGGTAGATTAACTTCATTAAAATTGAAAGCACTCATTAATACCACTGTAACTCGATCTAATAATACCTTAAGCTTGGCTGGGTTCGTCTCTGTGATGAAGCTGCTCCTCTGTGGGTGCCGGGACCTGTCGCTGAGGCTTCCCTTCTCCTCCCTCTGCCCTCACACCACGTTTCCTGCGTTGGGTGGTGCTGGCTGCTGGGTCAGGGCTGTGCCAAAAGGCTCGCTCAGCGCCAAGGGTCAGCGGGAAGCACCCGGGGCCACGCAGAGTGGGAGACCGTCGAGGGGGGGGTCTTGCAGACGTCAAGTCCCAGCAGGGTCACGCTGGGGGTGGAGGACAGGGGTATCTCTGCCCCGAGGACGTGGCTCATGCTTTCAAGTTCTGACTCTTTGCTCTCTCTCCTTTGCACGCAGCGTGGAGCACTTCTGGAGGTAGCTGAGCTGCTTGGCCGTGCGCCCATCGGTGGGTTGGGTTTCGGAAGGGGAGTGATGCTGGGGAATGGGGGTCAGCACTAGGAGGACTTTTGGGAAGGCTGAAGATGTAGAGCAGTTCCTGAGGTGGTCCTAGACCAGCACGATCTCCTGTTTGATCTGGAGCAGGAGAGAGGAGCCCGGTCCTACAAGGTGCTATGTGGGAAATGGGCCCTGCTAGAGGCAGGAAAGGTTTAGAAGGGGCTGAGGCCAGCTCTGCTGCTCCTCCTTGGCTGGGAGCAGTGTCTTGTCGCTGGGCACTGTCTGCAGGAGGTGCTCAGAGCAGTCTCCACACACTCGTCATGGGCATCACCCAAAACGTAGAGGCACGGGGCTGCTTCCATTGTGCCCCTGCTGGGGTGGTCCGCTCAGAGGTACGGCCATGCCTGCCTGCACGCACAGGGACTGCCATCGCCCATGGCTCTCATGGAGTCCCATCGCAGCACCGAGGTGCCAGTTGGGCCTTTTCTCTTGGAGCCCTTCCCCAGCCAGAGCCAGCTCCCTGCCACCAGCAGCCGTGTGGGGAAGGAGACAAAGGGGAACCCCGAGAAATGGCGTGAGCAGTCTGGGGCGCTTCTTGTGCCGCTGCCCGCTGCTGCCCGGTCATGGGAAGGAGGGTCCATGTCCCCCCCGAGGCAGCGCAGGTGGCCTCCAGCCCGGCGCCAGGCTGCCCTGCCCTGGCAGCGGCATGAAGATCCGATTTGTCTCCCCTGCCTTCAATTGGCCTCACTAAGCAGGTTTTAATTTTGTTAAATAAATATGAAGTAATGGCAGCGGGGCTAGGAGCCAAATGGCCTGGGGACATCCTTGAGAGCCAGACGAGCTCTGCGGAAGGGCGAGACTCGCGGCGGGAGCTGCGCGAGCTGGGGGTTGCGTGGGGCAGAGCCTCCCCGGGGCGAGAGGGAGCTGCTGGCGGTGGGGCCAGCGGGGTGGTCCTGGGCCTGCTGGCGTGGAGCAGATGCTGCTCGGCGCTGCGGTGTGCTCGCAGCGCCTTGCTGCCTTCAGAGCAGTTTCTAAATGGCTGCTAAACATCACTGTCAGGAGCACACTCATCTTCCCTTCCTAATTAGTGGATCAGACAGTAATTTGTAATCCTTTTGAATAGGAAGATCTTAGTGTCTAGCCCTGCAGCCTGGGCAGGACGGAGCAGATCTTGCCCTGGCCAACAAGGCGTCCAGGCAGGGATAAGGCAGAAGGGCTTTCTGCAGGGTCCTCTCGGTCTCTGCGAGAATTGCTCTCCCCTGCCTCTTTGGTTCAACGCACCTTCCTCTTCCTTCTCCAGACTTTCGGCATTCTCACTTCTCTTTGTGATACCAAGTGTAAAATAATCAGCATGGCAGCCCCAGCAGCAGGCTGGCTCACAAGCCGGCTCCCGCTTGTCTCCAAGGTGGTGGAGGTGGCAGGGTGACACAGCCCGCGGGAGCCGGAGCCCTGCGCACCGCTGGTGATCCAGCTGGGCACGGTCACGCCGGAGTCGGGATGGGTTGCGGTCGGGGAAGCCCCCCAGGGCAAATCCCTCCCAGCGTGGATCTGGTCTTAGATGTGCTGTTAAGTGTCTGCGTTTTCAAGGCTGAGGATAAAATGGGAGCAGAAGGGGGAAAAAAAAGCCAACAAGCTGAAAAATAAGGTGCAAGGGAAGAGGGAATGAGGGTGGGAGGTGCACAGAGGGCAAAGCGGTGAGCAGAGCACGCAGGGGCAGGCCCAGGTTGGGTGGGTGGGGAGAGGAGTCCGGCATGGAGGTGGTCTGGGCTGGTGGCCATCGAGAGCAGCACGTGAAACAGGAGTTTGGTGTGACGGCCACAGCCTATCCCAAGCGTCAGCGTCTCTGTGTGGCCCTTGACAGACCAAGCCGTGCTTTGGGGAGTGAGGCAGAGCTGGGGATGGAGGTGGAAGCTCCCAGGGGGGCAAGAGCAGCGGAGGGGACAGTGGTCATGGTGTGGAGGGGGGCTGAGCCAGGAGAAGGGCGGGCAGCCGGCAGACCTGCAGGCACAGGGTGACGCCGGGTGTCGAGGCTCATCGGAAGCTCTGGCTTTACGAACAGCGGTGACAGGCGGGATCAGCACTTTGGGCAGACTGAGGGGACCAAGGAGTGGTGGCATGCTGGGCGAGGGTCATGCAGCCCTCACCACGTTAGGGATGGCACTGAGAAACTCCTTGCTGCTGGTGTCTTTAGCGTCAATTAATCCGGGAAAAGCATTTCTGTCCCGCATGCATTAACCTTTATAAATGGCTTAATGCGAGGTGCAGCCGCAAAGCACGGGAAGGGTCGTGGGAGTGGCGCAGACGCGGCTCACATTGTCACCCCGGGCATGAAGAGCCTGGTCCTTGGGGGCACTGCCTTGCGGCGGGGGGGAGCAGGCAGGTGCCCGTGGGGCGGGCGGGGGGGACGGAGCCGTCCCAGGTGGCAGAGATCTTGATAGAAGGAAACGGCTACAACCAGTGTCTTCAAGGAACGCCACTTTCCTACTGCATTTCTACAGCCTTTAGAAGAAAGTGTTTGTAACAGCGTCGGTGACTCACGGAGCGCGCTTTACTCACCAGCTAATGACTGAGCAGAGTTCCAGGGCTCTTAGATAAACTCAACCTTTCTCCCAGATCCCCGTGAACAGGGGAGAGCGGTCTGGGGCATTCAGAGAGGGCAGGGGAGCAGCACGGACAAGGAGGGCACCTTCTTACCCCAGTCCCAGCTCCCCACAGCTCCCCTGATGCTGAGGGTCTGCCCCGGAGCCAGAGGTAAAAGAAGAAAGCAAGGGATTTTGCGGGAAGGCTGGAGAGCGGCACATGTAGAGGCTTCAAAAGCCACATGCTGCATTTTTGGTGCTCATCCTTGCGAACCCCCACGCAGCTGCACCCCGAGGCAGCTGCCCACACATCCGTGGAGAGGCTGGTGAGAGCCACCCAGCTCCCGGCGGAGCAGGAGGAGGTGCGGGAATGGAAGGGGCACTGTGGCTGGAGCAGGGAGCTGGGGAGCCTCAGGGGCTGCACTTACTGCAGTCCCTGGTTTTACGTAAACTTGTGAGTCTGCAGGGGAGAGGCTGCTTTGGGGACGAACAAGAGGTTCCTGGAAGACAAGCTTCAAGCCAGGCCTGGCTACGAGTGGCTTGCAAGGAACAAAGAACAGGAACAGGGTCACCACGCAGCGCAGAACCTTCATGCACCATCAAAGCCTGGATGCAGAGAGGGACAGGCTCTGGCTTTCCGGGAGAGAGCACATCCCACCGATGTGCCCGCACTCACTGCCCTGGTCATGCCCCAAAGGACACGTGCTGTTTGGTGCGTGGCCAGGCTGCGGGAGGTCCCAGCCTGGCCACAGCTGGGGCTGCTGATGCCGGGTCAGTGGAGTGTGCAGGAGCCCATCTTCTGGCTCCCGACCCTCTTGCTGGGGTGAGCTTTCCCCGGCTCTCACGCCGGCGCGCTGCGCTGGGCTACCCAAGCGGAGAGTCATGAAGTCAGGGTGAGCAAGTGCTTGCAGGTAGTCACACAAAGCCTGTTGTCACTGCGCCTTCCAACCTGCCACACTTGTCACACTCACCAGGGAGGTTTTGGCGGCCCCAGGCACCCGCTGGCCGGTTTAGGCAAACCAGAGGCCAACCCACCACAGGTCCTCCCCTCCCGGGGTGGCTCTGGATCAAGCTACTCTGCGTGAAGTGGGAGCATTGGCACTGGTTTAGATAAACCGCGGGATTGGTGGGATCAAAACTCATTCCCTTCATGTGCCGGCAGCGCACACGGGTCTGGCTCGTGCACGGGGACCCTGGGACGGCTGTACGGGCTCCTCTCCTCTGCCAGGCACGCACCGGGCCGGTTGTGAAGCCATTGCAGAAGCGGGATGTGAAAATGAAATGAAAACAATGCTCGAGTGTGTGGGGTGGGGAGGGGACGCGCAGGAAAGGCAGTCGAACTCTGCCTGCTTCACGGCTCGTGCTGCCTGCAACGCCCCCCCGCCCCCCAGCTGCATCCCACGGGGGCCGGGGGGAGCTGGAGGCTGCTGGGGTTCCTTGGACAAGGTGGGATGCGCGCCCAGGACATTCCCTGGCGGGCAGGATGCCCGCACCCCTCTGTTCAGCCTGTTCAGAGTGCGCCTTGTCTGCGATTAGATGTGTCCCTGCTGGCACGGAGACCAAGAGCCAAGGAAAGACCCCTGTGCCTGAGAATAGACTTTCTTGTGCCCACTCATCTTGTTTGGATGCTGGCTGCATCCGAACTGCCTCCTGGGATGGTTCCTGCCTGTACTGGTCCCAAACCATGCCCTGGCCCCAGCCGAGAGCCGTGCCAGGACTGGAGGGCTGAGGGCTTGGTCCCTGGGGCTTGGGAGGTTTCTCGGAGCTGGGGCTGGAGGGACCCAGGGCTGCCCAGGGCAGAGGTGGCCGGAGCGGGTGACGCCTCCCAGGTCTGCAGTGCCGGGAGGGGGCTCATCCTCCATCCTATGCCGGCACGCCCTGGTTCACGTGGACCAGAGACACCCCTCCTCGGTCAGAGGGACCGTAAACGGGGAACAGTGGGAGGTTTCTGGGGGTTTCACAGGCTCCTGGGAGCCTGGAGCAGGGGCCTGAGCAGCGCCTGGAGAGCGGCTCAAGAGGGGCCCGACACGGCCATGGGGTGCCCGGGGAGCCGGGCTCAGCCCTGGCACCTGTGCTGCCAGTGGACGCGGCGTTCCTGCAAACCCATCTTCCAAACTGCTTCGGACAAACCCCCAGGTTTTGAGCTACTTGTTTTGCTGTAACGGGGTGGTTCGCGGCTGCCCCATAATCTCACCGAGCTGCGAGGTGTCGTCTCCTCTGGGCACAGACACCTGCCAGGGTTGGCCCCAGTGCTCCGCAGGGAGGAGGGACACGCGGGGCAGTGGGTATCCGCAGGGCTCAGCCCTGGCCCTGGCCATTTGGGGGTCCCAGCCCCCCTGCCAGCTGTCCGGAGGCAGCTCTGCATGCCTGCGATGGACGGGGAGAATTCATTTTAAGATTATTTTTTTTTCCTCTAGCTTTTCCTTTTTTCTCCCGAAATTACCAAATCTGGGACAGGGAGCTGGCTGTTTGCATTTGTCACACACACACACGATGTTACATCTATACATTATCTTGACATCAAAGGGAAAGTGTGACGTTTCTCTGGCTGTGCAGGCAAGAAAGGACACTGCCTGCTTTTGGGAGAGAAGAGGTTATTATCAAAGGGTTACAGAGAGCTCCTGGAAAGGAGAATGAGAAATAAGGACGGAGAGCACAGAACTGGGAGTGACAGCGAGGCGCTGCAAAAGCAAATCTTCTCCTGGTCTTTTCATCTTCCCTCTTTATTAACGCAGGGCAAGAGCGAGCCTCTCATGGCATGGACTTAGTTATTATTTTAAGGAAGAAGAACTTGCAAATGTGATAGCTGGAGGGAGATGGGGGATTTTATTTGGGGAGGAGATGAAAGGAAACCTGTCCGCATACAAAGCTTCAGCGCAGCGAGGCTCAAGCTTAAGCCAGCACAGTTGGGTGGGTGCTGAGCTCCTCGGGGTGGGGACGCTTGTGCCACCGTCGCAGCTCCCCGAGGAGTTCGGCGCCTCATCCCTGTGTGGAGCCCAAGCGCCCGAGCACTTGGAGGGGACATCTCCCGAAGTGCCATGGGAGCTTGGGAAGCTGCCGAGCCTTTGGCACCCAGGTCAAAACAAGCTTGGGCCGAGGGAAGGTGTAAGAGGCAGCGTGTGGAAACGAACCTGGCCGGGCACCGAGCCTGGCTCTGCCCCAGCTCCTGGGGACGGCCAGTCCCACAGAGTCCCCTGGAGTCCTTCAGCACATCCAGCCCGCTGTCCCTCAAGCAGGGCAGGGTGGGAGCTGCCGGGGGCCTTCCCCACATCCCCCTTCTCTGCCCATGGGAATAGATGACCAGTCTCCCCCATGCGTGTCCCGGCAGTGCCCACCGTTGGCAGCTGAGCCCTCTCCTTGCGTGGACTTGTCCTCAATGGGGCCAGCTGGGCAACCCGGCTGAGCCAGCTGAGCTGCTACCAGGCAGCTGAACAGCCAGGAGGAGCCTGCCCTGCCCTCCAGCCTCCCAGCTGCTGCCCGGGCAGCCCCCACAGTTTGCCAGATGACAGCTCGCCGTCCACCCCAGGGGGTCTCCCAGCCACCGGGCTCCTGGGGCTTTCCATCGGTGCAAGGTCAGACGCTCCCAAGGGCGGTCGTCCCTGCTGTGGAGAGCTGCAGACAGTGTCTTCTGCTGAGCTACCTCCTTCCTGCTCCACCTCTCTCCTCGCACCAGGGAAGAAGCACAGTGGGACAGTGGCAGTGACGCCACCTGGACGGATGGCTTCCTAAAGGACCCCACATCCAGCCCTTGCTCTGCCCTGAAGCTCTTCACACCAAAGCTCCCGATCTCACCATTCCGCCGCAGGAATGCAAACAAACCCGTCTCAGGGCTCTACTGCAATGAAACTGGGTATGAAAAACAGGGGAGAGAAAAACTTCCAAGCCTGAGGCTGGTGCTAAATCCTGCTGGGGAGTTTCTGCAGGGAGCTGGTGCTGGAGGGTCCTTGTGGAGGTGACCTGTCCCAGCATGGGAGCTCCGGAGCTGGCGGAGCTGGTGCAGATGAGCTCGTGCCTGGAGAGCAGCGACCCGCAGGGGCTGGATGTGCATGTTGTCCCTGCTGCTGAAGGTTTCTTGTCTGCCTCGGGGGAAGCCTGGCAGGGAAAAAGGCTCCCGCTGTCCTCTGAGCAGCCAAGGTCATTTCTGGGAAGTGGTGCAGATGCCGGCTGCCACGTGGCTCGTGCCCACGGCACCGTGGGGTAATTAGCTGGAAAGACGGTCAAGCAACGTGGGAAATGGGCAAGGGAAGGAAGGAAACAGCAGAGCCATGCCCAGATCGGGGCCTGAGGAGGATGCCCTTCTCTCCAGAGGTACTCCCCCATGCTCAGGTCTTCAGTCTCTGGGGCAGTGGGGAGACTTGTGCGGGCATGTGTGGGGCGAGGGCTGGGAGGTCGGGCTGTGCCGGTGACCAAAGCGGTCTTGGTTCTGCATCAGGGTACTGCAGGCTCCCCCCGGTGCCTCTGCAGTGCCCCCAGACATCCTTCCCCGGCCCTCCGCGGACAGATTGTGTTTGTTTCAGCTCAGCGCGCTCATTAGATTAAAGTGGAAGAGTCGATCTGATCAAACTTGGAAACACAAAAATAAACGTGCTGGGTTCAGCAGATGGAGGGAACAGCCTGGCAAGTCGGGCGAGCGATGGCAGTGCCCCACAGCAAGCGCTCGCAGCAGCTGCTTCGCAGCAGCCCTCGGACACACCTTCCCCCCGCCGCGCTGTGCCGTGATCCTGCCCCGTGGCGCGGCACGGCGGGGACGCCGGCGGTGGCCTTGCGAGGGGGCTGTGGGCGATGGGGGCCAGATCCGTGCCTGGTGCAGCCACGTGGTGTTTCCCTCCGGCGCTCCCGGCCGAGCGTCCCATGGGGCTGCGGCTCAGACCTGGGTTTTCCGCCTTCTGCTGCCCCCGATCCTCCCTGGCAGCGACGCCAGGAACTGCTCCCGCTGCCTCCAGGCAGCCTGGGATGGGGGTCCCGAGACTCCCCCCACTCTCCCTAGCGTTTACTGGGGCTGAGGATTTGCTGTGGGCTTCCATCATAAACCTCAGTGGTGTGGACAGTTATTCCTCATCTCGGAGAGCGCTGGGAAAGGAGACGGATGAACCTGTGCCCTGCCGTCCAGCTGCTGGATGAACGTTTTATGGGGTATTTACTTTGCCGTGATGCTGAAGTACGTCTGGAGTTCAAGAACTGCTGAAATACATCTTCCCTGTCCTTTCCAGCTCATGAGAACCCGAATCCAGCCTGGCCAGTGAAGGGAGCAGAGGTGCCTCTCCTCTGGGCACCTTACCCGCTCTGTGCTAGCTCCAGTTTCTCAGGAGAGCCTTGCCCTTGAGCCCTGTTGGTGGCACTGAGAGCCCTCCCTGAAGGTTCCTAAATACCGTCCATCCCCTCCAGCACTGAGGGAGGGACTCTGCAGTCAAGGTTTTGGCCAGCAGAAGGGGAGCTTCTTCTGCTGGAGACATCTCCAATCTGCCTCTGAGGGGAATTCCCGTCCATTGCTGTCTGCTCTTCTGATTTCGGAGTCATTTTGCCCCTTAGGTTTGGAGCCGCTTGCCCCCAGCCCAGCGAAGGCTGGTTGTGCCTAGAACCTTCTCCTTAGTTGAATTTCTAATGGGTTTTCTGCTGGGTTTTTGGTGGGTTCCTGGTCTGGGGGGCGACAACGGGGGACTCCCACTGCCCTGGGACTGGTGGTAATGGTTATTTCTCCTGCTGAGCTCAATGGGAGATCTGCCCAGGAGGGAAGGAGCTGGTTGCCCAGACCCCAGCACCAGTGCACCCGAGCATGGGTCCTGCTGTATTTGTACCCTCGGGGACTGGACTCCAACACTAATATTCCAGTGTGGATTTTAAGTCCTCTGTGGGTGGATTTTAAGTCCTCTGTGGGTGGTTCAGTCATCTTGGCCATAGTGATCCCAGCAGCTCTCTTCAGTGGCTGGATTGTGTCCTGGTGGTTCTCCGGTGTATGCGTCTCGCTGGCCAGAGTGTGCCGATGATGAACCAGAGTGTTTCTTCAGGGAATGATGTTGCACAGACCAAGTACCATCTTGGCCAGAGTCCCTATCCCTCTGAGGTGGATGCTCTTGGGGCTGCTCTGGCTCCTAGACTGCTTGTCTAGAAACCAAGGGTCTGGGCTTTAGGAGATACAAGCACCACCTCTGGGACTTCTCTTGTCTCCCTGTCATCTCTTTGGCAAGTCATTACCCCTGTGTGCTTCATCATACCTAGTTGCAAGACAGATGTAGGGCTCATCACGTGTACTGGGCAAGGCCTTTCTACTGGTGTGGTGCAGTGGTAGGATCTGCAGCATGGTCGAGCATTTACAGCAGGGGCAATACAACCCCTCCCTGTAGTGTGTAGGGACAACCCGGGGCCAGTCTCATGCCACTGTCCTCAGCCCACTGGGAAACAATGGGGCTGGGATGAATCTTTCTGCTTGTGCTTCTCAGCCTGGGAAGCCTCCTCCTACTGGCAAACGCTTCTGGGATCGCTTCAGGGTCTTGTGAATAGGTGGGGTTGTCCAGGACACTGAAACAAACTGTATTTTAAAGAAAACCGAGCAGGGCAGTCGCATGCCTTGCTTTGTAGCAGATGACCTGCTTGGGATCAGGCTCTCACATCTGCTCTCTCAGTCCCATCTGAGTTTTGGAACCGGCTTTGGGAGGCAGCCGGGACTGGAAGGCTTGTTAGTGTTTGGGACTGAGGGAAAAAGAATTGAAACCCCTTGGAGATTGCTGTGGTCCTGAAGAAAAAGGAGGGAGAGTGTGGGGAGACTGGTCCCCTGACTGCGCCGGGAGGGTGGAGGTGCTGTGGAGGTGCTCTGATGCCAGAGGGGGAAGGTGGTACAGCACTTTGTGCTTTCTGATGGGCCCGGGGTCAAATAACCGCAGTGGTGACGCAAGGACGTGGAAAGTCACAAGAGAGGGATGCTGGGGGTGATGGGGCTGTGACCTCCCCTGTCTGCTCTTACCATGGTGGGGAGAGGAAGCTGCTCTGTGCTGGACAAGTCTGTCCGCTTCTCGGTCTGCCCGTGCAGCAGTCGATGGGCAGTGGCTCACCTCGGCGCCTCCACTCTCCCTGCGCCACGGATGGGACTCACCTGAGGCTCTCACCGGGCTGCCTGGCTGTCACAGCCCCTGTCTTTGCAGGGGTAGCCTGTGTCCGCTTGACACCTGGTGCAAAGAGAGGAGTTTTGAACCCTTCTGTCTTACGAACTCAATTTATTTTTTTTTTCTGCCCAAATGTCTTTTTCCCCCCTTTGCCAAGAAAGCCGTCTGATCAGCAGCAATTAACAAAGCAAACTGCAGCAATGACCTTTATAGCGTGTTCTGTGCGCTCCCTCTCGATGCCCTCAAGAAGAACGCGCCAGATGTTTGGGGATTTCTGCTCCGCAGAGACAGGGCCAGGACACGACAAAGCGGAGCGGAGGATGCACGGGGGGGGCTGTGGGGGGCAGGCAGTAATGGTCACTCTGCTCAACTTCACCTGGGGCAGGGCAGACCTCCAGGTGCACAGCCCCTGCCAGCAGCGATCCTAACGCTGGTCGGCAGAGCAGGCCTGGGCTGTGGGAGCAGCACCAGAGTCTTCCACCAAGGCTGGGAAACTTGGAGCTCATCAGCCGACTTGCCTCTTCGACTGCAATAAGTCCTGCAAGCCCAAGCTCTTTGGATGGTTTTATCTCAGCTCTTCTTGTCTTGCTGCTGTTCAACAGCACACCCAGGAAAACGCCGGACTCGGGTACTGCTTTCCCATCCATCATCCATGATTCTCTTTTCATTTGCTTTTTGGGCTTCACCTTTTTAATCCAGCTGTCTCCTGCCTTACAAATGTTCTTTCCTCAATTACTTACACCAGGCTGCAGGGCTGTCTCCATTCATCTCGGGAGCACGATGAGGCTGCGCGCTCAGCCGGGGCTCCGCCAGCTGACTGCGCGAGAACCTGCTGCCTGCTCGGTCCCCACTTATGCCAAACAGATCGAGTGCGCTGCCATGAGGGGTGGCTCCACACTGTGCTTTCACCACTGACCATGTCCCAGGTGGCTTCTGCCCATCTGACACACGGGTCCTCCAGGTGCAAACCTCGTGCAGGAGCAGATTGCTCTCCTCAGCCTTCATCAGGGGATCCAGGTGGCCACTTCTTATTCCCTCCCTCTCCACCGGCGCTGGTGTGGGGATTACCTCCAAAGGGACATGAGGAAGAAAGGGCGCCCGGCTTTCTCGGAGGAGCAAGTTGGAAAGCAAGCAGCTTGTGTCCGCTTTGCTGCAGCAGCTGTCGAGCTCCTGTCCCACCCGTGGGACATGGGTTGGGGTTAGAGACCACCAAGGTGGTGATGGCTCTCTGTGAAAGCTTCTGAAGGAGGAGCAGAGCTCTGCAGAGTGCACATTGCCTATGGCCCCACGTTCAGGAGGCAGAAGAAGGACTTCCCAGAGGAGGGAATCCAGTGTCCGCTCAGAGCTGAGAGGTGCCACGTCCCCGTACTGGAAGGAGGGGAGATCCCGTATGAGGTCACGTATGGGGAGACATCCCTCCCTACTCCAAGCTCTCCTGATGAGGACTGTGCTGTCCTTGTTCCCACTTGGGATTTCGGGCTCCTGATATGAAAAAAAGAGCTTTTGGAGCGATCCTCTCTGTCCTATGCCCTGCCCTTCTTAGAGGTCCCCCATCTCCTGCACTGAGGAGGCTGCAGGCTTGGACAGACAGGTCATGTTTGAAGGGACGTGCTGAGCTGCTCTCAGGTGCCAGGGCAAGCCACAGCCAGCTCTGCTGTCCCGCTTCCCAGACTAGGGACCAGCTCAGACCATTCCTGCACCAAGGCTGCTTTATCCCCACTTCTTAATGCTCTTATCTTGAAGGCTCCCCTCAGATTAAAGCCCAGGCAGTCGGTTCCCTCCCTGGATTTATTGCAATGCAGTTTTCTTCCTCTAATCCGATCAGGGGGTAAGCTGCTCTTTTCAAAGTGCATGGGGAGGACACATGTGCATGTCACCGGTGCGGTGAGCCAGGATGACTGAAAGCAGTGGAAAGGTGCCCTGTTCTTGAGCTTGGTGGCACATCTGACTTTTTTCATGGTTTTCTTCTCCGAGCCTCTGAGAGCAGCTGTGTGATGTCCCATGTACACTAACAGTCATAAGACAAATGGTTTGCTTTGGAGCAGGGTGGGTTCCTCACCGTGCTGGGGTCTGTTCACCTTCCTGGACAACCTTATCGAGTTGGAGCCCAGCCTTGGGTCTCTGACAGCCATGGAGACCATGGAGTCAGGGGAACAGCACTGTTCATTTCAACAGGACCCTAGCAGGGGTTCTGGTGACATCCGAGGGTTTGACCTCAACAGTGTGACCGCCATCCATTCATGGTGGACTGGTTGCTCCTGATGAGCTCATGAGTCCATGGCCATGCTTGGAGCAGGGCTGGTGACGCCAGGGATGGACTTGCATCCCTGCTGAGTTCCTTCTCTTGCTCTGCTGAGGGACTGCGAAGTGGAGACCACTCCTCTCTGCATGGCTGAGAGGGTTCTCCCAGTCCTTCTGATGGGTGCCTGTGGGTCAGCCCTACTCGGTGTGTTCCCAGGGAAGGCAGGGGCACTTGGGGAGCCAGGGAGGGCTGGTGGAGAGGAGTATCTGTGGGTCATGCTGGGCACGGGTGCAGTCTGAACCTGACAGGCGGTGGTACCTCTGGGGTCTGGAGCAGAAGCGTCCCTGCTGGATCCCTCCCTCACTGGGCGGGCCTGAAGGGACCTGAGGCTGAGGAAGACCGGAGGAGCATGACTCTTTCATGATGGGGAAGGGACTGGGGTTGATCCATGCCTCCCTGGACTCACACTTGTCTTTGCCCTCCTCAGCCCAAGAAGCCTGGTGAGCACGGTCACCGAGCTGCCGCCTGGCTCTGCCCACCCTGCAGCCAGCGCATGGACCACCAACGTCCTCCAGCTCGTGAATGACGGCAGCATCCTGGCGGAAGAGTCACCTCGGAGATCAGCGTCTGGACTGTGAGTGCTCTGGGAACTGCGGGCAGGGTAGGGCCTGAGGCAGGACCCCCACGGGGCGACGGTCCTGCTCCGTGGGGTTTCCTTGGGGTGAGAGGCAGGAGGAGCCTGTGGGCGTTGGGAAGATAAGGGCGTCTCTGTTGGGATGCTGTTGCCCTGCGCAGTGAAAAGAGAGCCTGTGTGCCGAGAGGCAGCAAAGGAGGAGAGGTAGAGCTGGCAGGGTAGGGGGGTACAGGGGTTGCCTGGGGGGTGCACAGGTGAGCTGAGATGAGGTGCTGGCACGTCCCCCGGGGGCTGGTGCAGAGGGTGGCTGGAGGACTCTGTTACGGGTGTTGTCTGAGGACAGGGAGAGCTGTGACGGTGTCTGCTCTGGGTGATGGCTGTGATGCTGGGCAGTGGCTGGAGCAATGCCAGAGCACGGGAGCATCCAGGCTCCTGCTGTGACTGCGGGGCAGAGCCCACGGAGACCAGGCCAGCCATGAGCCAAGTGGCAAGCACACCCGGGAGGCACCTACACCCACTAGGTGTAGGCGCGGTGGGATCCATGGGGCTGCCCCTCACCGTGGTTTGCTTTCTGCTCTCCTCTGTTAGCCCGTGACCGTGAGTTCAGCTACACATGGGGTGGTCCCCAAGGTCCCTGACTTGCTGTGGGCTAGGTGAGATAGAGGACGATGCAGACGCTTGAGCCCCTCCAGCGAGCTGGAGAAGGCGGCACCTGCAGGGAATGGCTGCAGCCCTCTCAAGCACACGGAAAGCCTGTATTTCTCCCCCAGGGAGAGAGAAGAGCTTGTGCAAAGGGCAGGGCTCTGGCTTCGAGCGGTGTTGTCGCACCTGCTAAGGTCCATCGGGAAGGAACTTGTCCTGAAAGCAGCAGAGGCCTGAGGGGCGATGGATAGGCAGGGCAAACCTACGGAGGAATAAATGACATGCCTTCCCCATGTCAGGAAAGATCTCCTGCCACGTCCCAGGATGTGACACCGGCTCCTTCATCAGCTCAGACAAACCCAAACATTCAGAAAGTCTTGATTTGGCCTCCCAAAGGGAGAAGGTGGTCATACAATCCAATAAGCGTCAAGAGCATGTCAAGGGATTTTCCTTCGTGGCCCTGGAGCCGTGGTCAATAGCAAGCAGCTACGGGACCCCAAGGCGTGGGAGACAGTGCAGGCACTGGTGTGGGTGCCCTGTCCTTTTTCTGACGCCACTTACAAGTAAATAGCGGCTTCTCCAAGGAGCACAAGCTGCCAGAGAGCTCATGACCCTCACGGCACGTGGCTTTCTCAGTACAGCAGCTACTAAACCCCTTCTTTGAATTGCTGTCACAGGAAAATCCATGATGTTTTTTAACCAAGTTGATCTTTTTGCCCACCCTCTGGGCCAATAAAAGAGTGTCTTTGTAGCCTTCCGGGGTCATTGGGAAAGAACAGGAATGTGGTTTCCTGCAGGCTGGCATACATGGAGGTTTCTCCTTAACATCAGAGCTCTGGCAAGCGGTGCAGAGGTCTCACGGAGATTTGGGGATGAGGATGGAGCTCAGGCACACATGTATGGAGGGATGGGCTATGCACCTGGGGTGGCCACTGTGTTGGATCGAGGACTGAGGTCATGCACAACCGCAGCCACATCCCCTGCTGCACTGCAGGAAAGCCCTTCTCCAGCCTTCTTCTGGAGCGGCACGTGCGCTACCAGCAAACCCTACCAACGCAAACTGAGCGGGTGGTTTGGTGATGACCGAGACACAGCGACGCTCCAGGCAGCTCAGTGCAAAGGACAGGGAAAGGGCCAGAAGGAAATGCAATGGGATGGGCTTGGGTATTACCCAGATGTTACAGCCAGGAGGATGGGTGAGACAAAACCTGGTGTCTGATTTGGGAAGGGAGACCTGAGCGTAAATGGCCACAGTCCCCATGGGACACAAAGGTGGGGTGGCTGCACGGGGGATAGCGGTGTCCTTAGGGTAGGAGAACACCACTGGGTGCTGGGAGGCCTCCACACTGGTGGGGCTGCCCCTCTCCCAGGAGACCCACATAGCACAGCTGAGAGCACCAGCCCCCGTCCCCTGCCGCGAGAGCGCGGGCAGCAGGAGCAGGGCCCTCGCTGGCCGGCCGGCCCCGCTTTCCCCCTCCCCGGCAATCACCCAGCTGTCTCTTTCCCTTAATTGCAGTTGCTTGATTTGTCTCTGGGTTGTTGTTTTTTTTTAATGTAGGTGACACATGTTTGGTTCGAAGCACTTAATTACCTCTTGGGATGCGTTTCATTTATTCATTAAGATAGAAATTGGAGTTGTCGGGTTTGCTTTATTTTGCTATTTTTTTTTTTTTTTCATTTTTTTCCCCCTTCTCTGTTCTGTAAGGGAAGGGTGAGGAAAAAAATCCACATATACCTCCAGCAGGCGTGTGCCCAGCCTCCCTCCCCTGTGTCTCCCCGCCTCCCCAGCAGCTCCTGAGCAGAGGAGTGGTGATGGGGAGGAATGGTCCTCCCTGGCAATCTGTTGGCACGCCAGAGCTCCTTGGCAATCGGAAGGTGAACCGCAGTGCTGGTGCCAAGCCCAACTCCCACACTGCTGCCACGGGAGATGCTGGGAGGACAGAGCCATGCGCCAGGTGCTCTGGCACAGAGCAGGAGTTCCTGAGGTGGGGGGCTTGCAGCCTGGGCCCCCCTGTGCCCAGGCAGCCACGGTCCTGCCTGCAGTGGGCTGCTGAGCGGGCTGGGGGGGGACAAGCCATGCTTCAGGCTGCCTGGTGCCCTCGGCCCCTGCCTGGCACCCTGGAGATGTGTCATGGGGGCAGAGACAGGCCTGGTTCTTCCTCTCTGACCTGGATGTGAGAGGAGAAAAGCCCTGGGAGATGTCTTTGCTTGTGTTCCTGCGAGGCTGGAGGGTCAGGGCCAAGGATGCGCTTGTGCCCAGGACGTGCTCCTGCCCTGCCTCTGCCACTGGAAGATACCCACTGCGCTGGTATGGTGGTAGACTCCACGGTGGTATTCGGGGATGCTGTGATTGCACAGTGTGTTGGTCTGCGGGTGGGGGTGCCAGCAGGTAGCAGGTGATGTCCCAGGAGGCGGGTGGCAGAGCTCGGGACAGCCTGATGTGTAGTTGCGCTGCTGGATTGACTTCTTGCACCCTTTATATCATCGCCGGGTCACCATGGTTGGCGTCCAGGGTGATGATTCAGTGACGGTCAGGAGGGAGGAGGCGTGGGCATTGCTGGAGCAGAACAGAGTGGTGGGACGCGTGATGCTGCATTGGTACGAGCCACCTCTGGGTGCCTCTGCCCTCCCATGTTGCAGGGCAGGCTGGAAACGAAGGTCCAACCTCTCCCTGCACCTCTTCCCAGAAGAAAGGTGCTCCCTCATCACCTGGGAAGGTTGGCAACCTCGGATGGGTTCTGCAGTTGGTCATTTTCCCCAAGCCTGGAGAGGACACTTGTGCCCGGCCAGGCCTGGTGCATGCCCGCTCCCAGCCAAGCTCACCGTGAGCAGCCCTTGGCACAACAACCCCGTGCAGGTGGAGTGGAGCCTCTGAGCAGGACGCGGAGCTGCTGTCCTACATGTGCTTGCCCCGTGCCAAGGAGGCCAAACCCCTCCTGGCACCCGTCTGAGAGCAGCTGGGTGCTCCAGTGCCTTCAAGATGCAGGATTTTGCTCGTGCCTGTCTTAACCATGGACTTTTCTGCACAGGGCACTTGGTGAAACATGTCTTGGGAAGGGGGACTTGGGTCCTTATCACTAGTCAGGACTTCTGCTTTCATAACCCTTCTTGAAAGTACCAGAAAATGCAGGTGTGACTGCCTGTCTCTTGCCATAGGTCTCACCAGGGCTCTGGCCTCGCTCTGTGTTTGTGTTTCTGCCCCGGAAATTTGGAACCAAACCAACCCCTTCCACCAGAGACATGGCTGTATCGCGGTAATCCTCCTGCTGCCCATCGATTGTGAGAAACCAATAACCCTAATGAATTGAAAAGGGAAAGAAGGCTTGCACTGGGAGCCCACATCCCTTTGCTGGCTTGTGTCTGTGCCCAGAGGCCTGTAGGATGGTCACTATCTGCTGGATAATTGCACAAACCACCCCTTGGTCTGATTTGGGTCTGGAGGTGAAAAGGAGCCCAGGCTGGGCAAGGCGGGGGAACAGGGATGTATTTAGGGGACTGGAACACCTCTCTTATGAAGAAAGGCTGAGGGATTTCGGTCTCTTCAGTCTGGAAAAAAGACGTCTGAGGGGGGACCTTATCAACACTTATAAATACTGAAAGGGGGGTGTCAGGAGGATGGGGCCAGGCTCTTTTCAGTGGTGCCCAGTGACAGGACCAGAGGTAACGGGCACAAACTTGACCATGGGAAGTTCCGCCTAAACATGAGGAGGAACGTCTTGACTTTGAGGGTGGCAGAGCCCTGGCACAGGCTGCCCAGAGAGGTGGGGGAGTCTCCAACTCTGGAGACATTCCAAACCTGCCTGGACGCGTTCCTGTGCCACCTGCTCTGGGTGACCCTGCCCTGGCAGGGGGTTGGACTGGGTGATCTCCAGAGGTCCCTTCCAAGCCCTACCAGTCTGTGGTTCTGTGATTCGTTCTGTGATTCTGTGATTTGCTGTGCTCCTGCAAGGATTCACCCCTCTGGCTGGAGGGAGCTGCTGGCCTGCAGGAGAGGGACGGCAGAGCCTTTGTGCCTTGTGGGACTAACAACTAAGGAGTGAGACTGATTAAAGATCACAGAGCTCGGAGAAGAGGCAACTTACTCCTAATGGCCTTCTTTTGTATGTTGAAGAGAAGCTTAATCTAAGGCTCCAGCGTGGCTTATTGACATGTGCTGCCGGCAGAGCCACTGGAGGGGAGCAGGATTGCCCCGCCCCAGGGCTTGGTTCAAAGTCAGGGTCCAGCCTCTTTGGGAAGGTCTAGGGGCCTGCTCCCCGACAAAGTCTTGCTTTCTTGAGTAGAGAAGAAAGTGGTGGGCAAGGATGGGACGGTGAGTATTTACACTGTTCAGCCCAACACAATGGCCCACACCCTCTGGGTTTCTTCCTGAGAGAGGAACGTATTCCCTGAGCACGTCTGTAACGTAGCATGGCTGAGCACCCAACTTTCCCGATGTGTTTGGCACAGCCCGGAGCAGTGGTGTCTCTGTAGGGGTGAGGAGTGGCTGGGAGAGGGTGCTCCGAGCTGATGTTCAGCCTGCAGAATTGCTAGCACAGGACAACAGGAATAACACGGACCCGTGAAACCTGGCACCTGGCTTGCCGGCTCCAGCCCTTCTTTCAAAGGGAAGAGGTCTGGCCCCCTTGCAAGAGTCAGCCTTCACATTTGTACGTGGTGAGCTTGTGGGATTGTTTTGGTTTTTACATGCCAAAGGCCACCGGTGGAGACATCTGTACTCCTTCTGGAAGCTTGCTTGGAGACTGAATAAAAGCAAAGGATGGACTTTAAGGCTCGGTGTCTGTTGCCCCAGGCCACACGTTTTCAAAGAAGTGTTGGTGCCCAGACCTCTGCAGATCCATCTTCTGGCTGGGACAAAGGTAGAGTACACCTTCCCTGTAGAGAAACCCACGGACACAGAATGGAGCTAATAAATGAAGGTCCTAATAGCTGCCTGGCTACCTTCCTTGGTAAATAGCAATCCAGACAGCCAATGGATGTGGGTTGTGTGTAGATAAAAAAGAAAACTATGGAAGGACAGATGGCCAGGTGGACAGATGGGTGGGTGAATGGTTTGTTATAAAATGTGGAGCTGAATAAGTTTGGAGAAGTGAGCAGGTGGGTGCTGTGGTGGGGAGGATGGGACTGCAGAAGCAGACCTGCAGGGCTAGCTTGGCCAAGGGCAGGTGGATCTGGCACCTCCCGACCCCGCACACTCCCACGGCGCTTCTTGTCAGAAGCCTTGGTGCATGAAATCCACCCCCAGGTCCCTGCCCCAGTGATGGCTCTCTGCTGCCAGGGATTGCTGTCTCTGGTTTTGGGGGCTTTCTGTTTTCATTCTTCCCTTTCTCCACCTAAGCTCTCATCAGCATGAAGAGTCCCGTTAGTGGACCGGACCAAGAGTGCAGGCATTTTCTGTCCCTTGGCAAGGGCCCTCCTGAGAGCATCACCTCCCTCGCTCCATGCCCTTTCCTTGGTCTCCAAGGGCCGAGAGGGAGGAAGAGTCACGGCTTTTAGAGGCAGCACACCTTCCTCGTGAGAGGCTCCCTGGTCTAGAGGGGCTCTCTCTATAGAAAGCCCCCTGCTTTCTGAATCTCTGCTCCTCAGTGCTCCTGTCTCCTTCATCACCCAGGGGCTGAACCCCCCCAAAGGCTTGTCACCTGTAAAGGACCCTGCGGACACTGTCCCTGGACTTCCACACTCCATCAGTCCCTGAGCACCTCTGCTAAGGAGCACAAACCCAACCTCTCTCTCCCTGGATAGCGGTGGCAAACATTGAGTAAGGTGGCGCCCAAAAACTTGGTAATGGGGGAACTTGCGCACCGGCAAACGTGGGGATAGTTTTGCTGGGGATTCCCAAAAGATCTTCATAACCCTAGAGCGCTACGTGTGCGGCAAGAGAACTTGGTGTCGGGTGTGTGAAGCGGGTGCTGGCCGCTGGAGATGTGCACATGTGGAGACACATCCATAGGCTGGGATTGTGATCACTCCTCTGGAAAAGGGGCCACATTGCCGGGGGCTCAGAGCACGGCCCCCTCTGCAGCCCAGCCCAAAATGAGCAGCTTGGCAACACCACGTGCCAAAAAGGGACCAAATCCCCCCAAGTCCAGTTTGCTCCCAGCCTGGGTCCTCCAGCTGGTCTGGCAGAGGGGTGGCACAGCGAGCACAGGGGACACTGCTGCCTGCTGCCCGGCACCGACGCCGTCCCTGGCCCACGCTGCCAAGGGGCTGCAGCCGCGCGCCGCCAGCACTTTGCTCCCACCATTTCTCACAGCTCTTGTTCTGCCGCCAGCCAGCCTCCGCAGACCTGGAAGCCTTCTTCCCTCTGCCTTCTCCTCCTCTCCTCCTGCTTCCCAGCTTTGAAGAGAGAGCTCAGCTGGGGCTATCTGTGCCAGAGACGAGCACAGGAGAATGGGAATGGATGGATCCTGCTCCCAGCCAGGCTGCCTGCTAGGGAAGCTTTAGCTTTATCTACAGAGCCAGGCTCTCCCGGGGCCAGTTCCAGGACCTGCCTTGGGCAGAAGGTGCCTGTATTGTTCTGGACCCCTTTTCTCTCTCTCCAGAGTGGTTGTTTTCCTTCCAAGCAGCACTGCAGCACTCAAATAAGAAGGGATTTGCAATGCAGAGAAAAACCTCCCACCCGCCACTTAGCAGCGTGTGGGCTGAGAGCAGAGCTGGGAGCAGCTGTGCCACTTTGCTTTAACCGCTTGGGCTGAAAACAGTCCTCCTTGGGCTCGGCCACCCTACGGCATGCCCTGGGTCAGGTCCTGGCTCTGGGACCCCCAGCCTGCCAGGTGGACGTATGACACTCCTCCTGGGACCCTCTGGGGCAGCGTGCCCTGGAGGTGGAGCGCTGCCCCAGGACCATGGAGATGATGCTCTGCTCTCAGCTGGCTCGGGGCTTGCTGCCACCTTGCAACGGGCTTTATTTTCCCAGTCTGCGGAGCAGGGACAGGACTTGCTGGCTTCATTTCGTGCCTTTCTTGGAGTCCCGGGTGTGAAAAGCACTATAGAGGAGGTAGAAGCAGACATAAGACAGTGAGATTCTTGTGTCTGTGATCCAGCAGACCAGTGTGTTGCTGGAGAAAGTGGGTGGATACTTTGCCAATGGGGCACTGGAGAGAAGGGCTGGAGGACTCAGAGGTGTCGCAGGTCAGTTCGGCACCAGACAGGAGGACACAGCTCCTGGTCCCCTCAGGTCCAGGCATCCTTTGCTTTCTCGCTGGGAAAATGAGGATGGCTCCTGGAGGCTGGTTTTGGAGGGACAGCATGTGCTTGGTCTTGGCTGTCCCCCGCACTGGTCTGGCAGGAATTCAAGCAGGCTACATGGGAGGGGGCACCATCGCCAGATTTGGAACCCAGTGCTGACCACGTGTCCTCTCCTGAGAAGGCCACCATGCGTCTGCTCCCTGGGGAAGCTTTAGCGTTACCTACAGAGAGAAGGAAACCTCCTGCCGGGCACAGAAGAGCTGTTTGTGCCCTTCTCGGTCTCTCAGTGGGGCAGGAAAGGTTTGGGTGATCCCAAGGTCATCCCTTCACTGGGGCTGTGGTGGGGGACATCACAGTGCTGCTGCTTTGCACTTTGGGCTGCTGACCCTGCCTCCAGCTTGGGAAAGGTGGGCTGCGGTGGCTTACATCGCTTCCCCCCAAACTGAGGGTGAACCTGGGGATGATCTGCAGGGAAAGGGCTGTAATTGCTTGGCCCTGGGTGCCCCTTCTTCTGCGGGGCTAACGAGCCCCAGAGCACACCCCCATTTCTCCTCCCACCCTCCTTCTCCCCATACCCAACCAAATGCGGGGGCCTGAATCCCACCTCTGGGCAAGTGGGAGCAGAGGGAGCTCTTCTCTTTCCCAAGCTGTCACCCTGTACTGTCACCTTGAAGAGTCAGAGCGTGGTCTGCGAGGGACCACTGGTGGCAACTGGGAGCACTGGAGTCCCAGCTGCTGAAGGCATTGAAGGAAGCCAGCCATACCGTGAAAGCCCAGGGGATTTATCTTCCAGGAGCTAAAGGGGCTTTTGCTGCTCCCCTCTTCGTTTACAAAGGGATTCTGGGTTGCTTTTGCCCCTCTGTCCTGGGATGTGCTGGGTTTCTGGGCGAGCTCGGAAGAGGACGGCTGAGGATGTGGTGGCTCAGCGCAGCGGGGTCTGCACGGCTGCGATGAGGGGGACGCCATCCAGCCTCTGGCAGGGAGATGGGTCCTCCTTAAGAGGCTTCGCCCCCAACAGGCAGGTGCTGCGCTGGAGGCGGGAGAGGAGAGGGGATGGTCTGAGATCATCGCTTTTTGGCAGAGCAAAAGGGAAAAGGAAACTCTGTCCCCTCCCCAGGGCAGGGTGGCAGGAGGGAGGAGCTGCTCTGGCTGGCAGGGGGCGGCAGGAGAGCCCCTGGCCCCTTGAGAGCTGGGACCACCTGGGACCTCACCGGAGGGATGTGTTTTCTTGCCTAGAGCACAACTGTCAATGGAAAAGTCTCGGCACAGACTTCAGTGCTCAGAAACACTGTGGGCTGGGACATTTTGGGGAAGATTTTTAGCTGCAGCAAAGAAATTTGGCAGCTTGGAAGCAATCTAATCATCCTCCTCCCATATGCTTGGTTCTATTTAAAAGGGAGCATGTACCCGATTCCTTCCGACCAGCACGGTGACATTTCCAGAGTGCGTTTGGAAATAAATTTGGCATCCGCTGTCAAAATCTCAGATTGAGCCCAGCGCGGCTAATTTGGGCTCTGAATGCCCTTGCCTCTGCAGACCACCTTTCCCTGCTGGCAGATCCGAAGGGCAGCAATGGCAGGGTTTGCTTCCTGCAGCCGGAATGGCGCAGGCACCAGCCGGGCTTCGAGGGCTGAAGGGTGATTTAGTTACTGGTTGGCGGCTCAAACCCCTTTTCAACAATCGCCAAAGCTGAGGAGGCCGTTCCTGGAGGGGTGGTAGCTGCGTGCCTGGCTCTCCCAAGCCTGTCTCTTCCCAGTCCGGAGGCAGAAGGAGCTGCGGGTGCTTGGGCTTGTCCTGCCCGCCTCCCGGGAGACACAGGGCAGTCTCCTACCCCTTAGCTCACTAACAGAACCCCCGTCCTCCTCCAAGCTCTCTGCTCTCCAGAAGCCTCTCTGAAGACAGTCCTGCCTCCTCCCGCCCGGCCCCGAGGGGGACAGGCTGTGGAGGGGCGTTTAGGGTCTTCCTCACCTTCCCTCTCCCATTACACACCACCCACCTGAAGGTCCGAGGGGATGTCCCGACAGGGAGGCAGCAGTGTCGTGCACGGCAGCGCCGCCTCGCACTGCTCTGGGTGACGTGCACAGGCGTAATGAAGCCCATCTCCAGCTGTCCGCAGGTGAAAACTGGCAGAAAAGTGGGTGCTGCTTGGACCTCCCTTGTGGGAACACGCACTGGGTGCCCAGGCAGGCTGGAGGGCCCATCTCCATCCTGCAGACGCGTCTTTGCTCTCCCCGGGATGTCTCCTACGCCCTGGTCTTTCCCTCCGCCTGCAGCCGTTGCTCTCTCGGCTCGAGGCGGGGGGTGAGGTGGAGACCAGCTGGTGCTCCCAAGGGGAACACGGGGCTCTGGGGCTGCGCTGCACCCCTGGTCAATGTCACTGGTGGTGGGTGACAGCAAAGGGCAGTGCCAGGCGGGTCGGGGGACGTTTGGAGGGGAGCGTTACTAGGATGCTGCGCACACACAAGGTTCGGTGTCGTGTCAGCCTGTCTCAGCGTGGTACGTCAGGGAAGATGGGCTGTATCTGGAAGTGAGACCAGGGGCCACGTCTCTGGCCAGGAGCCGTTCCCTCCCCTCGCCCAGAATCCCAGTTCCCGCTTGATCCCCCTGGTCCTGGCGAGCCCTGCCCTGCCCAGGGCTGTGACAGCGCTGCCGCAGGCTGCGGGTGCAGAGGCATCCGAGGGGACAGTCCTCCTCCCGCTGGTTTTGGTCTCCCCCAGTGCTGCGAAAGGGCGTTGGGGTGAGGGTGGAAGAGTAAAGCGGGTTGAAAGCATATGGTCGGATTAATGCTTTATCTCTGCCTCCGAGCTATACATGTGTTCCTTCTCTGCCTATGCCATTAGCTTCGTTAGCACCGCTGGAGTGGTGGATTAAATCCAGTGAGCTGTGCAATGAGCCTCATTGCTTGAGTCAGTTTTAAGGATTACGGTGAATTATGTAGATCAGAATCAGACAGCAATCCAGGCATGGCCCGACGTCTCGAGGGGGTGACAGGGCTGAAGCTTTGCCATTCAGGAGGTTTGCCGTGATCTAATTAGATGTTCAAACAGACCCTCCTGGCCACAGCTCTGCAAATGCCTGCCCACATTTACCACTCCCCTCTCCGCGCTCCGCTTTGCTCAGTCTCTGTAAACAGCGAGGTCTGGGCCAGGCTTGGGGACAGAAAGGGGCAGGATGTGCTGTGACGAGTGCCCAGATGGCAGAGGGTCCTGGAGCCGCGGAGGGAGCGAGGGAAGGAAACAAAGGTAGGAAATGAACAGATCCCTCTTGGCAGCAGGTAGGAGGTGGGACCTGATGTCCCCTCAGCCCAGGCTGAGCGAGGGGGGGTTGTGGGGACTGTCCTGGTGCGGTGCCGTGCTGCCGGCCAGTGGGGCAGGGCAATGATCTCAAAGGTCCTTTCCAACCATGAAGATTCTGTGATTCTATGATGGGCTCCGCACCGACCTGCACTCCCTGCTCCAGGGTGGGAGCTTTCCCTGGGGCAGAGGAGGACCCGAGGGTGAAAAAGGCAGGATGCCTCATTGCAGGGAAGAGGTGGAGCTTCTTCCATGGTCCTGATCTAGCTCCACTGACCGGTGCAGTCCTTCTGGGCCATCCTCGTCCAGTTCAGACATGCTGTTTGCTGTATGCACCTCCGCCGTGCTCGCTTGGGCAGCCATACATGGCGATTTTCCCCCTGGCTCTCTCTTTGAGCCTGTTCCCTTCTCCATTGCTCTGCGGTGATGGGAAGCGCGCCGTGCGCTGGCAGTAAAAGCCCAGAAGAAGCCCAACTCCAGCAGCGCCCTGACTGAAGCCCCATGGCCCTGGGGACAGGTCAGCACCCTCTTGCCAGCACCCCGGCATGCTGGCTCCATGCTGGAAGGCTTTTCCCAGGGTCGGGGCATGTAACCAGGGCTGCAGAGCCAAATGCCAGGGTGGGTTGGAAGGGGGAGGTTTCTGATCTTGGCCAGTTTTGGATTTCCTTGGCTGAGGTGAGCATCAGGATGTCCTCCTGCCAGGCACACCAAAGGGCTTCTGCCTGTGCCTCTGGACAGGCTTGAAATCAGGTTAAAACATCCTTGAGCCAGGAGACATCTGGAGACAGCCCTGTCCTGCCCTACAGGCTGATGTCTGCTGGGGAGGCCTGGGCAGACTGACCTGGAGAACGGACGTTGTCTGGGCCTTTGGCCCCCCTGGAAGGGCTGCTCTGCCTGCCTTGGCCCTTCCTTGGGTCTAACAACTTTCTTCTGCAGCATTTCTGCCGCCGCTGTAGTAAGGCAAAACACATCACAGAATCACAGAATGGCGGGGGCTGGAAAGGACCTCTGGAGATCATCCAGTCCAACCCCCTGCCGCAGCAGGGTCACCCGGAGCAGGCGGCACAGGAACGCGTCCAGGTGGGATTTGAATATCTCCAGAGAAGGAGACTCCATAACCTCTGTTGGCGGCCTGTTCCAGTGCTCTGCCACCCTCAAAGCAAAGTTTTTCTTCATGTTGAGATGGAATTTCCTATGTTCGAGTTTGTGCCCGTTGTGCCTCTTGTCCTGTCACTGGGCACCACTGACAAGAGCCTGGCCCCATCCTCCTGACATCCCCCTTTAGACATTGATCACCATTGATGAGATCCCCCCTCGGTCTTCTCTTCTCCGGGCTGAACAAAGCCAGGTCTCTCAGCCTTTCCTCATCAGAGAGATGCTCCAGTCCCTTGATCGTCTCTGAATCCTCCAAGCACCCTGCTGCTGTCCAGGTCACAACCACCTCACAACCACCACCACCTCCGTGGTCCTGCCCGCGGCTCCCCCTGCCCTCTCGCCCTGCACACCCAGCTCCTGACTGTTGTGTATACGCCTGTTCCACCACGCGTGGCCCCGACCTCCCGTGGCGTGCCCTGGCTGAGCAGCAAACACCCGTGGCCCCTTGGACCAGCTCCCTGTACCCTCTAGCACAGCAAATTTGCGGCCCTCCTGTGATCGCTATCTCCTGTCTCTTTAAGTTTAACAGGAAGAGCTAAAATCAGAGTTTGGGAGAAGTAGGAAAGAAAAGTCGTGTGGCTCTGGAGAATGAGGTGGTGAGGCCTTCATGGGCTACCAAGAAAAATGTTGTAGGTCCAGCTTGTGGTCCAGCCCCTGATGATCCCTATGTGTGGATCGGGCTCCAGAACGAAAGGTACCTCATTTTCCCAGGCCAGCGTACGCCCTCCAGAGCAAGCTTTCAAAAGCCTCCACTCATTTGGTCAAGTCTGAGCCTTTAAACAGCCCTCGGAGAAATGTGCTGAGTGGGTCCGGTTTCATTTTGGTGGCTCCTGCCCGTGGTGGCTCTCTGTCCCCAGAGGAGTTCTGCTCAGGCTGGAGAGCAGGGAAACGGGTCTCACTCACGACACCGAAGGTGTCTGAGGATGGCCCCGGGAAACGTACCCGTGTTCGCAGCCCGCCGTACCCACCGCTTTGCTAGAATAGATCCATCAGGATTAAATGAAGAGTGACGCTTGCCCTGGTATCTCTGTTCTGTCGCTGTTGTTCTTTTTAGCATCGGACTATAAATTGTCTGCCTTGCCCAGGCACTGAAACGCTCTCCCCCTTCCCTGGCTGCTGGAAATAGAGTCAGCCTAAGGCTGTTGTTTAGCGGCGCACAGAATACACTGCCTCGGCAGCACCGCCCCTCCCGGGGCTCCAAAGGCCACCCAGGGATGAGTGAAGTGAGCCTGACAGTCCCCCTGCCAGCCAGTTCAGCAGGGCAAAAGGGAAACTGAGGCAGGCTGAGAAAAGCGTGGATAGCTGAGGCTGACTCAGGGTCACACAGCGAGTGGCATCCCGCTGTGGGAAGGACACCGGCCTTCTCTCTGCCGACCCGGGGTGCTGGACGCCACCAGGCTTCCTCCGCCTTGCTGGGTTGCTGCACTTGAGAGATGTCAGGAGTTTGGCCTCTGTCTTCCCGCTGTGAGAGGTGTGGGCGGGCGGGCGGACGGCGCTCAGCCTCCCCGACCCGCTCGCTGCTGGGACTCGGATGGCCCCACTCGCACCCCGGGCAGAGCAGCACTCCGCGATGGGCTGGAAGCAGAGAGCCGGGGGAGCCGCGCGCCCTCCTGCGCTGCCCTGTCCCAACGGTGAGGCCAAGGGATCCGAGAGCCCCAGCAAGCCTTGTAGCTCTGGGTCAGAAAATAAGGGAGGGGAATGCTGTGAGGCAGGTCCGTAGCAGTGAACAGAGCGTTTCCCGACTTGCTGGGGCCGCCCGAGCTGAGCATCCCTTCCAGTCCCTCACCCCTTCCAGTCCCACACCCTCTGCTGAGCTGCACGGCAGCGAAGGGGCTGGTGGTTGGCAGTCGTTGAGCTCTAGGGCAGAAGATGTAGGGAGAATCCATACGGAGACCATCGCATGAAGTCCCAGATGGGGAAGGGATTAGTCTGGCCCGGAATGACTTTGGTTTCAGCTGCAGCAGTGCTGGGCGTGGGTCTGCTCCTCAATGGTGATGGAAATCCAGAAGAGCTGTTGGTATCAATCAGAATCACTTCAGCGTGCGGCATCTCTGCTCCCGGGCCAATACCTATTCCTGCTTCAAGCCCACCAGGGCTGAAGAACCTTCCAGGCACAAAACTCCCTGTGTCCCCTCCAGCCCGAGGTGAGGAGGGAGGAGGACTGGCTTGGACAGACCGTGGTGGCCGCCCGGCAGCACCTCTGGCACCTCCAGTGGGAATCACCCGCCTTCCTGCTGTAAAGGAGAGAGGGGAGAGCAAAATCTGGGGTGGGCACACACCAAAACAGGAAAGGTCTGGCTAGCCTGGGTTATTTAAAAGGCCTGTGAACAAATGGTGACAGATGTAGTCTCCATGACAACCCACAGCTGGCTGGGCAGGAATTAAAGGGCACCGTGCTTCAACGGAGTGTCAGCATCTCCGATTCATCTACTCCTAGTAACTTGGGTAATTACAGACGCACTTGAAAACGTGCAGATCCAAACGTGTTCTTGTTTTTAAGCCCTTCGCAGATAAGCAAATACAAGGACAATCATCCCAAAGGCTTATCTTCTGCTAGAACTCCCGCCTGCCGTCGGTGTGCCCCCGCGGCCCTTCCCTGGGCGTCGAGGGTGGCGGATGTGACCGGCGAGACCTCGTCTGTTTGTCCTCCAGGCAGTTCACGGGAGGAGCAGGGCGCCGGTGCCGGAACACACCGCTTCTGTGTTCCGCACCGCCGTGTTCGGTAAACTGGTGCTTCGCGAAGAATGCTCCGGGCTCCCAGCCAAGGAAATTAGCTGTAATAGGTAGAGAGCAATTAATGGCAGGTTGAACCGAACACCACCTCACACAGGCTCTGCCCCACGGCGTGGGCTTCCCTCCCAGTAAGGACCCATGTCTGAGGGATTCCTTACGTCGGGGAGGTTCGTTACCGAACGGCTGCTCGGCTCTAAACGAGGGCAGCTGAAAGCAGAATCTGCTCCGTTTAAATTGGCGAAGGGACTTCATCAATGTAAGGAAGAACCAAATGGAGACCGGCCTCTCCTCTGAAAAAGATCTTTTGCCTGTTATTACTATAATAAGTCTCCAAGTCATGTGTCTGAAAGGGCTGAAGGGAAAAATCTATTTTTCTCCCTGTTTTTTTAGGCTGCTGCCTGTGTGACAGTCGCTCTGCAGTCGCTGTGCCGGCTTCTGCGTAGAGGTAGCCAGTTTTTCCTGTTGTTTGTGTGGGTTTTTCACATGGCAACGGCAGAGAGAAAAATCTTTTTTTTTTTTTTGAAGAAGAAGAAGAAGAAGCAGCAAATGTGATTGTAAAAAGCAACTCAAATTTGCAAGGAAGAGAGGGGAAAGGGGCAGGAACGCAGGCATTGATGTACCTCGCTCCTTTCTCCGTTTTGGGACCACTGCAGCTGCTGTGCTCTTCTCAAACAGCTGGGCCAGCGGAGGTTGTCTTCGTCGTCTGCTCCAAGGAGACCCACGAAGAGACCCCCAGCCCGGGTGGGTTTCCTAATGGCCAAGGCACAAGCAGGTCAGCCTGAGGCTGAGATTTTGCGGGGAGGCTCTGGGTGTTCTGTGCCTTTCTGAGGTTTAGGGGTTTGGGTGCCTTGGTCCTCGGGCGGCCTTTAGAAAGCTGAGATAGCAAAGGGACGGGAGAGGTCTGGCTCTGCCTGGCCACCGAGAGCCACGCGGGAGCTCCGTGCCAGCAGGACAAGCGCCCGCGCTGATACACCCAGTGGTGACGCAGCTCCCGTGTCACCCACCGGTGTCTGCGGGGGAAGGTGCCATCCCGACCCCCCCCCCCCCCCTGCAGTGCAGCCATCCCCGTCCTGCTGCTTGTATCAGGCTGCTCCTTCCTGATCCTCCTTGCTCCGGCCCCGGCCCCGGCTGGAACCGCGTGCGGGCTCCAGGCACGCTGCTCTGCTCTCTGCCCACCAGGCTGCAACAGCCGCCGCGCTCCCTTGGGAAACTGTTCCCTTCTTCGGTCCATCACATTACTCCCACGGCTGGTGCATGCGTCACTTTTTTTTCCCCCTTCTTCATACAACTGCCCTTTAGATATTTATATAGTGTTATCATGTTCCCCCTCAGGCATCATCTTTCTAGGCTATACAAATTAAATTCCCTTAGTCTCTGCCCATAAGTCATCCTCTCCTGTCCTTGTAGCAGTTTGGCTGCTGTGCTCAGGACGGTTTTTTTTCCTTTTCTGTCTGCGATGTCTCTCTCCCTGTAAGAGCCACAGTGGGTATTGTAGGGCACATTTACTACTGCAGCGTAAAAATAGGATTAGGGTCTGTTTTGTCCAGGGAAGGATCGTCCTGGGCTCATATACCTACAAAAAAGCTGCTTTTCAGCAGACTGGCAGCTCCGTGCCGCGTCCCCACCTGGGTGCTTCCAGCTCTGCGGTCCATGATTGCTCCGTAGCCAACCGTGCGCTCGCTTTCCCTGCACATCGCCTGTCCCCCTGCCCGGTCGGAGCATCTTGGTGCGAACCCTGAGTGCCAGCCTTGGCATGCACCCATCTAGGAATCCGGCCTGGATGCTCTCTTGGCTTGGGGTGGCCACCAGGTGCTCCTCTGCCCCAAGACTTGTGGTAGCCCCTCATCCAAGCACTCGCCCGACTTGTGTGCCTGGTGTCCCCATTGCAGGCAGTGGGGCAATGCCCGGCGTCCCGTGAACGTCCTGCCTTAGGCACAGTGGAGGCTTCTCTATTCTGCCAGACACACCTGGCTTGGTCACCAGGGGAGGTGGGATCATCAGCCCTAGAGCTACCACTTCACAGAATCACAGAATCACAGACTGGCAGGGGTTGGAAGGGACCTCTGGAGATCATCTAGTCCAACCCCCTGCCAGAGCAGGGTCACCCAGAGCAGGTGGCACAGGAACGCGTCCAGGCGGGTTTGGAATGTCTCCAGAGACGGAGACTCCCCCACCTCTCTGGGCAGCCTGTGCCAGGGCTCTGCCACCCTCAAAGTCAAGAAGTTCCTCCTCATGTTTAGGTGGAACTTCCTATGGTCAAGTTTGTGCCCGTTACCTCTGGTCCTGTCACTGGGCACCACTGAGAAGAGCCTGGCCCCATCCTCCTGACACCCCCCCTTTCAGCATTTATAAGTGTTGATAAGGTCCCCCCTCAGCCGTCTTTTTTCCAGACTGAAGAGACCCAAATCCCTCAGCCTTTCGTCATCAGAGAGGTGTTCCAGTCCCCTCAGCATCTTGGTAGCCCTTTGCTGTCCCCTCTCCAGCAGTTCCCTGTCCCTCTTGACCCGGGGAGCCCAGCACTGGACACAGTTCTCATCAGCAGTTTGCTCTTGGGGAAGGCAGCTTGCAGGAGAGATGGCTGCAAGAGGCCGACAGAGCGTAGGTTTGTCCTTAGCCTGCGATTAAATCCTCACGCTCTCTCCCTCGGACACCTGCAGGCCCGCAGCTACGGTGGCATCGCTCGATGCTGTTTTCTTCTGCAGACACTTGGCTGTGGCAGAACGGACAGGGAGGAAAACATGTTAACATCGCCTACCCTTTGCGGTGTGACAGAGGCCACGCCAGAGCAGTAACAAGTGCTTGACAGAGGATAAACTCATTCACACAGCAGCTACATTCTATTTTATTCATATTTTCCCCCGGAAAATTAGATTTCGTATCCAGCTGTTGCTGTTTTTTTACATTCAACGTAAAGCTAACTGAGTAATGTGTGCTAATGGGGCGCCCCGAAGCAACGCTGGCAGGGTCCTCGTGGCTACCCGGCAGAGAGCCTGGCTCTCACCACCCCTCCCAGACTGCCCCGGTGACCGCATGAGGCCACAGAGTGACCTCCTGGGAGAAACTGGTGTCAATTTGGGGCTTCCCATCAACCAAAAGGCTTTCTGTAATTCCTGCTGCTGTGTTTGGGGTTTGTCCTTGTATTTCTTCAGGCTGTATATTCATCCAGATCCGCTCCTGGGGGCAGCTGGCTTGCTGGGGTGCAGCGAGCTGCCTCGGGGCTCAGGGGGCTGTTATGTATCCACCTCCAGCGGGTGGATTTGCAGCCGCTGTGTTACAGTCCTTCCTCCTGAAGAATTTTGTTCTTCTCCCTTGATCTCTCCCCTGTTCTTCTGCTGACCTCTCCCTCTGTACGCCAGCCTGGCCTCCTCTCTTGGTCGTTGCCTGCAGGATGTCTTCTGGGGTGGTGGTGTCTGAGACCTGCGTAAGGACTGGGGAGGATCGCTCCATCCTTTAACATCCTTCACGTCTCCCTTTGCCCATGTTGCTTGACTGTAACCTCCCCTCCGAAGGCCGGTGGGTTGTTGCGGCGTCAGATGCCTCTGGCTGGACCAGGCTCTGGAAGGATGCTGCAAGCTCCTGTTGCTGCGGGGGGGCAGCAAGGCAAGAGGAGACAGTGTGGCTTCAGCAAGCGTTGCAGGAGTCCGAAAAGTAGGAGTCTCAACCTCACGAGGTCAAGCTCTGGTTGGGAGCCACCCTCCCGTTCCGGGGATCCCACAGCTCCCACGAGGTAGGGAGGCCTCACACAGCACCGCGTCCCCATCGCCCCCCCTGTTTCAGTGCCGGTGCTCTGAAAAGGCTCAGGTCGTCCATGTCCAAGCGCCCGTGGTCCCGCCTGCACCTCCCCAGCTGTGGCCTGGCAGGGACTTCTGTGGGCCCCCGGTGGAAGGGGCTGGTTTCCACTGCCCGAGCACTGAGCACCCTGCGCTGCCCTGGGCTCTCACCGCCGTCCACCCCCTCATTGCACCGTGCCCCTTCCAGCCTTCGCCAGCCATCGGTGATCCTGGGCATTCAGAGAGTCACTTGAAACGCCACCATGTTACAGTCTCTCTTTCATCCCTGGCATCTCCATATGTTTCATCTTGGAAGGCTCGATATTAAAAAGCGTCTCATGAGACGTGATGAGAGGATTATAGAGGTCGAGTTAATAATGCATTTCACTTTGCAGCTTCCCTTTAAGCAAAAATTGGCTGGGGTGAGCTGCCTAAACAGGTGGGGACCGTGAGTGACAACATACAGACCAACCTGTATGGCTTGTGGAGTTTTCCAAGGCATTAAAGTTAATTAAGTACTAATTAACTGAAATACTCTGAAGTATCCCTGTCATAGCAACCTTGTGTATCAGAGCCTGCCTGATTTATATTCACGTAAGTTCACTTTCTATGTCAAGGCAGTCTGCTTTATGGATTCGCCGCAGCTTCGTGTTGCATCTCTAACCTGCCTGCAGGCCGTCGGAGAGGCGCCTGGCCCCGATTCAGGGAGGGAACCCGGGGTGTTTGTGACCGGAGAGTTGTGCTGAGCTGGGTGGGAGCGGGCCACATGCCCACCACGGCCAGTAAAGCAGTCGTAGGGTCCCCGGGAGCCCTGCGGGACCTGCCCCTGCCTGGGCTCTCCCCAAGACACCAAGTGCAGCGCGTCTGCCGTCAGCGGCGCCAAGCGCGGGGGCAGCAGGGTCCCGGTGGGTGGGCGATGGAGCGGGTCTGCACGCCGCCGAGCAGCCACAGGCCGGGCAGCCACGCAGCCCTGCCACCCTCATCCACGCTGGCATCCCGCGTGTTCGGGACTGCCTGAACCCTTGTGCTTTCATCCTCCCTTCCCTTGCAGGGGAAAATCTCCGCAGGGTTTGTCCTCTTTTAAATCTGCTGCAGCAGCAGCCTGAGTCTTTGCTCTGCCTCGGTGCTTCTCTGACTTCCACTCGCCGTCTGGTCACATTGAATTTGACGGGTTCTTTTGATGTCTCTGTTTAATTCAGTCAGGTGATGCCAGAGAGGCTTTCTGCCTGCCAGAAAGCAAAGAGTTACCTCTTTAATGTCTGTGTAAGCCTTTGGGAAGAGTGGAGTTGGGGAGATTAATTCTGAAATGAAAAACTCGCTCTTTGCATTGAGAAGGTTGGCTGAAAAAGGAAACCATTAAATTATTGGAAAGGCAGCCACTCTGGGGAAGGCAGAACTGGGGTAGCACATGTAGGTTTGGAAACCTGAGAGCTGGTGCAGGAGCAGAGGGCAGCAAGGAGGAGATATGATATGCTTTAAAACTCATCTGATTGATTCTGATCTCAGTGGCAGGAGTTTCTCTTGGAAGTAAGGTTGGCACGTTATTCTGGCCATGCCGGAGCTGGAGCCAGCTCGCTGGTTTTCAAGGTTGTGGTTCACCCTCTCTAGATTTCTTCCCCGGCATTTGTGAGTTTCTGCTCCAGGGATACGAGCAAAGCGAAATCTGGTTTCCCAAGCTCTTGCGAAGCTGTCGGCGTCAATCGGAAAAGTACAGCATAAGAGGAAGGAGCAGAAGTGTGGATGGCTCGGTCCCCACCTATGCTGAGTGCTAAAACACACAGGCAGGGCAAACCGAGCCCAGCGCGTCCGCAGAGGCCAGCCCGGCCACCACAACATCGACAAAACTGCTGCCTGAAGGGAAAATCCCTGAGCGGGACAATTGATCTCCATCCCTTTGAACAGCACAATTTAACCACCCTTCGCTTTTATTCAGACATAAAACATCGCTTTAAAAAGCGAGAGAGCAAAAGCGCACATTGCTATGCATGCATGAGAGAGAACAGATTTTCTGCAAGACTGGCAAAGGATAATTAGCAGCTTAGCCATTATAATCTGATATGTGTCCCCCCCTCCCCAGCTTCTCCCCTGGTGTGTACAGTTGCCGTGGGTGCGCCTTGCTTGTCTCCTCGCCACGTAGGCACACGCGCCGCCCTGGTGCGCTTTGTTTTCTACCTGTCCGGAGGAATCCCGTCTGCCCTGGCGTGTATAGCGTCCTGGGCACCTTGTTCTGGACGGACACCGCCGAGGCAGGGGCTGAGCCAGGCTCCCACCTCGGGAAGGAATGGACTTCGGTAGCTAACGGGGACTAGGAGAGGGCGGTTTACCGGCCGTCACAAAATGAAGGCTGCAAAGGCAGCGTCCGTGCAAAAAACTCAGGGACGTTAGAGACGTCTACCTAGACCAGGCTCTTTCAAAGGCACGTACTGAGCAGCTGTGAGGATCTGCCGTGTCCAGCAGGTGACGGGATCAGAGCCGGAGACGGGATCTGCATCCCAGACCTGCTGAAGACAGGCGTGACCTGTCGGTGCCGACAACCTCCATCTTCTCCCGGGCAGATCAGCCTCTCTGGTGCCCGTCCATACCACAGTTGCCAAGTTCTCCTAGGACAGGGCGAAAGGGCTGTGCTGCCGGCAGCGTTGCCAGGTCTGAGGCGGTTGGTGCTGGGGTGGGAGCCTGGTTGGTCCCTGGGCAACACGGAGGACACTGGAAAGGGACAGCCCTCCAAAGGTCAGGCTAGCGCTGGTCATAAAGCCCTGTCAGTTTTCAGAGACAGAAACTGTCCTACGCTAACGCCAATTACAATTTGCGGGCATCTAAAAATTTAATCTGACTTTGCAAAAACCACAAGCCTCTGCTAAATGTTTTATTTTGCTCCAAGTAAAACCGGTTTGGAATAGTTAAAGCACATGCTGAGCCCTTTCCTCCAGTGGAGCCCCAGCAGAGGCAAGGCCACGGCTCGTCCCCCGGCTCTGGCGCTCCCCGGCGTGACAAGCCCCACACAGCCCAGCGCCGGCCAGCCCGACACTCCTGCGCTCCGCGTGCCTTATGGAGCAATTTGTGAAAGCTGCCTCTGTAGATAATGAGGGAGTTTTGCTGGTTGCAGCAACATTTGAAGAAGGAAGAGAGGAAGGCAGATGAGAAGGTCACTGCTTTCTTTTTAGAGGCTTCATTTTTTCCCTCAATGGAAGAAGTTGCCGCTTTCCTGGTCACTTGGAGATTGCGCTGGCAGTACGACGGCGTGCTGTGTTCGCCACGCTTCGCCGCCACTTTGCTCTCCTCCGAGTGGGAAATTTTAAAAGGCTTTTTTTTTTTTCCCCAAAATCCGTTACAGCTTATGGGAAATGCAGCAGCAATTAGAGATGCCATAGGTGGGACTTCAGATCGGGAAAGATCTTCCCGCCTTGCTAAGGCAGGCAAGAGTTTTCTGTGGACTCATGGCCGCGGTTTCTTACCTGATAAATGAGCCCCAGCAGCTGCGGGAAGATGAATGTGAAGGAAGAAGGATTTCCGAAGAGGGCGCGTGCGGTCCACGGTGCCTGAGCTCAGCGGAGCCTGGCCGAGGTATAATGGCTTTGTCATGGAGCAAGTGGCTGCACTGAGCAGAGAAATGATATTGTCACGAAAACTCCATAGAGGGAGTCCATGAAAGTCCACTTATTGCACGGGGAAGGCAAGCACGTCAGCTAGCATAGGTCCGCTCCCCAGCGAGGAGAACAGGAGAGCCGGCAGCGTTTGCGTCGGTGGAGAGCGAGCCAGGAGGGTCTGGAGGAAACAAACTGGGATGTGAGCACTTCTGCTGCGCTGTGCTCCCGAAGCCCTGGGAGCGCTGTGAGAGCCAGCCCCATCGCCCCCTCCCTGGGTCTCCACCAGCGTCCTCTGCGGCCGGGCAGAGCTGAGCTGGGAAGGCACAGGGGACACGGCTCCCGGCGGAGCACATCGGCGGGACCCCCAGCGTCCTCCACTCACCCCGTCATCGGGCTGTTTGTCAGAGGAGGTGAGAGCAGGCTGTCATGGGCAGGTGGGTGGCAGGGATGGGTGGATGGCCACCCCCCCACACACACACACTGTCACCTCCCCACACTCGGGCCAAGCCCAACAGCGTGGAAAGCAAGCAAGGCAGCTCGGTTGGGAGCCCACGGGCAAACCAGAAACCCAGCCTCCACCGCGACGTTCCTCTCTCCCCACTTGCCCCCTCTCAGGCTCCATCCAGTGATGTCCCCTGAGCTGTCACAGCCCCCAGTCCCCCCAGCAGGGCTGGTGACAGACCCCTAGGATGGGCATCCACTGGCAGGAGCGAGCCAGACGGGTAGCGAGGCTGAGGACAGCGGAGGAGCCGTCACCCCGGTCCCTCAGCTCTGCCGCCGCAGTTACTGTGACACTCGCGACCACCTCCTCCATCCATCCCTGGCCGAGGTGCCCCGCTCCCCTCCGCCTTGCCCTGCAGGGAGGAAAACCGGCAGGTGTGTTAAGCTGTGCGCGCTGTGCGCGCTGTTACGGTATTCTTTTTTTCTTGCCACCCTTTATTTTCTTGGCTCTCTAGGATAGCGCTTGTAAAAACAGCCGTAAAGAAGTTAAAAAGCAATGTGCCCCTCAGAGGAGTCGTTCAATATCCTTATTAAAGATCTGCAGTACTGGAGCCATAATAGTACTTGGCACTCAGAGGGCACCTTTCATCTCACGAGTTCAAGTCACTTTACAAGCGCTAATGAATTAAGCTTCGTAACAGCTTTGCATGCAGAGCCTCGCAAACGAATTATTCATCTGCTCTCACAATATAGGCATTAAATAATAATAATAAGCTGGGTAATTCTGTCTCTCTTCTGGTCTGGGGATCGTCTCTGAGCTGTTATCAATTCCTCCCAGTTTATCCAGCGCTAATGGACAATATTTCTAATGCGCAGGATTAGGTGAGCAGGGTTTTGCCGGCATATTGGACCGTCAGGCGGTGTTTGGGTCAGAGCAGGGGTATGGTGGGGCTTCTCATCTCGGCTCTTCTCCGCTCCAGATGAGCACTGGGCCTCAGGTCTTGCCAAGGGCCGAGCGCTCGTCCTGCCCCAGGTGAGCCATTAACCACCACCTCTCCTTAGGTACGTGAGTAGCGCAGCCAACGTCCAGGGAAATGCACCTTCCAGCAAATCCAACATTCTGGGAGGTTTTCCTGGCTGGAGCTTGAGTTATCTGGTGCTTCAGGGGATGAATCCAGAAACAGGCAGTAGGCGCTGTGCTTGTGAGGAGATACAGGAATAGGACTGAATTGGTTCAAACACTTAAATGAAGCCCATTCGGAAGGATCCTGGTTGGATCGGGGTCTGGGTAAACAGTCCATTCAGATGTCGCCCTCAGGAGGTTGAGGTTGAGTGCAGGGTTTCCTGGGGCGCTCCTGAGAGGGGGAGAGGGAATTGGTTTGGTTTGGTCCAAAACAGAAAAAATGACGCTTCTCAACCAAGTAAAAACCAAAAGTGCCGCTCTGAGGTGTTTAATCTGGTGGAAACCAAAGACCCTCATGCCCCTGGGCGCTATCTGATCCTCCTGCTTATTCTCATTTTCTTTTAATTTGTGAGGTTTCAATGTTAAAGCCCGAAACCTTACAGTTTCAACACGGCGCATTTCATGTCGAAAAGAAAAAGAGCAGCTGTTCCAGCACGCCTGCCACAAAAGTAGTCACTTAAAAACAGTAAAATGCTTTTCAAATTGAACTTCCCTCCCCCATTTTTGGCCAAAGCCCTTCACCTGCTATTTAGTAGAAGCAGCTATATTTAGTCTTTCAACCCCGGATGCTCTCCCTTGGTCAGTGCACGCTGTAGAGAGACGTCGCCTTGTCTTTACCACCGTGACGGCATCTTCCTGGAGGGACTTGCAGAAGTATTAGAGGATCGAGAGAAAGGGGGGCAGCCGGTGGGTCAGGCAGGAGGGGCTTGTCCCAGTCCCTGAGCTCCAGGAGGGTCGTGATGGAGGAGGGAGCTGAAGGCTGAACGCAGAGGGGATGTGACTGGGCATCTCTTACAAGGAAATCTCCCCATCTCTTACAAAAAAGTAACAAACTGCCTTGACTCAGTTGTCAGCATCGAATCACTGGTACAGCGGGGCGAGGGGTACAGCAACAACTGGAAAACTGTCCCAGAAACCCCGAAGCGAGGTGCCCCCCGCCCCTTCTCCGTGCCAAGCCAGCAGAGAGCTGCTGGGGCAACCCGGGACTGATGGCGCCGGCCACCGAGGCCACGGCACATCAGTCCCAGCCCCGAGGGCCGTGGCGCAGTGGGAGACGTGGAAGCACAAATGGTTGGTATCTGTCCAATTCCCTGTTCCCTGAAGGTCGTCGGCGTTGGTAAATGGGAGCAAAGTCGAGACTGGGGCACACTAAAAGCCATCTGCCTGTGGTGAAAACTGGGACGGTTGGGCCGCACGGCTGGGGGGTTGCTGGGGCACCTACTCTTTACCTGTCGGCATGGGCTGGCCAAGGAGGAGAGAGGATGTCTGTCCCTGCTCGTGGAGCTGCTCCAGAGAGAGCAGAGCGGGAATGGGCAAGGAGCCAGAGCCATCTGCCAAGCGACCTAGAGCCAAAGCAGACCTCTCGCTAGGCTCGGGCTCACTCCCCAAGGCATCTCGCGCAGTCCCGGGGCTGTGAAGATGGATACGCAGATGTGCATCTCCGGTCCGCTGCCTCCTGCTGTCCGTGGGGATGTGACCCTGAGGCCTCCCTGCTCCATCCCTTGCAGCAGCACATCCGCGGGGATGGGGGTTGCCCCAAAAGCGGTAACGGCGGCTGTGTGGGCATGCTTGGCCTCTCCCAGGAGGGTGGACAGCCTGCGCTGTCAGCCCTCTGCGGCAGCGGGACAGCTTCTTACAGCCAACCAGACCCATGTGGTCCTGCCCTCTGAGGGCACTGGAGGTGGTCCCTCCCGTCCCTACCTGGGCATCCCCCTTCTCCTGGTTTCCACGGTGCGTATTTGGGCAGTAATTATAAGGATGCTGATGATGTGCTCATTGCTCTATTCATTTGCCTGGGTGCTGAGGTCACCGTCTTCACAATGGCAATAATTATAGCAATGAACACACAACAAAATAAATCTCCAGTTGAAGCCGAAGTCTAGAGGGAAAAAATCCCAGGAGCTGTCTCTTTTGCAAGGATGTGAGATAAAGAAAAGCTCGCTGCCAGGGATCTGCCATTTTCTCCCTGTGATCTGGAGAACGCAAGTGTCTAATGTGATCCGGAACAGCGCCTGAAAGCAGTGGTGCAACAGGGTTTGAATTAGCCAGGGGTTCACGCTGCCCAAACCAGCTGGGAAGCGGATCCCGGAAGGGGGATGCTGTGCCTGCCCCAGAGGTGGGGGTCGGGGTCGGCAGCCCTGCCGGCGCCGAAAGCCTTGGCTGCGCCCGGGCGCTGCGGGATTGCTGAGTCAGAAAAATAATAGTACTGACGAGTCGGAGCAGAGCCGCAGGCAGATATGCCGGGGGGGTTAGCCATTGCTTCCCGCCTCCAGCTCCTAAAGCCTCTTGCTGGGAATCCCAGCTCCCGTTAGATCCGACAACTTCTTTGCTCACCGCGTGAACCTTGGACAAATAATCTTTCCCGTGGTGGCTGCTTCCTCCCCTGCATCGGGGACAAGGATGCTCCCCCGGTTTCCAGTCAAGACGCGGAGATGGAGACACGCAGGGGTTTGCTCCCCGCAGTGTGGGACTGGGCTGAGCCGGCTGCTCCCTCGGGTCAACCGTGGGTGGAAGAAGCATCGTGGGCTAGCGGGGGGTCCTGCGTGTGGATACCAGCTCGGGCACGTGTAGCATCGCAGCAGCAGGGATGTGCTGGCCCGCGGCCACTGCGAGCTGGGGCTAGGGCACCTCTGCTCTGCCCCAGGGGAGCCGAGGGCAGGGTTTAAGGAGTGCTGGAGAGCAGAGCCCCCGGGTGACCGCTTGGTCCTGCCTGAGCACTTCCATGCGACCGACCAGGAATCAAAATTATTTCTATGCCATTCTGAGCTTAAAACGAGTGGTTGGGATCTGGGAGCGGAGTGTCAGCGGCGGGGTAAGCGTGTGTGGAAATAGCGTAAGATTAATTACAGGAGCAACGACTACGAGTGTTGATAAATCAGCTCCCGTTAGGAGAGTACCCATGGTCCTGTAACTATCTACCATTCTCAAGCTGGGATGAATGAAGTAGCTAATTGTTTGCTGCGCTGAAAAGCAATCTTCAGGGAGCAGCACATTACATTAAATGAGTCAGCTCCGTGCTGGCAGGACTATTATCAAATATTATAATATTTAGCTGGACGATTTCTACCCAAGCTCAGTGGCGACGGAGAAGGGTGTTGTTTTCGTCAATGTATAAAGAAAGAAAGACATCAGATACTGTTTGTTTCCTGATGAACGGAGACCTGGCAAAAAATGGGATCGTTTCACTTGTTAGTGCGCTTTTGAAATGAGTCATGTGTGCTTCAGCGCTGCTTCCAGAAACTTAATTGAAAGTTCTGGTGTCTCTTGTTGTAAGGGGAGAACCATATGCTATCGAAAGACACGACTTGTTTTTTTATAGTCCAGAAAGATTATAACAGCATCAAATCCCAACTGTTGTGGCAACGCATTCAGAGAGCCGGGATAAATCTAGGAGTTTCTACTGTAAGGCAATCAAAAACCTGACAACAACAGCAACAACAAAAAAGGAGAGACTGCTTGCGGAAACGCAGCTTCGGCGTGCTGTTTGATAGCGCAGATAATCGTCGCCGACTGATGTACTTCAGGGCAAAGGGCTGCGGGGAAGTCCCCCCCCCTCCAGCGGAGGATGGGTTGGGTGATACAGTCAGTTGTTTGCGAGGTGCTCGTGCTGCTGGCAGTCCAGCCTGCTGGCCCGTCTTTGAAACCCTGGTTAATCATCCCATGCCATCCCATTCATCCTTTCTTATTATTATTTGCAAAGCTCTCTTGGCTGGAAAATCAAGTCGGTGAATAACACGCTGGGAAACAAACCAGCCTCGTGACGCCCGTCTCCTGCGGCGCCGGGAGCCGAGCCGTGAATCCGCCGCGAGCGGTGGGAGAACAGTGCTCCCGAGATCCTCGTGTAAGAGCTTTCTCGGGAAGAGCCGGAGTCCCTCCCTGACCACCTCATCAAAGACCGCGTGCAATTGCACCACGGAGGGCTGGCTAAGGCAGCCTCTGCAAAACGGTGAAGCGAGAGCAAAAAGCCCGAAACGAGAACGCTGAGGGTGCGAGCTGCATTGCCTAAGGAGAGCAATGTGGGTAGCTGAGGGTGCTCGCGCAGCGTCATCCCAGAGAGACGGAGCCCTCTTTCATCTCCTGGAGATGCCCACAAGGACACGGTCTGCCAAGCGCAAGTGTCACAAGTCAGCAGTAGCTCAATGTATTTGGCTGTGAAGCTGCGGAGCGTCAGCCGTTGGGTTACTGAGGCTTGCTCTTTGAGTTTAGTTGGGATTTCTGTTGGGGTGGACTGTTAACAGCTCTGTCACTTACGTGGCGATCCCAGCACAGCCCCGCGTCTCTCCTGTGCTTCCCCCAGCCGCCGTTTCACATGTCCTCCCTTCCTCCTGCAGGTCATCTTCTTAAACAAGCCCATAATTTTAGGTAACTGCTTGAACGCCAGTACAGCAGCACCCATTTAAAGCAAAATACCACCTTAGCGTTTGTGTGCTGGGGATGAAAGGGGCTGTTTCCCAAGCAGGGGTGCGTGTGCCGGGCAGCCGCATCCCCGGGCGGGAGCCGGCTGGAGCGGGAATGGGGACCATTGGGGGAATTTTGGGGAATTGGACCCATGTGGGGAAGGAGAGAGTCCTCGGAAGGTCCTGCTGTCGGCGGGACTGCGGCAGAGACAGTAATGACATAACAACGGCCCGTCAGAAGTGGTAACCTGCAAGAACTCAGCCTTTCCGTAATTCTGCATTTCCCTATTTTATACGTATGCCATATGCTTCAGCGGCATATGTCAGAAGATAAATTGCATGTGACAGAATAATATATTATGTACAACTCGAACGCGGGCTTGCTGTTGTTGATAGATTTCTTCCCTCTTTCTATTTCTTTCTTTTCCTCCTTTTGCGTGTTTATCAGCTCAGAAAACCTCATTTCCCGCAAAGATGGCTAAGACACTTGCAGGGCTTCCCCTTGAAAATTTATCCAAGGGTCCACGAAAATGAATACAATTAACGAGTGAAATGGCGGAAACTTGGCCGAAGTATTTCGACTTCAAAATCGGGCGATAAAATCGAATGTAAGTTGCTCCTTTCGGTGGGCACAGGTGATATCCTCAGGATATTAACCCAACGAAACAATAAATGAACGCTCAGCACTTCTTTATGTCGGGAGGATGTTTTTGAGGGCCTACCCAGCTTAGCACCTGAATCAAAGGTGCTGAGGTCATTTTAGGTACGGTTTACCTGCCACCTCAAAGGGTTCCTGTGACATCTTCTGGGAACAAAAAGGCTGCTGTTATTTCTAGTGCTGTAATGGGAGACCCAACTAGTAGGGAAAAAAGTTGGGTTTTTTCTACGTTTTTTTTTTTTTTGTCTTAGGCAGAGGGGTAAAATTTCACCTCTGAAAGACCGATCCTGCAAGACACTGGGTCCATGCGCTCCACGAAGGTGGTGGGGCCTTGGGACCTCCTGGGATGTGCTTAGCAGATTGAGTGGTGCCCAGGGTAGAATAAAGGTTGTCAAAAGCCTGGTCTGACCTAAGGGGGACAGTGCTGTGATCCAGCAGACTGCTCTCAAGGCCTCAGGAGCAAATAAAAACAGGCAAATAAAGCGGCTGCTTTGGAAGCCGTTCCGAAGCTTTGCGCCGCAGCCGACATGAATGGATCCTTGGCACAACTCAGAGCAGAGAGGCGGGAAGAGCGTCTCTCAGAGCACTTTCCTCCTGGAGTAGCACCGAGCTCCAACATTTTTTTTTCAAGTCCAACAAGCGTTAAGTGTCGGGGCAGGGCAGGACAGAGGTGACATCGCAGGCTACCACTTCATGCCGAGACCCATCTGCGAGGCAGCGTCCTGCCAGGGGGGTGAGGTGTCCCCTTCCCTCCTAGAGCCGGCGGTGGCAGAGGACGAGGTAGGGGGGGTCTCATCCAAGTCACCCCTGGAAGGGCCCCGGGTACCAGGCTGTCCCCCAGGCTGTCAGAAACTTTCGCCAAATCCATCATTCTTCTTGGAAATCCCACTCTTCCCCCTCCAGCGCTGGCAGGGCAAAGCAGGGCTGGGAGAGTGCTTCCGCTCCCCGCTGCACACGTGAGAGCAGCAGGAGCACCAGCACGCTCGGGGCCATGCAGGAAAAGCAGATTTTTAATGACTTGATGGGTCTTTGATTCCAAATTTATGTGTATAAATATATATAGCATCGTGAGTCATGGCAGTGCTCTGAGAGCACAGGAGGGCGGTGAAAAGAGTGCCTGACCACCGGCTAATTTGACGATCTCCCCCTGTGCCAGTTGCTCGCCGGTGCTGAGACGCTGCTGACCTAATGGATGGCGGGGAGTTTGGGGAACTCAGTCCGCCCGCTCGCCGCGCTGACCAAACAGCGGCCTGCAAAAGCCCCCCGACGCCCAGCCCATGCCGGGCACTGAAGACAGCCCCGAGGCCTTTCATTGTAAAGCACCACATTGGTTTTAAGCTGCAGACAGGGGAAATGACATTTCTGAAACGACAAAGCTTCTGTTCCCTCCGTCTTTTCTCTGTAGAGCGAAACGCCCACCTTGCGGGGGGCTCACGCGAGGGCCGTGTCCCTCTTTCGTCTCATTCACCCCTCTGCGTTGTACACCTCTGGCAAAACCGCAATGGATGCGGTAACCTTCACTGTAGGCACACCAGTTGATATTCCTCCAGCCCCAGTGGCTTGAAAGCCCAAACAACCTGCCCGGCCCAGGAGTGGCTCTATTCTTGCCGAGACAAATTACCGAGACGTTAAAGCGAGCGGGTGGGAGGAAGGCACACCAATCTGTGCTCCGCTGGGAGCACGCAGAGAAGTAGAACTTCTTCAGGAAATGTCTGCAGGTGGCTGCATTGAAATTCCCAGGGAGTAGGACAAGCAAACAGATCATGGGAGGCGTGTTTTAGAGAGTCGTCGTGTATACAGAAGCCAAGCACATTGCAAACTACAAAACTGGCAATGCCAAACAAGCCGATTTCTGCCCTCGGCCAGACAGGTGTACAGCAGTAGTACAGCTGCGATGGAGGAGGCAGCCTTGAACCCAAGCTTAGCTTGTTGCCCCTTTCCCTGCCAGATTTCCATCCGCATCGGAGTGCTCTTGTGGGCCCAAATGCCGCTACGCCCCGTGGGACAGGCTGGGCATAAGACACGAGCCTTCTGTGTGCCTCCCCGCGTCTCCTTACCTCTGCCAGCGCCTGCAAAACCTCTGTAGAGATTATCCACAGAACGTTTCTCACCATGAGGAGGGTGGTGCGCGCTCCTAAAGGAGACCTGGCCGCAGCAGGCACGAGGCTCGGAGCCAGCCGGGACGGGGGTGACAGGCAGGAGATGGGCAGCCCTGGGGTGCTGGTGCCTCCGGGAGCACCCGGTGAGGTGCAGAAGGATACTTTGCTCCCATTCAAGGGCAAGTCAGTGAAATGGCCAAGCTCAGTTACTCCCAAGCTATTGCCAGGCAGTGCCCAGCATGCTTAGACAAACCAGACCGATGTGTTTGCTAGAGAAGAATAATTTGCCCGCGTTGCCAAGTGTCCTTCTCTCACTTCTCTGTAAGCACTCTGCAGTCCTTAACATTTTACAGTGCCCAAAAAGGAAGAATGAGCTCAAGTCCGTCAAGAAACTGCCGAGGAAAGAGGTCTTGTGAAGGTCATAGGTGATGGTCTCCTTTACTGTTTGCTAGTTGTATTTCTCCCCAAGAGCTTCCAGATGATGTTATTGCCCCGCGTCGTCTTTTGAGGCGAAACACTGTGAGAAAGCACAAGCTACAGTGGCTCCTTTCTCCTTAGCAATCATTTCCCTTGCTGCGGCTTACGTGTACGCAGCCCAAGGGAAAGATTTAGTGGGCCATTTGCTGAAGGACCTATGGCCAGAAAGATCTCTGGGTCTTGCTGACGTGACTGCTAGGTGGATTTGTGTAGGAGACCTGAGGAGGCAGAGTCCCTGAGAGGGATCACCTAGGATGAAATTCCTACCCATTGACAGCAAGACAAAAATAGAGCATTTTCAGAGTTGTTGAAGCAGGAGTTGATTAGCTGTGTAATATAACGCTATTTAGTAATCTACAACAACGGCACACCCCATTTATTCCAACACGGCGGAGTCTTGTCCTAATGGCAAAAGCAATAAATACAGCACACACCGCCTGCACCGCCGTCGGGGGGGTGCACAGGCTGCAGAGGCCGCGCTGAGACACCCAACACGCTGCTGTGTGGCCTTCCTTCAGCCGCCCGGGGGGCTGGGGACCCGCTGCCGTGGGATGAGCAGGCTCACGGAGACGACTGGCCCTTTGCCCTGCTGCAAGGCCTGACAAGTGGCTCTTCTTTGCCAGGGCTCTGCGTGGCTCATCCGGGGGGGTTATTGCAAAGAGCCCAAGGACAAGTGCCATTAGCTGGGGCTCCTAAGAAGAAGGTCAAGCCAGGGACGGAGCCAAGCTCCAGCGTTTCTTACCCCTGAGGCCAAGCAGGAAGGATGGCCATGACTGAACAGAGGAGGCTGATGGCATTCACAAGCTGGTCTGGAGCTACCTGGGTGTCTCGCTGGCTCTTGGCGTGGGCATTGACAAATCTTGAACAGCAGCAGCTTGTGGAGGTTGAGCCTTGGAGGGGCAGCTCCATGGCACGTCGTCACAAACAAGACAACACAGGGCCTCTGTGAGAGTCTCCAGGCTCTGTGCTTCATCTTCATTACTGGGAGTCTGCACCTGTTTGCCGTCTCCTCCTCACAGTCACTTTGATTGTGTGAGCAATTAGCAGGTCTGGCGCTAGGAATAGGTGTTGTGGCGTGCGCTGCGGGACAGGAGCAGCGGTTATTTTTAGGTCTGTAGAGCTGCTACTACAGCACCCCTTGTGCCGCTCCGCCACCCCAGCGGCACCCTCCTGTCTGGCAGGATAAGGCTCTGCCCAGGGCAGAGGGCTGAGCCAGAGACCACGGAGCCACCGCCTGCTTGCCGGCACCTGCGTCATGCCACAGAGTTGGCATCCGCTGCCAGGCTCACACCTCCTCACGCTCAAGGGCAACGGAGCTGGTGAGGGGTCTGGAGCACAAATCTTATGAGGAGCAGCTGAGGGAGCTGGGGGTGTTCAGCCTGGAGAAATGGAGGCTGAGGGGAGACCTTCTCGCTCTCTCCAACTCCCTGAAAGTAGGTTATAGCGAGGGGGGGAGTCGGTCTCTTCTCCCAAGGAACAGGCGATAGGACAAGAGGAAATGGCCTCAAGTTGCACCAGGGGACGCTTAGACTAGATATTAGGAAAAATTTCATCGCAGAAAGTGTTATCAAGCATTGGAACAGGCTGCCCAGGGAGGTGGTTGAGTTGCCATCCCTGGAGGTATTTAAGAGACGTGTAGATGTGGCGCTGAGGGACATGGTTTAGTGGCAGACTTGGCAGTGGTGGGTTAACAGTTGTGCTCAATGATCTTAATGGTCTCTTCCAACCAAAATGATTCTATGATTCACACCGGCAGGGAGGTTGACTCTGAATGGAACAACCAGGGGTACACTTTGGGCCAGCCCGGCAGGTCACTGGAAAAAGGCACGTTCGTAGCCAAGGAGCAAGTCAGTTGGTTGGTCACCACTGTGAATGTGGACAGACTACAGCTAAATGAGGTGGGTTTTTTCTTCCCATTTGTAAAGATAAATAGAAGTCTCTGAGCTCCCTGCTGCAAACTCTATGCAAATTTAGACCTGGCGCAGCTGAGCCCGTGGTTCTGAATGTCAGCAGATGTCCCTGGTACAGGATCAGAGGTTTGCAAGCCTTCGGCACCTCTCGCCCCTGGAGCTGCAGAGCGCGTGCCTTCTCAGCTCAATCTGGTCGGAGCACATCTCAAGAAGGTGACTCTGAACACGCTTTGACCTGTGGAGCTGGCAGGAGCAATGTGGCATCCTGGACGTGGCTCAGCAGCCAGGACCCTCAAGCATGAAGTTGGCCCGAGTCCCAGATGCAGCCAAGCAGTGAGCTGGAGCTGACAGCTGTCTGCAGGGGCCAGAGAGCCTTGGTGAAGGAGCCCCTCGGCCATCCAGGGGAACTGTCGTCATCCCTGTGGCTTCAGGAGTCTCCCAGAGCAGCTTTCTCACACTGTGGGAATGAGTCACCAGTGGTGCCCTGGCCTCCCTTCTGTCCGCTACGTGGGATGTGGCGTGCGACGTTCTGCCCCCAGGGGAGTCTTGAGTTGACCTGGCTTTGCCTCGAGTGCTGATTCTCAGGAATTAAAAAAAAAAAAAAACAACAAAACCCGCTGGAGAGAGCTGGAGACCAAGGGCAGCAGTCCCCGCAGGCAGGGTGCAAAGCCTGTCCCGCTTCCACCAGCTAGCTGTGCACCGAGGAGCCCCGCCAGGAGCTGCCAGCGCCGGGGGCTGCCTTTGCCCAGCCAGGGGGTTGAGCTGGGGGAGGCACAGGTCACAACCAATGTTTCTTACAACACCTTTTATTAATGAAGCTGCTGTTATGAGTCCAATCAAGCTGTTGGTAAGAGAACAGTGTCACTAACTCACACACAGCAGTTCCCTGGCTGGAGCCCCTGCGGGCAGGCAGGCCCTGGAGGGTCATGGTGATGTGCCAATGATTTTTAGGCTCAGAAAGTCCTGCCGGGGTCCCTGCTTTCATCAGATGTAGACATAACCTGTAGTCATGGTCTGCAGCAGCACCAGAGCCCAGGGCAGGCAGGTCCTGCGGCCGCCCAGCCCAGGCGCTTGCAGAGAAAGGCTGGTCCCCGACCCCCCAGAGCAGAAGCCCTGCCAGCTTCCACCCCTGCCCGCTACCCGGGCCAGAACGATGGGGCAGCTGGAGGCATTTGTACCTGCCTCATTGAAAGCAAACGTATTGTTGACTTCTGTGGTTCTCACTGTGCCTGAGGACCTTCCAGCAGTCCCTGCTGCAGCTCTGACAAAGCACAGGCTTAATTCCTCCTCCCTGCTGCTGTTAGTGGAGTGCTACCGTCCCAGAGAAAACTCCGTACAGGTTGCAATGTGACTCACGAAGTGACCTTGATTCAGAGAGCATGTGTGCTGTCTTCAGATCTACGGACTGTCCCCTTCCAGGTCGCTGGGATCTCCATTTCAGCGTGCTATCGCACTGCATTCCCACGCTGCTCCCAGAGGATTTGAACCCACCCCAAACTTTTGGGCCAAGCTCTGCCAAATCCAAGGTAAACGAGTCTTTGAGCATGCAGGCAAGCACACTGCTGAGCCGGAGAGGGGAAAACAAGGCGAGTGGTGGGAGCAGCGATGCTGGCAGAGCATCCCGGTACCGCTGCAGGGCAGCCTGCACCGCAGCCAGCCTTGCGCTCCCATGGGCAAAGGAGCAGCTCTGTCACAGCGAGGAGGACAAGGGCGGGTAGGAGGTGGAGGTGAAGCAGCAAACATGTCTCTTTGGAAACAAGGTTCTAGGAGTCAGTAGCAGCTCTAGCTGTTCATCTCCCCGACGATCAACCCAGTTGCACCAGGGAGTCGGGCTGTCCTGAAGGACATCTATCATGGCATCTGGAGGGTCTTGCCATTATTAACTTATTTAGCCTTGCAACTCCTAACCCAGGTCTCAAGTATAAGAGGTCTAGAAAAACCATGCACCTCTGTGAGTCTAACAGCTTGATTGTCTAAGGCTGAAGGTCAGAGAACACCTCTAGCTTCCAGGAGGCTGGAGGCATCATGATAAAGTAGCCAGCGGTGAGCAGGAATAGTCATGAGAAGCTGTGAGGAAGGTAAAGGAGAACTGGGTGTTAAACATCTTGAAGTGAGCCTTTGTTTCTGGTCCACAAAAGGCAGACCCAACAGAGCACCATTGATTTGAAGCCATCATGCCCAGCGATGAAGCAGGGTGTTGGATCTGAGGTGGCTGGAGGGCCTTTTCCCGTTTGATCCATTGGTGCCATGCTAAGGCCGTACAGCGAGTGCCACCACCCAGGAGGGTGGCAATTCAGCGGTGATTGGGTCAGGATTAGGATTCCTGCAATCTGTGGTGGCACACCAGGAGTAGTGATGTCCATCGCACCGTCGCTGAGCTGGTGGTACGGCGTGGGGCTGGTGATCCCAGAGCAAGGGGTCAGTCTGGGCCCTGCTCCAAGGGAGAGCAGGAGCCTGAACTAGCAGGGGTGCGGGATCCGTGCAATGCTCCGGCAATACTGGGGAGGCCGCCTCTGGAGTGCTGGGTCCAGTTCTGGGCTCCCCGGGTCAAGAGGGACAGGGAACTGCTGGAGAGGGGACAGCAAAGGGCTACCAAGATGCTGAGGGGACTGGAACACCTCTCTGATGAAGAAAGGCTGAGGGATTTGGGTCTCTTCAGTCTGGAAAAAAGACGGCTGAGGGGGGACCTTATCAACACTTATAAATGCTGAAATGGGGGTGTCAGGAGGATGGGGCCAGGCTCTTCTCAGTGGTGCCCAGCGACAGGACAAGAGGTAACGGGCACAAACTTGACCACAGGAAGTTCCACCTGAACATGAGGAGGAACTTCTTGACTTCGAGGGTGGCAGAGCCCTGGCACAGGCTGCCCAGAGAGGTGGGGGAGTCTCTGTATCTGGAGACATTCCAAACCCGCCTGGACGCGTTCCTGTGCCACCTGCTCTGGGTGACCCTGCTCTGGCAGGGGGTTGGACTGGGTGATCTCCAGAGGTCCCTTCCAACCCCTACCAGCCTGTGATTCTGTGATTCTGTAATACTTGAGTGTCCCCTGTGCTGCCTTGATGGCAGGGCCTGCAAAGCCCAGAGGGTGGCTGGCAGCACGGGGACAAGGGTCCCAGCCCTGGCAGGGCAGAGGGAGGTGGGGGGACCAGGGCTCACAGCGGCGGGGCTGCGCAGAGCGGGTGCCAGCGAGCTGTGGGCCCCCTCGCGTCGCATCCGTGCGTTCATGAAGGGCTGCCGAGAGGGAGTGAATGGAGGCTGCGTGGTCCGTGGAGCTCTGCCCCTCTCCTCTCCCCTGCAGCTGGCTGCTGAGTCCCTCCTCCCCTGCAAATTGTCCCCAGAGCGCTTAGATTAAATGATGGCGGAGGGAAGAAATACCGCTTCATCTAGGCAGCGCGTCTCAGCCAGAGATCTGTCATCTAGGTGACATCTCCTGACTGGCAAGCTGGCCACCCCGCTCTGGAGAGCTGCTGGGAGCTTTCCCCTGGCCGCGCCAGCTCAGCCTGGGCACCAGACTCCCGTCTGCGCCGCTCTTTCCCAGCGGTCGGGCACTTAAACAGGGATCCACTCACATTTGCTGCCAGAAAAGTATTTAATACAGGAAGAGGCTTTTCTAAGCAAATGAAGAGTGAGGGGTTATTCAGCACTGGCAACGCCACAAACTTGCTCTGTGCGTTTCTGTACCAAAATTGCACAGACAGCACCGGGAGGCTGCAGGGTGCTCAGTCTCCGGCTTTCCGTCTTCCCCAGCCTTGCCAGGCCAGCTGGCCTGCTCCCGTCCCGCTCCTCCTCCCCGCTCCCCAGCGGACTGAGGGATCCTGGGTCGTCAAGGTAGAAGCAGAGTCTGGCGGTGTCCCCCTCGTGCTGCCCGTACTCTTTGGGATGCTGGTCCCCTGTTCGTCAGATGAGGCTCAGGGATCCCCTGCGTCGCTCACCTACCGGCTGGCCGGGTAGGTTCTGCTGCTGGCAGGCTGGAGCCCATCCCGTGCCACGACAGCGATGGGACCCCAGGAGCAGAACAAGCCGTAGCCTTTCTCCACGTGGCCTGCGCCAGCGGCTCTGATCAAATTGGGCTCGCCCAGTCTGCAGTGAGCGGCTGGGGACACCCTGGACTGGGCCACGTCCCCAGCACTGGCAGGGAGAAGGGGATGCGTGGGCAGCGTGAGGCTGGCTGGGCACCGCGACGAGAGCCGTCGCTGGGGAGGGCCCCTCAGCCAAGCTCCCTGGCTCACCCACCAAAGTAGCCTGGAGGTGCCAGACTTTGTCCGCAGGGAAGCGAAATGCCCTGCCTGGTCCGTGCTGCCCGTGCTGGAGAGGCTGGCGGCAGAGCCGGGGGCTGACGGCAGGAACAGGGATGACTGTGGGGACAGGGATGATGGCAGTGCTGGGGATGATAGCAGGGCTAAACCGGTGACAGGGACGTGGCCGATGGCAGGGACCACGGAGAACCTCTTTCCTGGGTCCATGTGCCCTTTCGGGGCAATAAGGGACCCTGCGAGTGGCAGGGCGTGTGGCTTCGCGAAGGGGCACAGCACCGGTGCTGTGCCAGGTCACTGGGGAGACAGCCAGGAGCGCGTGTGCTTCTTTGATGAAGAAAAATGAGCACATTTATGTCAGCTCCAGAAAAGTAACGTCTGCATGGGGCCTTAATGAAAAGCCAGGTACCTGGTAATATAATTACCGCCTGGATTGTCAACAGCACATTAAACCTTGTTTAGGCTGGGTGCTGCCTGTCCTCTGGGGGTTATTTTCCGCAGGTAGGAAATCAGCAGAGCTCTTGGGGCTGAGGGTTTCGGTGTTATCTGGGGGGGTGTTTACTCTCATTGACCCAAATTTCTCCTGTCCCCGAAGCATTCAGCCTCTTCTGGTGCAGCACAGGCACAAGAGGCAGCTTCACCCTCGATGCCCTTCCCTGCAGAGAGATGTCGCTGCGGGGGCAGCCGTGCCTCTGTCCTTCGAGGGGCCAGATTTGCCGATTCAAACCCTGCTCCCAGCCTGGGCAACTGGTCAACTGCAGGAGAGGCCTCAAGGCAGGTCCTGAAGGATGCTGAGCACCTTCTCCCCCATGAAGGCAGAGGCTTGGTGGGCACCGGAGCCCAGAGTCCGGGTGCTTACACAGAGAGTGACCCATCTGCTGCCTCCCTGCCGTGCCCTGCAGAGAGACTTCAAAGCAAAGGAAGGTTTGATCTCCTAACTGGGATTCCAGTCGCTCCTGGGTCATGGTGACGCCAAGCCTAGAGCAAGCTAAGTTCTCCTAGCTCCCAGGGTGCTAAGTTAAAGCTGGCACCAGCGTCTCTCTGGAGTGGAGAGGAGCCTGAGCCGGGGCCGTACAGGCTCCCAGCCAGCGCTGAGCCCCGTGGCAAGACCGCGCCAGCCTTGCAGAGCCGGCCACGTGGCGTTCCCTGTCCAGGAATGATGCTCATGGGCTTCCACTGGGCTCAACCTTGCTAGACCTGTCACTTCACTGTCTCCACTTCCAACATCAACACCTTCAATGATAGGGGATCTCAGCAGGGGGCCTCAAAGCAGCGAGGGACGTGCTGCAGCTTTGCTGCCGCTGCTTGGGGAGGTAGGAGGAGGCGAGCGGGCAGCGAGCGACAGCACGTCTTTGCCCCTTGCACTCATCCACGCTCCTTCTTGTGCTTCCGACTCCCGTTTTTGGCCACGCATGACATTAACAGCTGTTCTTAGGTAATCACAGATGGACAGTACAGGCTCTGCCCAGCACTTTTCCTTCCCCTGCCTGGTTCTGCTCTCCGTTCCTCTCTGAGGTGGAGGAGACCAGGGAGCCCTCACGCCCTCCCTGCCAAAAAGCTATTTTATCCTATTGATGGTAAAAAAATACTTCCAAACATGCCTTCCAATGAGTCAAGCAATGTTTTTAGAGTGGGATTCAGTCCTGGGATGAACAAGGAGGGCATAGTACGGCGTGTCCCATGTTCTGGAGACAGAGCGTGCACGTCCCCAGGTGGTATGAGTGGGGTGGCTCTGGCGCTCGCTCGTCACGCAGAGTGTGCTTGTTCTGTGAGGTTTTGCTGGCCAGTCACTGCTGACCACGTTTTCCCAGAGGAGCTGCATTCATAAGTGCCACGGCCTTTGCCTACGTCGCCCGCCAGCCCTCGTCCCCAAGTGCCAGGGTGAGAGCTGTCAGCAGGAGCCCAGGCTGCAGCAGGTTTGGAGGGAGCAAATCATTGTGTCCCGCTGTCCCTTCCAAAGGGCTCAGAAGCACGTTGAGATCTGTGGATCAAAAGAGCTTGTGGGGAAAGGCCAGTGGGGGCTGCTGCTGCAGAGCGGGGAGGGCTGAGGCGCCCCCCCGCAGGGTGCGACGTCCGTTCCCCTTCCTTCTGCTGCTTCTCACTCAGGCAAAGGCCCCTCTCCCGACCCTCTGAGCCCGTGTGCTGGCCCACTGAGCCGGCCTGTCCTGGGTTGAGCCACACGGGACTAATTCCTCTTCTAATGCTTGGGAAAACTGCACTTTTAGAAGACTCTAGTGTCTGAATTCGTGAAAATATTTACTTTACAGCCAGCTAGGCTCTGTGAGATTCAACATCTCTGTGTCTTCGAGCCTCGCCAGGTGCAGGGATGAGGAGGAGCGAGACCCGGGCACTCGACCCAGGCTGCCAACAGGATTAGTTCGTACCATGAACGCCACATGCAATATAAATTAGGAAGTTTGCTGCATAGTCTCTCTCTCCCTTGATGCTGGCGGTCCAGAGAACTCCTTGCCCCGGTGCCGGAGCCCTGAGCCCTTCCCTTCCTCCCAAAGCCGCAGCGCTCGCAGTGTCCCATATTTGCTGGGAGTCCCCTGCGGCGAGTGCACGGCTTCTGCTGATGGAACGGGCTGAGCATAGTCCTTGTGTATTTTATGTTGGTATCGGGATCAATACTGGTCCTTTAGTATTATCATTGTTAATTATTTACTCTTATCCTATTACATCTATTTATGTTTCAACCCTGGTGTTTCCTTGTTTTTCCCCGATTCCCCTTGCCGGGTGGGTAGGGGTCGTCGGATGATAGTATAATTGCCTAAATGGCAATAAATTGTCGTGGGTTTCTCAAACCCTAACACAGCCCAGCCCAGGGCAGCCTGCTCCGCAGGCACTGTCTGTCCCGGAGAGCCCGGTGCCACGGCACAGCACCGCAGCGTGACCCCCATGTCTGGACTTGGGCCAGACTTGGGTGCGGGGGCATGAATTTATCCTCCTGAGTCCATCACGTACTTCTCATGGGGATCTTGAATGAGCCACTTGCCACTAGACCTGTGTAAAGCAAGGGTGCAGCATCCCTGCCCAGTGGAAGAGCTGAGAAAGAGAAGTCCCGGGTACTGGAGTGCAGTGGGACGGTCACGCCGGCTCCCACGGGGACGGTGCTGCATGAGGAGGAGCGAACAGGAGAGGGAGGGAAGCCATTTCAGGCTGGCGCTCCATGGCATCCTGATGTTGCCTTGTCTCTGGAGGTGTTTCTGACGCTGTCAGCTCATCCTGCCTGGCAGCGCATCGCACTCCCCAGCCAGCAGCGCAAGATGCCCCGATGATAAATAGTTTCAAAGGCAGGACTAGGTAGGGCTCAATATATTATCATCTTGCTATTAACGCGTAGCTTCGGGTGCCAAAAAGCAGCTTTCCTGGCATGCCTTCAGGGTTGTTATGCCAGACCTGCATCCCAGCTCCAACTTTGACAATGACGCTCTTGAGCTGTACTTGCTCAGGTGCAGCCTGCAAACAAACCACAGAGCGACCAGGCAATTAATAGGATTCTCAGCCTGTCCTGTCCCAGATGTTATTTCTAAGCCTGTCCTTGGCCAGAACTGTTCAGGGTCATTCTACATACAGGGTCTGCAGCTCTGAGGAGAAGGACCTGGGGGTCCTGGTAGACAGCAAATTATCCATGAGCCAGCAGTGTGCCCTTGTCGCCAAGAAGGCCAATGGCATCCTGGGCTGCATAGGGAAGACTGTGGCCAGTAGGTCGAGGGAGGTCATTCTCCCCCTCTACTCTGCACTGGTGAGGCCACAACTGGAGTACTGTGTCCAGTTTTGGGCTCCCCAGTTCAAGAGGGACAGGGAACTACTGGAGCGAGTCCAGCGAAGGGCAACCAAGATGATTGTGGGACTGGAGCACCTCCCTTATGAGGAAAGGCTGAAAGAGCTGGGACTCTTTAGCCTGGAGAAGAGAAGGTTGAGGGGGGACCTGATTAATGTTTACAAGTACCTAAAGGGTGGGTTTAAGGAGGACGGAGCCGGGCTCTTTTCAATGGTTCCCAGTGACAGGACAAGGGGCAATGGGCACAAGCTAGAACATAGGAAGATCTGTTCAAATACACGGAAAAACTTCTTTACAGTGAGGGTGACAGAGCACTGGAACAGGCTGCCCAGGGAGGTTGTGGAGTCCCCTTCTCTGGAGATTTTCAAGACCCGCCTGGATGCAGCCCTGAGGGATGTGCTTTAGGCAATCCTGCTCTAGCAGGGGAGTTGGACTAGATGATCTCTAGAGGTCCCTTCGAACTCTGAAGATTCCGTGATTCCGTGATTCCGTGATTCTATCCCGTGAACTGAAGGTCCCAGGGATCTGGTGGAGGTGAGGAACCGCTTCCTACCACTGTTGCCAGGTCCCGGCAGCAGCAAGGGGGAGCAGCACCCAGGGCAGGGAGGGATGTAGGTAGCATGAACAGCCCCATCCTGCTCCTGAGGCTCAGAGCTCAGGGAAAAAACCCTTCATGAGCCACCTCGGTATCCAACTCCCAGACCCTCAGTCTCTCCAGGATCTGGCTCCGGCATGGCCCGTTGCCCTCACTGGTTCACCTGGCTCGGAGTTCACTAGCGGATCTGGATCACACGCACGCACAAGGATGCGCCACACAGGAATGTAAGAAGGCAGGACAGACTGCGCGCTTGTTCCTCCCTGTTCTACCCAGATCCTTCCCTTTCCCCACCTTTGACCTTTCTCCAGACCATCCTGTAACAAGTATTGTGCAATCCCCAAATTCCCTGGGTCAATCCCCAAACATCCCCTGGGAGCCCCCTCAGGAAGCCCTGGGCATTTTATGCATCAGCCCCGTTAGCGCGCACACCTTTCCGGAGAGTTTCTGCTGTGGAACCCCCATGAGGGGGGTCCCACAAAGGTGTGAACCGTGAACCCTAAACCGCCGTGCTGGTTTAGGGGTGCCTGAGGGTTAGCCGAGGCCGGCAGCGCCCCGTTTCCTCTGGTCACTCTCTGTTTATTTGCGTCGTCCTTACACAGCCAGCCTTGAAGGACAGGCACAGGGACACAGCAGGAAAAGTGCGAAAGAAGGATGTTCGTCGCCGCTTTAGGTGAGCATAACTCTCATTTGAGGTGTTGCGCTTCTGCATAGCATAAATATGTGTGAGCACACAAGCACCACAGCAGCCCTCTCTTTGAAGGATATCTGTGGCCTGTCCTGACCCCTTGGCAAAGAGTCTGCGGTCAAATAACAGCACAAGATAATTGGTGTCTGTGGATGCCTGAGCTGAGACCACCACGCTCGTTACATGGGAGTGCGATTTGGAATGACACGGCAGCCTTGGGAGCGCGTGTTGTGTCATCCCTGCAAAACTCCCATCGCTGAGCAGCAGAGCAAGTACCCACAGCATCGCGTTTCCCCTCGCTAGACACAGCACGAGCCATCGCATTGGTCCCTAACGAGCCCAGGGCCCCACTTTGCGAGCCAGACACAAATTCATATTCAGAGACTTTTCCAGTCCCAAATGGCTTATGAGCTATCCCGGTAAGACAGACAGAGGAAATATCATAAGCCTTGCTTCACAGATGGGGAATTGAGGCGCCAAAAGGTTTAAGTGACTTAACAGGGATTCGGAGAGGAGTATCTCCAGAGCCCGAGCACAGAAGCGTTCGGAAGAAGGCCTGACCTTTCAGCGTCCACCTCATCAAAAATAGCGGGTGGCACAAAAGGAGAGGTATGGGCAGCTACGGATGAGCATTCCTGCTGCCAGCCCAGCCCAGCGTGGCCCCAGATCCTCTGCGCTGCACCAGCCTGGTGGGATGCCGACAGCCCCCGGGGACCGTGCCCTGGCAGAACCCTCTGTCCCCTCCTGCTCCACTGCGGTGGGGAGAGGCTGTCCCCACCTCTGGGCAGGGCGTGCAGAGGCCGCAGGGACCAGCACACGGGACACACACGATGGACTGGCACACGGGACACCAACAATGGACCGGCACGGAGGAGACGGTGATGGACCGGCACACGGGACACACACCACGGACTGGCACACAGGACACTGGCAATGGACCGGCACACAGGGCACACGTGACGGACCAGCGCACAGGACGCTGTAACGGACCAGCACACAGGACACCAGCGATGCTGGCACAAGGCAGATGCCGAGGTTAGGAAAGCAGCTAACCTCCTGACAGGAGTGGGGCTCGTGAAAGCAGCCCATGTGGCCACACGCTAGCCTCAGGAGCCCACTGGCACACACAAGGAGAGCTCTGGAGACGGAGAGGGAGTTAGAAGCTCCCAGGGAGCTCTTCCTTCAGGGGCTCCGAAATCCTGTTTGTCACCTGAGCGCTCCTGGGGTCTTCTCAACAGGTTGATCTCCCTCTTCTTTGCTCTTCCTTCTCTTGGGTACTTTCCGTGGCTCTGCCTTGCCACGTTGGAGCCTGGGGAGCTGTGTCAGCACATGGGTACGTGTGTGAGTGTCGGCACGTGCGTGCAGGCGCGTGCGCGCTTGGGAGGGGAGAGGAATCCTCTAACCGAGATAACCCAGCTGAGCACCTTACCGGCTCCGCTCCTGAGAGCAACCGGGCTTTGGAAGAGGCCATGGGGAGCATGGGCACAAGAGTCTGCGGGGGCGTAGGAGCGGGGGCAGCTGATGGAGGGCGCCAATGGCAAGTGCCACCCGCGCTCGCAGCTGGCCGGGGTGAAGTCAGTGCTCCGAGGCAGGAGCTGTGCACCACCAGTAGGATCCATCCCTGAGGACGCTCAGGTCAGGGCTGACCCACCTAACTTGCCCATGGCTCCCTCCATTTTCAGTAGTGTGGGGCACACCTGGACCTGCGCCCCCCACCCGGCACCCCTGGGAGCCTGTGTTCCCCCAGGATCGGTCACGCAGGCACCCTTGTTAGCCCTGCCTTCCTCCATCCTCACTGGCACAGATCAGCCCATGGCCCCAGGCTCCTCCACGCTCTGAGACATCGGGAGGAGGTCTGCAGAGAGGCACTGAAGTGGTTTTAGAAACACCTCATGTTTCCAGACATGGGAGACCAGGACAATCAATGTTGGATGCTCCGATGTCACGTTTCGCTTTCTGGAAAGCCGGAGATTGAAGATTTTGAAAACACCACATGCTGAGATTTATTTGCTTCTTTCTGATTTTCCAAGCTGTTTGGCATGCCGTCGTAGCGCTGCAATCAGAAGGCCAGAGCTTTGCTAGTCGAAATACAGGAAAGCAAGCTGGGTTTTCGCGGAAGCCCGCGGCTCCTGCAGCTGCAGCGTGTGGAGTCCATGGCGAACACAGCGAGCCGCAAAATTCGCACGAGCTGCCCCGGTGCTGCGCTTGTCTGTGGATGAACAAACCGGCCGCTGAACTCCAAGCTGGGGGCAAAGCTCTGGAAATGTCCTGCAGAAGTGCCAAGTGGCACCGCAGCCTGGGCTGCCTGGGCTGGCTGAGAGGCTCCCGCCTTCCCCTTGGGGGGGTGCAGGGGGGAAGCTCTGCCACCCGTGGGGGCCCCCAGGGGCTCCTGTGGGCCCAGGTTAGAACTGGTGTGCGGCAAAACAGCCCCCGACCTGCTTCGCCCCCTCCCCAGGGGTGGGAGCTTGGCCAGGCTGGAGTGGCCTCAAGGCTCTACAGGTGCAGGGTCGTGGGCCAGTTACCCCATCACCCCGGCGGCGGCAGCAGGCTTGGCTCTGCAAACCGGGATTTCCAGGCAAAAGAAAGGTATTTGCTGCTGTTTTGTTTCTCTTTTCTTTTTTCCGAAGGAAAGGTGTAAGGTGCTTTAGCGACAGCGGTGAAATGGGGACTTGAGGAATTGCTTATGAGAGCAGGTGCGCGGCGGTGTCAATTGTAGCTGTGAATCCCGCTTCTGTGGGCAGTGTCGGGGGGGATTTAAGACACATCTACTATCAATTTCGGTTAAAAGGGCTTTGATGGTTTATAACCTCCTTCTCCTGCGACTAGTTTGTGCCTCGGATCTGTCTCGGCGAATGTGCGTTGTCCCTGCCCTGTTCGTAGCGAGCCCAGGACTGCTTCTGGTAATCCCTTTCTGTCTTGTTCTCTGTGTTTCTTCGGGACCGAGCGAGTGTTTTTCTCCGTGGCTCGCCATTAATATTACATACTCCATGCTTTTGAAGGTTTGGCTGAGGGCCTCGCTTAATACCTGGCTGATCTCCTGGCTCAGAACGATCATTGCCAGGTTTGTAGGCATGCGGCTCACGCTAGCACCGTGCTGAGGAGCGGCGCCCTGCGTTCGGGGGATGGATGGGGTCGGAAGTGCTCTGCAGTAGGGTAAAGTCTGAGCCCCCAGGCACCAGGGGCAGATTTTTGCCTTTCGGGGGAGATGGCTCTACAACGAGCTCCCAAAGCCTTGGCGCCCTGGGAGGTAGGGATGGGTGCAGGATGCTCAAAGCCAGACGTGGCGAAGCCCTGGGCAGCAGCGCTGCCAGGGAAACCCCTCTGCCACGACCCCGAGGATGGAGCTCTGCTGAGACTACGCCCAAGCACCCCAAGAGGGAGCATCTCACCGCACTGCCGAGACAGGCCGGGTTGTGAGGTGTTACGTACATTCCCCACGACTTACACTGCAACGCTCTCCTTGCTCTGGGCTGCAGTGAGTCGTTCCCAGGGCTGCAGCCACCAGCGCTGCGGGGTTTGGGGAGGGACTGCCCCACAAGGAGCTGCGTGCGTGGTGGGACAGCCGCCGTCCTGCCTTCATCCAAAGCCCCGGCTCTCCGAGCTTCGGCTCACCCAGGTCTCCTTCCCTCCCAAAGCGATGCAGGAAAGTCCTTGTGAACTGCTTTCAGGCTGCTGGGTGCCCACCACAGCCAGGGTGTCAGCGTGCCCCTGGCTCCCTGCTGCTCCCACCGACTTGTCCTTGGGGGGTCTTGCAGGACGTTAACCCCTGGGGAGCCGGTACGGGGAGATGTGATGTTCATGCAGGGAGTCAGCTGGTGGTAGCGGCGCTGGCCCTGCTCAGAGATGTCTGCAGGGCACACAAGCCCAGCGCAGCTGCCCGCCTGTCCTGTCTAGTTTTATGTCTCAGAAACAGGGAAATAAATGACCCAGAATGAGATTTTTAAAGCTGAAGGGCGAGCGTGTCAGATCTGGTCCTTTTCGAGGCATTCGTGACATCTGCGTCTCGGCGTGACGGCTTTCCCGCAGGAGCTGCTCCAGCTCTACCTGGTGGGTGGCTGTACCCCAATTTCCAAACCAGCTCAGCGTGCCGGGCTGGCTGCCAGCAGCTGGGGCCACCCGGCCATCCCCCAGCTCGAGACCGTGGGGCTGCCGTGCCGGGGCCGGGGACCAGTGCTCGTCCCAGGGTGTGGTGTTCCCAAAGCACGAAGGGGTGCACAGTCCACAGAGGTCTGGTATCTCCTCTTCAGGTTGTTCTCCTGGTGTAGGTAGCGCTCTAGATGCGTTTCTGTTGCGGAACCCTGGGCTTTCCTCAGTCTCCCAAATTTGCTTTTCTCTCTGCTCTACCATGAGCCGCAGACATGCGTGGCTCTGCTGGGATCGCTGGGGAGCCAACAGGGGGGCTCATGAACCCAGTGTCGGTGGACCCCACAACAGCACGTTGGGATCAGCATTCTGGTAGACTTGGTTTGTCCTGTTTCTTGCCGTACAACAGACTGAAAGCAGAGTTTTCTGGCGTCCTGGGTTTTGACAGTTGAATGATTCAACCAGACAGGGGCAGGGGGAGAGATGGGGTGTTGGATGCCCAGTTGCAGCCCTGCAAAGCATGTCTGGGGGTGCTGCTGGGCCTCAGTTTCCCCTCTGTGAAGAGGGGATGGTTGTTCTTAGCTGTTTGCATGACGCAATGCTGCCAGACAGGCACGCAGGAGCAGGGTGCTTGCGCTGAGCGGAGTAAATGGGTGACTTTAGCCACCCAAAGTCCTTGATACAGACCTCTGAACCACCGGCCAACCTGGGAAAGGCTCTCATTTTCCTGCGTCCCCTTCCAGATGGGACACAGCCGGTGTGAGCGGAGGGGAACGCCAGCGCTGCAGCCCCCCCTCCCCTCCCCTCCCAGGGCTGTGCCTTGCACCGGGGGACGCAGAGAGGTTGCAGTGAGCCCACGGGTCTGGCTGGCGGCTGGGGACGGTGGCTGCAGCACATCCCGCTCGCCGCTGGAGAGGCGTGTGCTTCGTGTTAGGAATTGGCAAGAACGGGATCAGGCTGCTAAACAGCGACCTGTTAGAGAGAAAGGGAAGCCCACAGCTCCCTCGAAAGAGCCCTGGGTGCCTGGAGCCTGCTTGCTTGCAGTCAGCGTTAGATGTCCTTTCTGCTCGGATTTTTCTTTAGAAAGAGTCAGGATTTCAGATTTCATCGCACTCTGCTTCGGTGAAGAACTTCTCGGGCTGCCGGAAGGTTAGGGCACAGCGTTTATCGCCTGGCAGCCAACCGCCTGTGGAAAGGGCTGTCCTGTCACCCCTGCTCATTTTATCCTGCTCTTTCCCCTCTTGGTACCTGCCGGGGCACTCCCCTGCTGCACCAGACCAACCAGAGAGTTAAGATCTAACCTCATGGGGAAAAAACCAGCACTTTCTGGCAACCTGGGTCCCAAACCACCTCCCTGGGGGATCAAGCGGGACCAGGCTTTCTTCTCTCTCCTTCGGCTCCTCCCGTCGCTTGGTTTGGGATTTTCCCAGGGCTGTCCAACAAGGGCAAAGCATCGGGACAGCCCCATCTCCGCGCGAGCAGCAGCGCAGGCCAGGAGTGGCACGAGGTCAGAGCAAGGCGTGGGCTTTCCTGGGGAGGGGCTGCACGGCAGCGCTTTGGCAGGATGGTGGACACCTGCCTTTGCAAAACGAGCCTTGCAAGGCCGCTGTGAGACCTGGCTTGGTTTTTGTCAAGCACAGCTGCGTGTGTGACCATCGCCGGAGTGTTTCCCCGACCTCTGAGGGACAATGCTACAAGGCCGGGGTGGGGGGATGGTGGCAAGCCCTGGGCATCGCTCCTGCCCTGCGGTAGGTCGCTCCCGTCTCCATCTCCATCTCCCTCTGGGTGTTGCCGACGCGTGCTCGCAGGCTCTGCGCGGGGCGGCACTCGCTGCCGCCAGCTCCTGCCAGCCCGACCCGTGCTGCTGCGCTCGCCTGATGCCCGGGAGCCGGCACGGGGGGTGGTTGCCAGCCCTGTCCCCGCTGCCACCAGCCCGGCCGGCGGGGCTGGGCGGGATGCCCGCTGCGGGGATCCAGCGGATCCAGCGCCTCATCTCCTGGCAACAGTCCTTCCGTAGCAACCGCCGAGCCGCCGAGGGGAGCGGGAGGGCTGCGGACGGGGAGGATGAAGAGCGGGAGGCCTCGGCAGACCCCCCAGGTATGTGTGGCTCTGGCCGGGCCGTGTCTGTTGCCGGATGCTGGATGGGTCCTACCGGCATCCTCCAGCCGGCCCTGGGGGTGCTGGGGGAGCATGGGGGCAAGTACCACCCTGGGCTGGGTGGCAGCTTGCCCTGCGGGTGTGTGGGGTGGCCGGGAGTGGGGACTGGCGTGTGCGGGGGGGTGCTGGGACCCGGCCATCTCTTGCTTAGGGGAGGGCGGGTAGTGGGGCCAGCGGGGGCTCCAGCTGGCGTCCCCCAGGCATGCCCATGGCCTGGCCAGTCTGCCCAGTGGAGCAGGCGCTGGGCTGGTGGAGCTCCCTCCGAGGACATCCTTCCCTCAGCTTTGTCAACGGGCCAAACCGCCCGTTGTACTGACCGGTGGACCCAGCGCCTGCCCCGGTGGGGTCTTCTCCAGCTGCCCCTCGGCAAGCAAAGCCAGCGCCCGGGGAGCAGTTCTCCCAGCAGCCAGTCCGGCCCGTGTCCCAGTGCCTGGGAGCTCCCTGCCCGGTGCGCCCCAAGGCATGTTCCTTCAGCGCTGGTCCTCCTCAGCCCTCGGCCCACCTTATTTTTTCAGTTGCATGTGAGTCACAGAGTGAACGTCTCCGTGACTTGCCTCTGCCCTTGTTCCTTTTTTTTTTACCGCCAGCCTATTTTAAGCGGCTTTCCTTCGCCCTCCTGCTTGCCTCCCCTTTGCCTTCGCCGTGCCTGTACCTGTTGATGGAGACTGGTGCACTCCGACGCCGTAGTTTAAGCCCAGCCTTTTGGCGTTCCCCCCACCTCTCCAAAACCCTCCCCGCGCACATTCCCTCCACACCATGCCCATGGCGGGTAGCTGGGGGGGGGGGGGGGTGGCATCTCTTGAGCTGAGGCCCTGGGAGCAGAGGGACGGTCACCAATGTCTGACAAAGGCTCAGGGCTGGGGTGCAGTATGGGGATGGTGGGGACACGGCCAGGTAAGCCATGGGGAACTTTGTGCCCTTCTGCAGAGCATGGGGCTCACACACAGGACAGAGACCCTTGCTGCTGCTCGCCTTTGGGCATATTATTGCCCTATAGCGTCCCCCCAAAGATTTGCTGTAGAAGGTGCCTCTTCATTAGGTCTGTGGTTCCCACCCGTTCTGCCAGTGCTGCGCTTTCTCCATCCCTGACGGCACCGCTGTGCCCGCGGGCCGCAGGAGTGTCCCCACGGGGCTGGAGGGGGTCAGGCTGCCCCATCCCTTGCCGCAGCCAGGTAAATATGTGCGAGGAGCTGGAGCGAGAGCTGCAGCTTGCACCCACCCGGGCCGCCGATGTGCCTCCGAGGCAGACAGCGCACAGGCCCCTGCGGCAGTCGTCAGGGCCAGAAATGCTGCTTTTTTTCTTCTGTAACAGCAAATGGCATTCACACGAATACAGTGTGCAAATCGGGCACTTGGAGAATCAGGGCCAGAGAGTGCAGGTGCTGGAGGACATGGAGAGAAAGCATGGCTGGGGGCGATCCACCCGCAGGCGGTGCGGGCAGGAGTTAGGACGTAGCAGCTCCCGCTGGCTGGAGGCGGCTCTGGGCATGGGGGGGGGGTGGAAGAAGGACTGAGCCAGCTCACCCCCCTTTCTCCCACCCTGTGCCTCTACCTCCTTCCAAGAAAAGCCCCATGGAGCCAAGGTGGACCGACCGAGGGATGAGGGTGTAAACAGGCAGTGAGCGATGTCTAGCCATCGCTCAGGGCTGCTCTGGGGCTGCTGTGTATCTGGAGAGCATGTCTACCAGGAGGACCCCTGCACTGACTGATGATGCTTTGTCCCACTGTCTGGGGACAATAGGACCTGCCTTCCCCTGGGCCCTGCAGATGCTGGGACATTTGTCAGACACAGCAAGCCCCCAGAGACCCAAAACCTGAGCCCGGGTACCCTGACCACGGGGAGTTTCTTCTCAGGGGTTCTGATGTCATCCCCGAATGACACATTCGGTCCCACTCTCCAATCTGGAGATCCCCATCTGGAGGTTTCCAACCCCAAAAGTGACTTCCAGAACACCTCAGATATCTTGAAGTTCCCTGCCCATCCCAGGTGTCCTTGTGACTCACTTTGGTTCTGGAACTTTGGGTTGGCTCTGCCCGGAGCAGGGAGAGCGGTCAGCTCAGCTTGCGGAATGCAGTCTACCCCATCAATTGGGTGGCTTCCCTCCCTTTCTCATCCTCTGGCCTTTCTGAGTCGGAGTGGCAAGGAGCTAATCTCTGCCACTGGCTCAGCAGAGGCCAAGGCAAGACGGGGCATTGAGGTCCTGTCCCCACGGGTCCCTTCTCCACAGCTGAACGTTTGCACAGTCCCTCCTCCAGGCAAGGAGAGATGGAGGCCATCAGACGTGGGGCTGCGTAGGAAAGACAGCAGAAGAAATAGTGAGGTATGTCTGGGCTAGCGGCAGCTGACCTGAAACCTTCAATTAGTGCTTGACTGGTGTGGGGCCCCTTGGAGAAACAGGAACTAATTATACTGGAATCTGTCTCTGTATGCAGAGGGACCAGGAAAAAAAAACATTTTTTTCCTACCAAGTACATTTGTGTCTGTATGAGATGAGTCCAGATCTACGCCAAAAGCGCAGCCTGCTCTGTGGCAGGTTTTCTCCAGCCTTATCGAAGGCTGAGCGTCCCAGAACTAGACGTAGCCATCTCCAGAAAAACTCCGTGAAGAGACTGTAAGATCTCATGCGGATGGACTGTGTCTTTCCAGACCCGTGGGCAGACGAGTGGGAAGAGCCTCTGATCTCTGTTTTTGGCCTTCGTATGCTGCTATGTTTAAAAATTTAGCAGCTATAATTTCAGGCACAGCAGGCAAGGCTCTCCATGATGCGATTGGACTGGTCCAATTGAACTCAACTCCCGAGAAAACAGCAGGACCTTGGCTTGACTTTGGAGATCCCAGACCCCTGGGGATCCCCCGAAACAGTTTGGTTGGAGAAGGCCAGGAGGCCAGAGGCAGAGAACAGGGGCTGACACCGGCTGTCGGCAGGTGGCCCGGTCCCCCGCCAGCCCCAGTGGCAAAGGCGGCACAGTTCCACAGATGGATCCGCATTGCTTGGCACGGGGGGGTTGCATTGCAGCCAACGTCCGTTCTACCAGCCGGCTGCAAGGAGCGCTGAACGCAGGTCGCGCTTTACAGGACCAGGGGGTGGGATCCTGGCATGCGGTGATCTCGGAAAGGATTTAGGAATGAAGGTTGCAGAAGCAGTAAATGTAAGATCCCAGCGAGGCCAATCCTAAGGGAGCAGAGTCAACCTGCAAACCCCAAGGATGCCAGGCGTGTTTGGACTGGTGAAAGAGAGGGGATGCGACAGCTGTCTATTGATGCATTACTGGGTAAACACTGGAGTAGAGAAGAAAGACAGAGTTCAGCGAAAGGACACAAGAAATGGTGCAATGTTTGGAGGTGTTCAAGCTGGAAATTCAGACAAAAGCACAAATCAGCACTGTGGGGAGCTGCTGCGGGGAGAGCCCGGCTGTTGTGCCCGGGAGCTCCTTACATCTCTCCCCTGCAATCCGTAACGGGAACGGAGAGATGGCTCCCTGCCCACACCAGGTCTCTCAAAATCACTGCTAAAGCAGCCGCGCTTCTTTCTGGGCTCTGTGTTTCAGATGGGACACTAAGAAATCGCAGACAGCAGTTGCCTTCCAGAGGGAGAATTAAGATGCTTGATCTATCTATTATGTTCCAGCAGGATAAAGGGTGTCATGGTGAGAAATGACAAGAACCAGCAGGCAGACAAGATAGTTGGTCCGCACGGCTCAGGAGCGTTGCAGAGGGCTGCCAGAGGGTGGGTGTTAGGAGGTGAGGCTAAACATGGCCGTAGCTAGGGGTATGGTGACTTCTTCATATAACATCCTGGCCCAACCCCGGCTGTGGGCTTCTTGCAGGTGTAGATGGGTGGCACCTTCCAGCCCATATCCCACAGGACCAGCTGTGGGAGCAGAAATGGTCCCTCTGTTCCCGCTAGGTCTTCAGACCTTGGGCATGGAGGCCAGGTTGTGTTATTGCTTCATGAATTCATAGTGCCAGGATGATCGTGCTCCAGCAATAATAAACTGCTGCAATAAAGGAGGGATAATTGCAATTAGAACTACTGTGCTGTAATTAGGATGTTTGATACAAAATGTCAGCAGAAGAGGCAGGGCTGACGGCATGGGTGGGCTCACTCTTGAAGCCACACATGACAGACGGGACTAGAAGGACTAGGAGGTTCCCCTCAGCATTCATCAGCCGTGGAGAGGATTTGGCAGGTTCTCCAAGAAGTGCCAATGACCAGTCTGCTGTAGATGTTGGAGAGGCCTGGCCCCTGTCACCCACTGGTGACTGTCTCCTCTCCCAACCCTTGCTGCTGGCCTCGGGGAGCAATGCTCCATCTCTTCGTCTGAGCCCAAAGACCAAACACCAGCCGCTCTGCCCGCAAGGGCTGTGAAGCAGCGGGTGGCCTGGGGTTTGCCAGCCCTGGTGCCCACGGGACCAGCCAGCAGCTTGGAAGAATCACAGAATCACAGACTGGTAGGGGTCGGAAGGGCCCTCTGGAGATCATCCGGTCCAACCCCCTGCCAGAGCAGGGTCACCCAGAGCAGGTGGCACAGGAACGCGTCCAGGGGGGTTTGGAATGTCTCCAGAGACGGAGACTCCCCCACCTCTCTGGGCAGCCTGTGCCAGGGCTCTGCCACCCTCTGCAGGGTGCCCCCGTGTTGCACCAGGTGGGAGAGCTGCGAGGAGTGGAATTTTGCAGCCAAAAATCATTTTCTAAGTAAGTGGGAAAAAAACTTCACCTTTTGACTTTTAGCTCTTCTAGGGAAACTCACCTGCCAAACTGAGCAGGTCAAAATCCTTTTTTTTTTTTTCCAAGTCAAAACGCTTTATCTCAATACTTTCCTCCGGGATGCCTCGGCGGCAGTGTCAGAGTTTTCCTTCCATTTTAGTCTAATTTTATGATACTTATAAAATTCTGTCAAGCTGGAATTGAAAGCTCTTGCTTGGGCCCAAATAAAATTGGTTTGACTTTCCAGGTGGCTTTAAAAAATGTGAATTTTAGTGCTGCTCAGGTCAAAATTATTTTTTCCCTGATTTCTGGCTGTGCACCTGCCCCCCTTGACCTCTCCCGCTGCAGGAAGAGCTGCTGGAGTGCCAGACATCCCTGGGGCGAGCCCCCGGGTTCCGAGCCAAAAGAGACCCCGTGTCCCGGTGTGCTGCACCAAACGCCAGCGTCCGTCTGCTTTGGCAGTGCATTTTGCCAGGGGAGGAGGGAAACCACTGGAGATGGATAACTCTGAGAGTCAGACTGAAGACGAAGGGTCTTTTGGTGACGGCTTTCTGCCGTGTCCCCAGCTCCGGGGGTTGTCCCTTGCATGTGGCCCTGCAGGTTCCCTTCTCGCCTGTCTCTTCTACCAGGGGAGCTGCTGAGCTCCCCATCCTGCGGCATTTGCCTTTACAGCAGTCTGTCCGTCCGTCCATCTGTGCAGATGACAGGGCTCATCGCCTTCCTCCCGTTTTACCGTCTCTCCTGTATTTCTGCAACGCTCCCCCTTCTGCCCTCCGCTCCACCTCCTCCGCTTCTGGCCGCCCCCCGACGCGTGAGTACACCCCCTAATTGCCTGGGACACATCCACTGACTCACAAACCCCGCAATATTCAACAGGAAGAACGGAGTAACTGGCGTGACCTGCCCGTTTCGCCTGTCTGGTGTCTCCTGGCCCATCTATCCTTTGTGTTTATCGGGCGCCTAAAATAAGAGTCATGTTAATATGTCTCTTCCTCCCAGGAGTGTCGGGAGGATTAATTAGTTAATGTTTGTACAGTGCTTTGAAGATAAGTGCCAAGCGGGATGATGATAGGAGTAGAAATGGATTCTTTCATCTTGACTCCTTCCTTTTTTCACGTGGGCTGATGCTAACAGCCGATGCGCTCTTCCTTCGCCAGGTCACCTGGTGGGGATAGTGTTAGCTCTCCTTGCAAACCGGGGTGAGGAGGCAGCGGGTGAGCAGAAATCACCAATGGGGAGTAAAAGAAAAAGCAGAGAGAAGGTGGCCAGCTGAAGAAAGAAGCAGGGTTCAGCTCTGGTAGGGTCTGAGCAGCCCTGGGAGGTTGCCACCGGCTTAGGCTAGCTCCCGGGGTATGGGCTGTGCCTGGGATCCCTCTGGCTTGGGTGGGAAGGGGGATTACAGCACCGACCCCTGATACAGAGCCCGGCTCACCGGCTGCCAGCACATTTGCTACCAACCGTCTACCCTTTGGATGCAGAAGAAGAGGCGAACCCTGCCTGGATGTCTCAGGCCAGAAGGGCATTTGACATTCCTCAGGCAGGCAAGGGGTCGATGTCTTACAGTAGATGGGCTGGTGCGGGGCCTCACGTGGCTTAAAATTCTCCCAAAACCAAGGGAACCTCCCAGTGTCATTCCCATCAGGGAACAGGCCGTTCTTGTCCCACCAGGAATGTCCCATCCAAGATGCCTCTCTGTCGTTGTGGGTCTTGCCGCCAGCCAGGATGGGTTTCTGCATCCCATTGTCCCCTCTCTACTGCTCAGTCTGGTCTCCTGACTCCTTTCCCTGGCTTTCCAGCTGAAACAGGTTGGTTTTGCTTTAAGCCCGCCTTTCTCATAAAACCCACATAGCAAAAGCGAGAACAAGGGGCTGAGCGGGAGACGCGACCCCTCACTTTCTGCCTGGCGCGGCGGGAGAGCTGGGCCAAGGTGTTTCTGCCAGGTGGGCCCTTCCCCAGAGGAGAGATGAGACATGCCCAAAATGTAAGACAATGCTGTTCTCTGAGCTCCCACTCCTAAGGGGGTGGTTTGGGTCTGATACGGTGGCAGGGAGGGCCGGAACAAGAGTGGAGGACACCGCTGGGATGGACATTTCCTGAGCGTACCAGGAGAGCGTGATGCTCATACTCCCTTCATGACTTGCTCCAGGGACTGCAGGCAGCGCACCTGGGGCACACTCCCACCCTCACACCTCCTTCCCCCCCCTCGGCTGCACCCAGAGCCTAAACCGCCCCGAGGACAGGACCCAAGCAAGAAGAGCACTCGATGTTCCGCACACTGGGGAGAGGGAGCCTCCGGAGTCAGCGCTGAGTGGCTGGGCTGGCCACGCCGCTGGCCCTGCCAGCCCAGGGCTGTGCTGGGCACCCAGCAGCCTCCCCAAACTGGGGTGGCTGGGACAGGACCTCCGTCACACTGGGGAAGGGGAGGCCCCAGGTACCAGCAGACGGCAGCACTTGGACCCCAGCGCCCACAGGCTGCAGCCCCGCTTCGCCGGCTGGTCTTCATCAGGCGGTGGGGCTTTGGCAGCTGGGCTTTGGTGGCTGCGTCTTGTTAAAACTGGACACGGTGGCCATTTCCCATGACAGCTCCAGGACACTTATTGTAAATTTTACCCAAATCTCTCTCTGGAATGGCCAACCCTCTTCACTTACCAAAACCACGCTTGCTTATGGAAAACTGAGCATGATTTTCTTGTGGGAAAAACGAGATTTTCTTGCGCAGAGTGGTAGCGCAGGGAAGTGTTTCGCCCACGGGGCCACCTTTCCTTCTTTATTCCAAACTGCGCAAAAAGGAAACAAACTAGAGTTGTTTCACCAAATTTCTTTCAGTCATCCGTGCCAACTGCCACCAAAAGCAGGCAGCTCTGGGGAAGACCACAGCAGATATCCCCATCCCGGAGCAATACGTGGGAAGATGAGGCAGAGCCTCCCTGCCTGAGCAGGACACATCCAGCATGTTGGGCAGTGGGAATGAAATTTCAGGCTAGAGAATTCCCACCAGCCGTGCCCCAGCCCCGGCTCCATCTCATTGTACATCAATAGTGGATGAGCTCCGGCTTTGTCTGGGCTGGGGAATACATGTTGTAGCTAGTGATGTTAATTAAGCGGTAACTAGACTGATGGAGATTTATTTTCAGGCTGCCTGCTAGAAGAAACTGGTTATATACATCTGGGAAATTGAAAATTGACCTCCTGCTCATTTCCTGTCTTCTCCAAAGCAACAGTTAATTATCGCGGTAGCCGGCAGAAGCCGTGGGGTAGGCTCCTCCAGGCAGCGCTCCCCGGGGGCCGCCCAGACGGGCCTGGCAGGAGGCATCTCTGGAGCCTGGTCCTCATCGTCCTCCATCCCAGATCCTCATCCAGGCCATCAGCCCTGAGGCTGGCTGGGGGTGGCCTGGCGTGGTCTCCCAGTGCCCCTTCCTTGCCTTCCTCCCACTCCCAGTCAGCGCAGCCCCGGGGAGAGGGAGGCTGCTCATGGGAGCAGAGATCTTTAGGCCTGGAAAAGGGGGGAATGTGGTCGGCCCGGGGGGCAGATAGGACAGATCAGGGCTCAGCTCAGCACTCAGGGCATGCGACACTACGTCCCTGGGAGCAGTTTCCACAGTGGGGACCGCAGGAGCTGGCTCTGGGTTCTAAAAGACCTTCTTCTGAAGGTCCAAAAGACTGGAGGTCTCTCCCTGTCTCCATGGCTGACCTTCCCTATCCCGTGCCTCAGTTTCCCCTGAGTGACAGTGATGACTTGAGTGAGGGTGATGGATTTTGCACTTAACAAGGTCCATCCTTTGGCCACAGAAGAGGCCAGCAGCACTCGCTCTAGAACCAGTGGCTCCAGTTGGTACGGGATGCTCTGGTTTTCCACACCTGTGCAACGTGAACTACTCCTTGACAGGTTTTCCTCCATCTGGCTTTGCAGACAGCCTTAGTCTCTATCCGGGCATTGCGCAGCGGGCTGGACCGTGGAGCCGCCGGACTCCTGAGACCTGCCTGCATGGAGCTCACCGGGCTCCACTGGGCCACGCTGGGGAACTCCCCCGTCTGCTGGGCTGGGGGGCTGCGAGTCCCTGGGGTGGGACCAGCCCCGCGCCCCACACCGCTCCCTCCTCGCAAGAAGGCAGATGATGCCAAAGGGGTCCGGGCTTGGGGAGAAGCAGCAGCTGCCTGGAAAAGCACCAAAGGGCTTTACAGCCTGTCTGGCGTAGCGCTGGGGCTACGGGCTCCATCTGCTCCCAGTCTCGGCCAGCAGCAGAGGGGAGGCCTGCATGGGGAGCGGGGAGAACAAGCGGCACTTCGCTTTTAGGTACTCTTAACCCTTGAGTTTCAGGCGACCTGCAAACAAAGCCCCCAGCCCCCACACAATCTCCTGGTTAGCGCCAAGAAACAGCACAGCAGTCGCCCATAATGCTTTTATAATCTGCTTTCTTTAAGATGACTGTTCCCACAAGAAAGGGAGGGGGAGGCATGATTAATTTTCATTAGCCTTGTAAATAATAAGCTTGTTTCCGCTAGTCTTGCCCTGTAATTAGGGCTCTGGTTCCAGGGCCCTGCAGAAGGAAGCTGAGATTTGCTGGTGACTCACGGGAAGACAGGCCAGCCTGGATATCCCAACCTGGGCCAGGAAAAGGAAAGCGGAGCCCCCTCGGAGCTTGCCCTCACTCCGGAGGGGAAGGAGGCAAGGGATAGTGGTCCTCCGAGGCGGGAGGGACAGGCCCACCTGAAGGAAGCGTAGGCTGAGGTTTGCACATCATTATTCAAACGAAAATGAAAGCGAAGCTTCTGCCAGCGCCTGCCCCAAGAGCTGGATGTTGAATATGGACGTGGGATGATCTCGGGAGGAGCTCAGTGCCTCGGAGACGGGGCGGGGAAGGAGCAACCTGGGTATTTGCGTTGAACCCGGGGCCGACCCGCGGCCGCCAGCGCCCAAGCACAGCCTGTGGCCACAGCGCCGTGGAAATACCCGCTCTCGAACCACAGAGCGAACAAACCTCTACAGCTGAGGGCACCGCGGTGTCTCCGCGGGAGGGAGCACACGACGGTGACGTGGGATCTTTCAGGTCGATACGCAGTTGGGGGGACTCAAAACCTCAGATGGACAAGAGGGGGAAGTTTTGGAGCCTCCATTTCTATTTTGGTGCCTGCCAAGCAAAAACATTTCAGGTTTTAACCTGAAAATGCTGTTTGGATATATTTTAAAGAAAGAATGTTATTTTATAACAAAATGATTGAACAGTTTGAAAAAAAACGAACCAACCCAAAAAAGGATTTTTATTATAGATGCCAAAAGAACCGTCATGCTGATCCCAAAACACTTATGCCAATTCCTCTGGAAAACCGAACAAAAATTTAATCGCAGGAAAGCCTGAAAGAAACAATCCTTTCGTAAATTTATCCAGAAACCGAAAAACTTCTGGGCACGCAGCTCCCCTGCCCTGGTCTCTGGGAGCTGTGCCGTCTGTGGCGTGACCTTCCTTTCTCAAAGCTCCCGTGGACGAGGTGGCACTCAGCAGAGAAAGGAAGGACCTGTCGCACATGGTCCTCCAGAGAGGCTGCATGCGAGGCAGACCTCCAACCCAGCTGATGAAGACCAGGGCTGGAGCCTCCTCCCTGGCGCACGTCTGTGGAGCCCATGGCACAGGGCTTTGCGCGGAGAAGTGCCGGGTTGTCCCTCATCAACCCCGCTTGTGCGGTTTCATGCCAGAGCCGCGGAGAAACAGCCTCCTCCAGAGCGGTTTTCTCCTCTGCTGGCTGCTGCCCTGTCCCTGAGCTGCCTGATCCGTGCCCCTACCCCAGGCACCCCGGGGCACGGCAAAGGAGCGTGGCCTGGCACGCAGTGTCCTTCATCGCTATGTCCCCAACTCAGCACCTTCTTTTTGACAGGATGAGGCTTGGCCCTACCTTGCCACACGCCCTTGTGCCAACCAGTGGCGCCACGCTGACCACAAACTCCTCTGTTCTCCCCTCCCCCGGGGAACACGTATTTCATCGCCACTCCAATTGTATTTTTCCGTAGCTTTACCTAGGTTGCGTTACACCCTCCCTTGCTGTAGGCTGGATCCTACACCTCTGTGTGCCCCAAAACGCCTGCTCGCCGGGACGTGTTGGGACACAGGGTTTTTGGCTTAGCCTGAGGTGGAGGTGGCAAGCGAATGTCTCTCTTGCGGTATTTGGCAGCGCATGATTCATTCCTTTCAGCCAACGTACTGATATTGCTTGGGACCAGACGTCGTGCCTGAGCATCATGTTCCCCAGCTCCATAGCTCCCCCAGGGGCAGGGGTTGCGGGATATTAGGCCAGAGCAGAGGTGACACAGCCACCTTGATAGAACTTGTGCAGGGAACTGTAGTTGGAGAATTTAGTGACTTCTAGGAGGGAGCCGGCTGTTTTATTGCAGGGGGCTCATGGACGATCCCTTCCCACTGTGCAGCAGCACCAGAGAGCGTGTAGGTGGCGGGGGGGGTAGCAGTGCTAGAGGCAGGAGTGCTGTCAGCTGGTGCCGGCCCGCGCTGCGGGGTGGTGCTGGGCCCATCTCGCCCAGGGCAGCTGCACAGTGTCGGGAGGCTCATGGCCGAGCAGCGGCGCTTTGTCCTGGCTCAAAAAATTCACATTGGAAGAAATAAAGAGGGACTCGTGGGGCTGAGATCTGGGAAACGGAGCATGCACCAAAGCAGGGAACTGCTGCTTCGGTTACTTTTCTCCCTAATGACAGGACAAAGCGTCACTGAAAGTAATCAAGGCAGGATCATTTTTCCACAAGCAAAACTCACTTGTGGAACTCACTGCCAGGAGACATCAGAAGCACAAAGCTAAGGAATTTTCAAAAGAGAAAAAAAGAGCCGAAAGGGATGTGGGTAAGGACAATGTCTCTGCCTACAAGAGGGGAAAGCCAGTCTTTGGGTCCTCTAGAAAATGCAATGCCCAGGATACCACCGGCACGGGGCACCTCCAGGAACGCCTCCATCCCGGCAGGACGCACATAATCCCTCCTTGGGCTTTCAAGGTTCTCCCTTACCTGTGCACGCTGCTCAGCGCAGTGGGGAGGTCGTGCTGCCCGGCTCAGGCAGCCTGGGAGGTGAACTGCAAAGCCAGGTGGGAGCCACCAACGAAGGGCACATCATCTTCTCCGGTTTCAACGTGCGAGAAGATGCACAGCTTCAGCAAGACCGTTGTGGCTAAACACTACTGGAGTCAGGCAAATAGTCATCCTGGCTCGGGGTGACCACCTATTTTACAGCCACCCAACGGTCTGAGAGCAGCCAGTGGCTCCTCTGCTGGGTGCTCATCCCTGGTGTGGGCAGGACCTAGGCCACGCTCTGCACATGAGCCCATGGGAAGAACCTCCTGCCGAAGAGCTAAGACACAGCCCCTTCTGGGAACAGTGTTTTCCCAACCAAGCAGATGCAGCAAAACCCCTTCTTGAAAGAGCTGTTTGCTAAGGAAAAAACAATTGGCACACTAATTAGAAGCGACTGATTAAAGGACTGAAAGGGGATTACTCATCTTGTTAAAGGCAGGCACCTGCAGAGCTCTTCTTGCTATGGGAGCGACAGCATCCTCCATACCGCAGAGAGGACACCGCTGCTCAGCCCTGACCAGCGTAGCGTGTCCTCTCGCCCAGCGCAGACCTGCAGCCGCCAGCCCAGCGCATCCCGAGGAGCTGCAGCAAATGGATGCAGGGCCGGCGGGTGGCTGTCGGGATGACAGCAGCGCGGCGCAGCGCCGCGGAACAGCCAGGCTGGGCAAACACAGCACCACCCGCTCCCAGCCACGCGACCCGAACCCCACCACAGGCAGGGGGTGTCTGCCCGCACACAGCCCCCTCGCTTTCTGGGCTGGCTCTTCTCTTCTAGCACCAGCACGGTCTGCCCTTACGTGGGTTCGCCACAGACGGCTTCTCCACGTGCTTCATCTTTTCCATCCCTTGCAAAGATGCAGCCACGTCAGAGCAGGGCTCAGGTGAGAAGCACGGAGCAGAGACCTGCCCCAGGAAGGTCCAAGTGTTTCCGCCTCAGTGGCGCCCAGTTAGGCGATGCAGATTATCCCAGATGTCGTGCCAGGAGCTTTGCTGGAGCGCTCAGTAGCAGAGCAGGTGAAGGGACAAGGCTAAGGGCTTCTCAGCGGGAGCTATGCAAGCACGGGGCTTTGTGACACGCGTGGTTGTGTGGCAGACCCGGTTTAGAGATTTTTTGCTGAGATTTTGAGTGTCCACATCGGGTTTTGTCCAGCCCCAAAGGGAGGTGCTGCTCTTTGTCTCTTGTTAGCCTGAGCAGACAAGCAGTGTCAGGGAGCGAGAGAAAGAAGCAGTCAAGGACAGGTCGTTCAGATCTCCTCTGCCACAGGAGGGTAGGTCTTCCTCCTTGTGGGGCTCAGTCAGCGTGGTCAGGACACGGGCACTTTGCAGCAGGAAACCCCCAGGAACCAACCAGGAACCGGCTTCTCAGTTCCCTGGGTGAGAACAGCGAGAACAGACCCTGCAGAGCCGCAGGCTGGGAACAGGCTGGGCAGCAGACGAGGTGGCCCCAAGCCAGCTCCTCTGGCCTTCTCTTTACTCTGTAGCCACACTTCAGCTCTGGCTGGCTGTCCCACCTGCGCAATCAAACCCTGTGTCCTCTGGCTTTGCACGATCGGCCGAAGGTTAAAATAAAAGCCAGCAGAGACAGCGAGCATGTGCCAATCCATGGCTGAATTGCAACCATAGGCACCGGGGAATCTGCTCTTCCTTGGCTTTGGGTCAATGTGCCTCCGTCCTTTTCCACAGTCACGCGTAACCTTCTTGGAAAACCTCTTCCAGGTGCACAGCCGTCACTGCAGCCCACGTCCTGCTTAAGCTTGGGCTGTAGCCAACAAATCTGCGGCGCCCTAAGCCTGCCCTGCAGCCCCCAGAGGGGTTTCACCTCATCCTTCCCTCCCCTGGCTCAAGCCTGGCCCTGCTGCGCTGGTGAGTGCAGATCCCCTTCTCAGCCTGGTCCATCAGCAAGAGGCTGGAGGTGTTTTCCATATGTGCCTGGTGTTACTGCTGGCAGTGTTCACACCTTCCCTCGAGGACGGCCAGGTGGTAGTTTGGGTGGAACATGGAGTTTCTTGGAACAGGTGATGTCCAGGTGCCAGATGCCAGAGCATCACCAGTAATGTTCTCCCATAGGGCCAGACACTCTCCCCTGGCCTCAGCTCAGGCTTTAGGGGAGGAAAAAACCTGCAGGAGGGGTGGAAACTATCATGGGAAAGCATTCAGCACACGAGAAAGGCTGAGAGCTGGCATGGAGGTGCTGTCTGTAGGGTGAACAGGTCAGCAGGGGTCACCTGGGGCAGTGGCCCATCTGTGGCCCATGCCAGGTTCCTAGGAGAGAGCCAGCCACCTGGGCAAGGGCAGCTCCCTGAGCCAAGCTGTACCTGCACCCGTGCACTTCCCAGCCCTTCACAGGCTTTCTCCTGGGCCGCTGGCTGCATCTCAAAGGCATCTCGATCTCTACAACATCTGTCTCCTGGAAGAGGTAAAGCATGAAATCGAGGACCCTGAACATGTGCGAGTGTCCCATTTCTCTCAGTGTCCCAAATCAGAAGTACGGTCACTTCTAGAAAGGCAATAGCAACTGAGGAAGAAATCCCAAGTTTGTTTACCCTTCGGGTCTCAGAACTGCATTTGAACTAAACATCTTGGGAAGAACCTCCCAGGTGACTTGAACTTTTGCCCATGATGGAGAATGTATTGCTACGCTCAACGGAGTGTAGTCCTTTTAATGGCTGATTGCTCTTGTTTGTTAAAGATAAAACCTTTCTTTGGCTGTGGTCCGGACTGACCCATCTTCAGGTGCCTGCCCCTGGGCGCGCGTGGGGTGCTGGCTGCCGCGCTGCAGAGCCCTCTGTCGTCAGCCTGCTAAGCACTGGTGGTCTGCAGTTGTGTTCCTGGTGTCTCCCGGTGTGAGCCACATCATGCAGTCCTTGTGGCTCTTCTATAAACCACCTCCAGTTTATCAACGTCCTCCCAGATATTGAGCTGCCAGAAAAGGACCCTCTTTTCTAGTAAGATACTGTCTGTGCCACGCACAGGCCCTGCTTCTGCTGCAATGTCCTACACTGATTGAAGCAGTCTCATTCTCACCGTGATTTTGGACAGAGGTCTTACGTCCAGCTGTTTAGCCACCATGTCTCTCGAGTCCGTCTTGGAGTCATACTAGGATACAGTTCTCAGTACAACTCTCCAGTTAAGTTCCTCACAACAAGGCAACCCCATTTCCATGCATGACACAAAGATGCAGGTCAAGGCCGTCAGGCTCAGCAGGGTGAGCTGGTGTGTTGTGGAAGGCCCCATACCTTCTCCATCTTCTGCTTCATCTTCTAGGACACAGATCCATAAGCTTTACAGGTAGATATGACTCAAAAAGCTGACCTTGCCTGCCATGACATTCAATGTCCCTCTTTGTGCCCTCATTCCTCCCTGAAGGTGTTGATTTTAACATTTGCTGATTTTAACACTCCAATTATGTGACTCTCCAAGCCAGACCTTGGGAGCACAACTAGGTCGAATCTGTGTCCATACGTGAGCAGAGTGCATTATCCAGGCTCCCTGGCATCGGTGTGAAGGCAATTAAAGAATTTCTTCTCTTCAAGTCCCTTGCTGTCTGGACCAATTTTATTCTCAACATCACGATGTCACACTAATGAAGTCTCCTCAGTCCCTCCTACTTGCCCTTCTTCTTCATTGTTTCATATCCTCCTGGGTCTGTCCCACACCCTCCGTGCTCCCCATGCCCGCAGAGGAAGGTCTTCCATCGGGAACAGCATCTGATGGACCACTGCACCGCACTGGACCCTGCCAGCTCACACCCCCACGCTGACAGCTGGGCACTGCCACAGGAACCTTCTTCTGCCCCAGCAGACCCTCCAGCATGCCCTGCCCCACCACCGCCCTCTGCATGCCCAGGACCCCTTGCCTGTGAGGTGCATCGTTAGTGCAGATTAGCGAATCCCTCCGCAGCAATTACAGGCTACCCAGCCTGTGGACACCCAGCGTATCTGGGCCCCGGGGAGGGACCGTGTCACCCACCGGCCAGTGACATCCCTCAGTAAGAGGGATCTTCCCTGCTGGGTGTGATTATCTCACTGCGTGGACCGGAGAGGCTCCGTTCTGCTCCACCCAGCTCCATCTCCCATTTCTCCACCGGGAACCTCAGAGCTGTTTTCTGCTGTTCCTGTGCTAAGAATTGGTAGCCTCCATCTGCAGGGAATTGTGTCCTGTCCTCTTCTCTCTGGTGCTGCTGGCCTGCCCAAGCTTCAGCCTTCAGTCAGGCAGAGCAGACCCTAGGTGTCTGTGTGTTTATTCAGTAAAATAATGAACCAAATTTTAATATAAGGTCTTACCGGAAGGGAGGGTGGTATTTCTTACAGATGAAACAGATTTCAGTCACTCAGACTCATTCTCTCTGAAGTCTTTCTCCTTCGTGTACCCACAAGCTCCAAGGCTTATGGCCGGGAGGCCTTGCCAGGCTTAGCTGTGTACAAAATTAAAGAAGAGGAGCGCTGCTGTCGGCTCCCCACTAGGTCTCTGAGGTTCCTCTTGATTGACAATGATATGGGGTTTGGGTCAGTCTTTTACACCCTCTAGGAGCGCAAGGTCACAACGGGTGGGTCTTTCGCTTCGGCTTCTTGCTGACTTCAACTTCCATAAATCTTCGGCAAGATTATCGTGCATTGTTCTTGTGTTCAGGGTGCCTTCCTGTTGGGAGAGCAGGAAGGGGAACAGCACAGGCAAGAGGCTGTAACCTCGATTCCCTCCTCCCATGACCTAAACAGAACTCTTCTGCTGACAAGTCGTCCCTGCGGGACTTTGCGGGGTGCCAGCCTTCTGGGCTCGGAGAGAGGAACACGTTCCTCACGGTTCAGCAGGACTTTGCCACTCTTCCCACCTTTGCTCGATCCGTTTCCTCTGGTGCTTTCACAGCCATATTTTCCCATTCGTACCTCCTTCAGGAGAATCTTAATACTGGCTACAAATCGCTTCGCTTATGAACAGCCATATCTCATCTGCGCTCTCCGCTCTCTCTGCAGTGTGCTTTATTCCCTTCTTGAATGTGAGGCAGTGATAGCTCTCAAATCAGGCCCCGAGCATCCTTCACACGAAATTTAATTCTTTCGGGGAGGCCCAAAGGAGCTAAGTGTATTTGTTTTACCCAGAGAAATGGTTAGGAGATTAGAGGTACAAGAACACACGTATGTTTATTTTCATTATTTCTGTTGCTGGATTTGCACAGAACGATGCGATGGCCTATTTCATAAAGGAGAGCAGGCCAGAGGGTTGTGATGACTCTATCTGAACTCACACTCTGTAAATCTATGTATTAGAAGGCACTCGAGTTAGGGATGATAGCAGGAGGAAGGGAATATTGCATTCAGTAGTGCTTGCCGTCACTGGCAGCCTGCGTGCCTGGCTGTGCTCTTCACCCATTTCTCACCGCCCTTGTGCCGGCCCTGCTCATCCCCTGCATCCCTGTCCACGCTCCTGCTGTGCTTGCAGGATCTTCACTGGGGCTCACGGCCTTTCTGCCCTACCAGAGCTCTGGAGCCGGCATGGGGCTGGCTGCGAAATAGAGAAGCCCAGGCAGATGACCGTGCTGGTTCCCCGACACAAGGACTTCGTTTCTTTTCAGGTGTAACAAGAAGCAGACACGGGCAGTTTGCTGAGGCTCTTTCAAGTTTGGAAGACAAGCAGAAAGTCCCTGCAGCGGGAGGTGAGGGATCGGCCAGGGAGGGACCTCCCTTTCTCACACAGACCCAGCCCAAAATGCTGCTTTTTGAGCCTGTAATGTTTCACGGTATTTTCACTAAAATTAAGTCCCGGCATCATCTGCGCCTTTCCAGGAACACCCACCACGAGTGCTCTGCTTGCCTTGCTCTGCTCAGGTTATGGCCACACCAGTGTGGCCCCAGAGGTGGCCGGGTGGAAGGGAAAGACCATCCTGAGCTTCGCATCGTGCTGCCATGTGAGCAGGCTGGGCTTTCCACTGCTCAGTCGTGACTGAAACCCCCGCTGACTTTGTCTGGAGGCTCCAGCAGGCAACAGGATCCCTTACTCAGAGTTGCCTCTTTCCATCACTTAGCTGCAGTCATCTCTAAGGGGTCATGAATGCCAGATCAGTCTCTTCAAGGCCTTCTCCAGCCACACTTCAAGTCCAATGGAACCGCATGGGCTACAGAAGGCAGGCTGTGCCCCTCCTCTCCTAGACCAAGGCTCAGATGAACAATAATCATGAGCTGATTCCCCAATGAAGTGTGGCTGCAGAGCATCTGAGGCCCTAGTTCACCAAAAGCATCTTGAATCATGTGGGGAAGTGACATCAGCTCATCAGCAGGACAGCCCTCAGCAAATAACAGCACGGCAGCACACAGACCACCCTGGAAGGACCCTTGGCTTCTTCCTCTGCCATCCTGTGTCTTCATCGCTTGGAAGCTGAGAGACCCCAGCTCCCCACCATTCCCCTTGGTCTGCAATCCACTTGCCTGAGGTTCCGCCACCTCTCGTGGCAGTGTGTGTCCTTCCTCACATCGCCTTCAGTCCCAGCCCCTCCACGCAGCAGCCATGACGTGAGCAAGCTGCTCCTGAGAATGGGAGAAAGAGGGGAATGACGGAGGTGGATCACTGGTAGTTAACGTAACGTAATTGTGCTGGTGGCACAATTGTTCATTTGCATTTCCTTAGGGCGTTGATGCTGATATTAATTAAAGGTAATTATAGCACTGCTTTCTCAGTGCAACAGTAGCATGCAAAGACAAAAACAGTATTACAGACAGAAAGGTTTGCTCCTCCAGAGCTTCAATAGCATCTTTTACTTTGAGAAATCTGCTGGGTGAGTGGACGCCTGGAGCCCAGGCGCTGCGCCTCCCACCCATCAGAGTCACCGTGCCAAGGGGTCCCAGGATCGACACCATTCCTAGAGGTACTCCAGGATACGCTGAAGGTGCTGGTGACGGTCACGGACATGATGGGTGGTGGCAGTACTGAAGAGATACTTCCAGTGCAAGTAGCTACTGGTGGTGATATGGGATGCTGGGCACTAGTGTTGAATACTTGTGCACACAGGAGGGATGCTGAGAGCATTGCTAGCAGAGGCCGGTGCCTCTCGTGATGGACATTCGTGGCACGTAGTGTTACCCTTCATGACAGTACTGGTGGCATTAGAGCAGGAGAGCCATAGCTTTGCTGCTGGCAGGTGGATGCTGATGCTTGGAGGGCTGCAGGTAGCACTAGCCAAGGATAGTGGCTGTGCTAATGGCTATTGCAGGCTCTGCACATCTGAATTACTGGCTGGAACCTAACTCAAGTCACTAGTAGCTGGAATTCACTTTTCACACGAGGACAGCTGTGAAAGGGCTGGGTGGTGTCAATGCAATTATCATTGCATGGCTACCCGCAGCGCCCAGGCTCATCATACCGAGTCTTATCCCATTCACACAGCGCTATATTTGGTGCTGGGAGCAGTTGCCTTTTGGCAGCAATCTACAACCTCACTGATATCTCTGAGTTCAGGAATGTTTGAGCCTGGGATGTGGAATTGTCCCTTGTCTTCGAGAGCTGATGCCTCCAAAGCAGAGGCTTCCTCGGTTAGGTGGAAGTATGTTTACTGTACCTTCTGGATAGAGCATCTGTCTCTGGTTTTCACAGCTGAGTACCGATCAGCAGCAAGAAACTCAAAAAACGAGTGTTTTAGTGTGGGAGGCAGGTGAGCTCTGGGGACAGATGTGACTGCCCTGTCTGAACAAGGGATGTCTCCTGCTTGGCTTTCTCAGGGCGTGTGCCTTTCCTTTAACCATTTCCTCTGCGTTGCTGTTCAAGTGGTACAGAGCCAGTGGGAAGGTGAAGAGGTTTGGTACCGGCTTTAGGAGGGCAGTCCTCTGATCTTTCCACGCTTTCCATTTGTCTGTCTGTTGGGATATCCACCGTGAGAGTCTCTGAATGCCTCTTGAACACCAAGTCCTTTTATTCTGTACCTGCGCTGTATCTGTCCATCTATCCAGTCTTTGCTCCCTTGGGACAGATTGTAAGGAGGGCTGTTGAGCACGTTTGGAAGGGACTCTGTCATAACCCAGGCATACGTTGCACTTGGCGTGTTTGTAAAGACCCCCTGGGCACGAGTTAACCTGGGGAGAAGGCCCCTCTTGCGGGGCGGTTGGCAGGGTGAGAGCAGGATCTCCTGGGCACTGCAGTGCCCATCTCTCCTCTCTGGGGACAAAGAGCTCCTGTCTTGTCACTGGAACTAACGGCACCGGTTTGGTCGTCTTCTGATTCACCAGAGAGGGAGTCAAACCCACCACTCAGATCCAACTTTCCTAGAAAAATTGCCAAGGTTTGTATCCTTGTCCCAGCCTTCCGTATGTCCTCCCAGTCAAGAAACTGGGGTTCGCCTATTTTAAAACCCCCTTGAACTCCGGCAGGCCTTCTCAAGTCCCACGTGGCCTCCCCTGTTCAATTAGGAATGAAAAAAAAACACCATCCTAGGAAGGCTGACTCCTCAATTTGAGTTACCGTGCCATTCCCATGGCTTCTCAGCAGCAAAAGGCTGAATTCCCCAGGTTGTCCCAGCACCGTGCCTGCATCTTCTCAGTGCAGAATTGATGTAAACCCCAAGTAATATTTAATTGCACTGATAAAATAATTCAGGCTGTGTTCTCTGATGTGACGCGTAGGTTTTTGAGGGCATTAAGAAACGTGGCGGGGGGTGGGGGGGGCTTTCCCTGTATTTATTTACTTTAGTTTTCATACGGGGAGCGTTTTTTGCAGTTGTTTGCAGTGTAGCTGGTGGTGAATGACGATGAAGAAAGAAGTACAACGCTTTAGCTGCAATACAGTAGCACCTAGTGACCAGAGGGAAGAGATTTACAGTGTAAGCTGCTCAAACAAGAGTTTAAGGAGCAGCATTGGGAGGTGAAAGCAAGACGCAGATTTTGGCAGGGGTATAGCTAGGACACACCAAAGGTAACTGGCTGCCATCTGCCACCCCAGTCAGGGGGGTTACCCCCAGCATTGTCCTTCCTGCCTTACCAGGCTCTGTTCTCCCGTGGCAAAGATGAGGCACGGAGGGTGACAGAATCACCCCTCCTCAGGGCAGCAAGCTCCTGGCATGGCCAAAAAACCGAAGATACAGCCACAGGCAGCAAGGGGCTTCCTTGAGGGATTATTTCATGGCAATGAAACAAGGGAAGGAAAGTCAAAGAGCCCTTTCCCACGAAGGGCCTTGTCCCAGCCCTCTGCCCCCAAGCAAGGAGCCCAGGCATTTTGCATGTTCTCCTCCCCACGTAGCTGATTTCCAGTCCATCCTTCCAGTCCACATGTAACGCAGAGGGACGTGGGACCCACTTCTGCATCTTCCCCCCCTCCCACGGATATCGCCTCTGCTTCTTGACATAGGATGCTTTCTCACATTTGCCCTGTGCCTTTGCTAGGACTTGATGAAGAAAACCCAGCTGTCAAATCAGAGTTGTTGTGCCTTTACGGCACCAGGGTTACGGCCTGGGCCATTTGTCAGGAAGACACCACTCCGTTCTTTGTGACCTGAGGACATTTTCTCTTTTCTCTCTGCCTGGCAGGTCTTCATGAGGGACAGCTCTGGAGCCCAGAAGGACACAAGGTGCACAGGATGCTGAATCTGGCCTAGTCCCCAAGCCCAGCAAGCTGTGAGAGGTACAGTATAGCCCAGGGACGACCTTGGGACTCTTCAGAAACGGCCCTGGGGGGAACGGGATGGACAGAGACGGCGGTGGGCTCGTGGCATGAGGGGCAGGAGGGAGAAGGAGGCGGGGAAGGGGAGCTGGAGAGGGTGTTTCAATGACAGCCCTCCATCTAGTAGTGAACCCCGCAACACGCCCATCACTAAAATAAAGTTATGAAATCTAATACCGATTGCTATAGTAACGTCACGCCTCCGCGCTGACCTAGTTTAAGACAAAGGAAGTGTTCCCGCAGCTTTGAGCACACAGGAGGCTGCAGACGCGTCTCAGTCTGTTCTCCGGAAAGAATGGCAGAGGGAGCTGCTGGCTTTTCCTCACCTGCTTCCCCTTGCCCCAAGACCCTCAGGCAACGTGAGCTGCCGTATCTCAGGCACTGAACAAATCCACTGCCAGAGAGCATCTCCATCCTGCATCCCAAACGCGGGCAGGGCCCCACCTGGCTTCATCTGGACCCTTCTAGCTTCATCTGGACATTTAGGCAAGAGGAACACCTGCCCTGGAGCAAAGCAACATCCTTGCAAAGCTGCAGAGACCTGATGGTGCAGCAATAGCCATTGCCATTCGGATCACTACTGTGCCACCAACACCTAGGGCAAGGAGCCTGTCCCTACCCTCCCGGCTATCCCCACCTCCTCCTCATCTGCTTAGTCCTCTGTGCGCCCAGTCCTGGGGCTGCCGCTCGCTCTGGCAGGCCAGTCGAAGAGCCGGTTGGTGGCTTGGGGCAGGGTGGTAGCACAGAAGGCCAAGCAGAGTGGCCTGCCTTCTTCTGTGTCACAAGTTTTCAGCGCAAGCGCAGACAACCTCCATCCCTGGGAGGCACAGCATAAGCAAGGTTGAGGGCAGCAATGTTAAGGGCTTTCCACCCTCTGCTTGCTCCATGGAGGGCTCTGCAAACACACACACACCTCCCTCCAGGCCTCTTGAACGGCACTGACCAGAACAAATCAGTTTTGGTCCCAAATGGTCTCATTAGCTGCTCTTCCAAACAAAAGCTGGAACATGCACCACGTTGTCACCAGCATGTGCCCCGAGTATGAGAGCAGAGACTGCAGGTAGGTTTCAAAAGACGGTGACCCTTGCTCACTGCCCTGGTCCTTTCACTACATCTCATCAGCTCTCCTGCTTTCTTCCTGCAAACTCTCCCTTTCTTACCTTTCCTGCATTTGTCTCATTTGACCTACTTAATGCTTTGCATTTCCTTCTTCAGAGCAGATCCCATGTTCTGGAGGACTTTGAGAAACTTCTATTTAGGGACAAATAGGTTGTAAAGTTTCCAGGGTTTTGTTCCCTTGAGAGCTGATTATATTACCAGTGACATTTGCATGAAAATAAGTTCTCTGTCTCAAGAGTTCATCTGCTCCTCTGGCTTAGTCAACACCTGAAGTCAAAAATCTTTGTCATGTTGCAGCCATTGATTTTCTCAGCGTTTGGTTGTGTTGATACAAAAAAAAAAAAAAGAAAGAAAGAAAAAACAAACACAAACAGTAAGTAATATCTAGAACGTATAAGGAAGAAAATTATTCTTTGTCTGTTTTGGGCTGGCTCCGGTCAGACCCCCTCCCTCCTCATCACCCCGGCGGGCAGGAGACCACCGGCATGCACCGAGGCTCCCAGGGCTGCTACCATGAGGCCGCAGGACCTGTATGCAGATTCCTCATTAAAAAGGCACAAGTCGCTTATTCAGAGATGAAGTGAGATGTGGGGAGATCCTCCCACCGTTGACATGAGACTCAGTAGCGCCGCGAAATCAGTGCTGCGCACTTTCTTGGGCTCATACACCAACGTAGCCTACGCTGGGATTGGCTTCATCCAGCGTTAGCTGCCTGGAAGAGGGATTGGTAGGTGAGCTGGGGAGACCCTTGGGACACCTTCAGGCAAGGGGCAGCCTGGCCCTCGTAAAGCAATTCACCCGTCTCCTAGGGAGGTGGCCCAGGCAGATGAGCCGCATTGCTGGAAGCCTCTGTCTCCTCCCCGTCGCTGTACGGAGAGTGAGGGGCAAAGGGCGGGGGTGCTTCGGTTCTCCTGGTGATGCCGTCACACGTCTCAGAGGGAAAGTCCAGGTGACCTTAGCCCCACGGGTGCTCCTCGGGAGACCTGGCTTAAGCTCTTCTCAGCAGCCCGGGGCGGGCAGCGTTGCCCGCTGCTCGGACCTCGGTACCCGCTCTGCCCCTGGGACGAAGCTTCCCCCGGCAGCGGTGGGAAACTTCCCGGGGAGAAGCGAGCGGCAGGAGGAGGCTGGAGGAAGGTCTGTTGTATAATGAATTGTGCTAAGCAGAAGCCGGCTATTTTTATCCCCCGCGATTAGATTCTGAACTCTTTGAATCATCATTAATGCAACGCCCTGGAAGCCAGCGGCCCCCCTCGCTGAATGCCACATGAAGTGTTCCTGCTAATTCAGGGAACATTTGAATTCATGCGTGTAGGCAGACCGACGTCACCTACACCACAGTATACAATTTTTTAAGCTTCTTGCGGCAGGGCGAGGAGAGTCATTTTTCTTCTGCAGGTTGCGAATCATTTATTCCTTATCTAGCCAGTTATTAGCATGCTGCTAGGTTTCTATATATAAAAGCCACCCATGTGTTTGCAGCCAGCTTGGATGGCTGGGCTGAGGTTTACGTGGGAGATTATGGTACGTGGAGCCCTGGAAGAGCTGATCAGCCGAGGGCAGGCCTGACTCCCGAGGGTGCCTGCAGCCCTGCCGGGACAGGGGTTTCTTCCTTCTGGAGGACTTGCCCCCTAAGCAATCCCATTTACAGGCTGCCGCTTCTCCTGGTGCTTCTACCTGCCTCTCCTGAGCAGCACCTGAATGGCCTCCTGGCCCTTCCTGGCTGGCCCTGCCTCAGTAGTACACATCCCCCCCCAGCCAGATCTGTTCAGGTGAGCCCTGATTCGAAGGTTATGATCTCAAGAGATGCCTTCCAACCAAAACAAATGGTTGTTATACAAACGCCACCTTCTTGAAGCGTGCCAAGAGGCTCTCCAGCTTCTTGCCGGCACCACTAGGACCAAGGTCTGGCTGTGTGTCTGGTGCCTGGTGTTTTGCACAGGTGTGGTTGACTTTGTGGTGCGTTATGTTCTTTAGATGGGACACGGCAGAGGTTAGGATGAGAGAGACGAGCTCTCCCGGGGAGGTGGTAGGTTCCTCCCTCCATTCGCAAGGACGAAGGGCCCTGGGCTGGCATGCAGCGTGGGGGCAGCAGCTTTGGTTTTTCCACAGGGAACAAACTCAGAAGGTGTTGGAAAACTCTGCTGGTGGGAATAGCAGGAAATGTACGGCTAAGCTGTGAGGGGGAGGCAGAGAAGAGAGGAAAGCAAGGGAAAGGGGGAGTGGTGCTTTTGGCTGTGATTTTGGGGAGAAAGAAGAGCCCTTCAAGTGCCCGTTTCTGGATGAAGGCACCGCTCAGTCAGGACAGCTGTGGCTGCGCTTGCAGAGGAGGGCGGCCAGGGAGAGGACACGGACTTGTTGCGTGGAAGGTGTGTGCCAAGGGCACGGTAAAAGGGAGGGAGGCAGCACAGAGCCTGCGCCCGCGGGAGGTGAAACGCAGCCACCAGGCCAGCGCTTGCAGCTCCCCGGTTTCTCCAGGAGCAGAAGCTCTTGGAGGCTTGATGAGAAGGAGCGAGCCCTGCCCGGTGACCCCGGCACTGACCGCCTCTGCGACGCGTCGGACTTGTCAACACCAGCTAATTGCAAAGTGAAACCCTGGAAATGGGCTGAGGCAGAAGGCGGCGAGGCGAGGCCGGCAGGGTACGGTACCGCATCTCCTCCTCCTGTCCCCTCCTCGCAGGGAGAGGGCAGAGGGTTTGCCCTGTCTGCTCCATGCCCTCAGTATAAGCTGTTTTAAGGTGGGTTTGCAGAACTTAAGTGGGGAATTTGGCCGGCAGGAACCCAGAGACATGAGAAAAAGAGCAGTTTCTCCTGGAAATCCACCTCCGCCCCAAAAGTTAAAAAGGAGGCATGGTGGGCAGTGGCAGCTGGTTTGCCCAAGTCCCTGGTGGTGCAGGGCCCCAGCACAGAAGCTGGTCCAAACCAGCGGTCCCTAACATGGTTAGCTTGCAGGAGGTGCTCTGCTCTCTGACAAGAACCGGGGCCTCCCAGGCTTCGTTGGTTTTTGTCCTGGCCTTGAGCCTATTCAGAACAGGAAGGAGCAGCTCTTGTGGAGCAGTGGTCCTCCGGCTGCTGCCCTCACCACATCACAGTGACAGGGGAGGAATTACTGTGGGGAGATGGGGGTGGACCCATGGCCAGCGTCTCCTGGGCAGCCATCCTCTCAAGGACATGATGCATAGCCTGGTGGAGCACCTCCAAGGGGACATGGAGCTAGTCTTCAACGGTGGAAAGGAGGAAGGACATCCATTCTCCGTGTGCAGGGTGGACAGGACAAGACATCATCAGAGAGATCCCGGATGGACAGAACAGAATCACAGAATCACAGAATGGCAGGGTTGGAAGGGACCTCTGGAGATCACCTAGTCCGACCCCCTGCCAGAGCAGGGTCACCCAGAGCAGGTGGCTCAGGAACGCGTCCAGGCAGGTTTGGGATGTCTCCAGAGACGGAGACTCCCCCACCTCTCTGGGCAGCCTGTGCCAGGGCTCTGCCACCCTCAAAGTCAAGAAGTTCCTCCTCATGTTTAGGTGGAACTTCCCATGGCCAAGTTTGTGCCTGTTACCTCTGGTCCTGTCACTGGGCACCACTGAGAAGAGCCTGGCCCCATCCTCCTGACACCCACCTTCAGAGCTTTATAGGATTGCAAAGGCAGACAGATATATCCAGGAGAGCTCATTGGACTTCTGCCCTGGTGCTGCCCTGGGTGACATTTTGACAGACTTCTCACCCACACTTTCTGCCAGGAGTTACAAACCACAATTTCAAGGACTCACCAAACTGCCTGGCTGGGCAACTGGATGGATGGACAGCCATAAGCTGGGCAGGCACGTGAGCGTGAGGACAGGGCAGATAGCTCGGAAATCATCGCTGTGCTAGTACCTACACTGCATTGCAGATGTCTCCTCTTCTCCATCCAGTTCCTTTCCGTTACCTCCTGCTCTGCCCAGAGTTTGGGCCAGCCTAATCTCTTTGCTGTTAAAAAGAAACAGAAAAGCAAATACTTGCAGTCTTTGAAGTATCTCTTACAACAAGGGAGGCTTTTCAGCTCGCCGTGAAGATGTGATTCAGTCTTCCTGAAGTGGAGTGAACCATCTCCCACCAGCTTCGGCAGCCCCCGGACCGGCCCCGTCTCCCAGTCACGGCAGCCGAGCGCAGCAGCTGCGGGTCCTACAGGAGGGAAACGTTGGCAGCGCTCAGCCCGGGGAGGAGAGGAGCTCCTGATGAGCAGGAAGCTTCTTCAGGCAAGGCTATCATCTCCTGCCTCATTTGAGACCCCGTACACCGCTCGGTGCGTGGAGCTGCAGACGTGCTTTGCAGGAGCTGCTGCTGTAAGTGAATTCAGTGCAGTCGGTCCGAGCCTGCAAACAGGCAGCGCCAGCGCCGCTGTGAGCTGCGTCCGAGGGGAAGCTGAGCCTGGCTGGGTTCGGAGTGTTTGGGACACACAAAACTGCCATAAATCAGGCCAGCTCATCCGCTGCATAGCAGAGACCTCTGAGCATCAGCAAAGCCATTGGGAAGAGGAAGGGCGATCCCGAAAGAAACGCAAGCTGAGGGGAAGGGAGGTAACGGGGCCATGCAGCAAAACCAGCCCCTTTCCCTGGGCTCGGGGACACATCCTCCCCACGCCCCGGCAGCCCCTGCTGTGACCATCTGCTAACCCGGGTCTTCTCCCGTCGACCACCCTGGGTGCCCTCCCCGTGGTCGGGGACCGTCCACCTCCTCGCCGTGGTGCCTGACGGGGTGGGGGAGACACAGCAGGGGCACCGGCCAGCTGCCCTGGGACGCAGCCCTTGCCCAGTTTGCGAGCCGCAGGATGATGGATTTGAGAGATTTAATTTCAAGCTTTTTCATCCTTCCAAATTAAAAAGATGGCGGGGAAGAGGCTTGTTGGGTTTTTCCCTTCCCTGACCCCACGTCTCAAGGAAGTGCCAAGGATTGCAGAGAGTAATTGAAATGTAATGAAAACAGTTTAATCCATCTTAAAGGGCAAAGAGCTCGCAGGGGATGCAGCAAACACAGCGTGGTGGGCACCAGGGGCTGGGGGAGTCCCGACTGCCCCACCAGCCCTGACCCGACACGTGCCCAGCAGCCGGGCTGGTGGCCCACGCTGTGGCCAGGCATCCGGAGAAGGGATGCCCAGGTGTTACGGTTTGAAGAACCCACAACAATTTATTGCCATTTAGGCAATTATTCTATCACCCAATGATCCCTGCTCACCCGGCAAGGGGAATTGGGAAAAAACAAGGAAAGCTGAGGGTTGACATATAAACAGATTTAATAGGATAAGACTAAATAATTAACAATGATAATACTAAAGAACCAGTATTGATCCCGATACCAATATAAGATAGACAAGGGTCATTTCCAGCCCGTTCCATCAGCAGAAGCCGTGCACTCCCCGCAGGGGACTCCCAGCAAATGTGGGACACTGTGAGCGCTGCGGCTTCGGGAGGAAGGGAAGGGCTCAGGGCTCCGGCACCGGGGCAAGGAGTTCTCTGGATCACAGCCATCAAGGGAGAGAGAGAAACTACGCAGCAAACTTTCTAATTTATGTCAAAAGTGCCATTCATGGTACGAAATAATCCTGTTGGCAGCCTGGGTCGAGTGCCCGGCTCTCCCTGCTCCTCATCCCCGCACCTGGCGAGGCTCAAAAACATGGAGGCCTTGAAACCCGCACACCGGAGGTGGCTGTAAAGTAAATATTTTTGTGAATTCAGACTCTAGATTCTTCTAAAAGTGCAGTTTCCCCAAGTATTAGAAGAGACCTTACTGCAAAGGAAAATTACTGAAAGGGAAATGAATCCTGTGTCACTCAACCCAGGACACCAGGGCAAGCAGCTCAGGCAGGAGGACCAGGACCTGTTGGCAGCCCAGCAAGAGCCCGTAGGAGGAGAAGGGAGCAATAAACCGTCTGCCATATAGAAGTGAGAGCACAGCAGCTGCGGAGAGAGGGAGTTCCCTGCCCTCCCCTGCTCCCTGCCTCTCCATCCCTTCTGCTCCCGCCCCTCCAGCCCCCCCCGGACTTCACTTTTCCTCGCTTCCCACTTGTTCCCACAGCCCCTCGGCCGCTCCTCCTGCCCCTCTGCTTCTTGAGCCGTCCTTAGCCAGTCCAGCCCCGCTCTTCCCCTGCAAGCCAGGCTTTCATTGCATTTCATTTATTTTCATTTCATTTATTTAATTTCATTTCATTTCCCTATTTATTTTGAGTCCTGAGGCAGTTTTACTTTATTCTGGGGCGCAGTGAACACGAAAGCAGCGATGCTGATGTGCTTTCTGGCAAAGCAGTCACGGGGCTGAAGTCTCTCTCAGGAGTGCCTGTGAGATTTCTACTTCAAATATTGATTGCCCTTTGTAGGAAAAGACGTATTTACTATCAATATCCCGAGATCCCATTATAATAAAATCAGCGCTGTGTTGTCTCCTTAGGGACCGTCTGACTCCTGTAGCGTAATGTGTCGGGAGAAGCATAGCGTCCATCAGAGCCAGGATGGCCTCGGGCAGCTGAGTCGGAGAGAAGGACCTTGCTGGGAGTCCGGAGCTGGGGCATGGAAGGAAGGGAGAAAGAGCCCACGGTGGGCGGAGCAGAGCCTGGGCAGATCAGGGGGGTCTTCAGGGAGGATTTGGGCTCCCCACTACCTGCAGGACTTCCCCTACAAGTTGAGCAGGGTTGAGCTTGCCCGTTCATGGCCATCTGGAATTTAAAGGGCCAGATGGATGGCTCAGTCTGGAGCCTGTCCTTCTACACCCCCGTCCTTCTCTTCTGTCCAGAGGGTTTCCTTTGAGAACATCTCCTGGGGCTTTTTGTCACCGCTCTTTAACCACTGCGCTGATGCCGGCCTGCACAAAGCCTGGCACATCCACGAGTCTCTCTTCTGTGGCGCTTCTCCAGCCAGCACCCGCTGCTGCTCCACCAGCTCACATGGGTGCTGTCCCCTGGGCACGGGACTCCAGAGAGGCCGAGGCACTTAGCTGCTGAAGAGCACAACGGGAAAAGGATGGCAGCCACAGGGACCATGAGCAGCTGGACACTAGTCAAAGCTAATGTTGCCTTCGGCAAGGAGGGCAGGTTCCCCCAGCTCAGGCCAGGGTAACAGCCATGTCCTCATCCCCAAAACGCATGGCCACCATCCATCTCCCCCACACCACCAAAGCCCAGGACACGTGGCAGGGCACCAGCTTGCAGGTGAAGGCAGATGGACCTTTAAAAAGCCAGAGACTTTTTAAAACCCATCAAGCTATGGAATATGTTGCACTTCTCCTTTCTTTTTTTTTTTTTTTTTGTGTGCTTCTCAACAATTATTTACAGCCCCAGCTGCCTTTCATTACTAATACATTTTTCCCTGTGTGAGGAAGGAAAACAAGCCCGTCAATTCCTGCCGTCTTTCAGTGATCGCTGACGCCGCTCCCTGCACCAGTTGGGCCCTGGCTGCTTTTGCTGACCAGACTGTGTGCAGGAGGACAAGCTCCTCGGGGACACCAGAGTCGAATTTGTGGCTGAACAGGGAGAACCCATCAGCCCAGCCTACCAGCTCTGCTTCTCACAGGGACGCATCATTATCCTTCTTGTTCTCTGGGAATAACCAAAAGACGGTTTTCTTTCTCACAAACACACTGGAGGCTCTGAGGGTCCAGGCTCTATTTCCCCTTCCAGGCGCATGTTGGAGAACATTGGATCATCCTAGTGTTGGAAAATGGCTTGTTGTGCACAGACCCTGCCATCTCAGCTCCCAGAGCGGGATCTTACCAAGGAGCAGCTGTTGAGCCGCGTGTACGTGTTCTGGGGCCCTGGATTTTGAAAAAGTAGTCTAGGATCTCATTCTCAGGAATTCATACACATAGGGTGCTTCAGTGCTTGCTGGTTGCCTTTAGGCGACACTCAAACTAAAACAAAAAGTCAATAAGAAACTAAACTAAAAAGGTGAAAGGAAATAAGAATTAATTTATGCACTACAGGGCTTCAATAGGTTTTAAGTATGGAAAAATCAACTCACTGATTGACAACTCATCTACATGTTCCTTGGTTTTCTTAAAGCAGCCCCCAAAAGTTTGTCTTTTTTCCCTGTATAACCCCGTGCAGAGGATGGGGTGAGTGCACCGGAGAACCCTTCAGTGAGGAGCTCCCCTGCCCTCAGGGGATCCCCTGTGTCTGGCTGCCCCCCTTCCACTGCCCCGCGGGGATGGGGACAGACAGGGGACAGCAAGGGACAGCCAGCCAGGCTCGGAGGGTGCCACGGCTCCCCCAGGAGCGATGCAGCAAGGCAGGAAAGATCAACTGAGCAGCAAACAGCTTCTCAGGTCAGGCTCTGAGTGTTCAGAAACACCTCTGCTCTCATCGCAGCTAATGAGACAATGTCCTTCGGGGTAAAACATGCCATAAACCGGGGCGCTTGTTGGAGAGGAGACGTTTGACATCATATCGCATTAGCGCAGCTGCACGCAACGCACAGAGCAGGGCTGCCAGCCCCCTTCCGAGATCCCGTAACCACAGAAACACCAAGCATAATGCAGAAGACGGGATGCTCTTCTCCAGACTTCCCTTGGCTCGGGCAAGGCCCGTGTGCAGCGTTTGGCAGCAGCTTTTTCTCCAGCCCCCTGATCAAATGGGACAGGAGCAGTGATTTGCTGGCAGCGCCCCTGCTAGCCTTTGTTACGCTGGCTGGGGAAGGGACTCTATTAAAGAAACATGTGCAGAGACTGGAAAAATAGCAGCAGCGTTATTTAAGCAGCCTGTGGTTGAGCACTGAGGCACACAAGCCCTTAAACTGCAGCTAGAAAGAATGAATCCTTCCCCTCCTCCTCTCCTCTCCCCTGTTCCTTCTAGCCTCGGGTCTCATGCCCCTTCTCCTCCGCTCCTGCCATGTCATCTCTCTCCCATTCTGTTTCTTTCCTTCATCCCTTAACCTTGGTGGCATTTGCTTTTAGAGCTGGGGCAGCCCTCGCGAGGACGCGCCGGTGGGGAGCGGGCTGCCAAAGAGGTTCTCGGCAGGCTCTGAGCATCTCTCCTCTCCCTCCAGGTGCAGGGACATCTGCCATCTGCGGGGGAGCGGGGTCGGCGCTTCTGCAAGGGCTCTGCCGCACCATCCCTGAGCGATGGTCTAGGAAACACTGGGACCATGAAGGGCTTAGGAGATAACAGAAGCCGCCACCTCTCTGATAACCTGGACTCCCCTCAAGACTCTCTTTATGCGCCCCAGGACAGGAATCCTTATCTCCTCAGCCCCACCGACTCTTTCACCATGGACCCCCGATTCCCAGCCCAGAACACCCTCCATGGCGACTGTCTCCTTCCTCTCAACAACCAGATCTCCAACAGCAGCACCTTCCCCCGCATCCATTACAACTCCCACTTCGAGGTCCCAGATGACAACCCTTTTCCGAGCCATGCCCAAGCCACTAAAATCAACCGCCTGCCTGCAAACCTCCTTGACCAGTTTGAGAAGCAGCTGCCCATCCACAGAGACGGCTTCAGCACACTCCAGTTTCAGAGGAGCGATGCGAAGCACCGCAGCGAGAGCCCTGGGCGCATCCGGCACCTTGTCCACTCTGTCCAGAAGCTATTCGCCAAGTCCCAGTCTCTGGAGGGCCCCACCAAAGGCAATGTGAACGGGAAGAAGGGGGCGGATGACCCCAAGCAAAACCGGAGGAGCAAGAGCAAAGACCGAGCGAAGACCTCCGAGCCCAAGCGCAGGACCAGATCCAACATATCAGGCTGGTGGAGCTCAGATGACAACTTAGACAGCGATACCTGCAGCTACCGCAACCCAATGGGCCTCATGACACTGGGGCGGCAGCCGGACCACAGCCAGCCGAAGTATTTCATGCACGCTTACAATACCATCAGCGAGCACATGCTGAAATCCTCCAAGAGCAATAACGACCTCAAGGTCACCCCTTGCACCAATATCCCCATCAACAATGACTCCAACTACATAAAGAGGGGCTCCTGGTCCACGCTGACACTCAGCCATGCCCGGGAAGTATGCCAGAAAGCCTCCGCCACGATCGACAAAGCCTTGCTGAAATCCAAGTCCTGCCACCAAGACTTGGCCTACCACTACCTGCAGGTGGGTGCAGCGGGGGGGGGTTTATGGCTTGCTCCCTGCAGGGAGAGCGCAGGAAGACAGGGGACACCTTCTCGGTAGGCGCCCTGTTGCCCAGTAGATGTTCTAAAACTGAACTGTCTGGTTCACCTCAAGTCACACTGCCAGGAGGGGGCGGGGGGCTTACGCTCACCGAGGCCCTGGGGACAGACCACCACCTCTCCTGTGGGGACACGGGTGCTGACGGGGTCCGGCTCCCCCTGCTGCCCCAGGACCCCCCCCCAGCCCCTGTGCTGGGCCGTGGCAGCGTGGGGAGGAGGTGATGTGCCCACCCTGCAGCCTCTGCACCCTCTGCTGCGATCCCCCTTTGCGGCGGGACCCAGCACGTCCCCGCCGCCCACCCAGACCCTGCAGACGCTGTGGTGGGGTGGACTCGGGCTCTTGGGCAGCCGGGTGGGCAGTTGCCCACATGAAGCTGTTTCCTCTCGGTGCCCACGCAGCCGGGCGTGCCGAGGGACCGCGGCTCATATCCCACCCAGGCACAGCCCCATCCAAACACCGCCGCCACCCCACGGTCCGAAGGCCACCAGTAATAACTAATGCTTAACCCCTTATATCCACGCGTCGCAAGGATGTGCCGGCGTGCCCAGTAAGCCCCGCTCTACAGAGCTTCCCCGGAGCGCTGGTAGGACCTGCAGCTCTGCGGGGCATGGCTGCCTTTGCTGCTCCCCCGCGCGCCGGGCAGGGCTGTGGGCCAGGAGGGAAGTGCCAGCCGCCCCGCTTGCATGGCAGAAGCCTGCATGGCTAATGCTGGTTTGAACCCACACACCCCCGCCGCCAGCCGCTCCGTCACCAAGAGCGCCAGGTCACTGTGGCGGTTTCAAAAAGCGGCGCTTGAAGAACATAGACCTGGTTGTGCCCTAGAGAGAGGAATGAAGATAAATAAGCCAGGCCTGGATGGGGGGAGGAGGGGGCTAGTCTATGTATATAAATCTCCAGCATCCTTTTTAATGCAAAGGTGTCATGGGCTCCCCTGGCTGTGGCCAGCGGGCTTAGAAGCTTTAAAGAGCAATGAATTATTGAAGCACACTCTGCTTCCAATACCTTGCTGGCCACGGCTGCAAATCAAATTTCAGAGGGACTTATTACATCAGGAACGTCATCAAAAAAAATGTTCTCGGCCTGGTTTCTTTTTCTTTGCCCCCCTGCCTCTTTCAGTTAAGCCTTAGGAGGTTAAAGATCTGCAGACAAAACATCCGCTGATCCCCCTCTGGCTGCGGCGGCAGAGCCCGGCACAGGCGGCCCCGGGGGCTGGATGCGACCCCAGCAGCCCCCCAACTCCCGGGGTTTGGCCACAGCCGGGGGTACGAGTCTGCCCTGCTCGTTCTTCCCCACCCATGTAATGAGCCTCCGTTTCTCGACAGCCTGACGGAGGGCTGTGGGCACAGCTGGGTGGCGTGAGCCCGGCCAGCAGCTGGGCAGCCCCACCGCTCGGCTGGGAGGACACGGGTGCCGCCCCGCTGCAGCCGAGCGAGCCCCCACGGAGGTGGGACCAGCCCCTCAGCCCGGGGCCGACCGACGCAGGCAGCGGCCAGGTAGGGATCTTGTTTTGAGGGGAAGCTTTTGCCCAGCTCCCTCCCTGCCCTGACCCTCCTGGGACCGTCGGATGGGGTCGGCAGCCTGCGCCAACAGACTCGGAGCGGGAACAGCCAGCAGCTCCTGTCGGCATGGCCGGAGGGGCACCGGGGTGTCACCGGCATCCCAAGCGGCTGGGGCAGCCCCCGCAGGCAGCAGCATCTCACCAGCAAAGTCACGATCCGGGGCACCCAGTCCAGAAAACATTTTATTTGGTGCCCCTACAAGCCAACAGGTCCTGGATGCTTGGGCTGACCTTGCCCCAGATGCCCGGGGTGACCCCGGAGGGCAGGGCACAGGGTCCTCGAGGTAGGACGGGGCGATTGTATCCAGACCCCTTCTCGGCACGGGAAGGGGACTAAGCTGGTGATGGAGAAGTGACCTCTGGAACCTGGTGTGTGGGAAATGTCCTTTTGCAAGGCCCCATGTCCCCTGCCACCCGCCCCCCCACCCCGGGTCAGGACAAGCCCGCTCCCTGCTTGTGCCCCAGTGAGGGACCACGTCCATCTGCCTGGCCGCAGAGCCCAGTGCTCGGGGAGCACGGAGGCCCTGCCCTGCTGTGGACGGGGCTGCTGCGAGGCGGAGAAGCCCGGTGAGTCCCAGAGGTGGAGACATGTCCTCTGACATGAGGGAGGGCAGGAGGAGTGGGATGGGGACCAAGAGAACCCCCCAGCCTCCAGGCTGGGGTAAGCCCCTTAAGGCTATTCACCTCCCCTGCCCCATTTGCAGGCTCTGGGTAGTCTTGGGACTCATCGGGGACTATTAGTGGCCCATGTGATGTTCCCAGGCCCATCCCCAGACCCCAGTGTTGGAGACAGGAGCAGCTGATGACCCAGCTCCAGGTCCAGCCCTGTCCCATCAGAGGGAGGGGTTTGTCAGAGCAGTCCCCGAGGGGACACAGCACTCTCCTTAGAGCACAGTCACCAGGTAGGGAGGCTGTGCTCCCCATTCCCTGGTCTCCCCTCCCCATGGGCCCCACGGGTGGCTGAGGGTGCAAGGGAAGAGGCTGAGGGGTCAGGATCCCAATGGGCAAGAGGCTCCTTGGAGTGAGAGCTGCCCCAGGCAGTGGTGGACAGGAGCGGGCAGGGCTGAGCAGCATTTCTGCCCCAGACACAGACTGGGACCCACGTTCGTGGATACCGAGACTACATCGAAGGGACGGGCAGTGTTGGGGCTCCCAGGGGGACAGAGTCATACCACAGGCACCATTAGCCTTTTGCGTCATCCGGATTAGCCTCCCCAACCCCACTTCCAGTCAGACAGCACCGAAGCTTCCTTAACCCCCAGTAGCCCCAAAGGTAAATTCGTAATCCAGAGCGGGTGGCCCAGTCACTGCCAGCCACCCCACAGATACTGTCTGCCCTCACGCCAGCCCCACAGAGCTCCCATGGGGCAGGAAACCCGGCCCAGGTCGTTCCCAGAGGGTGCCCTGCCAAAAGGACAGATGGGGCCCGAAGGCAGCCTGCGCTCCAGCTTTGTCTCTTGAGGACGTGCCTGAGACCACACGTTGCCCTCGGGACGCCACGAGGGATCCGGCCCTGGAGGGAGCAGCGGTGTCCCCGCATCGGGCTCAGTCTCTCTGCGTTGGAGACGGGCTGCATGGCACGTGCATCGCTGCACGCTGTGCGTCCGGCCCCGCGGGCGTCGCGGCGGGTGTGTTCGCGTGTGGTGCATGTCTGTGTGTGCCGGGGCTGGGCTGCATGTCGGAGCTGGCACATGTGCGAATGGAAGCCCTGTTTGCTCCGCCAGTCTCTCTTCCCCCAGACCTCACCAAAGCAACGGGTGCAGCTCTTTCGCCCCTGCCCAGCACCCAGGACTGGAGTTTTTCCCTTCTCTCCTCTCTCCCCTCTCTTAATGCTGCAGGTGCCTGGGGAATGCCCCGGGCAGCATAAGGGTAGGGGGAAAACTTTGTGTGGCCCCTTCTTTCCTCTTGCCTCCACGCTCAGTTTATGACACAGGGAGCAGAAGACGCTGCTTCTTTGCAGCGTGCGGCATTGTGGCAGGATGGTGTCAGTGGCGCCCAGCTCCCAGGGGTGGCACCTGCCTGAATCCCACATACCTGCGCCATGGGACACCGCATGGATGAAAACCAGGCCGAAAGGATGATGCTGAAGCCTGGCAGAGCATCTCCGCTGCCCACGCCTCCCCTCCTGTGCGGCCACTGGGCAGGGTGGAGCCCCAAGCCCTCTGTGCCAGCAGCCACCTACAAAGGCTCTCGACCTGGGCATCCTCTTGCTCCCACCCCTTTCACACCAACCAAACCACCGTGGGCAGAACCAAGCCTACATTCGGGGGAGCAGCATGAGGAGGAGCAGCAAAACTCTCACAGCCCGTGAGGAGCCTCCTGATCTTCTCTGTGCCAGGCCCAGGTACAACACAAGACACGGGCTGTGTTCAGTTCCCAGGGGCTCAGCTGCCAGGGAAGTTGCTGCCATCGAGGTGCTGCACTGGCCACCGTCGAGGTCTGCCCCTTGACGACAGGAGGTGCTCTGGGCTCTTCAGCCCCATCGCAGAGCTTCAGAGACTATGGGACAGGCTCCTCAGGTGCCTCAAGCTGCAGTGAAGCACCCTGGAGGACCCTGAACAGCACCTCAAGTACCTGCACTGCTTCCAAAGATCCCGAAGGACACCTACTTGTCAGGTGTGGCACTTTTGAAACGCTCGTCCTGCTCTGTCCCACAGGAGCAAGAGCTGTGGGAGTCCCTGTGGACTCTGTGTGCAGACAGAGGCAGGACACGCTCCGAACTGGGGCACCAGATTCAAGGGGTGTCCTGCCAAGCATCTTCCTTCCCCTTGACGCTGCTAAACTCGAATGTGGAGCACCTTGAGAGCAGCTTTGTTTCTTGCTGCCTTGCCAAGGCACAAAGCAGAGGAGAGGCGAGGGAAAGGAGAAATAAGGCAGCTGAGTGAGGACTAGCGGGCTGCCGCAATGCGGTGGGGAAGCTGGTGGAGGCTGTCCCTAGGAGAGGGGCAGGGATCGTACGGGGCAGGCAGTGCTGGGGATGCTTGGCTCAGGCAGCTGTAGGCATTGCTGCACCAGCAGAGACATACCAAAAACCCCGTCTTCATGTTCCTGTGCCAAGAGCCAAGAGTGCCCACGGTCGGGAGGCAGATGCGCAAGCCCGGGCAGAGCTGAGCAACCCGCAGAGCCTGCCCTCGAGCAGCAGCAGCAGCAGCAGAGCGGCCACGGGAGCCTGAGGTCTTAATGACCCCTCTGTCCTCGGGCTCACCAAGCTGAACCCGGCACCTCCCACTGCCCCACAAAATACAGCATTCGCCTCTGCGTAAGACACGGCTGTGTAGTCCCCTGGCCCCCATGCCTGGCTGCTGGCAAGCTCTCACCTCCTTAGCCAGGGGCTGCAGACCCCAGCCCTGTCTGTCCCCTTGCCCCAGCCCCTTGCTGGCCCAAGACCTTTGCAGGCAGGAGGCTGCGACTCGTCCTGAGCCGAGGGCAGGCAGCAAAATGCAGTGTCAAGTCAGACCTGATGCCAAGATGATGGGTATAGAAGTGCTTCTCAGGGTCCCTGTCTCCTTTAGGAAAGGTCAGAGCCAGCCACCACGGTGACCTGTGGGATCCCTCCCATGGCAGGACTCAGATGGAGCCAGCAGGGTCCCTCCTGGCTGGCCACAGGGCCACCCAGTGCAAGCAGCTGGAGCAGAGGGAGCGCTCACACCCAGGAGAGAAAGGGTTCTCTGCTCTTACTTTTGTAGGAACCTGCTGGATAACACCCAGTATCTCCTGAGCTGGGCAGTTTTGCAAGCAGCCAGCCCAGAAGCCATCACCAAGCATGAAGTTTGCGGGAGGCAGAGTGGAAAGAGCTGGGGCAACCTGCAGCAGCGGGGCGCGGAGCCAGGGAGGCCCGGCCAGGCTCGTGTCTCACGTGGGAGACTCGCTCCATGTTGGTCCACAGCTGGATCTGGCACACAGGCGGCACGATGCCTCTGGCTCTCTGTTCCATGTCCCCCAGTAATACGGGTCCTGGCTCATGGGCACACATCGCGGCAGGAGCCCCATCACCGAAGCGGTCCCACGGGCTGTTTGGGTTCTGCTTCACATGGCACTGGGGTCACCCCTTGCCTTCTCCCGAGCAGACACACGACAGCAGCAGGCTGGCAGGACGTGGGGTGAACCCCTCACTCCTGCGGGCAGAAGAAAGCCCTCAGAGTGAGCTACGCTGTCGCGCGTGGATTGAGCCCGCATCTGGCACACCTCAGGCCCTCTCAGGAGAACAAGAAGCCACTGGCTGGAGATCTGAAGCTCACCTGAAGATGTTGCACCCCAGCAGCAGCAGACGGCACCCTCAAGCTGGCTCTGGTTCCCACAGAACGTGCCTGCTGTGAACAAGGAGGTGAAGAGGAACCACGCTGTGCTTAACAGCTCTGGCTCATCACAGTTAGCTGCAACACGGCTTCGTGCGTCCCCAAAGCACTATATAAACACTGGCTGATTGATCCACAGCCCCCCGGGGAGCTGGGCAAATCCAACAGCTCCATCCGTCAGAGGCAACGTGGATGCTCTCGCCGGCACGAGCTGTGCTCAGCACAAGACCCTTTGCTGCTCCCCATGGCGGTCCCCAGCCAGCACACCGGGGGACCTCGGGCTGTCCCGGTGTCTGCATGCTTTGCACATTGCTGCAGTCATAGAATCATAGAATCATAGAATCATAGGGTTGGAAGGGACCTCTGGAGATCATCTAGTCCAACCCCCCTGCCAGAGCAGGGTCACCCAGAGCAGGTTACACAGGAACACGTCCAGGTGGGTTTTGAATGTCTCCAGAGTTGGAGACTCCACCACCTCTCTGGGCAGCCTGTGCCAGGGCTCAGCCACCCTCAGGGTAAAGAAGTTCCTCCTCATGTTTAGGTGGAACTTCCTATGTTCAAGTTTGTGCCCATTGCCTCTTGTCCTGTCCCCGGGCACCACTGAGAAGAGCCTGGCCCCATCCTCCTGACACCCACCCTTTAAGTATTTATAAGTGTTGATAAGGTCCCCCCTCAGCCGTCTTTTTTCCAGACTGAAGAGACCCAAATCCCTCAGCCTTTCCTCATAAGAGAGGTGTTCCAGTCCCCTAATCATCTCTGTAGCTCTCTGCTGCACCCTTTCCAGCAGTTCCCTGTCCCTCTTGAACCAGGGAGCCCAGAACTGGACCCAGCACTCCAGGTGCGGCCTCACCAAGGCAGAGTAGAGGGGGAGGATGACCTCCCTTGACCTGCTGGCCACGCTCTTCTTGATGCACCCCAGGATGCCATTGGCCGTCTTGGCCACAAGGGCACATTGCTGACTCATGGTCATCCTGTTGTCCACCAGGACTCCCAGGTCTCTTTCCACAGAGCTGCTCTCCAGAAGTCCTCACATCTTCCTTTGCTTCTCCTTGACCACGTCTCCTTAGCTCAAGGGCAGGTCAACGGCCAGCTACAAACCAAGTTAGCCACGAAACCAAGGCTTGCTCCCGGCAACTCAGGTTGCCCTATCTTTCTCCAGGCCAGTCCCACACCGTGCGGGGCTCTTGTCCCGATCAGTCCTGGGCTGATGCCTGGCTCTGCTGCTGGACAAACGAATACCTTGGCTGTGCTCCGATCACCTACCCAAACCCTTCGCAGGACGGGCAGGCGGGGGTGTCGCCCACCTCAGTTGCTCAGTGCTTCAGGCCCCTAGTGGAAACATCAGCTCGCCCGTCTCTAACGAGGCAACGAGACACCATGTCTGCCTTAAGTTAATTGCAGAGTTGTCATCTCGGTGCAGTTAGAAGTACTTTTCTTGCGCAAGGTACTACTCATCTGTGCAGAGAGGCCAGCACAAGGTCTATGTGCCCGAGCTGCTCTAGAGGGACTTCTGAAGGTCTGGTCTGGCTTCAGAAATTAATTTCAGCCACTAAGTGTCACATTCACCTCTGAAACCTTAAAGGCTGTTGGACCTAGTGAAGGTCTGGGCTCTGATCCACAAGTCCTGGTCTACAATAGCTCTTGATTGCCTTGGCCTGAACAGTATGTGCACTTTACGTTAAGTGAGCGTGGGCTTTGCATTGAACATCCGTGTGCCACTCCTGTCCCGGTGCCCAGCGCAAACCTGGTGAGACTCTTCCCTCCCCGTTATGTCTGGCATCGTGCAGCTTGTATCGACTGTGTAAGCATGGTCCGGTGTGAAGGTGGTCTGCAGTGGGGGGGGGGGGGCGGGGGTGAATGGCTGTGGGTAGATGTGCTAAAACAGGCGATCAAATGCAGGGCTGCCTGGCATGAACTGGTAAGGGAGGGTTGGAAGGGAATTGCGTTGCCCATTCCCACTCCACTCCAGCTGAGGGTCCAACAGTTGTCCTCGCCACCAATCCCCCCAAGTCCCCATGATCCCGCTGGTCCCGGGGGTGCTGTCCCTCACATCTGCTCATACTCTCCTTGCTCTTGCAGGTGCCTCAGGGGGAATGGAACAACACGCTGTCTCGGGACAAAGACAGCGAGATCCCGTGCCGGCGCATGCGGAGCGGGAGTTACATCAAAGCCATGGGGGATGATGATAGCGAAGACTCAGAAACCAGCCCCAAACCATCCCCGAAAACTGCAGCTCGGAGGCAGAGTTACCTCAAGGCCACCCAACAGTCCCTGAGTGAGCAGAGCACCACACAAAGGTAACGCTGGAGCTCCTCTAGGAGCTCTGCACAGGTCTCCAGGGGCCACCCCAGAAGCAGTCCGTGGGGTCTAGCCGGCAGCGCCCACATGGAGACCCCATGTGAGGATCAGAGCCCATCAGGGCTCCTGCACACCAGCTCAGACTGCCCGTGGGGCAGGCAGAGGAGGAGACAAGCAGGACAGGAGAAAACGTGGCAGAGGAATGGAGAGAGCTTTCCATCCCGGTGACTCCAAATAGCCCTGGTGTTAGGAACCTGCTCCAGGTCCCTGTCCCCTCAGTGGTAGGGAGGGCAGTCCTTTGATGGAGCTGTGTGGATTTCCTCTCTAAGCATCTGCTCCTCTGAGGAAGTGCGGAGATCCCAACCCCATGATGCTATTCAGATGTAGAAGATGCTCAGCCAGCATGGCTGAGGACACTTGGCGCGCTGCTGGTACTATGTCACCTGCTTTGCTCCACAGGTCTCCCAGGGACTCTGGGACCAGCCAGAAAGTGCCCCGTTGTCACACTAGGCTGGGTAATACCCTGAGGCCAGGAGAGATGACCTAAGAGGTTTGAGACCAGGTATTGAGGGAGGAAGACCCATGGTGGCTTGAGCCAGACAGACAGCAGAGGAAGGGGAACACAGCAAAAGCTTCCTGGGCAAGAGGCTGGTCCCTGCAGGACGGGGTCTGTGTGGAGCACCTGACCAGCAGTGGTGCCGGTGATGCTCACCAGCCACTCCGCTTCTGGGGACAAGGCCATCAATGTTTCAGATGCTGCAGCTCGGGAGGACATGAGCAGCACAGAGGGGCAGGAGGAGGCGGGAGCCACCGCGGCTGAGCCACTGATGTTCAGCAGACAGAGCCAGAAGGAAGTGAGGGTGCAGCAGGCAGTGGGGAGACCCCTCATGGCGGCTTCAGATTGCAGGCCAGATGCTGCTTTCTGCTGCGAGATGGTGACAAAATTAACTACGGGGAGCCCTGGAAAGGCCTGCTCTGAATCCATCCCTGTTCCCTGCTTTCACATCCACTCCAGGGGGAGCAGAGTTGGCTACAGGGGTCTCTGATGCAAAATACCCAAGTTGAGAGACTGAGGTTCTTCGTATCTTGGGGTCGTTGTCCATTAGGTCCTATGTCCGTCAGGGTATGACCTCACCTGGGCTGCTGGGGTCCAGCCGGAGCCCACGGACGGGCATCGTTGGGGAAGGAGCTAAGTCAGGGCAGGGTGTTGGAGCAGGAGGGGCAGAGTCGGCCGAGCCGGGGGTGCAGCGACCCGGGAAAGGAGGGCTCCGGGCAGGGCTGGGCTGGACACGGCCAATGCTGCCAGGGCTTGGTCACCAGCAGGAGATTTGCTGGAGGGAAAGAAGGGGCTCCACAGCTCTTGGGACGTGGCACCCTGGCCTGCCCGTGTCCCCTCTGGCGCAGGCTGGCGAGGGCTTGTGCCGGGCAGAGGCCAGGCGGGAGCAGCGGCCGAGAGCATGAGCACGGCTGCCATCTGCCGACCAGCCCCTCGCCTCTCCCCCCTCGCCAAGGAGCTTTTCGGATGCTGTGGCCGCTTTGATTGCTGTGGGGCTTCCCTGGGGTGCCCCGCAGGCCTGGCGCAGCCTTTGGGACCACAGTGGGGCCACCTTGCCTTGGCACAGCCCCAGGCCAGCCCTCGCCAAGATCCTCGGTCTCCTTGGCCAGAGCTGCTGGGGACATCTCTGGGGCACCGGGCCTGTGGTGCGGGACAGGAGAAGGTGCGGGACAGGAGGGACCGCAGGGAGGGCAGCTGCAGCCTTAGCCAGGAGAAGGCGCAGAGGAGTGAGACGCGATCCGTCCCTGTGAGAGGGTCTCTGCCCTTCCAAAATCCGTTGCCCCCTTTGTGACTCGGTTTCCCCGCGGGCAGGCAGGCTGCAAGGATGGGTCGGGGTGAAGGCCAGTGGGGTGGGCACGGGGAGGCTGTCAGGGACACTGCCTGCCCGAGGACACAACTGACTCATGCCACGGGCGCTCGATGAGCTCACGGATAAAACCCTCTCAGGCTGAGGGAAAACAGGTGATAAACAGATAGCCCGGGGCTTGGGGCGCCATGTTGCCCTTGACCACTCAGCAGTGGGTCCCCTGGAGGCTGGGTGTCTCCTCCGTCAACCCCGGCAGAAGAGACTCCTCCCTGCTCTGATCGTGTCCCAGGATGGAGGCTCAGGAGGTGCCACAGTCCTTCCTGGAGGTCCACAGGCTGCACAGGACTCCTGCCCAGGTGGGACGCACCCTGCCCACAGCTTCGCTGTTCCCCAGGCTGAAGGACAGACCTCTGGACCCACAGCCCTGCTGGACATGGGGGAAGGAGCACCCCAAGGGTCCTCTGTAGGGACCGTGGGCAATTCAAGAGGGAGAGTCCCCACAGCTCTCCCAGGCTGGAGCGGATAACCAGGTCCTCCACCATGACCCACCTGGTCTGTGACAAGGAATCCTTTACGCAAGGTCTCATGGTGGAACAGAAGAATGGGGGAGCCACATCCTTCCCACATCCCTCCTCTTCCTCCCACGTCCCTCCTCTTCCTCCCACATCCCTCCTCTTCCTCCCACGTCCCTCCCATCCTTCCACATCCTTCCCAGCCCCTGTGTGCCTGGGTCTCAGCAGAGGTCGTAGCCATGGTCTTGGCTGGGTCAGGCTCAGTGACAGCCCTGCTCTTCTGCTTGAGAGGCTGCTGCTGAGCCCCCGGGGCACAGGGACAGTGCTTCTCCCAGAGCCTGCAGCCAAAGCTGCTCTGGAAATCCCAACACACCCCCTGCTCCCGCAGCACTGTCAGCCAGGCTTGGCTCCCCTGCGTCTTGTTCCAGATAAACTTTTGGGTTCCTCTACACAAATAAAAATAATAACAATAATAATAATTTAAAAATACCCTGCAGATGTTTCCAATTGGAAAGTTCACAAAACGCTATTTAAAAGCCATTTCTCACCCCACCTTTCACACCCCCTCCCCACCAGTCCAGGCAGGGAAGAGCCGGCTTCCCTGACCCCTTGTCCCCCAGCATCAGCCTGTGCAAGAGCTGGTCTGTCACCAGGACTGTGCCTCTGGGGGCTGGCACTATGCCACCCCATGTGCTCCCTGGGGTTCGGCTGGACTAATGGCGTCTGCGGTGCATTCTTGGGGGCAGCAGAACCCGAGGTCTTGTCCCCTCTGCTTCCCCTGCACCCCACAAACCTTCACCCGTGTGCCAGACTCAATAGCTCAAGCCAGGGGCCAGCAAGGTGAGAAAGTGCTTCCTCCTGCTCCAGGAGTTGCAACCGGGGCCGAGCAGCGGACTCGGTGCCCAGCATCGTCTCCGTGCTGCCATGTGTGCCTGTGCCTGGCAGAGGGTGCCGCGGGCAGGGGTGGTCTGGCTCTCCTGGCAGGGCGGCAGCTCCAGCGCGGCCCCGGCGCTGCCCACGCCATGGGGACACCCCTCACGCCCTCTCTCTCTGCTGGCAGGAGCCTGGACCGCCTGGACTCTGTTGAGATCCTCCTACCTCCGAAGTTCCCAACCTGGGAGGAAGAATACAACCAGATCCCTGACAGCGTCAATGAGTCCAGTTGCATCAGCCAGGTGAGATGCTGGAGCGCTGAGCCCCGCTGCACCAGCACGCCCCCGTGAGAAAGGAGGCCAGCTGGGGGGAGAGGGGGACATCTTTTTCCCCCTTCAAAATAAGGCACTGTCCGCGTTCCAGGAATTGCACACCCTATTCTCTGGCAGCTTTACCGAAGTATCAAGGCCGGCTCCTTAATTCTGATTCGTATTATACCCCCCTTCCTCTAGCTTTGCCTCCTCTGGGCACTGCTGGTGCAGCTGAAGTCACTCTGCCATGGCCACAGGTATGGTAGCCCAGAGTGATGCTTCACAGCCAGGGGTGAAGCTCAGGGCTGCTCTAAACGCAGAGTCCCACCGTGTCACCACCCAGAAGCCACCTGCAAGGCTGCTCGCTCCTGCTGCAAGCTCCTCACGCCCGCTGGGTGGGTACAGAGCCGGGGTAAAGGCTGGCGTCCAACCTGGGACCCTGCAGCGGGTCACTGGGGACAGTAACCCTGCTTAGCTCTGAGGACCTCGTCCCTCGTGCAGCAGACCGGACCCAGGAACAGGGTGCCCATAGTTCTGTCCTGCCAGCTAGCTGGGGACGTCTCCCTTGGATATTCCTGGTGCCCTGGGAAGGGCAAAGCCAAGGATGCCAGCGAGGCACTGATGGTGAGTGGCAAACCCCCAGGGTGGGCTCATGCCCTGACCCCGACCTCTGGGATACAAACGGGGTTTAACTGCCCATCCCACATTATGCCTCCCCTTGGGATTGCTCTGGAGCAGCTCAGGGCCTGGGTGGTTATAAGCCGGCGGCTTCAGAGGCCAGGAAATAATCCATGCCTGGACGAGGCCTTTGCAGAGGTCCCATGTGCTTATCTCAGCCTCGGGACGGGGACCCGTCCTTTCGGTACGCAGGTTCCCAGGGCAGCCAATGGAGCAATGGCTCCACAAGCTTCACCCAGCCATTTCACTGTCACCCTGGGCCTCTGCCATGTCCCGTCTCTGTCCACACGTGTCCGCATGGAACACACGCACACACGTGCCCCTGCGGTGCTGCTCCGCTCTGCCTGTGCCCAGCGGTCAAGGGCGGCAGCGCGAGGCAGCGCTCAAAGCAGCGGGATGGGCATCACAGACCAGAGCATGGAGGAGGGTGAGCGGGCTGTGCTCTCCAGCGTTCCCCTCCAGGCCTGCGGGGCCCTGAGCCCTCCTCTGGCCCAGCCCGGCCTCTCCGTCCCCATGGCTGGTTTCTCCTGCTGTCACCGAGCGGTTGGAGCCCCTGGTGGAGGGCTTTTGGGGAAGGGCATGGGGCACCACTCATGGGCGTACGTGTTCCTTGTGGCCAGTCTCGTTCCTTGTACCATCAACAGCAATGTGCCGGGTGTCTCATTGCACAGAGAAGGGGTCAGGACCGTCGCGTTCTTGTCTTTTGCGTGTAAATCCATGTCTGAAGCCAGGTCTCTGCGTGAAGACAATGGGTGGGCTGAGTTTGTGCTTTCTCCCTGCCTAACGCTGCCACTCAGCAGCTGAGTGCAGCACCCCCGTGAAGACATCCGAAGGATCTTGGAGCTGGAGGATCTGAGCGGCCCACAACGTGCCAGGAGCTGCCCAGGCAAACAGCCCAGCTCCAGACTGGCAGCACTGTGACGCTGGGGGCACGCTGGCTACCACAGCACCCGCACAAGTGGGGGCCGCTGTCACCATGTGCACTCTGCCCGCTTTCCTCCACACCAGAGAGAGTTCGGTTGCAGCTGGGTTGGGATTTAGAGGCCTCCCACGAATTGCGTATGTGTTGATCCAGGATGGAGCGGTACAGACACCAGTGTGTTCTGGTCTCATCCTCTGGTGGGTCTGACCTGCACTTTCCTCCAGTGCCAGAGGCAGCTCCCACTCTGCCCTCACTTTTGTGTGACCTCCAACACCTTCCTTGTGTGTCCGGCAAGACTCTAGTGTCCTCCCACATAGAAGCATCCTCAGTTCTGCAAGACAAGTCCACTCCGCTTGGTTTTGTCCCAGCTGACCTCCACCTTGCAAACCTCTGGAAGTCCAGGGTTCACCAGGTGTGCATGTCAGCATTCCCCTGTCACACCAAGGGGACCAGTGGCCAGAGAGAGCCAGCTGGTGGCCCCCAACACTGCTTATCCACGCTTTGAGCTGTGCCCTGTGTAGAAGGGCCAGGCCCAGCCCCCGGAGCTAAGCCTCTTCCCTCAGGTACATTTTGAACTTGGATCCTTCCCAAGGTGGGTCATCTTGGGCAGCTCGTGCAGGACAGAGCTAGAGGGTTGATGTGCTCCGCAGACCAGGGGTGGAGAGGAGGAGAAGGCATTCCTCCCCACAGGCAGCTCAGTGTCTGTCGGGCGTCTGTCCTAATGCCAAGTGTGTGCCGTGGTTTTGCTATGGAGGGAAGGCAGCACCGCTTCTGTGTGGCTTCTTCCTGGTGTGGGAACAGAGGAGGCAGCAGTGAGGTGGCCAGTCCGACCCCATCAATGTGCAGGACAGTTTCCCCAACGTGGAGCACTCCGACCGCCCATCCACCATGGCTCTGCGGGCTGTGGAGGCCCGTCGCTGCTCCTGGCCATGTTAAGATGTGTTAGCCAGTGCTGAGGGCTTTGCAAAGGTGCTAAGTGGGAGCCACACCAACCCTCGTCCAGCAGCCGCTGGCAACCCATGTGTGCCAAGGGGTGTCCCAGCACTGTGTGTCCCAAGTGTGCCCTGTGTATATACACTGATATATGGTGCATACCACAGGCTGAATGCATCAGCAGCTTCTCTCCCTCTGGGAGGCGTCCCGTGGAGCTTTGCCATGCCGTGTTTGTGCCGCTGTCTGAGGGGCCTGTGCGGCATCTTGCTTGGCATCTTATGAGCTCTGAAGTTTGTACTGAAGTGTCAGCAGTGGTGGCCCTGGGGGACGGGCCGTCCGCTCCCCTCGTCCTCAGTCCCTGTGCAATGGCTGTCTGTGTGAGGGGCTCCCCCATTCTTGGCCTTTAACCTTCTCCAACTCTTTCTTCCAGATCTTTGGACCCCCCTCACTTATCCCTCAGATATTTACCCATGGAGAGCAGGTACCGTCCCACTGGCGTTTCCCTCTGCCTTCCTCATGGAGCTTTCTCGGGTCAGCCTGGACACCCATGGCAGGGCGCGAGGCAGGCTGTGGGATCAGCCCACACCTGGGACCAGCGGCAGGAGGAGGAGGAAGAAGAGGAGGAGGAGGAGGCAGTGCTCCAACTGCAGGGCAGCTGGAGAGCTTGGTTGTCCCAGCCCCGGCAGGGGGTCAGGGACTGTCAGTTTTAGGGAGAAAGTAGGTGAAATTTTTGAACCAAACTTTGTGGAGCTCAGAGGCCAATGCTGGGCAGAAATACTGTCCTTGAGGCCAAAGAAAGGGCCAGGAGAGATGGAAGTGGGCAACAGGGCCAATCTCAGCACCTCTCGTCTGCGTTTCAGAACGCTCTGCTTTAGGCTGGCTCTGGTTTAACCGGGGCGAGCCTCTCCCGAGTCCAGGTTTGAGCAGCTGCTGCTCCTGGAGAGCTGGGCAGGGCCGGAGGTGTGGGTGGAAGGGAAGTGGGGGCAGCAGGAGAAGCAGGGAGCCCCTGCTCGCCTCACGCCTCACCACAGCCTGACGCCAAGCCCTCTCCCGGTCCCCCACCACAGACGGGGCTAGGATGGGTTCCCGACGGTGCGAGCCAGAACTAGTCCAGGCAGCCTGTCCCTGGTCAAGCATGGAGGCTGTCCCCCCAGCCCACACCTCCCCACCTTCTCTCTGGTAGTAGGGCCAGGCCATGTCCCCCCACCCAGGAGCACGCTTGCCCCGGCAGGGTCCTGCGGCTGAGGCTGGGGTCTCCCAGCTGTGCTGGTGGGGCAGGGGCACTGGTCGGAGGCTGGACAGGGATTTCAGCCTCACCGTGCTCTCAGCCTCTCCGTCAGAGACTGGGGGGTGTTTCACAGGCGCTGTGGTGGTAAGTCTCTCCTACTCCACAAGCAGGGACCCTCTCGCCTCCAAGGAGGGTCCTCTCTTCCCTCTCTCAGCAGAGAGTCTGGGCATCCTGCACCGCACCAGCACTGACCCGGTCTTGTCTGCCGTAAGCGGGACCACGCAGGAGGGGCAGCAGGGCGGCTGCAGGGAGAGGGGCAGGAGGGGAAGGGGAAGGGCTGCCTGCAGGCAGGGGGGTGACTGGTTCTGCCCCTCTTCCCGTGCAGGCGCCAGAGCCGGAGCTGGGGGAGCAGTACGAGGCGGTCTGCGACTCTACCTACAGCGAGGCCGAGTCGGCTGCCGCGGAGGTGCTGGACCTGCCTCTGCCCAGCTACTTTCGCTCCCGGAGCCACAGCTACCTCCGAGCCATCCAGGCGGGCTGCTCCCAGGAAGAGGACACGGGCTCCGTCCGCTCCATCTCCCCACCACCGACGGGCAGCCTCAGCGGCAGCAGGACCTTGCCCACCAACAGCAGTGAGTGCCCGCGGTGTGCGGCAGAGGGGGCGGAGGGGAAGGGGCGCGAGGCCAGCGGGGACAGGGGACGCTGCTGCTGACTGCCCCAGAGGTGCCAAGCATGTGGGGCGCTGGGCTTAGACACCTGTCTCTCCAACCATGGTTGTCCAAGACTTCTGTGGGCTTGTGTGGGCTTGCTCTGTGCCGGAGAGGGAGGCCAGCAGCCAGGCGTGCTGCTAGGATGGCTGGGGCTGGATCTCCGGATGCGGGCGCCGAAATGGCAGAGGGGCTCTGGTTGCTGGGATCTGGCCGGCATGGCTAATGCGACCTGCAGAGGCTCAGAAGTCTTTCACTCGGTCAAGCCAAACCCAAGGCTGAGTGCTGTGGCTGGGAGCACGCCGCGGGATGCCCACCTTGCACAGGAGCACTGCCTGCCCTCTCTGCCTGGAGTCCTGCGGGCACCGGCAAGCGGGCTGCTGCCCTACACTAGCAATAGCTTTAGCTTCCACCTTCCTCCTCCTCTTTTCCACTGTGCACCTCTTATTATCCCAATCCAGGCAACAGCTGACAGGTTTGACCTCTCTCACAAACTCCTGGGAAGAAAAAAGTCCAACAGGGGCTCTGGCAGCTTCCCCAGGCTCTGAGCATATCCTGCTCTCTGCAGCCCCTCAGCCAAAGGCAGGAATGGGGGCTGACGGGAGGAGGGAAGGCAGAAGGCATCTGCTTCCGTCCCCTCCACGATGGAGGTGCGACAAGGCTTTGGGGTTCACCATGAACTTCTTTGCAGGTTCCCGCGCAGGGCAGGACTCCTGGGCACAGGTCTGGGGGGGGTCAGATGCGAGGGAAAAGGCGAATGGTGCAAATTTGCCCCCTCCAGATCCACAGGGTTTGTGATTTTGCCCGGCAGAGTCGCAGGCAGGTCTGACCCTGCCCAGCCAGGGCCCTGAGCCGTGGCCGGTGAGGACAGGACCCCAGCTAGCCCGGACCTGAGCAGCACAGCCCAGGTGGCGGGGTGCCATGGGGCTCGCCAGCGCGGCTCCTGTGCCAGCCAGGCAGCAGCCCAGCTCCGTGCAGAAGCGGAGCGGTGCTGTGTGTCAGACTCACTGCGCTGGCACCCTGGTCCCATCCCCTGTGGGCAGGGCAGAAGAGGGAACGGGCAGAGAGGGTCACCCTGGTTGCACCCAGCCCTCAGGCTGCTGCCTAGAGACGAGTCTTTCAAAATCGTCTGACGGTGAGATGCCGGGAGTTCTTCCTTTGGCTAGGCTGGCTCCAGCTGTGTTCCCTCCCCGCGAAAGATTTGCAGCAGCCACGCAGGTGCCGAATGCGTCAAGTCCTATTTGCCCCTCTCCATCGGGTGTACGTAGACTAGAGACCCCCAGCATCCCTGGTGTGGGGTAAAAACAGGTCTTGCGCTGAGTTTCAAGGCACTAATGAGCCTTCCCAAGCCCCAGAGCCCAGCACCCTGCACCTCGGCGCACTGAGCTGGCTCTCCCGCCTGCCAAGCCCTCCCTTCCCCGATGGCCGGAGAATCCCAGCACCTCTGGGATGAGTCGGGGCTGCCCATGCTCCCAGCAGGACTGCCGTGCCCCCCTGCAGTGCTGCCGGAGAGGCTCCTGTGGACACCCCACGCATTCAGCTCTGGGGCGGGAAGCACAGAAGGCGAGTGCTTTGCCTCAGGATGCCATTTTGCCAGGATGCTGGGGGCACCGGCTCAAGACAGCAAGGAATGGCGAGGGCTGCTGAGACGTCACGGTGCTGAGAAAGCCCAGGAGGAAAGAGTGGCAAGAGCTGGGTTTCTGTCCAAAAATGAGCTGGTGCTGGCTCCTTGCTGCAGAGACCAGCACTGCCCCGGCCCAGGGACGCGTCAGGTGCAGCCAGGCTCCACCTACGGCTGCCTTTACCAAAGCAGGATCTGCAGCAGAGGCTTCACTCCACAGCGGTCCGTGCGTCTGCTGGAAAACACATGGAAGGGCTGTGGGCGGCAGGGAGGAGCATTGCTCTGGAGATGCTGCTTCTGCAAATGGCTCCCGAAGGCCTGAGCAGAGCCGAAAGGTTCAGCTGCGCGAAGCTGCGGTGTGGGGAGCAGCTCTGCTCTCACTGCAGCATTTCGGCTGGTGTGAGGCCTTCCCGGGATGCTGGGTGGTGGGAGCAGGCTCCAGAGAGATGCTCAGGGAAGTTGGCTGGTCCTTGCCAGAAGAGAAACCCGCTACCTTTCCATGATGCTCCAAGTCACTTGGATCTGCATCACTTCTGCATCATTTTCTTCAAGGCAGCCTGTGTCCTTCCCGGCTCCTGGCCAGCTCTGGTGCCCCAGGTGAGGCTTGGCTGTAGCACAGGGCACAAGGAGCTGAGAGGTCCCATCCCAGGAACAGTTTTGGAAATTGAGGTGATGCCTTAGTGCTCCCAGACATGACATCGTGCCAGGCAGACACCAGAGCGGGCAGGAGGAGTCCGGCATCTCACCAGAGCTGTAGGGTGGAGGCAGATAGCGAGCCCCGTCACCCACGGGGACGCCAGGGTCAGGTCCAGCAGGGGTAGGCTGCTCTTGGCATAAGCTCTGGCCCCAAACCACAGAGCTATGGGGGGCGTTTGGAGCAGCCTCAGCAGATCTGCCGCGGGCAAAGCTGCCAGAGCACCCGGGTGGGCTGTTGGTGGGAGCCAGGTCAGAGCCCCGTCCCAGCAGCGGGGAGAAGGGGGAGCAGGAAGGGGAGCATCTTCGTGCCCAGCTCCAGGGCTTCCCACCCAGGAACATGCCCGTGCCCTCACATCTCCCCTTCACATCCCCCTCTGCGCTCCAGGGTCGTCACAGCCAAAGTCCACAGGATGAGGCAGGGACTGGAAGAGATCCGCTGGGGGAGACGGGGTACTTGCTCAGCCCTCTCCCTCCTCCCTACCACCCTCTCTGCCCTGCTTCTGCCCCACGCTCTTCCCACCCTGGCTCGCCCTGCTCCCCGCCAGCCCACCCTCTCCTCGCTGGCAGCGCAGCCGATGCTGAGCTCAGCGCCGCCGCAAATCCAGGCTGACACCGGGAAGCAAGAGCAGGCGTAGCACAGAAGGGGGCTTTCAAAATGTCTGGTTGCAAACTCTCTCTGACGTGACCCAGCAGAGATCTGCTGATTTCCAGAACATCCTCCAGCCTTTGGCATTGGCTGCTGGGGCTCGGGGAGGGAAATGTTCTTGAGGGGGGGAGGGGGTGGGGAGTGGAGAGGAGAGGAGCATCTGTGTTTGTGCGTGTGCATGGTGGGGAAGGCAGGAGGCATATCTAGATGGCAGTCACACCTTTAATCAGCCACCCGGGCTCGGTTCCCCCTGCAAACGTGCATCCCTGAGGTGTTAATTGGTCGGTGTTGTACGAGATGGTACGAGATTGGTACCTGTCAGCTTGGTGGGGTTGGTCTGGACCGATCGAGAGAGGTGGGTGCACCATCGTCTGCAGGTCTGGTGGTCGCTCATGGCCTCTGCTCCACGCAGGGCTCCAGGGTGAAACAACTGAGAGCCCTCACACGTTCCCGTCCCACGGACACCCCGTGCACCGGCATCTGTGCACCAGCCCAAAGGACCTGTTCTCATCAGGTACCCGGTCCCTGAGAGGGAAATTAGGTTTCTTCTCTGTAGGGACACATCCTAAAGAGGCACCAGCAACAGCAGCGCTGTGGCTGACACAGGCATCTCGTTCCTTGAGGACAGAATGGGGGTTGAATCGTAGAGCAAAGGGGTTCAGCCACCAGCTGAGGGCATGAGGAGGTGCAGCCAGCTCCATTTCACGGAGGGCTGCCAGTCTCGGGGTCTGTGTGGGGAGCACGGCCCGGTGGGAGAGCCCTGACAGCTGTCACACCTCCGACAAGCCCGTTCCTCCCACAAACGCCTGTGTCACCGGCGCATTACAAGGCAATTAGCTCCCATTTGACAGCCAGCGAGACAGATGATGAGCTGCCCTTGATCAGCGTTAAACAAAGCTTTGTGCCTTGCGAAGCTGGAGGCTTGAAAGCCCCAGTGAAACCTATTCGTCTAATTGCCAGGCGTTCTGCCGACAGCCGCGCACGCCGCTCACGAGCATTACAAAGGGCTCCCCGGCCCCAGCTCCTCCTTATTAGAGGCAGCACTGGGAATCGCTTGCTTAATAAACTGCTTGCGATACAGAGCTGAATATTTGATGTCCAAGGGAAACAGGAAAGCCGAGGTGAGCCACGCACAGCGAAAGGAGGTGAGAATCCCCAGTGGGGAGACCCCAGCCCAGCCTCAACCCAGGGCACCAGTGAGGGCAGGGAAAGCTCACACCAAGCCAGTTCCTGCTCGAGCTCCTCCCAGTCCTCCCTGTGCCATCTGGTAACATCACCTTTGCTCAGACCATCCCGCCTTGGCATTCAGCAGCCTGTTCCCAGAAAGCCCAGGTGGCCGGCTCCTTATCCTGTGTCCAGATCTCTTCCAGGGAGGCCAGGGAACCCAGCTCTGCCTCCCCCAGGGCTGGGCTGTCTTACCAATGGTTAAGACGTCCCTGAGAGTGTGAGCTCTGGAGGGCAGCGACCCTCCCGACCCTCCGGTTCTCCCTTTCTGCTGACCCCGTGACGGCAGCTCTGGCTGCAGGCCCCCAGCCCAACACGGGAACCACAGCGCCTGGAGCAGAAGGAGCTGGAGAAAGTCTAGCCCTTCAGGGCAGCCCAAAATTGACCCCAGGGAGAGCCAGGCACGAGGCTCGTCCTTGAGAGCCACCAGCGCTCCCATAAACAGCTGCCAGGGCTGCACACACCTCGTGCCCATCCGGATGTCAGAGCTTTGCCAAGCCCAGGCTGGGCATGAGAGCACTACCTGGGAGAGATACTCCCCAAAGCCATGACAGAATTGCCGCCCTTCTGCCTCCAACCTGTTTTCTGTCTTCTTTGTATTGCTTATTTTTTTTCTTTCCATCACTAAATTAGAGACGGCTCCCAGGACCGTTGCTGCGCTGGGAACCCTGCCCCAGGAGAAGGCAGGTGCCAGCCTGGTCCCCGGCACGGATGCTCTTGCAGGGGGAGCATGGTTGTTCTTAGCGGAGGAAAGACAAAGTGCCTGCACACCTCCGTGCATCGTGCTGACCAAATCCCCAAGGGCTGGTTCACTGTGGGATGAGTTTCCACAGCTTCTGGGAACGTCACGTAGCGCTGGCTTGTGAGGGATGGGTACAGACACCCTTCCTCCTCCTCCTCCTCCTCCTCTTCCTCCTCTGTGCATGGTGATTACCTGGTCTCTGGGTAGGAAGGCAAATTCTGCTCCCCTCCTCTCTCAGCTGTCATGGCCTTCTCTTCTGCGTGGGGAAAAAATGTAGTGGTGTGAAGGCAAAGTAAAAACCAAACCAGGCCAGGAAACGTTGTTCAGCCCGTGCGTGAGCGGCCGCAGCTGAGGAACAAGGCACGACTGCGGCCCCCTTGCTAATCGTATCAGCCAGAGCTGACCCCGTACGGCCTTTGAGGAGAGAGACTGTTATCATTCCCTTCAGATTTTCTCCTTCTTTTTGACCTAGATTTCACGTTCCAGAAATAGCTTTCTCTGACATACCAGCAGGAAAGGGATTAGAGAGAGAGAGAGAGATTGTGTGTGTGTGTGTGTGTGCGCGCGCACCAGGGAAAGATTTCTGTTGCATGCTCCGCCAGTGTTTGTAAGGGAAAAAAAAGGTACCTATACACGTTCCATGATCTGTTCATATGCCTGTAGGACACAAAGAAATTTATGACAGCTGTTCCTCTCCACGCTTACCTGCTCGTTTTTCACCTCTGATCTTTTCCTTGTTATTATGGAAACTCCACCACCAAGCCCCGTGCCCAGCCAGCACTCCCTTTTCCCCAGGAAGCCTGTACCGTGGCTACAACCCTGCTCCCAACTCCGCCACCAAAACCAAAACATCTCTATCCTCCTGCCTCAGCAAAGCTGGCGCTGGGGGCTCTTTGCTGCCAGGTTACAGCTCTGCCACAGGCAGCGCCCAGTGCAGCAAGCTCTCTGTCCGCTGCCTGCTGCGCGCGCAGGTCTCCGGCACCCAGGAAGGGCTGCAGTGGGCTTGAGCCCCACGGAAACGTCACTTGCCCGGATCCCTAGGAAGGGGGGAGCTGCAGCCCACACATGACGCTGTGCAGACACAGGGGAGGTGGAAACGGCTGCCCATAGACTAAATACTGGGAAGCGAGCACAGCTCCAAGGTCCTGGCCAAGCCTGCCTTCTCCCAGCAGGAGCCATCTACAAAGGAGGGGAAAGAAAGGCAGCTGCCAGCATTTTCCTTTGGCAATACGGTCAGAAAGCCAAGTCCTTCTCGTTGCTTGCTTTTATCAGCCTTGATGGCAGGAAAGGGAGTCAGTAGTGCTGTCCTCGTGGGAGAGAAGGAGAAACCGAGGCACCAAGGGGTGCCCTCCTCAGCAGCAGGGAGCCCATACGTGGCGTAGTGCTCTGTCTGTGGGGCCGCGCTGGTTGGAGAGCCATGTGCTGGGCACAGCAGACCACCTCCCGTCTCTTCTTGGGCTGAGGGGCCTGGTAGTGCCCCAGCACGCTGGCCCTGCTGCCATCCGCGTGAACTGGGCGAGCACAGAGCTGCCCTGGCACCAGGCAACCACAGATGCCGCTCTGTGTCCCTGCTGTCGGCGGTGCTCAGCACCTCTCCGCACCTCCCTCCGTGGCCACGGGGCTCGTGCCATGGCTGGAGCAGCCCAGCAGCGACCGGCGATGGTCTTAGCTACGACACACACGTGCCAGGGCGGCGGGGATGGACGAGGCTTGCTAAGGCCGTGCACCCAGGCTTGAGCAATGGCAGGATTTTGGACAGTGCAGGCAAACGAGGATTTCTTTGAGCGTGTTTCTCTTGTTCTGGGTTGCTTTCCCTCTCCTGCATGCTTTTTCATTACTTTTTCCATCTCCTGAGCTATGGCGTGGGTATTCCCGAGTATCTCAGGAAGAGATCGGCTCAGAGCCTCGCAGAGCCACACTCGGTGTGGCTGAGGGGCTCTCAGTCCAGAGCTGCTCACCACTCCCAAGCCCGAAAGCAGATGGATGGAAAACAAGTTTTCTGGTTTTCCCTTGGTAGGCAGCGGAGGGGAGAGGCCCCGGGCTGCAGGTCCCAAGTCTCAGGGCTGACTCCAGTAAGATCCTCCCTCGGCTCCACTTTGCTGCTCTCTTTCCGAGAGCAGAAGCAGCACATCCACAGCGATCCCATCGCTGAGCGCCGAGGGCGGCGGCGGCCCAGCCCTGCTTGCCGGAGCCGGCAGCGCGTGAGCCGAGTGCAGTGCTTCCCCACGGCGCTTTGATCTCTCCTCGCTGCAGACCAGCCCTTCTCCTCGCTCCGCTGCGAACCCAGCGAGTCATAAATAAACCAGAGCATCCAAGGACTGACGGGAACAGCGAGGAGCTGGGGTGGCACACGTGCTCCGGCCAGGAGCCACGCGTCCACACCGCTACCTGCAGAGCCACAAGCGCTGCCCGAGGGCCAGCACTCTGCAGACAAACACCCCGAGGCAGTGTCCACGCCGTGCCCGGCCTGCGGGCACCCATGGCCCCTGTCTCGCCTCAGCCTGCCGTATGGCGTGGCTCTGGCCTCCCAGAGGTCTCCCCCCACCCCGCAGCCTGGGCGACCTCACGCTCTTGCTCCGCATGTCTCAAGGCGGGATCGGAGGCTTGGAGCTGGACCCAGGGCGGCTGTCCCTGCGGTCCCACAAGCTGTACCAACCTTACTCCCCTCCACACGTCCATGCTCCATCACTCCTGCTCAGGCAGCCTCACCAGGAGGCACAAAACACCGGCATCAAGCAGAGCAGCAGCACCCGGTGACGGGAGTCCCGGCTCCCTCTCCCCGTGCCCGGCAGGAGGGAGGTCAACTGGCAAATCTGTCACCAGCGGCAAACACCCACCCAGGGAAACGTCCCCTTTCCCCCCGCTGCTTTCCTTGTCTCCACACTGGAGAATTCCCTCCTGCTAACACCGCACTCCGCCTGGGGCCCGGCGAGAGCATCGCCCGCAGCACCCGCACCCACCGCCCAGCTCGGGGTCCCCGGGGCGCTGGGTGCCGGGGGCGGTGGCAGCGCGGCGGGCTCTGTCACCCAAACCCACTCCCGCGTGGGGGCGTGCGCCGGGGAAAATGTCACCGTGGCAGCGGCGGCCGTGACGAGGAGACAAAGCTCCCGCGTGGGGGGGGGGGGGGGGGGGAAGGGGAGGGAAGGGGGGGGAGGTGCCCGCTTTGTTCAGCGGCGTTCGGCTCCCCCGCTCCTGCCACGCACGGGGCTGCCACCGGCCGCTGTCCCCGCGCCTGCAGCGTGCGGGGACCCCGCTCCCCGCCGAGCGCCCGCGGGGGGCATCCGCGGAGGTGGAGGCGGGGGGGAAGACACGCGTGACCGCGCCCGGCCGTGGGAGCGCCCCGGGGCGGGGCCGCGCGTGCGCGGGGCGTGGTTGTGACGCGCGGGGCGTGGCGGGGCGTGGCGGGGCTTTAAGGCGCGGCCCCGCCCGCGGCGCGCAGCCGGAGCGGCGGGCGGGCGCGGTGAGTGCGGTGGCGGCTCCGCGCGTCTCCTCCCTCCTCGGGCCGCAGGAGCAGCCGGCGCGGCCCGGCCCGGCCTCCTCCTTCTTCTCTCGTCGGGCACGGCCCGTCCTTCCCTCCGCGGGACCCGGGCCCAGCGCCCCCGCCCCGCGCGTCCCCCCGTCTCCCCCCCCCCCGACGCGTTTCTCCGGTCCCCTCCGCCCCTCCTTTGTGTCTCCCATGGCTTTGTGTCTGGAGCTCCTCAAGCAATGTGAGTGACCGCCCGGGGCGCGGCGGCGGGCGGGCGGGCGGGCGGGGGGCCGGGCCGGGCCCTGCATGGCTCCGCGGCGGGGGTGCCGCCGCCCCGCCTGCCTCCCTGCCTGCTGCTGCCGCCGCTGCTTGCCGGGCCCGCCGCCCCGCCGCGATCGCAGGTGGCGCTTCCGCTTCTCACGCGCGTCTCGGCCCTTCGTGGGTCGGCGGGGGGAGGGCTCCGGGGGGCGGGGGGGTGCCCCGTCCTCCCACGCATGCCGCCTTCGCTGCGCGGGGATCCGCGGTGGTGGGGCGGCGGGGGGAGGGCACCGGGTTCCCCCGGCACCGGGTCCCCCCTGCGGCGCTGAGCCCCGCTGTCCCCGGCAAGCCAGGCGGGGTGGTAGCAGGTCAGGCCGGTGCTGGAGGCCTGTAAGGGGTCCCCGAGGTGCTGGGGTGAAAGAAATTGTGCTTCGCTAAATGTCTTCTCCCCCAGGGGACCCTGGCCCTTTTTCCCTTTTTTTTTTTTAAGGTGGTGTTTGGATTTTTCCTCCTCTCGAGAAGAAAAGGGTATTGTCTGGGTGAGGCGCAAATGCTGCCCAGGGCTGATATTGAGCAGAGTGGCGAGCTGGCACCTCCTGGCCGGAGCAGGCTTTAAAAAGTCTCTTTTTTAAGCTGGGAGAACAGGTCCTGGCTGGGGCTCCCTGGTGTCACACCCAGCCCAAGGCTGGGCTGCCCTGCCCTCGCTGAGGGTTTGGGCTGATTGTCCCTGAAGTCAGACGCAGGTGTAGGTCAGTACTGGTGTGCCGCTTTTGGGGGGGCGGGAGGTGTTATGGTTAGTTTTGAGCAGTAAGTAACTGTAGATCCTAATTGCTACTCCAGTCTTCATTACGAGGTTCAAAAAGCAGGATTATTTCCAGGATGCTGTTGATAGGACTAATGTTGCTTATTGTGCAGAGGTACGGATCTTGACCCCAGGCTGTGCAGGGACAGCTCTGGTTTGAGACAGGAATGGAATTAGGATCTCTATAACTCCTAGGCTGTATCTTGCCACTTGGGGGAGGAAAAGAAGAAAAGAAAAAAAGAAAAAAAAACCCACAGCATGTGGCATCAGATCCTAAAATAAATTCCAATCATGTGGGATGATAACAAGCCAGATTGCCAACTCGTGTAAATTGGCAGACTTGACTCCAGAGGGTCCAAATTACTTAGCTAGTAATTGCTCTTCCAACAGGAATTTGGTGCTATGAAGTTACGTGTTCTTGAACGTGTGGAGAAAAGTAAGCCTAACTAGCCATCAAATCCAGCCTGCTTGTCTTTCAGATTAAGACAATTTCTGTGTGCGTACTCTGCAGTGGTACCCAGGTATTCCGGAGGTTATCTGCAGAATTGGTCTGACACGTTGCAGTCGTGGAAAACCTAAAAGCTCATCTTTGAGGTGCAAGTGCTAAACTGCTATATGCTGGGTTTGCATCTATAGCTTGCTACTTCTGCTCCGCCTCCGTAGTGACAGTGTAAGAGTTTTTGGTGTAGCTGAGGGTCGCGGGATCTGTCACTTGGGCCTTGAAGTGCTGGGTGTAACCGCTGTGCAGTGTGCTGGTTTTGAAAGGATGAGAAGAGCCTGTGCAGTCCCTGCCAGGTCCTCATCAGCAAAGGTGATAATGGAAGAACTGGATTTCTGTTATCTGTGGATTGACTATGTGGAGAATACTGAGAACGCAACGGGGTTCGGTAAACCACGGAGCACTCTGAGGCCAACAGGTACCTTTGTGGAACTTGATCGGCTGTAGCCGGTGTCCCAGCCCTCTTGCTGACGGGGCAAACGTGGTCAGCTGCTGGGGAGAGCTTGCATTGCACTTCGCAGCTGCGTGTGAGTCAGTAGTTGGATACCCGGTTGCTTAATCTGTGCATACAGTTTAGATTTGTGGACACTTCTGACTACTTAGCTCAAGGTTATTCATCTACTGCCCCAGCCTAATGTGTAATGCATGGGAGACCTGCTGTTCCGTGAGCTCATCCTTAGCTGCGCACGCTGCCAGAGCAATATAATTTAAAAAGCTTTTAATGGGTAACTAATAACTGCCAGGCGCTTACAAATAACTGTATGTCAGTTCTTGTCTCCTGTATAGATTTTCCTGTTGTTTGAGTCCAGCCTCAAATAGTTTGGAGTGAACTGTTCACCGGACCCTGTAAAAGTCACTCTGTGACACTTAATTTTCCTAATCACGCACTACATGCCCGTCTGCAGGAGTAAGGCCGCAAAGCCATACTGCAGCAGGGCTTGGGTTTGTCTCCTCAGCTGATGCTTTTGCTCTGTGCAACCTGCGCAACAGCCTCAAATATTCTTTAATGAATTGAGGAGCCATAATTGGATTCAGTGCAGTGCAAGTTACAGGAACATATGTGAGCTGGAAGGATTAAGGCTGTGCAGGCGGGTGGCCTTGTTCAAGAAAAATCCACTTTAATTTCTGCAGTGAAAAGTTGTCAGTGTGTTTCCTATCAGAGCAGATTTAAGAAGGGAGGGGAGAAATACTAAGTATGATTGCTGTTTGCTTTGAAAGGCGATTAGAGTTCAGGCTGTGGGATAAAGTTCTGTGAAGGCTGTAGTTGGGGCTCGGGTATGAGAACGGCAAAGTCGGGTCCCTCTGGAAGAGCTCAGGAAAGAATGAGTTGATCCTTCCTTTCTCTGTGCCAGCCTGACACCTGGAGAGAGGGAGAAGTGGGGGACAGAATGCCACCAGGGTGTTTGACATAAGCTGCCTTTAAACAAGTGGAAGTTAAACTATTTGCAGATGGGCTGGTTAATGAGGAGAGTGGGAATTCTGTCCACTTCAATTTGTCTTGCAAAATTAATGAACTGCTGGCCCTTTGGGGCAGATGGGAACACTGTCAGCCTTCTGTCCCCCGGAGAAGCAGTGGGCAAGGGCAGCAACAGCCCTGTGGCTGAAGTCCTGCCCTGGGCCTTAGCCCTGTGTTTTGCTTCTCTGCTCTGCCAGGGTCTGGTTGTAAACCCCAACAGCGCCGTTTCAAAAGCATTTGCGGTTTCCACCGAAGACAGTGAGGTAACCGCTCAGATGCATCTGCCCATGAGAGCCTGGTCTCTAATTTTACGGGCAACATAAGGTAGGGCAGTACCGGTGTCTACCTACCGCAGTGCGGGCTGCTGGCCTGCTATCAAGGACAGGTGACAAGCAGTCCGGGGGCAAGAAACGGTCCCCCAGGAGATTCTGTTCCATTTCTGTAGGAGGGCAGGGTGGGGGGTTATGCACTGCCAGGCCTCTTCCCGAATTTCCTTGCAGCATTTAAATAATGTGAAGGAAGACAGCTGAGTTCTGATTCTCTCCTACTTCCCCCATGGGGTTCTTGATGGTGGGCTTGCACTTGCACTGTGAAATTGCCGGTAAAGGCACAGAGGGGCACATACACGTACTGGGATGCGAGAAGGGCATCCGATACCTGTATGAATACTGCAGCCTGCCCGCTGCTGCTTCGTCTTAGCAGATGGCGCACACAGCAACCTGGTTATCCTCGCGGCTGTGCCGGGGTCTCTGGGGCTTAAGTTTGTCAGCTCTTCTGGCAACACCAAGAAAATTAAAACAGTATCTTTAAAAGGGACTCGCCTGAGACGGGCAGCAGCTTGCTGCATCAGACAGCAGTGCTCAAAAGGGGAACGGCGTAAGGATGAATAAATTTTAAACATTAGCCCTAGTATTTGCATCAAGGGCATATTGACTATCAGTCTTGTGTATCTTATTTAGTACTCTTCGTTAAGACAGCCAGGTTTCACTGCAATGATCTTCTAAGAGATCAAAGCTTAAGCTACTGTGTTGTCTCACCAGTTTGAAGCTGGCCGAGAAACTTGAGCGGTGAATGTTTCAAAGGTAGATTCTTACTTGTGGTGCAAGTCTGTCAGAGCTGGAATTAAAGCAAAGATTAGAAGTTGCATATGCCTTTCTACTGATGCGCTGTCATAGTGCGAGGTGATATTTGATGAAAGCTAAAAGGTATTTAAGAGTTGATAAAAGAGAATTTTTATTGCAAGTTCTTGTCATAAGATTAGTCAAACTTCTAAGAACTGTGCGTCTTGTTTTTTATATTCTGGGAGTGGTTGAGGATCTCACTGAACAGAGCCCCAGCAGGGCATTTGCTGTGCGGAAGAGGCATCTCCAAGCCTAAAACTTCCTACCCAGGGTGGGCATATCTGCAGCTGCATTAAGTTGAAAGTTAAAATTGGGAAGTTAAAGCATGGATATTACATCCCTCCTAGGCCTGACACATAAGAGAAGCTGGAGAAAGTGTCCCAAAGGGTCCTGAGGAGTTGTCCCCAGGGGGGTTTCTGGACGCTCTCTTGAAGGCCCTTGTTAGAGCTGGGCCGCTGCCTGCTCGGCTGCCGGATTAGGCAGTGCTGCTCTTGTGGAGAGCAGCGTGTGTCGGGGCAGCTCGAGAGCCAGCACGCTGTTGTCCAGCTGGCCTCCCTCGCCTCTTGTAAGGTCACTGTTTTGTTGGGAAGCTTTCTCTTTTCTTGTTTGAACCCTGAGGCTTTTCTCAGCCTCTCGGCCTGGCTCAAACATGGGGTCCTGAGTCACAGCATTTCTGTCCAGGAACTCCTCCAGCTTTTGGTGTGCTCTATTGAACGGATACCAGTGCTTTCTTGTCTGACCTGCCACTCCGGCAGTCCTGGGCTGGGGATTTTGGCCTCTTAGCACTGCTACTGTGAGCAAAGCGAGTTCCCTGGCAGCGCGGAGCTGGTGTAGTGCCCAGCCTTGTACAGCACGGACTGGGACTTTCCAGGGGAGAAGGTGGGTTTGGGGAGGGAGGTACTAGTAGAATAGAGCTTGAGAACTTTTGCCAGTGCCCGAACAGCTGCTTATTCTGATCCCTTGGAAGAAAAAGGGTATTGGATGGTGCTTCCACCTCCTCAGCTCAGGTCCTAAACAAAGTAGCTACTTTGATTTGAAAGCATTGAGTTTCAGTGACCCTCAAGTTCGCAGTGTGCCAAGAGCAAGGCCGTGAGCAGGGAAATCCTGGATGCTGGAGAGCAGGTCTCTGCTTCCCGGCAGCCTGTTGCCTTGGCCGCAGCACTGCTGCCGTTGGCCTTTGCACTTGGTGCCAGGCTCCAACGTCTGCATCTCACAGTCACCCTGCAATCTTCTAGGGCATTCTGGAGGCTGCCGCCGCTAATAGCGGTATTGTGCTGCACATTAGCTTTTATCACTGCTCTGTTAAGGTGCTTACTGGAGATGAGTGCTGCAAGACACCCGGGGTTGCTAAGCCAGGCTCTTACAGCCCTTCTCTCTCACTGGAGCCCTCCTTGCTCACGCCAAACCCTGAGTTGGGCAGAAATCAGGCCTTTGGGGAAAGGGGAGCAAAAAGCTCGTACAGATATCCACCTTCAGTCCTCTTGCCTGTGTAGCTCCTGGTGTGGATGCTGTTCCCCGTCAGCTGTGTGTGCTGCTGGTGGATGTGCTGGGCTTGTGCCAGGCCTGTGTCTCACCAGGACCCACTTGGCCGCGGGGCGGTGTCCCTGATTTTTGGCTGTTCATCTGTGTGATGCTTTAATTCCTTCCCGTAGCCCTTTGTGGGGAACAGTGTCGACGTGGTGTCAGGACCGAAGAGATTCGCAAGCCGAAGAGATAAAAAGGGAGGCAGAGCCTCTGGAGAACGCGCTTCCCCAGAGCGGGTGGGGGGCCCAGGACAGCCCCGCAGTAGCCAGCAGATGCCCAGAGCTTGTGTGCCCTCCCCCTCCCCAAAGCGGGTTTCTCCCGGCTGCGTGGACCAGCGGCGGGTGATCCCGCTGCCCCCGGGGTGAGTGGGAGCTGCCGCCGATGCCGTGTGGCCCCGGCGGGGGGAGGCGGCCCCGGCCCGGCCCGTGCCGCTCCCCTCGCGCCGCCCGCGCTTTGCGGCCTCCGCTCTTTGCAGCAGCCGTAGGGCGAGGTAAGCGGGCGGGCCGGGGGCGGCCCGGGGCCTGCTGCGGGGAGGCCGTTGCCGGGCCGGGGCCGGCTCCTGGCGGGCGGCGGGGAGCGCTGGTCCAGGGACGCCCCGCGCCTCGGCCGTTTGTTTTTTTCCCCTCTGGGCCGGAGCGGGTACCGGCGTGAGGGCGGGCGGACCGGGGAGCGCCAGCCTCTCCGGGCCGGTGTCTCAGCACCGCTCGCCTGGAGCGGTGCCGAGGAGCACAGCAGCCTGCCCGGCCGGCTCTGTCCCGGGAGGCAGCCGGAGGAAACTCTCCCTGAGCCGTCATCCTGGGCGCTGGTAGCGGCGAGCTTTAAAAGGGAGGGATGAAAGTGTCCGTCTGTCTTTACCCGGCTTGAAAGCGCTGTGCTCAGCCCTGCCCGCCGGCGGGCTGACAGCCGGCCTGCTGCGGGCCCCAGGCACCGAGCAGCGCCCCTTGTCTCCCCCAACACGCGAGTGGCTCGACTCCAGTGGAGTTGGTGAAGTTCCTGCGAGTTTGCTATGGTGGAGCAAAGCAGAGCTCAGACTAATGAGGCCTCCTCGAATCAAAGGACAGAACTGGGCCAGCCATTTAGGCTGCCGGTGTTCTGACAGCAGTAAACTTTGAAGCACTGTCTGCTTTCTTCTGGCACTGCTATTTGTGCGCTTACCTTTGATTGATTTTTGTTTTTCCAAGGGCTCTGAATACCTTGGGTGCTGGGGGAGGCAGCTCTAAAAATAACTTTAGAGGCTGGTTATTTCCAAAGCCATTATTTCTGCTTCTCTCAGGTTTCTTTCCCTTCAGTAGCTGATTTCTTTCTCTAGTGCTGCAAAACCTGGTTCATGCTTAATCGTGTTGCCTGCTCTCTTCTGGTTCTTGCTCTGTTAGCAAATGTGCTTTGGGTATGGGTGATGGTATGTGTTTGGACAGCAGGTGGATATGATTGCAGTTCATGGTGAACAAGTTCACATACCAGGAACACTGAGGCCAGAATGAACTAAAACCAGGTGACTGGCTTGAGGAAGTCCCATTGTCCCATTTCCCAGAAGTGTGCCACAGGATGGCTCAGTTCTAATGGCTGAGGGACTCCTAGCAGGAACCCTAGTCACTGTTAAATGCCTTAACTCAAGTGCTGCTGTTGCATGTGAAATAATGTGACCAGGCTGAGGTAGGAGCTGGCAAAAGTGTTGTGTACAAAGACTCGCTTGGATGGATTATGACTGAGAACTGCTTCTGCTGCAGTTGTTGAGGGTATCTGATAAATCTATCTTATGCTAATTCTTATGGTGTGATGCTGTTCAGCAGCACTTTTTTAGGCTGGCTCAGTTAGAGTTTTAACCAGCTTGTCACAAAAACACCCTTATCACAAAACAGCTGCCAGCCTGATTGCTGCCCAGCCTCCACATGCCACGATCTTGCCAGTACTAGGGACCTGTGTGTGGAGAGTGACATGCCTCTTTCCCATCGGATTGCAGGAGAGGAACAGAACAGGTCTGCTTGCCGCAGCTCTGGGAAGCAGTGTTACGCTTGAAAGTTTAACCACCAGCCATGAGCCTGTTGGGTACGGCCATGCTCGAGCTTCTGTGTTGGGTGCAGAGCTCCTCACTCCAGGTGTCCTGACTTCATGCTGTGCCTTACACCTCCACGCTTGCTTTCTTGGAAAGTGTACCTTAAGCTTAATCGTGGACTGCTGCAGTGCTTAGGCTTGCTTGAGAAAAGAAAAATGCTGTAAACTGTACTCTTGAATGTAGCTAGTGTTTAATGGGCTGAATCTGTAGACAAAGGAGAGTTAAAGCCCAGTTGTGGTACACTCTAAAACAGCTGCTCTGCCCTGGGGACTTCCAGCTAGCTTTGTGTTGCTCCTGGGCACTCTGGAGCGATGCAGCAGTTGCCTTATCTCTGGGACTGCAGCAAGTGCTTCCTGATTAACGTGCTCTGTAGGGTGGAGTGTGGAGATCCATCAGGGAGTCAGATTTGGCTTAACATGCCCCCAGCAGCACCTTAACAATTTAACTTGTGCTAGCAGAGATTGCTCCTGTATGTCTCTTACTGATTTGGAGGTTGAAAACAACACGATGTAGATACCTAGGGGGTCCAGGGCTTGTTCACGTAATCTGTTTCAAATCCTGAGTGTGCTTCATCCTTGAAGGTGGAGTCTTCGCTGGCGTGAGTCACTATGGATTGGTGGCCTTGGGTTGGTTTCTTCTGTGTGTTCCCACACACATGCACACATGTGTGCGTGCTAATTGTAGCAAGTTGAAAAGCAGCTGGGAGGCTTTGCTTGAGTGTGGTGGGCTGAGAAGCCTCTTTAAGCATGTGGGCAGGCTACAATGGAAAGGAGAACTTGACATGAGGGAGAGGAAAAATGATTTCTCCGATCCAGGCTGTGCTGAGAGTTTGTTAGAGCTGGGAAAGAAGCTAATGATATCATGGGTTTTCCAGTCTAGATGGGCTTTTTTTATACTTAGCCATGGTTTGGGGGTTTTAGGTTCACCTGGCAAACTAAAAGCAAGGTTTTTATTGTTGGAATGATGTGCTTTCTGTAACAGCTTCTCTTATTTCTGTTAATTACTATGGTTCCAACCACAAAGGAGCTTTCTTGTTCTAATTGGCCTCCTGTTTGGATTCAGTTGTGTTGCCGTGTCACCATGGAGACAGCCGTGATGTCACAATCTATGGCATCACTGAAAAGTGTCCGGGAGGCAGTTGTTAATATGCCTCCTCGCCCCATCCACCCCAGTAGTCAATAGCTGGGAGGAGAAAGCAGAATAGCTCAATAGGTTTTGGGGAAGACAGCTTTTACATGAGCCTGAATTACAGATGCGGTTTTAAGGCTGTTGCTTCCGTAGTGGTGGTGGAAGAGGCAATATAATCACTTTCTCAAAACTATCTTTGTTGCTGTGTCCGTTGTTGAGCTCTCTTACTTAAATAAACACTTAAATAAATGAATGGCAGGAAGCCCAAAATCTCCAGCTATTGCTGTGCTGCTGTGGTTGAGCCCTGTTAACAAACATTTGTGATGCTGAAAACCCAAGTACCACTAAGCTGCATTTCAGTCCCGGCCTGATGGGCTCGGCGCTTCTTGCGGCCGGGTAACAGGTGTACTGAGCTTGTCTAGCGAACTCTGATGGCAGTCAAAAAAGCTGTTCTATCACCAGGGTGTTGGTTTGGGGAACTTTCTGGGGTCTCTTGCCTTTCCGACACTTCTGAGACAGCTGTTTCCACTGTGGGAATACAGAAGCAAATAATGGGGTAGCTGGGCTGCTGAGAGCTATGCGATGAGATCATGAAAGCCAACAGGATTTGACTTGTATGCCCTCATGTATGAGCTCAGTGGAGAAGGGAATGTAACAGAGAACTGGGCTTCTTTCGTGGCTTAATTCTGCTCTTTGCCAAAATCCTGGGAACTTTCTTCTCGTTTCCTGAAATGCCATGACTTACCACTGCAAAGACTGTGGGGATGCGTTCTGCTCTGTGCGATCTCTTCCCTGCGTTTGTCCTCAGCTTTCTCCACTTTCTTGCCAGGGGTCTGAGAGCATGGCACAGCGTACTGGATACTGTGTCTCGGAGCTGTAACAGCCTACTCAAATATTAACTAATCTCCTGATTAATAAGAGGCAGGACGGTCTTCGGTGCCTGACCTGGCAAGCAGGGAGCTAACACTTTCCAATTGTTTGTCACTTTTGATAAAGGCGCTTTGTCGCAGTTATCACAGAAGCGTGTTATCTGTAACTTTTCTGCTTGTATTAGTCTGATATTAGGGGAGGGGGCATGCAGGTCTTTCCACTGGACGTGGGGTGTATCTGGAGCTCTGGGGTGAGCCGGGCTGCTGTCACGCTGCTGGGTTCTGGCCCTGCTGCTCCCCAGGGCCCTGTGCACGGCACCTGCACCGTTTGGCTTGGGCTGCTCTGGGTTGTAATCTGTCGGGGCTGGCGCTTGCTTGGCAAGCACGGTAGTACATCTTCTCCCTCGTGCTTTGCTTGTTTTAAGCAGCCTTGTATTCAGACAAAAGGGATAAAATTTCATGTAACAGGCAAGCTGAAACAAATTGACTTTTTCAGTGCAAGAGAAATTTCTGGCTGTTTTCCTGAAAGGATCAAAACTGTTTTCCAGCAGTTCTGCTGACAGACTCCTCTTCTTTTTTTCTAATTTATTTTCTGAATTGCCGGGTTTTTAAGATGAAAGGCTAGAGCAGCTCATAGCATGAAGACAAAGTGTTTTTCCCCTTGTCTGTTCCCTTGGAGGCCTTGATAAGTGTCCTGTTTAGGAGGAGAATGTGACTGGAAGGACAGTTGCATTTGAATCGTGTTAATTTGTAGTGCTGTTGGTCTTAAAATAGCTAGCTGTCTGGCCAAAGATGCTAAAACTTGCTTTTTTTAACCAATATTGGTTAAAAACTGTGGAGGGTAGGAAATGTTTTAGTTTTCTCCTGACACTGGTCGAATCTGTCCTGATTGCTACGAGGGCTGTGGAGCCGCCCACACCAAGGCTACTCTAAGACTTCGAGCACTGTAGTAATTATAGAGGAGGAAATGAATGCATAAAGGGCTAAGATTGAAATTGCTTAGGACTACAGTTTGCAGACAGATGTCATTTAGGAAAAAAGTTAAAAGCTCATCTACAAATTATGCATGGTTTGTAAGTTCAGGTATGATTTTTAGCGTACTTTTAGTTTTCAGCATGTGTAGAAAACTACCTCATCTATGGGAAGTTTCCCTTGATACAGCAAAACAGCTAATTCCAAAGTATTTGGAGATTTCCAGTAAAGGTTATGAATAGATTGCTTCCTAGGAGGAAACCAGTCCTCCTGCCCTTACTCGTGGGCTTCTCTAAGCACAGTTAACCCCAACAAATTCCTTTACTACATGAGCAAGTTGCTGTGAAATGGCTCGTTCTTTCAGAATAAGACTTTGCATGGGCTTCCTTATCCCCCAAACTTGTGCTCTACAGGGTTGAGTGGGGATAATTCTGTGGATGAGTCCATGACCTGATATTCTTAGTTGCTCTGTTCTTCTGCCAGCGATGGCTTTGGGCAGACTTGAATGCCAAGCGTATGTCAGATAATCTGACCACCATATTATCTCCAGTGCTAGGTTCTATTATATATAGTGAGTTTGTTAGAAGAGGCTGTGTAGGCTGCTTTTGTACCCTTGTCTTTCAAAAATATGAATAACCTGACTGAATTAATGGTCCTCTGGGGGACCTCTCCTTTCCCCATTGCTTCCAGCAGGTAAGTCTTGCTGGTGAGGAATGGAGTCGTCCAGCTCTGGAGCGGGCTCAACAGGAGCAGCTCTCATGAGCAACAAATCTCTGGGGGTTGCTGGCTTCCTGCTTGGTTCTTCCATAGCTGCTGTTACAAAGGCAGCTAGGTCAGTTTTGTGCTCCTTTGGGGAGTAAGAGGTCAGCAGGAGAGGCCGAGACCCTCTCCTCTGTCACAAATTGCACCAGGTTTCCTTGCTGCTGGTCTGCAGCCTGCTTCCACCAGCAGGGCTACAGTCACCAGCTTGGACTTCAGCACGGATGTATTAATCTTGCCAATTGCATTGTATGATATCCTCTTCCCCCATGGCAAACCCCCTTCCCTCGGTTCTTGCAGGTTCCTTGAATCCCTCAGACTGGCTTCACTGGCATCTGTAACAGCTGATGCACTTGCAGAAGGAAAAACTGAGGTTGCTGGCCAAGGTGGGAACAGAAACATAAAAACCTAATATCCTGCAAGTCAATGTGGTGTTCTGCTGAGTTCTCTGAAATTCAGACATAAGGGCAACATACCTGTCATTCAAACAAGTTTTAAAAGATATCTTTGTAGAAGATGGTCACCTACAGGATGGTAAGCAGTATCCAAACTTAACGGGGAAGAGCGAGCGTGCAGAATAACTCTGCAAAATATATCTGAGATATGCAAGGAAATGGCATTCCCGCCTGAAAGATAAGGTAGTGAAAATTGTGACAAGTTTGTCTGGGCACCTTTCCAGCATTGAAGTTTCAGGCATTCTTTCGGCAGCGGTTGGTTAAGGGTTGTGACACCAAGTGCTTGTTCAGATCGTAAGTCAGCAGGTTGCATGCCGCAAGCCAGGACCTGGAGACGAAAATCAAGTTGTCTTGTGTGATCTCTGATAAAGATTTGGAAACCAGAGCTGCCTGATCCTGTAGCAGCAGTGGCCATGTATCCTTGTTCAAAGGTAAACAGAGCTCCTGCGGACATCACCCAGAGATGGAGGTCAACAAGATGCAGACTTGGGCTCAAAGCAAACTGTTATAGAGAAAAGTAGATGATGCAGAGCTGTCAGGTGCTTGTAAGTAGATGATGAAAAGTGGTTACTTAAGAACACTTGGAAGCCTCAGGTTCCCATCTAGCTAAGCTGCTGTGCTTCAGAATGATAGAGCAAGACGTTTTTCTTGGTGTCTTTTCACCTATTATTAACTGCTGGTCAGTGAGTGGCAAGAGATAGCAGGCTCCTTCCCTTTACTTTAAAGAAAAGTGCATTTGCTCTTTGTCTTGTTCTTTTCTAACCCCTCAGCAAAAGGAAGACGCCTTAGTGAACCAAGGTCTGCGCTTGCCTGGGTTTTCTCTGCTCGCGTAGAGCTCTGCTTACTTGTGGTGTCACATGCAGGGCAAACACCAAGTGGACATGGGTGGCACTTGGCTGTTTTCAGTATTAAAGATCTCCTTGTCTAGCCAGTAGTGACACACTTCGAGGATGTGAATCACTTCTGTGTCAGTGGCATCTGCATATTTTAGGCAGACTTGCTGCACTGTGGTTTGTGCAACACTGAGAAACTTTAAAGATCGGAGGGAAGCCGAGCTGGATAAAACTGTCAGATACGTTTCTTGATCCGAACGCCTCCCAGTGCCGAAAGCTGAGCTGTCAGTTTAACTTCAACAGCGTTAAAACTGGCTTATGCTTATTCCTGTTTGCAGGACTGTGAGAAGCTTGGGAAGAGCTTGTCAGTTTGTGGCACGGAGAGGCAGTGTGACTTCCTGCAGTAAGTGTCCCCAGAAGCCACAAGTCGTGCTTAGGCCCTTGCCCAGGCTTTCCAAGTCCTTTGAGGTTTCCATGGAGCGTGGAGCAGGAGGAAGCTGGGCTGTGCTGCTTTAGGAGATACCTGTGCACGCTGTGCTGTGACGTGGGCAGACCTATGGTCCTATATTCCGTCTGCCCTCCCCGTGCAGTTGACTTCAAGTTACTAACAGCTTTTCTTATTTGAAGGGGCAGTGGATGCTGTTCAATGGGCCTCTTGTACTGAGGTTCTCCGAGCCTGTTCGTGCGTACCGCAGCTGATTCATGCCAAACTCAGCACTGCTCTTGATTGAGGGTGGCTGCTTTATGGCTGTGTTGACTTGGAGCTTGTCTTCTGTAATGCGTCGAGGTCCAGTGAACACGGTTGGTAGGCTGCCAGCAGAGTCTCTCTTGCTGGGAAGCACCCAGTGTGGTTCTCAAGCTCCGTGGGCTGGTCCATTGGTTGCTGTTTTCCCGAATCTCTAGGTGGTGAAGATCAGAGCTAGGGGTTTTCGCATGGCTACAGTCGTAAATGTAGGACAGAAATAGCCCAGCAGCATCTGCTGAAGGGGGAACTTTGCACGTTCTGCAGTGGAACTTGTGCACGTGGGAACTCTGGTCTCTGCACAGCTTCTGCATGTTCCAGTATCTAAAAAGCTAAGGATAAAGAGTTCTTTTTCCATACAGGTGAGATTTATGAATAACTTTTGTAGCTGGCTTTATGGTGAAGTCTCATTGATAAAGTGAGTGACTCTCCTTAGTAAGGTGTCTCTGAACAGGAGGTCTAATTTTTCTAGTATTGGTAAATGCTTCCAGAAAGCAGGATGCTTAATAACACATCTGAATTGGTACTTGGCAGCCTGGTAGGTACCAGGGCATGAAAAGCTGGGCCGCTGTTCTCAAAGATCCTGGAAATGACAAAGTTCAAGTGTTGTGATTCCGGCTCTGCACGTGCTCCTTAGTGTGCAGCTGCTGAAGTGTTTGTGCATTGAGGTCGTGGTTATATTCCTTGCCTTGAGAGGCAGTGAGTGCTTGTTGCTCACCTTGTTAGGCTGCAGAGAGTCCTCTGCAGCAGTGGGTGGGACAGGGGTGGGAAGGGGGACAGCGGGGTCGTCTGAATGCAGGGAAGCTTATGCTTAGTTGTGGTTTTGTTGTTTTGTTGGTTTTTTTTTAAGTGTAATCTCCCTCCAGAGTTTTGGGTTGTGCTGCATTGCTCTTAGGTTCTGTTTGTCCTCTTGTTCCCTGGCACCTTCCCTCTCTGTGATGGGGCTGAACGTTCAAAACTACAGCGGGACATCACAGGGTGGGGTCTGACTTACCACCTACCACAACCAGACTGATCACTTTAACACTTCAGAAGCAATTATTATTCCATGCCATTGCTCTTTGCACTGTATTTCTCTCGCATGTACAGACCTAATAGAAACTAAGGACTGCTGTGATAGTAACACACAGAGGATACACGTTGTATATGTGAAATCTAAAGGAAGTGTGAAATAATTTAAGCTTTAATGTTACAAAGCTTCTTGCATCTAATGTGCAAGAACCAAAGCCCAAGGCAAATTTGTTCGTTCTGGCAAGGGCTGCTGAATTAAACCATAAAGCTGTTCTCTCGTCAGTCAGATTCCTGAGAGCATTCACCGGTAACTTCCAGGACTTGGAAGCAGCAAGATCACTTGCCTACCAGACCCCATCTCTGGCTTTAAATGCTACTGGTTTTTGCTCTGTTCAGTGCGACCTGTAGTAATGAGGAGGGCTACTACCCCAATCTGGCCGGACAGGCAAAGGATGTCCTGGAATGTAACTTCCTGATGAAAAAAAGTAGCAATCTGGTAAACTGAGGCTTCCAGCGATTGTGTGAATTCATGCTGTGTTAAACTTTCCCTTAAATCACACTCGTACTTCAAGATCGCTGCAGAAGCCAACAGAGACGGGGCTGGAGTCTTTAAGACAATAAATTGAAGGGTGGTTTTAATTTGGATGGTGGTACTCGACTTCGGAATGCATTCTTGACTGCTTCCTGAAATTGTATGTGCGCGTACACATCTGAGTGTCTGCAGAACTTGGGCGTGATGATGTTTTTGTGCAAAACTTGCGACTGAAATGGTTGTATCTAGGTGTTCCCTCCTGCACTGCCGTAGCGTATGAACTCTCTCCCTTAATTTTGAACAGGGAGTGCTTTTAAAACTGTCACTCAAACTCAGTAGTCCTGGGGAGAGGCTGTGCCGTCCCAGAGACGTGTGTCCTGCCGGAACAGCAGTTTTGGAAGGCGTGCTGTGTTTCAGTTGGAGACGATCCTGGCTCTCGGGAAAGGTGGTACTTAATTTAACACAATACTAATATTTGTACTGCAAATTGCCACATGCTTGGCTTCCTGACCTAGAGAAACCACAAATTGTGTGGCTCTTCTGTTCTCTGCTTCATTAGTTGGATGTTAATAAAGCTGGGATGCCGCAGCTGTAGCCCCCAGCCCGGCAGGTCCCTGTCCCCGGCGTTGCTGGGGCAGGGCTGTGTGCCACCACCCGGTGCGTGGCCAGGGGCCCTGACGGGAGTCGTGGGGTGCTGGGTGCTCCCCACCGTGTCAAGGAGAGGAAAGGGCTTTGGCTCTCCGGCCTGCTTCTGGAGCCCGGCTTTTTCCGCTCCCAGCTCTGCGGCTGTCCCTCAGCTCTGTTGTTGTGACACTTGTGTCGCAGTGGGCAGCGTGAGCACACTTGGAGTTAGTATTCTCTGTTGTGCTGCCCACCTAATACTGTCTTTCTATATTTGGTGTTTCCTTTGATCTCGCGGGTGTTGATCGTGGTGTTCTGTTCATGGATCGCATCCACGCTGATGCCTGCTCATGTTAACTTGTGCAGAAGATGCTACCTTTAATTTTACTCAGATTCCTTGTTTTCACGTCTTGCTTTTTGGTGCCTGAGTGAGCTGTATGCAACTTGAACCACTCAAAGTAATGACTCCTTGGTATGAAGCCTGCCAGGGTAGGCAGACCGCACTGAAATCGGTAAACTGCCCTGGTATAAATTACGTTGAAGCGGTGGCCTGCTGTGTGTGTGTAAGGTGACCCACTGCTGCTGTTACGCCCTTTCCCCAAGGATAAGGCATCCCTGCTATGGGGAGTAGGAGGCCCAGTTTTCACCAGGCTCTACAGCAGTTGAGTCAGATCTCTTGTCAATTAATGTAATTAACAATTAGCAGTAGAAATACCTCCTCTAACTGTCCTCATGGTTGTGTCTGTCAGTGGCTAGAGCAGGAGGGGACAGTCCCATGGTGCCCGAGGGAGATGGCGCTTCCCAAGATTCTTCCAGGTGTCTTGCAGCATAAGCTGCTGATGTTGCAGACTCATGGAAATGTACTGTCGGAGGTGATGCAAGCTGCTCAAAGCCTGCAGTTAAATAACTCCGCGAGCGCTCTGCTGCTCCCTCTCAGAGCCTACTCATGTTAATGTTCCCACGGTGAGATAACTGGCCATGCATCTGTTTACAAAACAGTATCCAAAATACTTGTTACTGTTTTGTTTCCTCAGCTCTACTGTGCATCTTGGTTACAGCTAGAAAAATAGGAGAACTGAATTTGTTGCTGGAAGGGGGTTGGACTTTTTTCCTATCGCTGCTTTGATGCAAAGTTGTTTTCACCATCTCAGGACTTTGGTTTGTTGGTATGAAGCTTGTCTGCTGTCATCTCGTAGGCATCCTGTGTCTTCTGGATGGCTGGGATAGTAATAGAAACAGAGCGGCTTTATATCCCTGTCTGAGGATCAGGTTCATTCTGGGGCTGATGATCGTGCTGAAGACGCTAGCCCCAGCAAGGGGGGAACGGTCAGTTGTGTAGGAAGGGCTGTCCGAGCCGCTCTTTGCTTTGCCTCCCTGCAAGTCAGCAAGAGAATAATCCTCGTGCAGGCGGCCGCCTCCGGCCGGGTGCTCAGACGCTTGCTGGAGCCGGCAGAGCAGCAGCCCCCCAGCAGCGTGTGAGGGAGCAGGCTCCGAGGCTGCCCTGCAGCAAGGCAGCAGCTGTTTGGGACAACCCCACTTGTTTCTGGGAAGGTGCCAGCACCCCCGACTGGGGGTTGTTGCGCAGTCGGAGCTGGAGCAAGCAGGAGAGCTTCCAGCTCTTCACCAAGTTCGTGTGATTGGAAGATGATAGAAACCAGACACTTGAAAATTAAAGGCATCTATGTGGTGTTGTCCCACCTCTTCACTTGCCACAGGACCACTAATTTATCTTCAAAAGCGCTTCTGGTTGGTTTTTGCCTTTGAAAGGCTGTTAGGGGATAAAGGAGATTTTTTTCTCTCGCTCTCATATAGTGACAGAGCTGAGGACGTTGTTTCTTTAGGTATATTGAGGAGGAAAATTAATTTCTGCAGTGTGCACTCTAGGTCTCCATTAACCTGTGCTGTAATGGGGGTGGTTTCAGCACTTCCTTTTTTTCAGCTTCTTGCTGGCGCTGCTCCCTGCTCTGTCATTCTCTTGCTGACGGCAAGTTCACAGTGTTTCTCCTGCCTGGCTGCCAGAAGCTGTAGAGAGGAGACCTCTGGTAGAGTCTTTCCCTTCCACTGACCTTCATCGAAACCCTGGCTGAGCCTTCAGAGCAGCTTTCTCCTCCAAAGGGATGGACCTCTTGTGTTTAGTCGCTTACCGTGATTATGAAGTCTCTTCAGTCAGTATCTAGTATGTCTGTCTTCACTCTGCTGGCATGGCCTACGTCCAAGAAGCTTGACTGGGGTATCTCTTCCTCTGAAAGTGTGGCTGTGGTACATAAACAACCTCAATGTTTCCTTGAAGTTGCTTTCTAGGGAAACATAGAAGAAGGGATTGTCCCAGTCTGGTGTCACAGACATCAGGATTGACCCTGAGCCACCCCAGTGCACTGTCCCCTTACGGGCGATGCTGGCACCGCTGCAATGCGCGTGTGCCGGGGGTCCGCGCTTGGGTGCGGTTCTGTGGTTCAGACTGGAGTGACAAGGGCAGAGCAGTCTCCCTCCCGCTGTGTCCCTCTCCCGGAGGCACTGTTCCCTGGTGTATCCTGCCATATTCTTCCTCTAACTGATGGAGCATCCTTCTGGCAAACGGACTGACCCCTGGAGCAGATGGCTGGAGACCTGCTTCTGCATAAGCTCTCCCTGACCCCAAACTTGCTGTGCCCCACAGATTAAACGCTTCTCTAGGTTTGTGTCTACGTGATCGCAGTTTAGTTATTTTTTGTCTGGTGGTTCTTGGTTTGCAAGGCCGCTTAAGGTGAAAGCACTTGCTGGATGAACCCCCGAGTAGCTGACATGGCGTCAGTGTGTGCTGGTAGCCAGTGTAGCTCTGTTTTCAGCAATCCTTTGGAGCTGAACACGGCAAAGGGCTGATTGGTGACTGCCCTGGAAAGCACTGCGTTGAAAGATTGGCATTTCATTTGGAAGGGTAAGCTGCAGTTACTGTGAATTTCATCCTACAGCTGGTCTTGGTGTTGGACAACTGGCATGACAAGGAGTGGCTGCGTGAATGCAATAACTCGTTCCAAGCCCAAAATTGTTCCCTGGCCAAGTGTGGGGAGATGGCCAAGTGGAGAAATAACCCCAGCCTTGGGCTATCTTCAAAGTGTCTGGTTTGGCTGGGATTCGCAGAGAAACGTAGAGGTGGGATTTTTCACTAAGAGCTGGTGAAAGTGTACTCACCTTGGGGTATGCGTGGGAGCAAGGTCGGGCCACCTACAAACACTGCTGCGAGGACGGCTCCTTATTCCCAGGAGCTGTTTGGAAAGTCTGAGCTGGTCTTCTCCAAAACCATTTTGTCCTTGGTTGTGTGAGGAGGTCTCTGCGAGGGGCAGTCTGTTTAGCTTGTTCGGTCCGTCCTGCCCTTGCAGGAAGAACTTCTTGGCCTGTATGCTTTAGAATCATCTCTAACCCCCATGCTGTAACAGCCGCCCGAATGCTCAGGTTTTGGGCAGGGGGTGGGGGGAAAAAGGGAAGAGATGGGTAGGGACGTGGTTTCAACAGTCCCAGCACCTGTGTCCTGAAACCTCTTGGTCGTGTTCTGCAGAGGACTGGTAGCACAGATGTTTGGTAGGATTGTGACTCTGAGCAAAAAGCCCCATAATTTCCTTTTCACAACTCTAGGCTTGGTAAGCTCCTGATCTGAGAAGCAGGGCCGTTCCCACTGGAGCTGTTATGTCGGTTTTGGTGCTTCACTGATGTAATCCATCAAAGATTCCAGCAGACCTTGCCTTTTTTCAATGGCACCACTTTAGTTACTGGTTAGGTTACTCTATAATTGACAAAAGGCTTCTGTGCTTCATTGGAGCAGGGGCTTTGCAGTCACTGATCTTTGTGCTGCCTGCTATGAGTGCGGGTGCCCGAGACTCTGCCCTGTGAAACTCTTGTACACGCTAGGAGGGAGAGCTGAGGAGGAACAGGAAAAGGCAGCATCGTGGACAGGCTTCTTTCGAGGCCATTCTCTGCTGCTAAAGAAGCCACCATGGAAAGCCTGCTCACGGCACCTGTTTGCAGCTCTTTGGACTAAAGAATAGCTGGGTGGTGTCTTTCGGCAGCCTCTCCCGGAGGCCCGTCCAGCTCTGGGAGATGGAGTGAATGCTGTTTCTCAGGAAGGTCAGGTAGCTGTGCTTTAGCAAGGAGGGGCTTCTTCTGAAAACACCTGTCTCTTGCTGGAATAACTTCAGAACAGGCTGAAGATCATTCTCATCACCTTCCTCTAAATCAGTGGTCGTTACCTCCTTCCCATCCCGTCGGGCTAACTTCTTCCATTTAGTGTTGCGTAGCAGATGAGGAAAAGCGAAAGTGCCGGTGCTGAAAGCTCTGCTTCATCTGCTTGTTGGTATTTAGTGTTTACACGTGGAGTCCTGGGAGCAACCTTCTGCAATATCCTGCAGAACAACCCTAGGATTTCCGAGTTTCGTTCGGACAGTGTTTATTTTGTGGCTGGAGCTATACAACTGGTAAGTTGAAAGGAGCGGAGGGAGAGGAGATCAGTCATTTGGAAATGGGAATAAATATCAAGCATGGTGGGAAATGAAGCCAAGAAGTCTTCTGGTGCATTGCTTTCAAGACAGGAAAATAAAGTAGTCTGTTCTGCAGTTGAGCAGGTTCCCGAAGCAGCAGGGGATGCTCCAGTGACATTTAATACTTTTTTGCTGGAGACTGGGTTTTACTGTAACCCTCCTTGGAAGGCCAGGGTGTCAGTGTATCAAACACCGAATTTGAGACAGCAGGACAGAAAGGAGTAAGTCCCGAGAGTGCCACGGCAGACAAAATGGCACAAGAACAGCGTAACTAAGACGGTGCCTTTAGTTCTGTTGCCTAGAAACTGAATCCGTTAAATGGATGTGGTAGGGCTCATCACTAGCCTCTCCCTTGTGTCCCTTTTCTAGTTAATAGTCTTAGATCTTCAAAGTACCTTTATGGCAGGTTCTGCGAGCTGGAGGACCGATGGACATGGGTGTGGGCGAACAAGTACTGCACGCATGAATCCAGCCCTTCTGCTACCCGTATTTGTGGCTGAAAAGTGGTGGTCTGGGCTCTCGACTGGAAATATTACAGGGACTCTTCAGAACAGTGAACCAGGAACTTGGTGTTTTGCAGCCTCTAGGAAAAGCAAACTGAGCTGTAAAGATGAAGACTTGCTGGTGGCTTGAAGCTATTTAGGTCGCAGATATTAGCCTCAGATGAGCTCGGAGAAGGCTCAGCTCACGCTTGGGATTTGTTGTGCTCTCATTTCAGAGCTGGAGCCTGCACAGTGGCTCCTTTGTCAAATGGCCTGCCTGATTCCTGAAACGAAGTGTTCCAGAAAGTGCTGGGTTTACTCCGGCTACTCTGGGTTTACCCCCTCCCTTGGGAGGATGGGAGAAGGGCCCATTGTTCGGGAAGTGCTTGTGATATTTGAAATTCTTCAGAAATCAAAGCTGGGGACTCTTGGCCTCTGGGAGAACAGTGTGAGCGGCGTCACTGGGGGCATTTGCTGCTGTTTGTCTACGGCCCTC